>NC_138165.1:0-587500 GCF_964165515.1 Mesoplodon bidens | reverse complement strand
AAAGTGTGCGGGGTCCTTCACACAAACTATTTCTTGAGTCCTCACCATTACCTCTTGTTATAGATAAAGCAACTAAAGTTAAGCACTAACAGAATTTTCTAGAGATCCGGCAAGCAAGTGGTGAAGCAGGTGCTGAACTCCGCAGGTGGATCATTTCACACCTGCCTCAAGCCCACAGGGAGGGCCCCCAGATGTGTGCCCCACTGCAGGGCAAGGCTTCTTTGATATGCCCTGGGCCTGGTCTGCACGCACGCGTGTACCCAGATGTGCACACACGTGTACGCGCACTCACCCAGACCTCTAGCAAGCGCCCGTACAGGTACGTCCACGACTCCCATCCTGGCCCGCTTCTCCTGGGTCTCTGAACGTCTGTGCCCGCTCCCAGCCACCACCCCCACCTCAGGTGCTGGCCCGGCAGCCCCGGTGCCCTTCCCCAGAGCCCACTCCTCGCCCTGCCCCTTGGTGCCCGGCTTGGCTGCGGCAGGGAGTGGGGATTTGGAGCACAGAGGTAAAGAGAGATTTTTCCCAATTCGAACCACGTCCAAGCCATTGTCTGCAGATGCAGCCCTGTGGCCACCACATTTTTCACAAAGAGTGCCTTGCCAAGAAAAAGAGGTGCCTTGCCAGCAGCCGTGAGGGAGGAGGAATACCAGGGAGGTTGGGCAGCCTGGCAGGCCTGGCTTCTGCAGCCTCCGATGAGGGCTCCTGCCAGAGCAGCGTCTGCAAGGGCGGAGCTGGCGGATGTGGCAGCCTGGGCTGGTGGGGCTGGCGGGTGACGCTCCCCTCCCAGAGCAGCCAAGCCTACTCCTCAGGCCCCCTAGTCCTGGCCCGGCTCGGGGAGCTGCACCGCTTCAGGACTTCAACGCCTCACTCGTTCTTTTCTTTCTTTCTTTCTTACAACAATTGTTTGGATTTTGTGAACAGGCAGAGTACTCACCGGCTCAAATGCCAAGAGCTGTGAAAGGCTCCTGGTGAAGGGTCACCTTCTTCCCTATAGCAGCTGATATCACACATTTCTGCGTGTCCTTCGAGAGATATCCTCTGCCTAGTCAAGCAAATATTGCATAAATTCCCCCTTTTCCCAATTTCTGCAGAAAAGGCAGCACGCTCCACACACTGCTTTCCGCATTGCTCTTGTCCTTCAGCCACGCTATAGGGGAGCCTGCTCTGTGTCAGGGCACAATGTGGAGATTCCTTATTAGTTTTGCACTTCCATCCTTGTTCACAGTGTGGAGGAATCGTGACGAACTTAACCAGGGTTACACCTGGTTTTCAAAACTCCTGTGTGCAGCTCCCACCAGCCCTGAGGAGTGTGGCTTTAATGCAGGTACAGATAGTGGCCAGCGCTGCAGCCGGTCCAGAAAGGAGGAGGGAACCCACAGGCCATGGGTGAAAATGCTCGGTGAAGAAGCGCAGGGCTCGCTGCCGTGTGTCAGCCCTAAGGAAGCTGTGTGGGAAAGACCCCACGTTCACGTGGACACAGGAAAGATGAGAAGCAATGCTGGGTTAGATTGTGGGGGTGGTTTTTACCCACTTTCTTAAGAGCAATGTCGTCATGATGGCAAAGGAATGTTTCCAAAGGATGTTTATAATTTAAACAAATTACATTTACAAATATAAGGCCTATGTGTAATGTCCACCCTCTTGACCCCTCTGTCCCTGTGGGATGGGGACTGTCCCTGCCCAGCCCCACATGCCCAGATCTGTGTGCTGTGCTTCTCTGCTAGGTCTCTCCTTGCTCAGACTTTCACTCCATTACCTGGCCTTCTCCCATCAGCATCATCGGGGCTTTCAGGACCATTTCAGCACCCTTGTGCCCCTCAGGAAAACCAGCCATCGTGTAGGTCAGTTCTAGGGCTCTGTTTTCCAAAGCAGGGGAAAGGGAGGAAACCAAGATTTAATGAGCATCTAACTGTGCACCAGCGTGAAGGGAAAATAAGGACTGAATTATAGGGTGAAGTCAGTGGTAAATTGGTATCAGAAATCATGTCATAAGGTCTGACACATTATTGAAAGTGGGCAGCAAATTTGAAACTGAATTTCTTTCTGGCCAAAACAGATTAGCTTAGAAAACACAGACCTGTGAATATATGCATTCTTGATTTGTAAAGGAGCTGGCAAAGCAGTAGTAAAGGAAGGTTTTTTTTTTGTTTGTTTTTGTTTTTGTTTTTAAATAAATGGTGCTGGTTATTGAGTATCTAATTGGGAAACAAACAAACAAATAAAACCTTGACCCCCATCTTGCACCAGACACACAAAAATCAACTCTATGTGGATTTAGATTTAAATGGGAAAGGCAAAGTAATCTAGATGTTTCAGTCAGGGTTCAACCAGAGAAGCAGATCCAGCAAGGGATCATATATGTGTGTGTGTATAGATTTATTACACAGCTTACACAATCATAGGGACATATAGCTGACAGTGTCTCATATCCAGCATATATAAAGAGCTCTTACAAGTCAGCAAGAAAACACAAATACCACAATAGGAAATTGGGAAAGAGACTTGAATAGGTACTTTGAAAAAAAGTAAATCCAAATGGCCAGTAAGAACATGAAAAGGTATTCAACCTCATTAGTCAGATAAATGCAGATTAAAACCACAATGAAATACCTCTAGGAGCTTTAAAATCTGCCCACAAATTCTTGAATAGTCAGCTTTTCAATAGGTAGAACTTAATCCCCCTGCCCTTGAGTGTGGACTGGACTTAACTGACTCACTTTTTAAAAAAAATTATTTTTTAAATTTACTTATTTATTTTAATTTTATTGAAGTTTAGTTGATTTACGATGTGTTAATTTCTGCTGTAGAGCAAAGTGATTCAGTTATACATATATACATTCTTTTTCATATTCATTTCCATTATGGTGACTCACTTTAAATGAAAGGATATGGCAAAGGTAATGGTGTGTTACCTCCAACACCAGGTTGTAAAAGACACTATGGCCTCTCCCTGCCTGCCCCGCCTCGGTTCACTTGCTGGGGAAACCTGATGTCTTGTTGTGAGGACAGTCAGGCAGCACTATGGAGAGGCACAGGTGGTGAGTAACCGAGGCCTCCTGCCCTGACGTGAGTGGGCATCTTAGAAGCAGTTCCTCCAGCTCCAGTCAGGCCTTTGATGACCACAGCCCTGGCTGATGACTTGACTGCAATCTCCTGAGACACTCTGAACCAGAGCTACACAGATAAGCCATGCCTGACATCCTGACCCACAGAAGTCTTGAAGTCATAAATGCTCGCTGTTTTCGGGTACTTTGTTATGTGGCAGTAGCTAACTAATACAGCACCTTCACTCACCAGAACGGTTAACATTACAAAGACTGACAATACCAAGTGTTGTTGAGAATGTGGAGCAACAGGAGCTCAAACTGCTGGTGGGAGTGCAAATGGGTGCAATCATTTTGGAAAACACTCTGGCATTATTTCTATTTCTATTATTTTCACATAATTGAAGACCTCCATTTTCAATAACCCAGCAATTCCACTTATAGGAATATACCCAACAGAAAAGTATATATATGTGGACTTCAGGATGCAGGTCCAGAACATTATTGAGAGCATTATTTGTAATAGCCCCAAATGGGAAATGGACCCAAAAGTCAATTCACAGTTCATTCTTACAGTGGAATACTTAAGCAATGAAAATTCATGAATTATGGTTACATGCAGTAACATGAATAGGTCTCACAAGCATAACTTTGGGTGAAAGTAGCCTGACACAAAAGTACAAATTGTAGGTTTCACTTAAATGAAGTTATCTTTGGTGAGGTGGGGGCCCCAGGGGCTTCCAGGAAGTTGGCAATGTTTTCTTTCTCTGGGTGCTGGTTACATGGGTGTTTACTTCACTGTCTGCATGTTTTTTGTTCTGTGCCTTTTTCTGTGTGAATGCATACTTTAAAAAAGATTCTAAAAAACCCCAACAAGTCAACAGCATAATAACAACAGAACCCTGGTTTCCTGGGCCTGTCTTAACAGCCCTCAGCAGACAATCCTGATGGACCAAACCACACAGCCGGGCCTGCGGCTCTCGGGTGGGTGTGATCTCCAAGAGTCCAAGGAATGTGTGTTCTCCGGGCATTCCTCCACGAATAACGCTCCTTTGACTGAAGCTGGAGAACAGAGAGTTTGAGGTCTGTCCTGACGTGCTGCTCCTCAGTGTGGCTGACCAGTGGTATGGCGATGGAATGGACATCACCTCAAGGAGGCAGGGAGCCTCACCTGCTTCTCGTCTGAATCCACGTGACTTCCCGCCCATGATGGGAGCTGCCCAGTGTGTCCCTGGTGATGGGCTATGTTCCCAGGTTGTGCACTCCCACACTGTGGGCAGGGGACCTGAAAGCTGGCCACCATGAGGCATGGCTGTGGGAGAGTTAGGCTGGGCATTTCCAAAGCTGAAGTTACACACACACACACACACACACAACCTCGTATTATGTGCTTAACAGAGTAACTGGCCTTCTTCAGGACAAGATTGAAGAATGGGCTGAGGTGACTTATGGTGTATGTTAGTCATTGCTCCTGTCACCTCCCCTGTCCCTCTGCTCAAGGAAGCAGTGAAGGCTGCTCTGGCCCAGGGGAGGCCATTGTGGTACGGCAAGAAAACACAAATACCACAATAGGAAATTGGGAAAGAGTACCATGGAACAATGCGGGCGTCTGACCACGTGGGCTGGCCAGCGACCTGCAGAAGGGGGGTTGGTGGTTCATGAGCCAATCTGATGGGGTCGCTCTTTGGTCCCTGCTCCTCCAGAGCCCTGAGGCAGCAACACCCATGAAATGTGCACCAGAGGGTCAGACTTTGTTCCTTCTCAAAAGTTGGGGGACACCTCCAGTCCTACACCCAGCTCTTCCAGGCCAGCCCTGGTCCCAGTGGCCCAGGCAGTCACAGCCAGGCCTCATCGCCATCCCCATTCAAGAGAAAGCAGACTGCCTTCCTGGCAGAGGAATAAGGCAGAAAGCAGGGTAGGGCAGCCCCATTGAGTATCAGAGAAGAGTCTTTTGTGTTTGTTTGCAAGAAACAGAAAATCTACCTCAAATTGGCTTATACAGTAAGGATCACTTTAAAAAAATAAAGATATAATTCACATACCATTAAGTTCGCCATCTTAAAGTGTACATTTTGGTGGTTTTTAGTATATTCACAGAACTGTGCATCCTTAACACTAAGTGCAGAAATTTTCATCACCCCTCCCCCCCAAAAGAAACGCTGTACCCATTAGCAGTCACTCTCTCCCACCCCACCAATTCCTGTCTTCCTCCAGACCATGGCAAGTATGAACCTACTTTCTGTTTCTTTGGAATTCAAAAGAAATCCAAAGTAAAATGGAAGTCTTCTGTATCTGGCTTCACTCACTTAGTATTAGATGTTCAAGGTTCATACATGTCATAGAGCGTATCAGTGCTTTGTTCATTTTTATTGCCGAATAATATTCCATTGCATGGATATGCCACATTTTGTTCATTCATTCATCAGTTGATGGACATTTGGGTTGTTTCCACTTTTCAGCTATTATGAATAATGCTGCCATGAATATTTTTGTACAAATGTTTGTGTAGACAAATTTTCATTTTCCCATTCATATATACAAACTATGAGTGGAATTTCTGGATCAAATGGTGACCCTGTAACTTTTTGGTAACTTTTGGGTAACTTTTTGAGGAACTGTCAGACTGTTTTCCAAAGTGGCTGCACCATTTTGCACTTCCATCAGCAGTTCATGAAGGTTACAATTTCTTCACATCCTCACCAACACTTGTTATTGTCTGTCTGATTAGAGTCATCCTCGTGGGTGTGAAGTGATATTTCATTGTGATTTTGGTTTGCATTTCCCTATGACTAGTGATGTTGAGCATCTTTGTGTGTGCTTATTGGCCATTTGTATGTCTTCTTTGGAGGAATGTCTATTTAAATCTTTTGCCCATTTTAAAATTAGTATTTTCTTTTATATTCTGGATATAAACTTTTATCTGTTATATGAGTTATAAATATTTTCCCCATTCTGTGATTTGTCTTTTCACTCTCTTGACAGTGCCCTTTGATGCACAAAAGCTTTCATTTTGAGGAAGTCCAATTTACCTATTTTTAACTTTGGTCACTTGTGCTTTAGGTGTCATATCTAAGAAACTGGTGCCTAAGGTCATGAAGATGTACACCTGTTTACTTCCAAGACTTTTATAATTTTAGCTCTACCATTTAGGACTTTGATCCACTTTGAGTTAATTTTTGTATATGGTGTGAGGTAGGGTACCAAATTAATTCTTTTTCCATGTGGATATTCAGTTGTTCAAGTACCTTTTGTTGATTTGACTTGGCACCTTTATTGAAACTCCATTAATCATACCTGTTTGAGTTTATTTCTGAAATCTCAATTCTGTTATATCTATCTATCTATCTATCAAACCTTATGCCATACCATACAGTCTTGATTACTGTAATGTTGTAGTAAGTTTTGAGATTGGGAATTGTGAGTCATCCAGATTTGCCCTTTTCTTCATGATTTTTTGGCTATTCTAAATCTCTTGCATTTCCATGTGAATTTTAGGATCAAATTGTCCATTTCTGTGAAAAAGGTAGTTGGAATTTTGATAGGGGTTGCATTGAATTTGTGGAGCAATTTAGGGCGTATTCACATTTTAATGATATTAAGTCTTCCAATCCATGAATGCCAGGTGTCTCTACATTTACTTAGGTCTCCTTTAATTTCTTTCAACAATGTTTTGTAGTTTTCAATGCACAAGTCTTACACTTTTGTTAAATTTATTCCTAAGTATTTTATTTTGTTTTTGCTGCTGTTGTCAATAGAATTGTTTTCTTTCATTTTTGGATTGTTCATCACTAGTATATAGAAATAAACTGACTTTTGTATGTTGATCTTGTATCCTGTAACTTTGCTGAATTAGCTTGAATAGGTTTTTTTTTTTTTTTGGTGTGTATTTCTCAGGGTGTGTACAAGATCATGTCATTTGCAAGTAGATAGTTTTACTTCTTCCTTTCCAATCTGGAAACATAGAACCTTCAGTAAACTGTTGACTGGAAGGGCTTCCTTTTGAAAGAATCCTTTCTGGAAGCCCTGCCTGAGAACTTCTACCTGTGTACCATTGGCTAGAATTAGTTACATGTCTCCTCTGTTCCAAGGGAGGCTGGGAAATGTAATTTTTCTCTTGGGCACATTGCTGTGCAAAATCAAATTTCTGTTTCTAAGAATAATAGAGGAAAGAATGGATAATTTTGCAGGCACCCAGTGGTCCCTGCCCCATAGTCTCCTATAAGTAAAATTCAAAAACTCTGCCTTCATTTCTCTGTGATTCTCCTCTGTACTCAATTATATGGCCAGTCTCCTCTGAGGCTGATTTCTGTCATGGTAGGAAATGCCTGTTGCAATTCCAGGCTTCACTCCTGCACAGTTACATGATCTAGAACTAGAGAAAGCCCCGTGTCTTAGAATTCCTGCCAAAGTGCGATTACCTCTTATCAGATGAGCTTGGGTCACATGCTCACACCTGAAGTGATCACTGGGGCCCAGTGGGTGGGATGTGCTGTTTGGATCAGCCTAGGTCACAAGCTTCACCTCCTGGAGCTGGGGGAAAGCAGAGATGTAGGTCCCCCTATGTTCACTCCACTCCTGAGGGTCTGGCATTGGGATTGAGAACCTGGGAGCTGACCGTGCGTAAGAGCATAGCTGCATTCTCTTTCCTGGCTGTTAAACCTGGTGGGCTTAGACCCATTGCCCAGTGGACCCTCACCTCCACCTCCACCAGACAGGGCTCTGGCAGTTCCTCTGACTGCCCCAGCCATCCTGCAGCTCTGGGACGATTGTGAAGGTTTCCAGAGTTTGGGGTGAGTGAGACAAGCTTCGATGGCAATGCCTTATTTTACTCAAGGGGCAAAATATGCGTGTAAATCGAGCATTTGAAACCCACACTCTATTTTTCCCTCTTTCAGCTTTTTCAGAGTTGCATTAGTATTGTTTCTGACTGTGTATCTGAGGCTTGCAGGTTCTCACACTTGAACTTCAGGTCTTGGTGGCTGAGAGCTGTGGGGTCAGGCAGGCCTGGGGCAAATCCTGGCCCCGCTGTACCAGCTGGCAACGCTGGGCATGTTACTTGGCATTTCTAAGCCTTTGTTTTCTCACTTCTTTTATATATATGTATATATATATATGCAGAACCCACCCCTATATATATCTATATATATAGGGGTGGGTTCTGCTTATCTTGCAGGGGTTTGGAAGAGCAAATGGGATGGTTTGTGTAAAAGGCATTTGACACATTTTAAAGTCAGTACAGGGGGGAGTGATGACAAAGACGAAGTGATGCTACAGCAGATATGTACTGTTTGCTCATTCATGCTCAGCCCTGAGAGCTGCTAATTCCTCCTGTTCAATGGTCTGATTCTTCATTTCCCCATTGCTGACTATGTTCCTGCAAATGAAGATCTGACTTTTAATTACTGATCACTAAAACCAAACCACCTTCACACTGCTTGGGCCAAAAGGGCATTCGCCTGGGACACCCGGTGAAGGGGAGGGGAGGATGGCAGGGGAGAGGGATCTGGAGCAGCGGGTGGGGTACGCCCATCCCAGTGGTACTAGACATGGGGGATGGGGGAACTTTCTGGGCAGAGCATGTGGAAAAAACAGGGACCAGGTCATCTGGCCCGTCTGGGGCACAGGAAACCTCGCAGCTTGGAGGTTTTACCTGGACGATCAAAAGGAACTTACCCTCTATAACCATTGTTTCCTGCACAGGGTGCCCCTCAGGGCAAGCCCGGGACCGTGGTTTCACCCTCAGTGTCTTCTGTGCTCTGGGGGCCCCCAAGGCTCCTCTCCCAGTCCCAGGGTTGGTTCACACCTTTGCACTGACTTTCCAACCCCAGGACACTTGTCCATCCTCACAGGCACCAGGCATTCCTGCTGCTCTTTCACAGCCTGGCATGTGGTCCTTCCTGGAGGCCCCTCCTCCCCCCACCGAGCAGTGCACTGGATGATGCCTCCCCTGGGCCAGGCTGCTGTCTGTACCCTGAGGTCCCTCCGACCTCAGGGTTTCCCTGCCCATCCCCCAATAGGGAAGGCAGAGCAGCCTTAATCTTCTTGGGGCTGCCAACTCCGAGACCAGAGCTGGGCTGTGGAGGCACTGGGTAAAAGCATGGTGAGCTCGCTGGGTCAGGGTGGTCACGAACCAACTGGGCTTTGGCCTGGCAGCTCCTCTCCTGCTACAGGTTGGTCTCAGGGTCAGTGCATAACCTCACGTCTAGCCTATCTGGCTTAGTTGGTGGCCTTCCAGAGAGATCTTCCCCTGTAAATCATTCTTCAAACTGCCAGCCTCCCTCTGCTCCATTGTGGGGCTCTGGGGTCCTCTGGGAGGAGTGTGGCTCAGAGCAGACGAGGGTGGCCGGGTCAACGGGCTGATCACAGCCGCTTCCATCAGACACCAGGTCTCCTGACAGCAGAGCCCAAGCTCTCCGGCTTCCAGCCCCTTGAAGAGGGCCTGCTCCTTCTGCCTCTCCAGATGTGTGGTCACTGCCCCTTCAGCCCTCCTGCTGCACATTCTGACTGTCCAGTGGACTCTCCCCTTGCTTGAGTCTCCACCAGGGACTCCCCTGTCAGGCTGGCACTCTGGAAACCAGGTCCTCGGCTTCCTGTGTTCTGACTGTACCCAGGGCTGTCCTTTGCACATTTTTTGGTCAGGGGTGATGTAGAGCAGTGGTTCTCAAACTTTCTGATCTCAGGACCCCTTTACATTCTTAAAAATTATTGAGGATTCCAAAGAGCTCCTGTTAATGTGTGCTCTATCCAGGGCTGCGCTGTACTGGAGCTGTCTCTCACCAGTTGTCTGGAGGTGATTGTGAGCTCTTTTTAAGACTCTGTTCAGGGACATTACCTTGGTAGCTTAAAATCTGCCATGGTAAAAATATTTACAATATGGAAACTGGCAAATGCTACATATCAGGACTTTACTGTTTGGATACCTGGTTGTTTAACACTTACCAGCAACATGGTTACATCTATCTGCGTTCACTATCTCACAATTTAAAATTGGGAAATTTGTAAAACATAGGAATACACAGTATACATTTCACTAGCTATCAGAGTGAGGATGTATTACGTGTCATCAGCCTCTGAAAAATGCCTGGGCTTATTCGTTAGAGATTGACAGTGAAAAAGGCAAATAATGTCTCAGTATTATTATGAAAATAATTTTGATATTTCAACCACCCTGGAAAGGTCAGCCCAGGCCTCCCCAGACAGCATCATAAATTTTACAGTATCATGGATATCTATCTCTTTTATGAATTGAATGTTTGTGTTCCCCCAAATTCATATGTTGAAATACTAACCTTCAATGTGATGGTATTAGGAGGTGGAGCCTTTGGGAGATGATTAGGGCATAAGGGTGGAGCTCTCATGAACAGAATTAGTGCCCTTATAAGACAATGCAAGAGAGAGATGATACCTCCCCCACCACCTCCCGCCCTGCCTGCTCCCACCCAGCCGTGTGAGGATACAGTGAGGAGACAGTCATCAATAAACAGGAATAGGAACAGTAGCTGCCCATGAGGAGTGCCCTGGGAGGGGAAGAGGGTCCTTCCTGGAACTTAGAGGGCCCTTTAGGTGGGACATGGTCCTTCCAGGGCTTGGCCAAGCAGGCCAAGCTTAGTGCTCTGGCGCAAGCTTCGCTAAGCAGGGAGAGGACTAAAGAGGGGCTGGCCCCTGGATGCTGCCCATCCTGTGAGTCAATGTGCCCCACATGTGTGGTGGTTTTGAGCCCTGTTGTGGACTCCCATCAGGAAGGCTGGGCTCCAGGTAGGAGACTGCAAGAGCAGATGGGGCACACACAGGCAGGAGCCCCTAGGACCACTTCCCTGACGAGCGCCCACATACACCAGCAAGGGGCCTTGCCTGGGTACCTCCTTAGAAGCCGAGGACACACTTTGCCAGGGAGGCCTTTTCCCTCAGCCCTAATCCTCCAGCCAGCCCAGGTGAGGAGAGCACGGATAGTAGCATGAGTTTTAATGAGACTGGATACATGGCCACTTTTCTTTCGGGCTGGATTTTCTTGTACTTGAATGTGTGCCCAAAGGGAGATTTGACACACATGCCTGAAAGTAGTGATTGGAGGAGAAATAAACGCAATATGTACTTAAACCACTGACACCAGACTCATCGGTCAGCTCAATGCAAGAACTTCCCTTCCTACCTCACCAGGCACTGAAGAAGAATGCAAGGAGGGTCTCTAGTATAGGCAGATGTGCCAGAGAGAAAGCAGTTGTCCAGTCGGCTGTCTCCTATCTGCCACCCCCTCCGCCGTGTCCTGGCTGCTTTTCCCTGTCTGCTGTGTCCTGGCTGCTGTGTGCTCCCTGCTGTACCTGCCTTCCCTCCCTTGTCTACTGTGGAGAGCACACACCTACTTGCGGGAGGTAGTCCAGCCCAGTCTCAGGGACATAATCTATGCTTAATGCCAGACCAGTTTCTGGGGGTTCATCAGGGACATGGATTTTTGGTGGGTGTGCCCTCTATTTCCACCAGCCCCTGACTTCTCAGGGCCAATGACAGGGAGGGCCTTCTGGATGAGCTGAATTCAGAAGAGCTCTTAAGGAAAAACAGGAGTTTGTCAGGTGTCAGGAGGAGGGCATCTGACTAGGGTTTCTGGCATGCCCCCGTGTTTCCAATTTTTGGATCAGGAGGCTGGCCTGGGTGGGGGTTCCTCCTGGAGATCATGCCCTGGGGTGGGGTGACCGAAAACTGCATTATTGGGGTGACAGGGCTAGCGTTCACCCTTGGAGCTGGCCCACTGGGCACACAGGCAGCTTTGGGGTGTGCACAGGAAATCCCAAGGCTGGAGTCCGTGGGGATGGGGTGGGGCGGTGGTGGGGTGAGCACGAGTTCCACCCTGTCTCTGGGAGGGGAGAGGGTTGGGTTTGCTTTCCAGGCCCCGCTCCCCACTCTTTCACAGTCCCAGGAGGCTGGGGAAGGCAGGCAGAGGCCTGAGAAGGGTGCATTTTTGGAATTCCAAGCATGTCTGTTTCTTATCCAGGCCCCACTCTGCCTGGAAGTCAAGAGCTGTGCAAGCCTCGGCTCCAGTCTCCTGGTTAGTCCCATCCCAAGGGTCGGGGCAGGGGGCGGGCGTGGGGAGATTATTCCAAAATTGCCGGATGGAACCTGCCCAGCCAGGCCTTCCCAGACCACCCACCAGCCTCTGCTCGGGTGCAGGGCTGTGCTCCTCCCTGGCCTCTCCAGCGCTGGGGATGGTGGCAGGGGACTCTGACCCAGGGCACGCCGTCCGAGAAAAAGGCCACAGAAAATGATATCACATATTTAGGCACCCAAACATCATTGTTTTTAAAAGAGGTTTACATGGGACATTACACTGAGATGTTCAATGTAAACATTTTTGAAAAAGCTCGATTTTATCTTATTCTTAAAGTTTGGTTATGATTATTCTTAGGCAAAGATGATGAAGTTGATGATGATGATGATGATGATGTGTGTGTGTGATGACACTGACAAAGCTGGATAACGGGCTCTGTGATACGATCCCAGAAAGGGTCACTTTTTTTTTTTTTTTTTTTTTTTTTTGTGGTACGCAGGCCTCTCACCGTTGTGGCCTCTCCCGTTGTGGCGCACAGGCTCCGGACGCGCAGGCTCAGCGGCCATGGCTCACGGGCCCAGCCGCTCCATGACATGTGGGATCCTCCCTGACCAGGGCATGAACCCGCGTCCCGTGCATCGGCAGGCGGACTCTCAACCACTGCGCCACCAGGGAAGCCCCAGAAAGGGTCACTTTTGAAAGAAAAGTCTTCCCACTCATCAATTTCCCTGGGCATCCTGTGAGGCTGGGTGCTGGGTGTTGGCCTGGGGCCCCTCCTTCTTGCTGTGGGGGAGGGGGTTCTTCTTCCTCAGCTGATCACCTGCCCACCCTGCTGATCCCTCTTTACGAGGGACTGGGGTGTGAGAACAGCAGCTCTTTCCTTGACTTTACCACATCCTGCCTTTTTCTTGCCAGATTCGCCACTACCATCTGCAAAGTCTCTGTAGGATGTGCACATGGCTGAGATGGGCAGAGAGAGGCTGGGGTTTAGAAGCCGTGGACACCTGCACGTGATCAGAAGGGGTCCTCCTTTGTGAAGGTTCTCCTGAAATGTGACCTTGGCTTTCCCACCCACCTGTGGGGAAGCGGGGGCCAGAGACTTGGATGAAGAGGGCCTGGGACCTGGTTCCCCTAAGACTCCATGATCTCTGCCCTCTGTTACTGGCGAGGCTGGCATCCGGCTGGAATTCAGCTCCAAGGCCCTCCTCTTCCTCCCTCCAGGTCAGCCAGGGAGTGGAGTCTTGCTGGCCCAGTCCCAGCTTAATGGGGCTGCACTCCAGGTCAGCTGTCCCTGACAGCATCCTCGTGTGGGAACTCTGATGGCCCCCTCCCTGCCGGCAGATCTGGGAATGGCTGTCTGCAGCTGAAATTGACCTTGCATTCCTGGCCAGGTGCACATCCTCTCGGAAGCCATTCTGAGTTCCCTGCAGAGGGGCAGGCCTGCCATTTAGCCTGCCACGGGGCTTCAGACTCGGCCGGTGTGAGCTTGCCTTGCTACAGCCCCACCTGTCCCGGGTTCCCAGACTCTGGGTGATGGCTCACCCCTACGCTTTCGTGGGAGCTCAGCCTGGTACCTGTGGGACACCGCATGGCCACTCCTTCCTGGCTTGGTCCATGAGTTCTTCCTACTAGCCTCAGCCTGGGGGTGGTGGACAGGGGCCCCTCAGGTTCATCCCTTCACTGGGAAGGGACCTTTGGGAATTGTATTGTTTATCTACCACCAATCTTGGGGTAACAAGCTACCCCAAGATTGAGTAGTTTAAAAATAACAATAATCTGTCTTCCTCATAAATATTCAAATTGGGCTGCTCATGGCACCAGCTGAGGGGGCCCATCCAAGATGGCGCATGTGCATGGCACGTTGGTGTTGGCCATCAGCTGGGAGCTCGGCTTGGGCTGTGGGCCTGGGGTCTTGATGCCTCTCCACAGGCTGCTTGGGCGAGCAGGACAGCTGGGTTCCACGAGTGAGTGTCTCTAGAAAACAAGGTAGAAGCCTTAAAAGTCACCTCCTATCACTTCTGCCACTTGCTATGGATTGAAAGTCTCAAAGTTTGACTCAGGTGCACAGAGTGAGGACTTTGGCTCTGCCTCTTGGTGGTGAATGGCAAGGTTCTAGAAGAGCATGTGGGATGGGAGATACTGTTGCAGGAAACTAAGATCTGCCACAGGGATGAAAATGCGGTAGGCAGCCTCTGAGATGGTCCCAAGAATCCCCTCCTCCTGGGACCTGTACCCTTGTGTGATGTCCTCCTCTTGAATGTGGGTGGGATTTCATGGCTCACTTCTAATGAGCAGGACATGGCCAAAGGGATGGGATGTCACTTCTGAGATTCAATTGCAAAAGGCAGTAGCTTGTATCTTGTATGCCTTCTCTTGCTCTCTGTTCTCTTGCTCTTGCACTCATCCTGGGGATATGGGCTTTCATGTCAAGGAGGAGCCCCATGGAGAAGCCCACGTTGCAAGGGACCACGTGTGTCAAAAACCACATGAGAGAGCTTGAGAGCAGAGCTCCCAGTCAAACCCCTGGATGAGACTGCAGCCCCAGCTGAGAGCTTGACTGTGTCCTCATGAAAGACCCTTCACCAGAGGCTAGGCTGAGTCCAGATTCTGACCCATGGAAACTGTGGTGTAATAAATGTAAAATATATTTTAAGCTCTTAATTTTCATGTAATTTGTTACATAGCAGTAGATAACAAAAATTTTGCCTGTCCTGTGGCTCCAAATAAACCATGGGTCATAGTGACAACTATGTTGTCATAAAAAAAATTGTTTGAATGAAGAGTGAGGGAAGGAAAGAAGAACACAGTATTTTGGGGATAAGGTTTCTGCACCTGGAAGGAGGTGTTTTTGCCAAGCTCCCGGCTCTCCACCAATTCCCTAGTTCATTCATACGATCCGCCCAGCATCTGCTGGGCACCATCCCTCAGCCGTGCAGTGCTGGGGACGGATCCACGTTTCTCCAGTGCTGGTGGTGAGACAGGTGGATGAGCATCCTCTGTGGGGCAGGCAAGGTTGTGGGAGAGAGGGCGTTGTAAGTCCTGCCTGGGGAATGTCCCTGGAAGGGGGACGTCTCGGGGGGCCTGCAAGGAGGCACAGCTGTGTGCAGAGTTTGGGGGAGGAGGGTCAGGCTTCTGGGTAGGGGTTGGGAGAAAGACTCGCCACTCGCTGCTTGGCTGGGACAGGTGGCTGAGACTTTCCCCTGGAGCTACTTTCCCTTTGCAGAGGAGAAGCTGGTGGGAGCTGGAAGCACACCTTCTGGTCTGCAGTAGAGGTGATGATTTTGGAGAGTTTTGGCAGCTGGACCTGGGCACTGTGTCCGAGGCTGTTGTGGATGAGCGAGGGTGCAGCAGATGCCAGGGCTGCAGCTCCTCTTCATGGGCCGGAGGATGCTTCCATGTTTTGGGGTGAGGCGACGGTGAGGGGAGGGCCAGTCCTGGAATCTCTCCCTGTAAGGGGAAGCCCTGACTCCCCACTGCGTGCCGGCCCCTCCCCAGCCTCCAACACTGGTTTACCCACCAGTCACCCTGAAATGCCTGCAGTTCTTGGAGTGGCCAGGTTGTTCCAGGTGCTCTTTGCAGATGCTTCCCCGTTCCCTGGGATGCTCCTTCCCCAGTTGTCATTGTGATCTGTTCAGGTGTCTCCTCCCTTCTGAGGTAGAGGGAATCCCACCCCATTCCTCCCTGCTTGGCAGTGTCTCTACTTCCCCCACATTGCTAGGTCCTCCTTCCAGACCCAGGGCTGCTCAGCTGGTGCCTAGTGGGTCTGGGCCTCCTTAGCCAACTTCCCTGTATCCGGATGTCCTACCTCTGTTGTGCAGACACCCCAACCTGAGAGCCTACCACTGACTCATTTTGAGGCCCTTCTTTGCATGAACACAGAGTGTTCTGGAAATGGAAGCTGGCCAGAACCGAGACAGGTCTCTGGTCTCCTGACCCCCACCCCACTCTCCCTGGAAGGCATGCTCCCCTCTACCTTTGACACGTTTTCTTCGATCCTCCCCTTTCGTGGTTTGGACCTTGAATCAATGTCCTTACACTTCTGTATCCGAGTCACACCTATTCTGCTGATGGAGACTCCAAATTTTGTCAGTCACTGAAGTTCACAGGCCTGGGACCTCCCGAAGGGAAGTTAATTCACATTTGGAAAGATTCCAGGGGCCCCTTGTGGAAGGTGCTACGTGTAGGAGATACTCTTTGAAAAACTGATTATAGACCTCCCCTCCTGAGACCTTATAATTAGGCAACTGTTGCTGAACTTGAGTAGCTGCAACTTTAATATCCAACTAGACTGTAATTAAGTCGGGCCTCCTGGAACCGGAGGCCCACTGCTTTTGCAGTTGAGGAGAGGAGAATTCTACTCATTACAGGAACGTACTTGGATTCCAGGAACTTTGCCAATTATTTTTTTCTGTAATTTAAATGTGGTTTTAATCTCCCTCCTTGCAATTTCTTCTTAGGTGAATTGAAATGTCTTCCTGTCTCTTTACACTTCTCTGGTTTTTAATTGATCACACATCCTGTAGCTAAATCCACATGTAGATGTTCAGTTTGAACGGTCTTGGTTCAGCCCCTATTCCAGAAGCAGACCCTGAGAAGACGTGTGTGGGGAGCCCCACTGGGAGGATGGGTGGTAGCATGAGCGGAGCCAGGCCTGGGCATCTAACCTGGGGCTGCCAGGAGCTGGCCTGATGCCCCAGCCCCAGTTCCTTTTCCTGGGCACACCTGGACAACGTTTCCCAGCCTCACTGGCTGTAAAGCTGGGGTGATATGACTGTGCTTTGGTCAATGGGATGTGGGCTGAGGCCAGGGGCATGCCTACCTTCAGGCCTGGCTGAACCACATCCTGTGTGGTTCTCCACACTTTCAGGGATTGACCAGCAGAATGCAGGGGGTCCAAGCGAGGACCCTAAAGACCCCCAATGACAGTGCCCTCCCAGAATGGCAGGAGCTGGCCAGGAGAGTCACAGACTAGAGCATCTGCACTGGGTTTGAATAAATAAGGAATGAGCAATTTTTTTGTATTAAGCAAGACTTTTCAGTTGTTACAGCATCCAGTAGTAATAACCCTGACTCATACATGGAGACTCCATTTTCTCACCTGCAAAATGGATAGAATGGCACTTTCTCCAAACCACCTTACAGGGCTGTTGAAAAGGCAGACAGTGGATGAGAAAACCCGCAAAGAAGGAACTGCGTTGAACTCTTAAAGTTCGTATTTACATGCTATGCTTTATGCTCAAAATGGTGCTTCACGTGTGCTTCACAACTGGCCAGACAGATATCTGGGGCCTGAGGTAGTGGGTGGGTGTGAGTAGCTGAAGCCCTAGGATGTGTGGAGATGGAAGTGACGGTCACATGTCCCTTGGGGGCGCGAGGCCTGGGCCCTTCCTCTCCCCCGCTGTCTTCCCTCTCTCAGTCCTGGCCATCCTGAGGCAGGAGGTAGATGGGCCCCAGGCTGAGCAGCTGGACTCTGTGCCCTGTGGACCAGATGCTCCAAGATAAAGATAATGGCGGAGGCAGAGAGGAGCTGAGTCCTGCCCAGATAAGAGATAAATAGACCACATATTTCTCATTCTCGAGGTCAAGGAGACCTTCCCAGCTACACATGTGCAGAAAGGCTCCTTGGGGGTCAAAAAGGGAGGGGGCGCCACCCCATAGTAGGTGATGTCAACCTTCCCACAGGCCTCTGCACTGGAATCCATCTTGGCTTAGAGATGCGCGCACTCACAGGGGAGGACCCTGAGATAAACCAAATATGGACTCAGAGCCAGGCAAAGCAAGATGATTGGCTAGAGGAAACCCAGAAGAAATGCCCCATAAAAGTGATTCAAACTACCACGAGGGTGCGACTCTCTCTGAGCTCCCCCTTGTGAGTCCATTCACACGTACTCTTTTTCCTACTAATAGACACTTTGTTTCACTACTTTCCGTCTCTTTGTGGAAATTCATTTCTTCAAAGCCAGCAGGCCAGGGGCCTTTTCACTGGCCACTGGCCCTCGTGGTCTAGAGGCTAGGATTCAGTGCTCTCACTGCTGTGGCCTGACTTCAGTCTCTGGCCAGGAAACTGAAATCCTGCTTCAAGCCACTGCAGGCTGAGGCCACCTTCAGCTGCTTGGGGAGGTCTGGCTCCCTCATCTCCGGAAGGGCCTGGAAGACTGGTGGTCAGCCCTCCTGGCAGTGGGCGGCACCTCTGAGCCCCTGGGTCAGGGGAGAGCTCAGCCCTGCTGCCGACTGTCGTGGTCCTGATTGGCAGGCTGTGTGGTATCTTTGTCGAGGAGAATGTGAGAAGAGTCTGGTACCTGAGAGCCAGGGAAACGCACGCTCATCTCTCTCCCCTCTCTGTGCTCCTGCCCAGGAGCTCCAAGTGAGTGATGAGGGCTGGTTCTTGGCCCAGCACCCTCCTCAGCCAGGCGCCCAGATTCTCTGTAAGGGACGCTTCCCTGGCTCCTAATCCTCACTGTGTCCCTCCTTTGCTCCTGTTTGGCCCTGGCCACATTCCCTCCCGTGGGGCCCTGGGTAGCACACACTGACTGTCAGGGTGCAGTGAGGCTGGATCCCACAGCTGCTGCCCCATTCCTGCCCCCAACACCGTCTGGCAGCGCTGCCCACTGGGCTCTGGAAATGGGGGTTCATTCCTGGTTCTCAGACTGCCCGCATGGCCTCAGCTTCCTAGAGTCCCAGTTTCCTCACTTCCTGGGCTAATGATACCACCGTGCAGAGTTTGAAACCGAGCAGGACCCTGTGGGGTCCTCCTGTGTACAAATCCTTTCTGTGTCCTCTGTTTCTTGTCCGTAGGAAAAAGGCTTCAGCCTCCTAGACCTTCCCTGAGTACCAAAGGGTAGGTTCAAACAGTTGCTAATTAGGGAAGTAAGGGAATGCAGAAACAGGGGAGGAGCAGTCAAGAAACCATAGAGCAGAGTTAAAGCAGGATCCTGCTTCTTCCTCAAGGGAGACACATAACAATATCTCTGAGTTCCTCTGCGGGCAGAAGGTGGCCTTAGCCCCCACCCAGGTGGAGGATGGTAACTACATGCTGAGACCACAGACTGGTTGAAATCATAAGGCTGATGAGTGAGATTCCTGGAAACACCACCGTCACCTCACTACCAACCAATCAGAAGAAAGTTACACACCCTGCAGCCCTCACCCCAAATGTTGCCTATGAAAACTTCTCCCCGAAAACCATTGGGGATTTTTGGTTTTTTGAGCACAAGCTACCCATTCTCCTTGCTTGGCCCTGCAATAAATTTTGCTTTGCTCCAAACTCCGACATTTCAGTTTGTTTGGCCTCACTGTGCATCGGGCACATGAATTTGCATTGGGTGACAGGATAGGAGCATTCAGTGAGGCCATATGGGAAAAGTGCCTGGTACAAGAGCAACATGACAAGCACAGTAACAGCTAACACCACAGAGTGCCCACCTGCACTGGCACTGTCCTGTGTGTGTGCTTTATATCCTCTGTGACCTTTGAATAGGACCTACCATCTCTGGCCCCATTCCAGACAGGGAATGAGCCCTGGGAGATGAAGCAGGCAGGGACCCGCAGGCACAGAGTGGCAGTCACCAAGCTGGCATGAGTCATCCTGACTCAGTGATTGCTGCTGGATGAAGGGGTGAGGGTTGGTCATAGTCAGAACTTTATACACTATGGCTGACCCACCAGGGAGACACACAGGACTGGGGCCTTCACTGGTGCCACTGATCTTCTCAATCTTCTTACCCACCGAGGAGGCTGAGATCTCTGTCTCTCTGTGGTGGGAAAGAGACGGGTGTTTTCAGAATTGATGGTTCTTCTGAGAACCGGACACGGGCAGTGAGAGATGGGCCTGGGTTTGGAGCCCAAGGGGCTGCTCTGAGGATGCAGAGGTGAACTGAGGGCTATTCTGAAGCCTCTGAGCATCTCTTACTTCTTTGTAGATTCTCGAGACTGAAGGCGATGATCGTGCTGAAGAAGGTCATGGGACAGGAGGAGGAGGCATGGGGCAGGGCTGGGACTTCCCTTGGTTTCCCAGAAAGGAAGTGACTGCTCATGCTTGTGGGGAAGTTAGAATCAGCAGTAGGAACAGAGCTGCAGACGTGGGGAATACATTCCATGGTTCTGATTGCTCAGCAATAGTGTAGAAATGGTGTGTTCTTCTACCCTACTCAGGCTGCCATAACCAAACACCATAGACTGGGTGTCTTAAACAATAGTCATTTACTTTCTCACAGTTCTGGAGTAGCAAAGTCTAAGATCAGGGTGCCAGCATGGTAGGGTTCTGTGAGGTGTGTCTTCCCTGCTTGCAGATGGCTGCTTTCTTACTGTGTCCTCAGGTAGCAGGAGAGAATGGAAGAGAGGGAGAGAGGGAGAATTCCCTGGTGGTCCAGTGGTTAGGACTCAGCACGTTCCTTGCCGGGGCCTGGGTTTGATCCCTGGTCAGGGAACTAAGATCCCACAAGCCCCGTGGTGTGGCAAAAAAAAAAAAAAAGAAAAAAAGAAAAGGAAAAAAAAGAGAGAGGGAGAGGGAGAGACAGAGAGAGACAGAGAGGGACAGAGAGCCCTTTGGTGTCTCTTCTTATAAGGGCACTAATCCTGTCAGACTAGGGCCTCACCCTAATAACCTCATTTAACCCTAATTACCTTCTTATAGGCTCTATGCACAAATATAGTCACATTGGGGGTTAGGGCTTCAACATACAAATTTTAGGAGGACACAATTTAGTCCATAGTAAAAGGTGACATTCTCATTAAAATGGGAAATGAAAACTTTACACATAATTTCTAGGCACTTTGGTGGTGCCATGCCTGTAATCACTACATTGAGATCAAGACATCTGGGTTCTAATTCTGACCCCATCATAAATCACTGCCTGTGTCTGACTCACTACTCCAGGCCCCTCCTGTGCCCGTGGCAGGCATCACTAATCCACTACAGAGCACTTTTAGTCTGAACTGACAGGTAACATCCAAGTGCTGTTCCAGGGAGCTCTGACTAACCAGCTGCAGGTGGCCAGTGACTTAAAAACAACTGATTTTTCTTGTGTTAAAGTATGAGGTTGCTCAGCACAGGGCAGGGTCTAGCACTCTTCCTGACGTGGTGCAGGCCCTGCAGAGGCTCTGGTGAATGACAGGCTGGGGCAGAGTGGATGGGTACAGTCAGATTTCTTACCTTTCACGTGGTGAGGGTCATTCCTGTCTTGCCGCACCAAATTGTGGGTAGAATCTAAGGTGGCAGTGAAGGAGCAAGCGTTCATTGTGGTAGCTGCTTCGAGCAAAGACTCAGGTGGGACTCAATACCTGTTTGCTGCAGGGTAAAATGTGAGTATTGAGAGCAGTGACAGTGAACGTGTGGGCGCTTACCACGAGACAGATGCTGACTAAGCACTTTCCTCCTTCACGTCTTTCTACGAGAGGGGTGTTCTCGGTACCCTATTTAGAGATTGGGATACCGAGGCATGGCAAGGCCAGGTACTTGCCAAGGTCATGCAGGCGGGTAAGAGGGCCGGCATATAGGTGGGGTTGTGTGGGGAGGGCCATCCTCCCAGGCCATCAAGTCCTCTCCCAAGTACCCAGACTTTTCTGACCAAAATGGTGCAGACGTTGGCCCGTCCACCTAGGCCAGAACCCAGGGGCCAGGCCCAGATTGTCTGGAGCTTCGCGGGGCAGGGAAATCAGGAAAGGTTGCAGCCCTGGGGATTGAGGGACTGGCAGCGGGAAGCCGGGTGAATGGGGGCAGCCAGCCGGGCAGCATTCAGGGCTGTGATTGGAATACCGCTTGGGTTTCCCTAAGGGAGGTTTGTGCCTGTTCTCAGCACAGCATTTGTTCCTGGAATGAGAAGGGCTTTTGATGTGGGTTCCCTGGGAAATCAGACACATTTAGGCTCCCTGCCGCGGGTCCATGTTCCCTGCAGGCTGGCGGGAGATGCCTGTCGGGTCTTAGCACTTGAGAACAGCTCTCTTACAAACAAACAAAACAAAACAACCTATTGTTTTCTTTCCTCCCTTGATATAAACAGTAATGTGCACTTTTTGCAGAGAATTTGGACACATACAGAAGAGAATAAAAAGCAAGTGAAGCCACCAGTAAGCCCACGAGACTGAGGTGCCTGTGCTGGCCTTTCTGACCCTTCCATCAGGACAGCAGCGCCGACCGTGGGAAAAGGCTGCCAGCTGGGGGCCTGGACGGGGTAGCATTGTCCTGTGTCCTTCCCACCCCATAAATCCTCCTCTGCTGGAGCCTGAACCATCTTGTGGGAAGATTGATGGGGACTCCATGACTG
Source organism: Mesoplodon bidens (assembly GCF_964165515.1). Taxonomy (NCBI): domain Eukaryota; kingdom Metazoa; phylum Chordata; class Mammalia; order Artiodactyla; family Ziphiidae; genus Mesoplodon; species Mesoplodon bidens. Next base: position 565,151 of record NC_138165.1, on the reverse strand, counting down.
TCAGCCATCCCTGCCCTGGGACTCTTGTGATTTAAGCCCGGCAGAGCCTCTGAAACTGTCCCTTGCAAAACCGATGACATTCCTGACCTGGAGAGGGAGGAATGTGGAGGATTTGGGGTCACCACCAAGGCGACCTGTGAGGTCAGGGGTGGTCAGAACCCAGAGCCAGTCCTGGGTCTGCCTTGGCAGGAGGCACCTCTGAATAATGAAACATTTATCTTCTCGCAGCTGTGAGAAGGTCAAGGGGCACAGAGGGACACCCCCCCCGAAATGTCCAAGGGGGATGAATTCCTCTTTCTCAGCCTGGCCGCATCGCACCCTGGCCTCCTGGCCTCCTGTATGTGCTGCTGCAGTTTTGGAAAAATTTCCCAGAATTTCAAGGAATGAAAATTTGGAGATTAACGACCCCACTTCTTATCTCTGCAGGGGGAGATTTGAGGAATAGACTTATGCTGAAGAAGTGACTGCTGTAAGAGAAAGAGCAGTGTCTTTGGAGCCTGGAGACCTGCTTTGTGGGCCTGTCACTTTCTAGCTCTGTGGGTTTGTCTGGTGCCTTCTCTCTCTGAGCCTCAGTGTCTCACCTGTAAAATGGGAATAACTGTCATGCCGCATGCACGCAGGAGGCCATCAGAGAAGGCCTTTAGTAACCAGGAGTTGCAGTATTATCTGTGTCTCATGTGCGAACACAGGATCTGACTTCCTCCCAGCAGTGTTTCTGCTAGACAGGAATTCTCAGTCGTACCAGATGGATGGGGAAAACCAGTCTTGGGGAGATTGAGCAGCTTGCCTGAGGTCCCGTGGTCAGGCTTGAACAGGGCTCTGGTCATTCAAGGCTCCTCTGGCCTCCTCACAATGTAATCTTACTTCTCTGACTTCAGGTCTAGAACACTGCCTGTGCTTGGAGCAGCAGCTGCCTCTGGCCAGGCTGGCCTCCAAGACCTCCAGGGATGCCCCCTCCAGTCTGACCCGGAAGAACTCTCCCTGCTTAACTACTCCCAGCTGCCTGGACTCCCATGACAGCCCAGCGGCCACGCCACTGGGTGGACGCTCTAGATCAAGCCTACTGGTCCTGACCTCTTCTGCCTCCTCCCCCCCCTTTGGCTCCTAAACTGTCTGTGTTCTCGACTGTCCTCAGAGCAGCTCCCATGACGGGCGGGCTGCCTGCTTCCTCAACATCGGTAACTCTGGTGACCTCCACTGGATGCTCTTTTCTTCCCTCTCTGAGATGGCTTCTCATGCTAACAGTGAGAAGCCTGCAGGAGTTGTGTTGTCTGGAAATAATAGAGTCTTAGCAGATCACAACTCCTCGGGGCAGGGGACCCTATCGGAGGTGGTGCCACAGTGGGAGAGGCCCAGGCACTGCTGTACCTGCTTCCCTGGCCCCATGGTGTCTTTGCTGGCAATGGTTGGGGCCACTTCTCACCGGCTCCATGCCTATCTGAGTGCTGGCGCTGGAAAGCATCCCCGGAGCCTGGTGGCCAGGGGCCGTGGACACGCTCACAGCCTGCCCTGGTGAGAGTCCTCCTCAGGCCTTTGGCTGAGTGTGGCTGCCTGTCCGTGTGAAGAGTGCACAGAGAGGAACCCTCTGCTTTCTACTGGCTCTGAGACCTTTTCTTTATTATCTTTTAAAGTAAAATATTTGGCGTGTGTGATGGAATATACAAGGCATGACCATGACGCGAACACTTTGCCAAGAGCCGTTGCCTGATTGGCGCCCAGTGTAGGGATGAGCATCTGGTGGAGAATGTGGGTGTTAGACCATCAAGTATGGATCTGAAACTCATCTTGACCACTTACCACCCGTGTGACCTTGGAAAGGTCACGGCCGCCGAGACCTCAGGGTGTTCAGCTGAAAATGGGGAGGCAAACGGCCAGGGTCCTGGAGGACGGTGTCCTGACATACTTGCAGACCTTTGCTTTTATGTTTCCCCCAACTTCCTGCACCAAGGCTGGCGGTGGATTCCCTTTTGGGGCCGTCTCGCACAACGTCCAGCTCTTGGCCTGCATACTCCTGTGGGTGAGCCCCGCGGTGCAGCGGGCGGGGGAGCTGGGTCACCCAGGTATCCACAGCTGCCCTGGGCCATCGGCCCAGCTTTGGTGACATCCCCGCCTCGGGGCCCCTTAGGTTTCTGCTGCAGCAAGAAGGGCCATGCTGAATCCCAGGGGCTCCTGCGGGCGGGGCGCTGTCACTCACTCCGTGGCCCCTGGGGCTGCGCGGCGTCCCGAGGCCGTGCAGGTGCGCGCGCGCGCGTGTGTGTGTGTGTGTGTGATGCTCACAGACATCCTGGCACAAGAACTGAACGAAGGGCCGCCTCTGCGCGTCTTTCCCACCTCTGGCCCTGGGCCCACGTCCCTGTGGCCTGTCCCTCCCCACCGTCCTTCAGAGCCCGTGGCTGCACGGCCGCCTTCTCACCAGGTGACACCTCCCCGCACGCAGCAGCCTCTCAGCTCCTCGCGGGTCTGACGCATCTCGCCTTGGCCATAAGTTACAGACATCTGGTAAACTGGGGAACGTTTATGAACTCTTTTGGCTGTGAACACGCAACTTCTCTTTTCCTCCTTTGGAGCTGCCGGTCTGACGGGTTGCGCGGGGCTGCGTGAATTCCCGGGATGACGTCAGCAGAACCTGTCGAGATCATCGAAGACCCAAACAGGCAGATGAAAGCTGGGGGAGGTGTTGCCAAGGTGTGTCTGGGGGCACTTCTCTGGGAGGCGGCGTGTGGGGTGGTGGAGGTGAAGCGGGCCTGGGGAGACGCCTGCTGCACACGCCGCGGGGGAAGCTGTGGGCGGAGGGGCGGGTGGGCGGAGCGGGGTGCGGGCGGGTGGAGCTGGCTGGACACCGCAGTCCCCAGCCGTGTGGCCCCCCACAGGCGCCTCGCCCCTGTGGGTGTCTTCCCTCACACGCAAGGCTGTCATGAGAATGATGTGGGGTGACGATGACCCTGGCGGGATGCTGTGTCCTCTGGTGGCAGGGTTGGGCGAGCCGCTTGGTGATGACGCCAGGACCAGGGCTCCCAGGACTCCGCCCTCCCTGCCCACCTGAATCTCTCACAGCCGCCGTGGCCTCCGGGCACCACAGTCCTCTTTGGCTGCATCCCTGGAGTTGTCACCTGCGTCATGTAATTCTCCCATTCCTGTGCGAGGGGAGCTCTGGCCAGACCGGCAGGACGGCAGTTCTCTCCCCACGTGCCTGCACGGGGCAGCTGCCCAATGAACAGTTATGGTAAGGGATGGGATGTCAGACCTTACTTGAACCTAGGTCCTCACCGACAGCTCCGGCCAAGGGCTCCCTGACTCTGCTGGGGCCCCTCCTGGGTCAGAGAGCTCCCTCCCTCCTGCCAGTCTGCGGGGTGCTGGCTGGCTAACTCTGCCTGCTTGAGGCCCTGCTCGTGGAGCCACAGACTAAAGGCGCATGACAGGCCTTTGTTTGGAGAGCGCCTTTGAGGCCCTTCCTGAGTCTGCTATCTCCCTCTCGTTTTAGCCTCTCCTCCTAGGCGGGGTGCCTCCGGCTCTCCAAGGCTGCCCCAGGCTTGTTTCTCAGTTTCAAGTGGGAGCATGTCCCTCCCCCAGGCTAAAACCAGCCTTGGCTCGCCATTGCCCACAGGCTAACGTCTGGGCTTTCTTCCCAGTCGTAGGTCTTGGCCTTCCACGTTGACCCCTTCTCCCACCTTCTGTCCAGTCGAGAGAGCTGTGTGAGGCTCCCTGGCCCCTCCCCGGACCCTTCCCTCTCCTCCTGGATCCCACTAACCTACAGGCTCCTCTCCTCTTGGGAGCATCTCCTGTCCTCTGAGGAGGCTGGCCAGAGCACAGACTCCGCTGCAGCACCCGGCAAACAGAGGCTTCTTTCCTCCCTTGCTGGCCTGTCTCCCCGTGGGGCTCCGGGCACCCTGAAGCGTCTGGTATCCCTGGAGCAAGTCGTGGGGTTGACACGCCTGCTGGCTGGACAAACGAGTGGCCTGGGCTTCCGTCCCCTCCAGACTCTTCTCAGGGCTGAGCTCCTGGATGGCGCCCCCTCCCCTTTCCAGTTGGGTCTTCAGTGGAGGATGCTAACGGGTAGCCACGCTGCTGGAGCCTGGTGGGGCGCCAAGGGGAGCAGGTAGGGAGAGGACTGAGTGGGCTGGAGCTGCACGGCCGGACACGTGCGTGGGGAGCTTTGCGGCTGCCTTGGTTGGGCGTGGTGGCACAGGAAGTATTATAAGTATGTGTGCCTTGTAAACACCAGGTACATTCGAGCACGCTGGCAGGTGTGCGAGTGCCCGGCGGGGCTGCCTGGCCTCCCTCTCTGGTCCCCCCGCCTGGGGGACATCCAACCTGTACCCCGGGCTCAGAGAGCAGTGGCTCAGGCGACAGCCTTCCTTCTGGGATGCTGGGCATCTGGGGCAATGTTGCCACGGCCTCCTGGGACCCGGTTATGGGCTGGATGGACATATCTCGAACCCCACAGGGAACCCCATCTCTCACTCTGGTGAAAGGGGAGGTGCCATGCTCCACAGCTCTCAAATCGAGGGCCCAAGATTTGAAGCCGGCTCCGTCCTTTGTCCTGCCTGAGGACTTGCCTTCAGGCCATGCTGTGCCCGCCTCATGGGGAGATGCCCTCAGAGCTGGGGTTCCAGCCTCACCCCCAATGCTAAAGCAGACCCTTGGGAGGAAGGTGCAGTCAGGGCTCTGAGCTGTTGGCCCGGTCAGACTCTGCCTCTGTGAGGACCCCAGGGCCAGCTGTGCACGGCGCTTCCCTCCCCTCCAAGCCTAGCTGGGCAGGAGGAGGGGTCTCCAGGCCAGGGGCAGGGCTGGGAGGGCTGGGCCGGGGATGGGGAGCAGCGGTCAGTACTCCGAGGACATCAGAAGGCTGCTGGCTTGGGGCCGGGGGCAGGGAACTGCGAGCTTTGAGATTTCAGCCAGGCTCACCCCATTTCTCTCCGCTGTGCAGATTTTCTTGTTTTCACTCCAGACCGTTTCCTCCTTTCCCTCTCACCCTGTGACCAGCTCCAGAGCGTCCTATCCAGCAGCCCTGGCTCAGGGACTGGGAGAGGGCTGAGAGCAGATGCCAGGGGCCCAGGCAGGCTCATAAATAAATGATGGCAGCACACCCTCCATCTTGAGGAATTCGGAGGAAAAACAGATGGTTGTAGCTGGGCGACATTTACTTTACTGTCTGTCAATATTTGAGGGGTTTTATTACTTTGCAGTGCCAGGTTTGAGAATAAATTAAATGGCTAATGGAAATATTAAAATAGAATTAATTTAACTAAACAAATAAGACTGGGTGGGTTGGTGTGCTTTGTTTAGAAGTTACTAAAGATATTTTCAAAATAAAGCCTCAGGGAAGGGAGTAATTCCTTACGTATCTGGTAGGAGCCCAGCCACTAGACTCCACCAGCACTTTCTGGGTACCAGGACCTGGGCTGGTGTTGCCACAGAATCCAGGCTGGCCTGGGCACGCCGGCCCCCGAGAGCTCCCAGCCCGCAGACCCCGGTGCAGGACACAGACGTGGGCCGTGGCAACCGCACGCCGTGATTCCGTTGTGTCCTTGGGGCTGGGAGGGAGGCCCGCTGGACCCCACCTACTATTTCTGTCCCTTCCTCCAGTCCCGGGGCACCTGTTCAGTGCTTGGTTGGAGGTTAAAGTCCAGAGAGTAATCGGTCATACAGCTGCTCTGAGCAAGCTCCCAATTAGGCAGGGGTGCAGGAAAGGTAACAGGAAACACCGGTCTCTCCACTGCTCCCAGGGAGCCTGGTTCTATAGCAACATCTCCTGCTGTCAGGCCTGTGTAGACAGCCAGCACTGAGCTCCTCAGGGCTGCTGGGGCTGTTCACCATCCTAGTAAGATACTTTTAAATAACATGGTGCTAGAGAAATGCACAGGGTGTCAGGAGAGTGTAAAGCAAAGGTTTCTTCCCCCCAGATGTTGATTTAGTGCTCATTGAAAGAAATATGGAAGCAATTTTTTGCCCAACAGCACCTGACTGCCTCACGGCTCTGCCTTTTTGCCTGAAATTCACCATTAGAAAGTCTTTTCTTGGACTACGACGTTGCCTTCCCTGTATGTTTTTACAATGCGGAGGTGACTATCGATGTCCACACCCTAACAGCTTTCCTCAGAAACAGAGAAGCAGGCCTTGGAGGCTTTGGTTCTTGAGAAGGAGAAGGAAGCAGACAGGAAAGGGGCAGTCCAGGAAGTGGAAGAGAATTGGCCTTTATCAAGGACAGTTCTTGGCAGCAGGGAGGGCTTGGAGAGAAAAGACAGGGGCGTGGAGAACACCCTGGGGCCCTCAGCACTTGGAGGTGGAGACGAATAGGCCAGTGCAGGGATGCCGTGGACCCAGTGTGAGCCGAGCTGGGCTGGGACTCTGCTGATGGCTGGTCCCTACACACCCCACTCTGACAGTGGGACACATTCCTCGAATCAACGTCTAACGATCCCAGTGGGCCTGGCATTCCCATCTCCCCAGCACATGGTTACCCAAGTGAATGGCTGTAGGCCTCCTGGGGAAAGACAGAGGAAGACAGCTGACCATCCCTGCCGTGGGCTTGGGGACCTTCCTTCTGGAGGTGCAATCTCTCCTCCAGTCAGTGGTTCTGGCTTAGGACCTGACACTGGGCATGGGATTGGAGCTTTCTAGTGGAGCCTTTGTCCTCAGTCTTTGATCTTCCAACCATGATTTATTCTGATTGTATAAACTGAGCAGTCCCCATCTGGGCCCGTCTCTCTGGCCCCTGGGAACTCCGTGTCCTTTAACTGTCTCCGTAGCTCTCTGCCGTTCTGGTGCTGCGGGCCACCACTTGGATCTCGTGGCGCCAGCATGCACACCTGGCTTCTGAAGCTGGGTGCTGTCAAGTGGACTCCTGTCTCTCCACGGCTCCCAGGGAGCCTGGTGCTGCAGCAACACCTCCTGCTGTCAGGCCGTGTGGACAGCCAGCCCTGAGCTCGCATCCTGGTCCTCCTCCGTCACGGGCGGGGTGCCCACACCCTCCCGGTGACATGGGCACCTGGCAGATTCCTTCTGGTAGGGGAGCACAGGGAGAGCTGGTTGGAGGGAGGCGCTGGCTGGAACGTGGCTGCAGTGGAGGCCTCGGCCCACCCTGTGGGTGCTCCAGGGCGGGTGGCCCTCGTTCCCACGTGGAGGCTAGGGGCTGAGCCTCTGTGCCTCCCCACCAGGCAGTCCCTGGCCCGCAGGCAGCCCTGGCGGGAGTGCAGGCTGGGTGAGGTCAGTCTCTGGGGCTGGGGGCAGTGGCTGGTGGGGTTGCAGCTCCGAGCCCATCTTCCCAGCAGCTGGCTGGGCCCGCTGGCTCTGAGGAGAAGATCTGCTTTCCAGGCACTGGGAGAGCTGTGTGCTTCTAGAAGGAGGAAAGGGTCTGTTTTGTTTAATGCTGCTGAGGTTCAAGTAGGATGCGGTCAGGGAACTGTCCTTGTTGCAGAGGAGGGTGGGACAAGGCTCCTGAGTGAGAGGAGGGAAGACTTGCCTTTTGAGTAGAAACCCCACCGGAGTTTGGGGGTAACCATCCCAGGCCCTGGGAAGAGCGGCCTGGACCAGAGGGCAGAGGGAAGGCTGGCTGTGGGGCGTGTCCACTGTGCCTTTTGAGGGGCCTTTCCTGGAGCTTGGGTTCCAGGGGACAGGACTGCTGCTCCCTTTCGTCTCTGTTCCTTTCTCTACCCCATCGTGCTCCAAGAAGGTGGGGGAGGAGAAAAGGAAGAGCAAAACCACAGTGCCGAGGGACAGCTTGGTGTAAGCTTCCTCACAGCCCGCCGGGAGGTGCCATCTGGGGACGGGAGACTGAGGGTCCGTGGCCTGGTCTGTGGGTGCAGGCAGCTTGCTCTCCCTTCGTGGAGCTGGGTCCCAGCCTGTCTGTCAAGGATGGCACTGCTCCAGCTTTTATTAAATCAAGAGAGGAAAACATTTTTGCAAGAGGCTATGTAGAACTTAATGGGCCATGTGGTTGAAATGAACAGAGGACACTTCCCACCAGCCTTTGAAGGCTTTGGTGGTGGACGAGGCCTGGCTCTCTCCACCGTGGGCCTCAGCTTGGTTCAAAGCCTCGACACTGAGGTCTGTGGACGGTCCCTGAATGAACTGGAGCCCACAAGCCCATCCTGGGTAAACGCACGACTTCAGTGGCTGCACTGAGGTCTCTGTGGAACCCTGGAGAGACTTGTCCTCAATCCCTCCTGGAGCCCAGTGGAAGGCTGTCCTGAGGTTCACGTTCCAGGGGTCCAGGGCAAGGCGGGGGCTGGCTGGAGGGACTTGCCGGGGGCTCAGCCAGCTTCTCTCGTTCTCAGGTCTTGTCTCCAGATACCCAGTAGCCATGTGCCATAGAGTTTATGGTGTGGAGAAGGTGCAGACTTAGTGGAGAATATTGGGCTGGCATGAAAATTCATTAAGTAATATTTTAAAGCTGCATGGTACTTCCCCTAGGGATGTACTATAACACACTGATCAACCTCTATTGTTGGGCGTTCTTGTTGTTTCAGTACCTGAGCATCTTGTCAACTCTCAGGCCAAGTCCCTGCTAGGGGTGGGTGCGAGGGTCGTCCCCTGTGCGGCCTCACGCCCTGCGCTTTGCTCTCTCCACCGTGGCTGCGGGGACCCGCCCCCAGCCTTCCCTTCTGCAGCACCCCCCCACCCCCCAACCTACAGGAGCTCCCTGGGACCACTTTTGCATGTGTGCAGGTCCCATTCCTCTCCCTCCCACACAAGTGCTGCTGGCATAGGCTGTGTGGTGAACTGCGGACCCCGTAGCATAGGTGCCACCAGCCAATTCCCCCAGCCAACTCTGTCACAGAGCAGAGCCACACCGTGCCTCTGGGGTGCAGCTGTCCTGGGGAGGGAGCTCTGTGAGCCCCAGAGTCGTGATAGCTGGCGTCTTCATGGTGAAGAGGCCAAGCCAGCACAACCAGACATGGGAGCCCCTGCCAGGACAGAGCTTCTCACTCTGACTTTAAGAGCTACGCAGTTTCGTTCCTCATCTGTAAAATGGGACTGAGACTGACGGGAATTAAACGACAGGGGATGGTGTGCCTTCCCCTCACGCCTCCCTGTGGGGACTGCTCTCAGCCCTTGGAAGGCCTCGCATTCCCTTCGCCCCTGCCTATTACCCGGGGCTCTCATGCAGCTGCTGCCCTGTCCTGCAGAGCCTGTGCTTCCTGATGGCTGCGCCCAAGGGTCCCTGATGGCTCTGAGCACGTGGGCCTCTCTGGGTGGGGGGCTGAAAGCCTCTTAGACACAGATGACAACTCCTGTTTGAAAACGGTAAGGACCACTCTAGATAACCCTGCATTCATTAAACACCTGCTGTGTGCAGCACACCGGCTGACTAATTTAATGCATGGCCTTGTCTGACTCAGTTCCCACAGTGATTTGACCAGGTACCTTTTTTTTTTTTTTTTTTTTTTTTGCGGTACGCGGGCCTCTCACTGTTGTGGCCTCTCCGGCTGCGGAGCACAGGCTCTGGATGCTCAGGCTCAGCGGCCATGGCTCACGAGCCCAGCCGCTCCGCGGCACGTGGGATCTTCCCGGACCGGGGCACGAACCCGTGTCCCCTGCGCCACCAGGGAAGCGCGACCAGGTACCTATTATTCTCCCCATTTTGTGGATGAGGAAACCAAAGTCCAGAGAGGTTGAGGGACTTGTCCAAGGCTGCACAGCTACTCACGGGTGGAGACGAGGTTTAAACGGAGCTCATTGTTGTTGACCAGGATGCTCCATGGTGAGGTTCTGGAGCTCCTGGGAGCACGTCTCCCTCATATTTCACTTACTAACGCAACTTTGAACTTCATTTGTCATCACGCTGCTGACCAGTGACTGGCTACCTTCAGAATGTGGGCCTTGGGCTGGGCCAGGGTTTGGAGCTGGGTTGGCCTTGCACTAGCTGTGTGCTCTTGGGCACATTACTTAGCCTTTCTGTGCCTCAACTTCCTCCATCAAGGATTATGTGAATTAATACATGTGAAGTGTTTATAAGAGGACCTGGTACCTGGAAAGCCATTGTTAATATTAGTCCTTCTAATGTTTATCCTTTAGCCCAACAATCTCATGATGTTTTTGCTATAAACAAAAGGGCTCCTGGCTATACTAACGGAGCCCCCATTTGTGTTGAGCAAACAGGTGGGCAAAGCTGGGTAACAGGTGTGCTCGGTGTGTGGCTGGCCACGTGTGGGGCAGTTTAGGTGCAGGGTCCCCGTGGGCTGCTTGGAGGCACTTCCAGATGTGGGCCAGGATGGCTAGATGTGGGGAAGCCTTCTCTTCAGTTGTGCCCTTTATTTTATTTTTTAAATGTTTGACTTGCTTTACTAAACAATGTGTCATGCAGTTTCCTCATAGGGTAAATTTTTTTTACTGTTGAAAAAATTCTGTTGTTAAAAAATATTTTTATACATTCTATATGTTCATATTAAACGCTCTTTTTGCTTAAAAATATTGTTTTAAAAATTTACTTGTTTTCACTAAATTCAATATCCTGTGATAAACCATAATGGAAAAGAATATGAAAACGAATGTACATATATGCATAACCAACTGAGTTTGCTGTACAGTAGAAAGTAACACAACATTGTAAATCAACTCTACTTCAAAAAAAATAAATTAAAAAACATTTACTTGTTTTATTTTGAACAGCGAATACTTAGACATGGTGAAAACAATTGCATGGCAGTCAGAACATGGATGAGAAGTCTCCCTCTCACCCCGACCCGCAATTCACTCCCATCTGAGGTATCACTGTTGCCGACTTCTGCGTTCTTCCAGAAGTGTTCTATTCCTGTACAAGCTCATGTGTTCTTTTTGCCCATTTTCCATACACAAGGGGCTGCACCTTGCTTTTTTCACTCCTCAGTACATCATGGGGACAGACACAGATCAGCATCCACGAAGTGACTCCTACTGTAGAGGCTGCCAGCATCCCTGTGTCGAGATGACCATATAATTCAACTCACCTGCCCCTTATGACGGTGTTTGGATTGGTGACTAGTTCAGGAAATGCTCGCGATGATAGAGGTGTTAATTCATCCCGAAGTGCAGTGGCCTAATCCAGGGACAATCATTTCTCGGTCACAGAGGGTCCCAGGCGGCATTTTGATAGGCTGTCGGTTCCTCTCCAAGGGAGGGGCTTGGGGCCTTCGGCCAGTGTCGTGTCCACGCGGCAGCTTCCATGACAGCCACGGGTGGATGGAGCGTGCAGGGGTGTTTCAGGGCTGCCCACGCGGCCCCCTCAGGGTTTGCTACCTACTTGGATCTGGCCGCGTGCCCAGAGCAAAGGGAGAGGTGCGTGGCAATCCAAGCACCGTCTCTCCCACCGGTGGTCCTTATTCTTTGCTCGAAAACCGAGGCCACAGCGTAAGATGGGAGCGCCCCAACTTCACAAAAATATGTTGCCACCATGTTCCTTACACTGAGGCCACGGCGTGGGCCTGAGCTGGCGAACGCCTGCACCCCTCTGCTGGGGTCCTGGGAGGAAAGCACTGCAGAGCCCTGTGTGAACATCCTTTGCTGCCAGGGCTCGCTGGCCGCATCGAGGAAGGGCACCACGCTCAGGCCCATTCGCACTGGGGTCCGAGGGTAGGTGCACAGACTTCCGAGGGCCTGGGAAGCCCACTGTTAAGCAGTGCCTGACCCACAAGAAATCAAGGTGTGCCCCCAGCATAAGGGAGTTGGAAAGGTCTCTTTCTGCTATGCTCTGACCTGACCTCATCTCAACTACTATTTTTATACGCAGTGCAAAAGCTTTTGCCTAGGCGTGGAGGCCCTGAGGGTGAATAAAATATGTAACTGCGCTCCACAGGTGCATACTTTAGGGCCATTTTGGGGGCACATTAAAATCACTTGGATGTTTATTTATTTATTTATTTTCAAAATCTCACCTAAAGACCTGATATGTTCTTATTTTACCAGATAATGGTAATTATATGACCATTTCACTTTTTCTTTTTACATTTATTTATTTATTTTTTCTGTGTTGGGTCTTCGTTTCTGTGCGAGGGCTTTCTCTAGCTGTGGCGAGCGGGGGCCACTCTTCATCGCGGTGCATAGGCCTCTCACTGTCGTGGCCTCTCTTGTTGCGGAGCACAGGCTCCAGACGGGCAGGCTCAGCAGTTGTGGCTCACGGGCCCAGTTGCTCTGCGGCATGTGGGATCTTCCCAGACCAGGGCTCGAACCCGTGTCCCCTGCATTACCAGGCAGTTTCTCAACCGCTGCACCACCAGGGAAGCCCCTCACTTGGGTGTTTTTTAAACACCCCTTTGGACAGGCTGACTCCCTTGATCTGGGTGGGCCTGGGTCCTGGCATATTTTAAAATCCCCCAGTGATTCTAACATGGTCCCAGGCTGAGAGCCACTCTAGGGAGAGAGGCGGACACCAGCAGCTCCATGTCAAAGCAGGTGACAGAGACTGTCATAATGGCAAGTCCTCTGAAAAGCCCACAGGGACCTGCAAGATGGGGAGGGGACCCTGATACCTGCCAGATGTCCTCTCCGTGCCAGGAGGTTTATACATCATCTCATTTGATGGGCATCCCAAGAGGCTCATCCCAGTGTACAGACAAGCAGAGTGAGGTCCCAAGAAGCCTAAGGACACACAGATCATGTGGCGAAGTCGGTTCTGAGCTTAAACTGGCCTGACTTCAGGCTTGGGGTGTCACAACACCTTCCTGTCCCAGGTGAACTCCTTGGTCTGGCTGTGTGGCCCATTGCAGGTGGCCCTAGTGCAGTGGGATTTTGACACAGCTGAGCCCACCTGGCTTTGGGTGGAGGGTACACTGCAGATTGCAGAAGAGTGTGTGTGCGCCTGCTGGAATCCTGTGGAAACTACAGACTCCCAGGCCCTCCTGTGGTTCTGATTCTGAGGTCTGGGCAGGAAAATCTGTATTCGGAAGCAGATGGTCTGCTGACCTGCGTGGAGATCCCTGAGATCTTTCTGTCCCTGAAAGACAAGGGTTTATTATTCACCAGATCAGCGCAGAACAGTCTGCAACTTGTCCTAGGACAAAATCTGTCTTCAGGCAAGCCTGATGGAACACAGGGGCGGCAGGGCATGGGAGTCCTGGGGTGTAGGGGTGCAGATGGGGACACATGTTTGCTGAGCACTTGCCAGGAGCCAGGTGCTAGGCTCGGCCCTTACCACACCTTACCTCACGGACCCTCATAGCAACCCTATGCGGAGGGTATTATTATTTCTTCCTAATTTCCTGATGAGGACTTTTATCCTAGTTATAGCTTGCTACTTAACAAACCATTTCAAACCTTAGTGGCCGAAACAGAACAGTTGTGTATTTTACTCAGGAATCTGCCGCTTGGGCAGGGCTTAGCTGGGGCCGCTCATCTCTGCTCCATGTGGCTCCAGCTGGAGGGGTTCGGCTTGGGGCTACTTGCAGGTGGCTCAGTTGTATGACCGGTGAGGTCAGTGCTGGCGCTTGATTGGGGTGAGGGTCAGTGACCCTGCTTCTTCTCCATGTGGGCCTCTCCCTACAGCACGGTGGCTGGGTTCCCAGAGGGAAGAGGACCTGAGAGAACAGGCACTTCTAGTGCCTGGCATTTTCATGACACAGCCTTGGAAATTACACAGTGTCAGGTCCACAGTCCAACATTGCTTGAGGTGGTCCCATAGATCCACCTGGAGTTTATTGGAGGGAGGTGGAGGCCCACCATGATCTGATGGGAAGACTGTCAGGCTCATAAGCCAAGACGAGCATGTGCGACCAGAGACAGTGTTGCAGCATCTTGGAAAATACAACCTACCACAGGTGAGAAAATCTGGAGGAGTTCCTGATCGTCTAAAGCCACTGGCTTAGAGAAGGAAGGTCCAACAAGATGGGAAGATTTCCCTGCTGGGCTCCTGGGTAGAGGAGGCCCCAGATGCGTCAGAATTCATGTTTTATAATCCATTTCTATCCCACAACATGCCTGAACTTCTCAAGTTAATATTCTCATTGGAAAATGGGTTGATAATGCCTGTTCTTCTCAAATGTTTAACTTTCCTAGAAAAGCAAAGGCATGGGGGAAGGTGCAGCATGATGGGGGGCTATCTGTTTTATAATTTGCAGCGTTTGGCAGTTTCTGAATTCAACCATGACTGATTTCAAGGCTTGCAAAATTCCTGAATGTTTAACACCACCAATAAACCGCTGGCTTTTATCACTGTAAAATGAGGATAAGACAGCAACCGGATACGGGTGGGAGCTGCCCCTGAGCAGGCTGTGTCCTCCGGGCTTTGCCCTCCCTGTTCTCTCTGCCTGGAAGGCCTCCCCCGCTTGTCCCAGCTCCTGGGCCACGCTCCCCACAGCCACGTGCCCTTCCCTTGGAGAACCGAGGGTGCCTGCAGCACTCTGGGTGGAGCGTGTTCTTGTGCGTCCTGCTGCACTTGTTGAGTGTTTACTGTATGCAGGGCTGTGCTGGGTTCTGGGAAACAGTGTACTCCTTGGGTGAGTATTTATCGAGCACATGTTGGATGCCAGGTGTCATCTATTGCCGGGGGGGCCGTGGCAGCGTTACCTGTAAGAGACAGGTCCTCACTGATACTGCGGGGGCCTCTCCAAGTCCTGAGGGTCAGTCAGCAGAACAGGGAAGCTCCTTGTGGGGGCTGAAACTGGGAAGCCGAAGGAGCTGGAGCCCCAAGGGCACAAGGAGGGCGTGGCTGAGGGCCAGGAGAGGACACAGGGCGCTTGGACCAGCTTGGGCTGCAGTGGGAGGTCTCTGCATCTCTGAGCAGGGCAGTCTTGGCTCCGATGCTTGTGGTGAGAGATCCCCTGGCTTGGGCTCAGGATGCGGATGGATGCGGTAGGGGAGCAGGCGTGGGCATCCACTGTGGAGGCAGGTGCAGCTCTTAGGGGAGGGGCAGGCCTGGGGGAGGGGACTGTAGGCAGGTGTCCTGACATGTGTCCCCACACTGGGGCTCCCCAGGGTCATCAGGCCCTGGCGTCTCCCTGGGATTATCACTCATACTTTTCCTGACCTATTTAAAAATAAGAATAACAAACATTTGTTCGGAGGTCGTGTTCCCACCGAGCAGTGCTGCTGACCCGTCTCCTTTTTCCCCTGGTGGAGGCCGCCCATCAGGAAGGTCTGGATCTCCAGGGCCTCCTGGCGGGGCTGCCTCATTCTTGGCTCCAGCTAGTGTCCCCCACTTTTGATCAATTCCCACTTTGTCTCTATCTGACCCCATATTATTTTGTCTTTTTGTGAACTGACTTAAACCCTTTAGGGTATAAGACGATGAAATAAAGTCAGTTAAATGTCAGCTGTTTGTTTGTACTGACTTGTACTGGGAAGTACTAATGTGTGTGTGTGCACGTGTCCACTCACACACGTACGTGTGCTGGGGTCTCCCTCCTGGCTCCAGGGTGTCAAAAGGCAGAGGAAACAAGGCTCTGTCCTCAGCTGCCCCTGGATTGGGCGGTAGTAAGAATCTAGGTCACAGAAGGTCTGGGCGCAGGGCAGTGGCTATCTTTTTGGGACCAGGCTATCAAACATGACGCCACTCCCCCCGGCATGCGGAAAGCAGGGGTAGGGATGGCCCAGGGCAGTCCTCCACCCCCTGCCTGAGAACAAGCCACAAACATAGAGCCTTACGTTCCACATCACTTCCTCCATCCCACATGCTGCAATGGATAAGAGAAATACTTTGCATTTAATATGATAAGACGCATATGACAGTACTTGGGATCAACTAGGGATAACACCTTTGCATTTTACAAAGTGCTTGCATATGTCTTATCTCTAAATTTAGTCTGCTTTGGGCTAAGTCTCCCTGGGGAAAGAATTTCCAACTTGTGTTTCAAAATGGTGGACTGAGAATAAACATCACCCTCAAGAAATTATAAAAAAAGATATTTTAAAAGGAGGTTAACTAAATATGCAGTTATGTTCAAAAGAAAGTAAGTAAGAAAGAAAGAAAGAAAGAAAGGAAAGAATGAGAACTCTCAGGGGACCAGAAATTGTGAGGAATCCCTGCAAAGAGGAACCAGACAGGACTGGATTGAGTAGGAGCCATCAGCCTGTGGGCTGTTGATTCCAGTGTGCAGTCAGGGCTGAGGGAAAGTGCTGGTCATGGGTAAACGTGATGGGGGACAGGGATCAGTGCAACCTCTAAGGAATCATGGGGCCCTTTACTGGGAACAGCCAGGAGGGTCCAGGTAGCAATGATGGTTGTGGGGGGATCTGTCTCCAACTGGGAACAGGGAATGTGGGGTCTTGGTTTAGAGACAAGCTGTGTCCCAGGTGCATGAAGGGGCCTGGGTAGGACAGTATATTAGTCTGCTCGGGCTGCCCTAATAAAGGGCCAAAGATTGGGTGGCTCAGACAACAGAAATGTCCTGGCTCACAGTTCTGGAGACTGGAAGCCTTAGGTCAAGTTGTCAGCAGGGTTGGTGAGAGAGATTATGTTCCATGCCTCTTTCCTGGCTTCTGATGGTTTGCTGGCAATCTTTGGCATTCTTTGGCCTGTAGAAACATCATCTGATTTCTACTTTCATCTTCACTTGGCTCTCTCCTTTTGTGTGTGTCTGTGTTTCAATTTCCCCTTTTCAAAAGGACACCAGTCATATTGAATTAGGGGCCTACTCAACTCTAGTATGACCTCATCTTAACTAATTACATGTGTAAAAATTCTATTTCCAAATAAGGTCACATTCTCAGGTACTGGGGGTTAGGACTTCAACATACAAATTTTGGCAGGGGGACAAAATTTAACCCATAACAAACAGGGTTACCCAAATTTAGAGAATGAGCTGTAGAGATATCTCCACCTGATAGTACTTCTTGCCCCTCCCCCCTCACTGCAAAACCTCTATATCTGCCCCCAGGCAGGTTCATAAACTATGAAGCAGACAGTGTAATTGTGTATCAACTACAAGCTAAATACACCATTAAGAATCATTAAATACCAGAGATACTTTAGCATCAGAAATGAGCACATGAATGGAAAAACTTACACCCAGGAAAATGAAGTAGTAAAGAAATTAGAACATTAAAAGACCTAGTAGATAAAAGAGACTCTCAGATCCATAAAACAAGAACAGGTGGTTATAAAAAAGAATGAATTAAGAGATTTTGGCAATGATAAATTCAGTATATGGTTGGATGATAGACTAGGCAGAGCTGAAGCGTGTCTTGAGATTAGAAGACTAAGTGGAGAAAATGTGCTAGAACCTTGCTGCTCAAAGTGTGGTCCACAGGCTGGCAGCATCAGCATCACCAGGAGATGATGCTGTTACAGATGCAGTCAGTCTCAGAATCAGAATCTGCATTGAACAAGATTCTCAGGCAATGTGTATGGATATTACATTTTAAGAAGCACTGGACTAGAACACAAAGGGATAATGAGATGGAAAATGAAAGAAAAGTTGACATATGGAGATAGGTTCTGAAATTCAAGTATTCCTCTATACGGATGTCCCAGAGGGAAAGAATAGAGAGAAATGAGGGGAGGCAATATCGGACAGCTAAGAAAGTCCCATAGTTGGTCACCAATATCGAAATTTCAGAAATGAGCCCTAAAAGCTCCTGGAAAAAGCAAAACCAAAACAAAGAAAACAATAAACTTTTTGTCTACAAAGGAATGAGCATCAGATGACATCAGTCTTCTCATTAACACAACTGGTATAAGAAATAGAGCAAAGCCTTCAAAAATAAAAACAAGAAAATAATAACTCCAAGTCTAGGAGTTTATACCCAGCTAATATATCAATTTTGTGTGATAGAAGAATAAGAACATTTTTGGACATAGAAGGACCCAGGAAATCTATTGTGCACAGTGCACCTCTGGAAGAATTAGTAAAGGGTCACTTCCAGCAAGAAGAAGAATGTATCCAGGATTCCCTTTTTCTTAATGTAACGTAGGTATGAAGAAAACGAGGTTCGGCAAATTTGTGTAAACTGCCCAAGGTCCCAGAGCTCAGTCTGGGACTCAAAGTCAGGTCTCAAAGGCTTCTACCTCATCAGCAGTTCCTCACCAGAATCCTCTGTGGCCCTTGCTCCAAATGCAGATTCCCATAGCTACAGGATCAGCCTTCAGGGGGTAGGCCCAGCCCTCGTGCTGTTAGAGTTCCAGAGGACGTTCTAAAGGAACCTCCAGGTACAGTCTGGGGAGGCCCTCTGTTATGCTGAAAAGAGACCAGGTGGCTTGGGTTCCTGGGAGATGCTGTGTGAAGGTGCAGGGGCCTTGTGTCCTGTGTAGGCTGAGCCGGGGAAGGGGGAGACATGCTCGCTGAAACAGCAACACAGGCAGGATGACAAGCAGATTGCAAACCTGCTGTGGACAGGGATAGACTCACCTGTCCACTCTGCAGCCTTATGCTCAGTGTGGTTGGTGGTTTTCATTCCTGGGTCCTGGCAGCTTGCTTGCAAACTCTAGGACTTGCAGGGAGTAAAACTTTCTGACTAAGTGTCTGATCTGCTTGGGCTGCCATACCAAGATACCACAGACTGGGAGGCTTAAGGAACAGAAATGTATTTTCTCACAGTCTAGAGGCTGGAAGTCTGAGATCAGGGTGCCAGTGTAGTGGGGTTGTGGTGATGGCCCTCCTCCTGGCCTGCAGACAGCTGCTTTCTCACTGTGTGCTCACATGGCCTTTCCTCAGGGTGTGCTTGGAGAGAGATTGAGTGAGCTCTGTGGGGTCTCTTCTCATGAGGGCACTGATCCCACTATGGGGGCCCCACCCTCATGACCTCATCTAACCCCAATTACCTCACCAAGGCCCCATCTCCAAATACCATCACATTGGGGGTTAGAGCTTCACCACATGAATTTTTGGGGGGACACTAACATTCAGTTCACAGCACTAAGTGTGCACAAATCAGGGACAATTTCAGTTCAGTAATCACTACAGGGTTATGACACCCAACTGCACCAGCAAAATTGCCCGCCTTTCTTCCACCCACCCTTTGGCTGTCCTTTGGTGCTGACTCTCTGGGTGTGTGGTCTACTGCATGGCCAAGCTCTCTTGTCTGTGCACAAAGCAGAGTTCTCCTTGTTCCACACATGCGTAGTCTTCCTTTGTTGCCAGCTTGGCACCATGCTGCCTGCCACCTCCTATAGCACTAGGAGAGCCCAGGTTCCATTGACCAGCACTGCCTGGCTGTGCATGCTCCTTGGCACAGGGTATTGCTCCATCTCCCACGGAGAGGCTTGCAGCTGTCCAGGGTGTGAGGTGCCTCAGCTGAAAATCTCCATCTAGGTTCCCGAGGATAGCTCTATTGGTGGGAGGGGGCCAAGCTTGTAGAAGCCTATCCAGTCTTTATTCCTCAGTTTTGTTTGGCTCTGTTTGTTTGTGTGTGTCCATGTGTGACAATCCTGCTGGTTACAATCTTGGGCTATTATTTGGAGCCTTGGGGCTGGGGGAGAATTTCCTTTCTCAGCCTGTCCAAGACCTGTTGGGAGTTTATGAGCCTGAGACTAAATGCTGAACCAAAATTAAATCGAGGACTTTATTCTTGGCAAAAATACATTTGCCTCTTCCTTGAGAAAGGAGTACTAAATGACTCATAAGGGGTTAAAAAGGGAGCTTTGTGGATGCTAAAAATTCTTGTAAAACCTGTTTTTAATGATTTGAGTGTAAATTAATAAGAAACAAATGCATAATAGTTTCTTACCTAGACTATGAAAATAAAAAAACTGTAAGAAGGGTCTATGGGGAAATCACGTGTTGGGGGGCTGGCCCTTATCTGTATGGATGGGGACCCCTGAGGGTGTCCCACCCACGCTGAATCCAAGTCAGTCGGGATCTGGCAAGGCTCTGGGGCCCTGCCCCAGGCTGCTCTTGGCTGGATCGCTGGGCAGAGGCTTGTAGAACGGCTGCTAAGGCTCCCCTCCCGGGGTAGGAGGGCTTTCTGGTTCTCACTCCCTCCTGCGTTCAGTAGCCTTTGTTGCTTGTCTGTGCCAGAGATGACCCTGGACACGTGGCGACGGGGCAGCATGTTGGTGTCCTCCACGGACTTACAGGAAGTCATTTTTCCAAGATGTGCTATCTTCGTGTGCCCCAAACTTGAAACCTGGACTCAGACAACTGGTGAAGGCCCTACCAAGAGACTTTCCCTCCCTGTGAATCGGGAGTCAGAGACATTCCTGATGTTTTCCCTCTGGGCCTGGCAGTGTGCGCTGTTCACCCCATCTTCCTGCGGGGTGATTGCTCCTTTTCTCTGAGACACCCCCAGACTTCCCCCAGGGTCTGAAGCCTTCTGAGTCGGCCTCTCTCTGTTTTTCTGACCTGGTCTTCCCCGTGCCTGCCTGCATTGAGTTCCCAGATATCTGTTGAGTGCAGCTTACCTGACAAGGAGACCTGCAGGGGATCCCCACACTGACCTTGGGCCAGATCAGCAATTAGCAAAAGAGATTCACCTGAGGGTCCCTTTTCACAAGCTGTCAGCATGCTCATGAGACTAATCAGAAGTGAGGATTGGACCTTGTAAATGAGGCTCTCCTTTGCCCTTTGCGATCTAGAATCTGGGAGCCTGAAACCCAACGTTTAGTTTAGTTTAGCTTTTTAAAACTTTATACTTTTTATTGAAGTACAGTTGATTTACAATGTGATGTTAATTTCTTCTGTACAGCAAAGTGATTCAGTTATACACATATATACATTCTTCTTCAAAAATATTCTTTTCTATTATAGTTTAGTTTAATTTTGATTTTTGTTCTCTCTGTGGCAGTCAGGGCTCCCTTACCTGTTATAACTGAACTGAAATCTTGGCCTGCCAGCTGCCCACTCAGAAAGAAAGCAGCTGGTGCTGAGGACAGGATGTTAAGGCCCTGGGTAGGGGCAGGCCTTGTGGCAGTGGGACCAGCACCGCGTGGAGGCAGATGTGGGTCCAAAGGCTGCTACTTTGCTGTGTGATCTTGGACATCTCCCTTAACCTCTCTGAGCCTTGGTATCCTCTTGTCAGGGAGGCTTCCTAATACCTGCCTCACAAGGTTAAGAGTCAAATAAGGTAACACACAAGAGAGAGGTTTTTTGGGGGGACCAGTTTTTATACTGCAAAATGTAAAAGACTATAAGGGAACCTGATTCAATTTGAAGTTTTGGAATGACAACGGTCTCAGCAAAGGAGAGAGATGACAAATGATCTGTGTCAGGCTTTTCTCCGGAGCCTGGTGCTCCTTGTCTTAAGAGTTTCTGTCTGAATTTCAGCTGTAGATGTTCCCAAGGTGCGCTGGATATGTTTCAACTGAGCTGAGAGGGTAAACGATCATCCCCTCCCTTTGCTGGGAATTGAGCGTGGCTGTCACTGTCCCCCTGCAGGCAACAGGCTCAAGGAAGCCAGGCTGGGTTTGACTGCCCAGGAAGTTAGGGTTTCTCTAGGGGTAACAAGCACCAGAGCGGGCTCTTGATCTGATCCTGGCTGGGAGTCCTGCACGCTGGGGCCTCAGGAGAGGGGCAGCTGGACAGAACTCCTCGCAGGGCCTACAGCCTTGGATTCCATAAGCTTTTGGAGAGCTTGGCACAAAATATAAGAATTTAGGACCTTGGCTCAAAGTTTAAGTGCATTAGGGGAGGACCTTTGTTACGAAAAGAATTTTGAAAGCAAAGAATCCTTTTATGCTGCCAGTGATTATTTCATTAAAGGTTTTGGTTGGAGAGTGCGTATTTTCCTCTTTTAAATATTCTTAAATGGGTCCTCACAAAGGTTGGAGCCGACAAGAGTTCCTGTAGAGCAGAAAGTGCTGGGGCATTTTGCAGGGACCTGGGAGTGGGTAGGTCCTGACTCCGTGCATCCTTCCTTGCTTTTTTCTCCAAGGCCAAGGCCACTGGATAGGCCGTGGGAGGCTGAGGATCTGGTTTCCAGTCCTGCCTTTCTCTAGCCCCGGGATAAGCTGGCAGCTTATGCTCTCTGACACCAGTATTCTCAGCTTCAAAACCACGGGATTAAAATACCAGACAGAGGGGGTGCCTCAGTGCCTGAAAAACGCTGTTGAATGAAAAGAATGCAGAAGTACATTCCAGGAAGTTTTTACTGCCTGTCCTCGACCACCTCCAGCTTGTGTCTTGTGTCGGTGCGGCTAAGTGCAAAGGTCTTTCGTCATGGCTGCTTCCCAGGAAGGAAGGAAGGAAGCGAAGCCGCTCTGCCAGGACCTGGGCTCAGACGTCCCCTGCTACTCCCACCAGGCTCCCCGGGGGTGGCTCTGGGCCTCTGTGTCTGTCCGAGCACCAACTCCCCCCATTCTTTCCCCTTCCTGTGGGGCCGGCTGCACATCTGGCCCAGTTCTGGCCCATTTCCCTCTGGGTAGGAAGCACAGCATCTCCTGCCAAGCATCCTTATGACAGCGCCTTCAGCCCTTGAAACTTGTGTTTTGGACTTCCCTGGTGGTCCGGTGGTTAGGACTCTGTGCTTCCACTGCAGGGGGCCTGGGTTCCATCCCCGGTCGGGGAACTAAGATTCCACATGCCAGAGCCATGTGGCCAAAACAAAAAAAAAAAAAAAAGAGGAACTTGTGTTTTTGTTTTTGTTTTTTTTCTGGGGCCAGGTTATTAATTTGCTTAATAAACAGTCATGGAAAAAGATGAGGCCTGCTGGGAGGCTGCCAGCCAGGACGGGAGAGCTGCTACCACCCAGCCCTGCCCGCGTGGTAAGAAAGTAAATGGGTGGAAGGGCATTGCCGGTCCTGAGGCAGGACTTGGACTGGCTTCCTTGGTCCCTCGCTTTTTCTCCCGCGCAACGTGATGATGGTCACAGAGGGCCTCTTCATTCCCTTCATTTCTACTTTCCAGTGGGTGGGCAATCCAGATCCAGATCCAGAACCTTGTGGTTGCGGGGGAGACCATGCGGGGGTGACTGGGTGGTGACCATGCAGCTGTCCTGGTCTTGACTAAGTCTCCCCAGGGCTTAGTGTCCTGAACATTTTTTTTTTTTTTTTTTTTGCCGTACGCGGGCCTCTCACTCCTGTGGCCTCTCCCGTTGCGGAGCACAGGCTCCGGACGCGCAGGCTCAGCGGCCATGGCTCACGGGCCTAGCCGCTCCACGGCATGTGGGATCTTCCCGGACCGGGGCACGAACCTGTGTCCCCTGCATCGGCAGGTGGACTCTCAACCACTGCGCCACCAGGGATTCTTGTTGACAGTTCTTTTCCTTCATCACTTGAATTATGTTGTGTTACTTCTTTCTAACCTCCATGGTTTCTGAGGAGAAATCTACTCTCATTTGAATCATTTATTCCTTAGGGTAAGGTGTCATTTCTCTCTTGATGCTTCTAAGATTTTTTATTTGTCTTTAGTTTTTGGAATTTGATTATGATATACTTGACGTGGTTTCTTTGGATTTATTCTGTTCGTTTAGCTTCTTGAGTCTGTAGATTTACATATTTTGCCAAATTTGTGGAAATTTCAACCATTATTTCTTTCAATACTTTTTCAGTCCAACCCTCTATCTCTTCTCCCTCTGGGACTCAGATGACACAGATGTCAGATCTTTGGTGTATTCCCACAGGCCCCTGAGCACTCTTTGTTTTTTTCACTCTGTTTTCTCTCTGTTAACTTGTATAATTTCTATTTTATCTTCAAGTTCACCAAGTCTTTCTCTGCCCTCTCCATTCTACTTTTGAGTCCATTCATTGAGATTTGTTCTTCAGTGATTGTATTTTTCAGTTCTAAAATGTCCATTTGGTTCTTCTTTGGGTATTCTCTTTCTTTGCTGGGATTTTCTATTTTTTCATTTATTTCAAATATGTTCATAACTGCATTTCTGCAGCATCATTGTAGCATGTTTATCATGGCTGTTTTTTTTTTTTTTTGCGGTACGCAGGCCTCTCACTGTTGTGGCCTCTCCCGTTGCGGAGCACAGGCTCCGGAAGCGCAGGCTCAGTGGCCATGGCTCACGGGCCCAGCTGCTCCACGGCATGTGGGATCTTCCCGGACCGGGGCACAAACCCGTGTCCCCTGCATCGGCAGGCGGACTCTCAACCACTGTGCCACCAGGGAAGCCCTTTAGTCAATTTTGAGTTAATTTTTGTGTTCTTGTATGTTTTCTAGTTTCATTCTCTAGCATGTGGCTGTCCAGTTTTCCCAAAACCAGTATTGAAGAGACTGTCCTTTCTCCATTGTATGTTCTTGGCTAGTAAATTAATTGTCCATATATGTCTGGGTTAACTTCTGGGCACTCAATTGAATTGTACACTTAAAATGGTTTGTGTCATGACTTTTATATTATGTGAATTTTATTGCAGTAAAAAAAGTTCTGATTTCTGGTCCCCACCTGAAACGACT
Source organism: Mesoplodon bidens (assembly GCF_964165515.1). Taxonomy (NCBI): domain Eukaryota; kingdom Metazoa; phylum Chordata; class Mammalia; order Artiodactyla; family Ziphiidae; genus Mesoplodon; species Mesoplodon bidens. The sequence goes on along the minus strand of NC_138165.1, from coordinate 540,972 downwards.
GAAATCCAAGAAGCCTCTGGCGGTGGGGTTCAGGTATCAGTATTCAAAACTCCCCAGGGGATTCCAATGTGCAACCAGAGTTGAGATTGTTGGGAGTCTAGAGTCCAGTAAACGCATGTAGATTAACAGGGCCAATAATAATTTGAACAGTTCTGGGGCCAGATAACACTTATAACAATTAAAAGAATAATATTTATAACAAATAAAGAGCTCCTACAAATAAAACACAGAAGTCCAAATATGTCCAAATGTGCAAATAATATTTGAATTGGGCAATCACAGGAGAGGAAATCTTTCTTTTTTTTTTATAATTGCTTTTAAAAAAAAACTTTATTTATTTTTGGCTGGGTTGGGTCTTCATTGCTGTGCATGGACTTTCTCTAGTTGCAGCGAGCGGGGTCTTCTCTTCGTTGCAGTGCGCGGGCTTCTCGTTGTGGTGGCTTCTCTTGTTGCAGAGCATGGGCTCTAGGTTAGTGGGCTTCAGTAGTTCTGGCACGCAGGCTCAGTAGTTGTGGCTCGCGGGCTCTAGAGTGCAGGCTCAGTAGTTGTGGTGCATAGGTTTAGTTGTTCCGCAGCATGTGGGATCTTCCTGGACCAGGGCTTGAACTCGTGTCCCCTGAACTGGCAGGCGGATTCTCAACCACAAAGCCACCAGGGAAGTCCCAGGAGAGGAAATCTTTAAAAAAATAAAATAAACAAATGAAAGGAGTTTCAGCTTTACTAGTAATCAGGAAATAAAAATGAAAGTAACAATGACTTGCTACTTTTCATTTGTCAGATTGGCAATAATTAAACAAAACAGAACACTCAGTACTTGTAAAGATGTGTTGAAAAGGACACTCCTGTATATTGTTAGTTATTATTGCATTTTTGGGAAGTTAATATGACAATGTCTATTTGAAATTCCATATCTGGGGCTCCACCTTACAGAAATAGGTTTACCAAAGAATTGTTCATAGTGGCACCAAAAGATAAATCGGAAATAACCTGCCTGCTCTCAGAGGTGGAAGGGCTGAAAAATCAGAATACACTCCCCAAATGGGATATTACACAGCTATTAAAAATAATTAGTTAGACATCCATCTATTCACCTTGGGCAGTTCTGTGTCGTATGAACTGCCAAGTTAAAAAAAAAAATCAAATTTCAGAGGAAAAAAAAAAGGGTCTCGTGTGTGGTCTATCTATCTCTCTGGATTTTCTCCCTTCCTCTCCCCTATTCTGTGGTGTTCTTCAGTCACATTTGTGATTCTTGGAGTGGGTCAGGCTCTACCACACCCCTGGGCCTTGCCCATGCTGTTCCAGCTTGCCACCTTGCTAATTCCTACTTATGGCTCATGGTAAAAGGTGTCTCGTAAAGCAATTATACTCCAATAAAGATGTTTAAAAAAAAGAAGGATGTCTCCTTCTCCAGGAAGCCCTCCCTGATCTCCCCTCCCTCTGATGTGTCCCCCAGTCCCCCAGGCTTCCCTCTGCTTTCACTTGACTATGTTGTTGCTACTCATCCTTTGACCTCTGGCCTGGGGGCTCCTGAGGGGAGAGGGACTGGGTTTTGGTCACCCTTGAACACTCCAAGCCTAGCATCAGGCCTGAGGAGGGAGTGCAGGCAGCAGTGTTGGGCTGTCCATTGGGAATTGGACTGAAGCAAGGGGGCGGTCAGAAACTTTCTTGTTTGCTTCCCCAGACTTAGTCTTAGGAAATGTCAATCTATTTAAAAGAAATGCACCCGATGTTCTGCCATCTGTTACCAAAATATTTTGAATGACTTGTGCATTTTCCAGCTCTTTAAAGGTGGTCAGAACCTGGGTGATCGGCTTTCTGGCTTTGGCACTGAAAGCCTGTATCCCAGACAAACACGCTCAGTTGGTCATCTACAGTCTTGAGTTACATTCAGCGGCCTCTTTCCTTCCTCCCTTAGAGTCCAGCTTGCTGTGTGAAGAGTGGGGTTGCTGGAAGGAGGTCTCTAGGGGAGAACGGTCCTGGACACAGGCACGTCCAGCTCCGGCCAGATTCCTGCCATTCTGAGTCATCTCAAACAACTTAACTCCATGAGCCTCAGTTTCATAATACACAAAATGGGCATTAAAATTCTAAATCAGGTTGGTGGGCGTTTTCAGTGTGATGTAAATGAAGGCCCTGGGGTAAGGTGGTCATAGGGAGAGTTTCTACCTCTAGTGAACACACAATGGGGACCATGCACTGTGGTTTTAACCCTTAACGATCTTAGAGCTCGGCGCTAATAAGACTTCCATTTCACAGATGAGGAGACTGAGGCTCAGCGGGGCCAACTGATCTCCCCAGGGTTACAGCCTCATAAGCCGTTGCTCAGATGCCTGGGCCGTGTCTGTTTCTACCCCTGCAGGCTGCAGGTGCTTGCTGAGTAAGTTCCATATGTGGTTGCTTTCTATGGAGCCAAGTCTCCCCACAAATGTTGGGCCATCCTACTGGGGAGCCCCTGGCTAGATCCTCTGGCCCAGGGCGGTGGGAACAGCTAGCAAAACCAGCAGCCCTGCTGAGAGTCTCTGCTACACAGCCCAGTGCTTTGCCAGAGTTGGGAGAAATCCAGGGACCTGGCAAGGTGATCTGGGCAGTGATTCACTCACTCTTGCAATCATTCTTGTGTGCATTACTTCACGCAGGCATGCACTGTCTGTTTTTGCCACCCCTCAGGGAGGGAGACCCGCACCAGTGAACACGCTAGTGCTCAGAGGGAGGAAGGAGCATCCAGGACTGTCTGCCTGGGGCAGTCAGTGAAGGCTTCCTGGAGGAGGATGCATTTGAACCGAGGAGCAGGTGGTAGCCAGCTTTGTGGGCTAGGAAGGTGCAGTTGTGCGTATTGGGGGACTGAAAGGGTCCAGGTGAAGAAAGCGAGCAGGGCAGGGGCCCAATCTCTACCCTTCCCCTGTCCCTGCACACTGCACCTGTGCTCCTGTGGCTTCCTAGGTGGCCTCCGTGCTCCTGAGGGTCAGCCTGGGCCAGCCTGGGCCAGCCTGGTCCTTGGCACGCCTTGGACGTCACAGATTGTTGATGCAATGATGTTGGTTAGATAAATGACTCATTTAAGATGGACCAAACCCAGTGGGGCGGGAGGGGAAGGGAGGGGTCTAGGCGGAGGCCCAGGGCCCAAAGTGAGGGAGTGGGGGCAGGGGCGAGGGATAAGAGGAGTGAAAGGACTTGATTTGAATTTGAAAAGAAAGACTTTACCCCCTACCTTCCCTAGAAGGAGCAAATGCCTCTCAGTGGGCCTAACAGCCCCTCATCCCGCTGTTCTGTACGGTATACAATTTATTTGCATTACAGACAGAGTAATCTCATTTTCTCACTGGCTAGAGCTTAGCTTTTAACCAATTATTCCCAAATACATAAAAAATATCCCGTCTCCATGTCACATCTCTGCCTGCTCAGTGCTTCGTTTTCCCTGTCAAGGAATTTGCAAATCCATTGCTTTAACAATACTTCCCACAAATTACCTTCAAATGCCTGTGATGTCACCCACGGTTAATGCGCTCCTGATAAATAATGCATCAGGAAGTGGTGAGACATTTTTTTTTCCCTTCCCTGAGATGCAGTGAAGGAAAGAGCCTGCTCCAGTGCAAAGCTGTCTGATTTCAGCCTTGGGGCCGGGGCCTGCGGCTGGGTGCTGGGAGGCAGAGGGGGGTGGAGAGGGGCAGCTGGAAGGTGAGGGGCAGCTGGAAGGTGAGGGGCAGCTGGAAGGGGAGGGACAGCTGGAAGGGGAGGGACAGCTGGAAGGGGAGGGGCAGCTGGAAGGGGAGGGACAGCTGGAAGGGGAGGGGCAGCTGGAAGGGGAGGGGCAGCTGGAAGGGGAGGGGCAGCTGGAAGGTGAGGGACAGCTGGAAGGTGAGGGGCAGCTGGAAGGTGAGGGACAGCTGGAAGGTGAGGGGCAGTTGGAAGGTGAGGGGCAATTGGAAGGTGAGGGGCAGCTGGAGGGTGAGCCGGCTGGCTGTGTACCCACCATCTGGGTAGGTCCATGCCAGACCCTGCACCTCCCTGCCTGTCAGCTTCTGCTCTGGGATCCAGGATAGTTAGTCACAGTCCTTACAGGTTTAACAAGGGTGCAAATAACCCCACCCAGGAGCTTGTCCGGGAGGAGCTGCAGCCCAATGGCTCCCAGTCCTTAAGAGCCATGGAGAGGGGCTGGGAAGTTTTCCTAGTGGCTTTCCCAGCACTGGCCAAGCTCAGTCTAAGGAAACCTTTGGGTCTGCATCCTTAAACTCACCATCCCACGTGCAGGACAACTCTGGAGAGGCCTCTGTGCTCTGAATGAGACTGGGGACCCTGAATGCAGGGCCCCTGGGGCGCCTAGAGGAGTTGTGGCCTTGGTGGAGAGCTGTGCTCCCTGGGGGCTCAGGCAGCACCTGAGCCGGTCTTGGCCGGGGGCAGGATGGCTAGAAGGTCTGGGCCTCTGGCTGGGGTTTATGTACTTCCTTTATCAAATGCTGTGTGCAATACATGTGCACACGCATGTGAATGTGTGTATATGTGTGTGTGTGCACTGTGTGCGTGTGTGTGTGTATATGCGTGCAATCACTCCATGGGCAGGGCAGTGGACTGAGGCCTCCACAGCAGGGGCCCCAGAACTCTGGAAAGGCCATCCTTTGGGGCTAGAGAATTTGCTTGCAGGAATAAAGCTAATTTTTTCCTGTACGACTTTTACTAGTACTAGTGCCTTCATAGCTATAAGTGCATTTTGATATTGCAAGCTAAAATTGTAGAGTTTCTAGAGAATCAACATAAACTGTAGTACAGTTTGTAACAGCACCCACAAACTAAAGGTGTGCCAACAGCCTGAGCTCCCAGGCACTTCGAGGAAAGTCCTGGTCCCAGCACCGCTCCTGTCACCCCCATGTGTGCGACTTGGGCTCTGTCGCTGCTGCATTTAACCAGGGCCTGGGAGGAATGCACACCGAGTCTCTTAATGCGTCTAAATTACGGCACAGGAGCAAACGCCGCAGGAGAAAACCCTGCATGTTAGCAGGGCTGCCGAGGTACCGGGTAGGAGGGCCTGGCTGCTCAGGGAAGTTGGAGGAGATTCTGGAAGGAGAGGACTTTGGGTTGAGTGTGAAGGGTGAGGAGGGTGCGTGGAAGCTCCTGAGGCCAGGAGAGGGGGCTGAGAGAGCGCTGGCATTTGGGGATGTGTCCCCTGGAGCAGGCTGGTGAGCGGTGGGGGGTGGACAGGTTCTCTGTGAGTGCCTGGGAGTCCGTCTCTCCTGGAGAGAGGCTTTCCCTGGGAGTCTGGAATCTCTAACTCCAAGCAGTGTCCTTGGATGGGCAGCGAGCTTGGGCTGTGTCGGTGGGGAGGCCTTGGGAGGTGCTGTTTACTGCTGCAAACCCAGGAGGCACATGTGGACAGTCAGAGCCTGGCCTGTCGCTCTTCATCCCTAATGAAAAATGTCTCGCAGATCCAGGGCCGCCAAGCTGCTTTGATTTTGTAACTTGCATTAACATAACACACAGGTGGGTTTTGTGAAACGAACTCTGGGTAACACTTTTGGGGGTGGAGAGAAGCCTTTGAAAGAACTGGTCCTTCTTTCTTGGGAAATCCTCCGGCTGGATTCTGGCCTGTGAAGGTTGGGATGCCCGACTCCAGGGCACCGGCTGACTCCCGGTGACCCAGCCTTCTGGGCTCCCGCACCGAGATCCTCTGAGGATCATCAGTGTGTGAGGCCCGGTGCACATGGTGTCATTGGTGGCCACAGTGTCCTGATCTTCAGGCCTTTACCCAGAGGCACCTGAGCTGAGTTTTCTGAACCAGAGGATAAAGTGGAGACTGGAGAAGAAACAGAAATGTATGGAGTCAGAGAGAGTCAGAATTCCGCTTCTGAATTTTAAGCTCCACAAAACTGGAACCCATCCTGGAGGATTTGGGGTCACCTGGGGGCACACATGGGGGAATTCAGTCCAGTGGGACCTGCCCTGACCTGTGCCCTCCTCCTCCTTCCTAAACTTGTTTGGCTTGTCCTCCAAACAGCAAGTGGCCCCTCCTGCCCAGGACATAAGGGTGGGCTTGGTGGAGCACCAAGGGAGAGGGCGTGAGCCAGCCTACGTGGGGACAGAGACTGAGCATCCAGTGCAGCTCCTCCTGAGTAAATGAGTAAGGCTGGTGCTGGGACAGGTCATGGACCACCTAGAGTAGGGGCTGAGGTCTGCACAGGTGCACCCCATCTCCCTGGACAACATTGCAAGTCTTTCCTAGTGTGCGTTTTCTAATCTAGAAAGAAGGTTGTGTGCAGGTAGCCCGCACTCTTTTGTAGATCGTCTGTTTACCCTTCATGGCTGCCACCATTAATGTAGGTCAACTGCTCATAGATCAGCTGGTAGTGTGTCTCCAACCAATACCAACTAACCCCCGGGTTAATCTAGTCTTGAGTTTAAAAGCCCTCTAGACAGATACCTGGTTACCCAGAGTCAAGTTCATGGAGCCCAGAGTGGGCAGAGTGGGCTCAGGAGCTGAGGGCCCTCAGACAGGCCACTGCCCCTCTCTGGGTGGCTGTTTGCTCACCCGTAAAACAGGGGACTTGTGTGGACTTAATGAGCCCTATGGGTCACGAAGTTTTGAAACAATTCACTTCTGGAAGCACCTCTTGGGCAGTGGGTGTCAAGTCTCTCCTTGGGCCTAGCTGGCTGCTTAGGAGACTCTTAGCAGACCCAGGACACCTGCTGGTTCTCTGGTGGGGCCCTGGGTGGAGAGCACGAAAGCCTACTTTCTAGGTGGTGCTCTGGTCTTTGGCAGACAACAGATGATGTGGGTGGTTCAATGTGCTCCATAGGGTGTGTGTCTTGTGGACACGCAGAGTGACTGGCTTGACCCGGGTGTTCAGACTCCAAACCCAGTGTTCTTCTCATGGCATCTCAGGGCCTACCCCAGGGAGAAGTGAAACTGAGAAGGACCCTGAGGGGCTCCTGGGCACAAAATCCTTTCCGTGTCCCCCATTTCTTGTGTGTAGGAAATAGGCTTCATTCGGCCTCCATGACCTTCCCTGAGTTCCAGTGGGCAGGTCCAAACAGTTGCTAATCAGGGAAGGGAGGGGATGCAGAGACAAGGGAGGAGCAGCCAGGAAACAATAGTGCAGCCTTGGGGCAAGGTCCTGGTTCCCCCTTAAGGGATACACATAATAATATCTTTGAGCTGTTTTGCAGATACTAAAACCCGCACTGGGTGAAAGAAGTTAACTGTATGCTACTCACAAGCACGTAGACCCCGGACCAGTTAGAACCAGAAGGCTGATGACTCCTGCTTACCTCATCACCAATGAATCAGAAGAATGTCCACATGCTGATCACGCCCTCTTGGAACCATTACTGTAAAAATCCTCACTACCCCCTCCAGGTTGGGACACACAGTTTTGAGGGCATTAGCCTGCTGTGGCCACCTTTGCCTGGCAAAGCAATAAAGCTATTGTTTTCTTTTCTTTCTTTCTTTTTTTTTTTTTTTTTTTTTTTGGTACACGGGCCTCTCACTGTTGTGGCCTCTCCCGTTGCAGAGAACAGGCTCTGGATGCACAGGCTCAGCGGCCATGGCTCACGGACCCAGCCGCTCCGCAGCACGTGGGATCTTCCCGGACCGGGGCACGAACCCGTGTCCCCTGCATCAGCAGGTGGACTCTCAACCGCTGCGCCATCAAGGAAGCCCCAAGCTATTGTTTTCTATTTCACCCAAAACTCCGTCTCTGAGATTCAATTCGGTGTTAGTGCTCAGAGGCCGAGTTTCTGCATCAGAAGTGAGGTCCCTGTGTAAGTCAGCATTAAGTAGACAAACACTGATGGATAAGTGAGTGGATAAACCTCACAGGGTCAGAGCAGAGAGGTCTTGGGTTTGTTTCATCACTTAATTCACTACTGATATCTGGGGAATGGCAGTGGGCTTGCCCCAAGCTGTGTTAGCTACAATTCCAGTAGGATTAGGGAGAGTCATTTTTTGTGCCTCCTGGCTTGGGGTCTGGCCCACAGGTGGTGGAAATAGAACTCTCCTGGAAGTGTTCTGTAATGGCCAGTGTAGACGGTGGCAGATTATGTGTCTTAAAATGTGATTGCAAAATCAATAAGCCAATTACAGTGGTTAAATCTTTGCCTTTTCAGAGCTACTTGCAAAGCTGAGTTGCTTGTTGCTGCATTAGGTATCCGTGTGGCTTGACAACAGGGCTGGAGGGGTGGATGAAGCCTGCACTAAAGGTTTCCTCTCTCTCCTTTGGGAGCCCTGTCCTCACTCTTTGGCCTCCTCAGTAGAAAAAGCAGTTGGCAAAAGCTCTTTTGCATTTAGGTGTTGGAGATGGGGTAGAAAGTAAGCGAGGCTTTTTGAGCACCTGTGGTGACTTCATATATTACCATTACTGTTGCTGGAAGCGGGGGACACCTTCCAGGGCCTGAGAGTGGGCTCTTGTCTAACACTCGGAAATGAATTGTCCGAGGAGACACACGTGCTGACAGAGCAAGAGACTATCGGGAAGGGGCGCCCAGGCAGAGAGCAGGAGGGTTAGGGAAACCAGAACTGCTCCGCCACGTGGCTCGCAGTCTCGGGTTTTATGGTAATGGGGTTAGTTTCTGGGTTGTCTCTGGATAATCACTCTGACTCAGGGTCCTTCCTGGTCGTGTGTGCATCACTCAGCCAAGATGGATTCCAGTAAGCATTCTGGGATGTTGGTAGGACATATGGACTGGCATCTCCTCTCTCCTTTTGACCTTTCCCGAATTCTTCTGGTTGGTGGTAGCTTGTTAGTTCCGTGTTCCTTACCAGGACCTCCTGTTGTAAGAGAACTCATGCAAGTAGTCACTATCATGCCTGGCCAGGGCAGGTGGTTTTGGTCAGTGGTTCCCCTAACATTACATCTTAACCCTGTGAACTAAGCCTTGGTATCATGATTTCACATAGAAAGTGCACCAGTTGTCCTTGCTACAGAGCAAACCTGCTCAAAACTCAGTGGCTTAAAAAAAGCATCAACCATCTGTTTAGCCCACAGCTCTGCTAGGTGGTTCTTGTGGTCTGGGCTGGGCTGGACTAATCTTTGTGGGGCTTGCATGTGACTGTGTTCAGTTGGTGGGTGGAGTGGGGCTTGCTGGTCCTGAGTAACCTTATTCCCAAGTCTGGAAGTCTGTTGGCTGTTGGCTGGGGTGATGGGGGTGACTGTATCTCTCACTCTCCAGCAGGCTAGCCCGGGCGTGTTCCCATGTCAGTGGAGGGTTCTGAGAGCAGCAAGGATGGAAGCTGAAAGGCTTCTTTTAGCTTTAGACTCAGTATGGGCACAATGTCAGTTCTGCCACCTCCTGCTGGTCAAAGCAAACCACAAGGCCAGCCCAGGATGATGGGAGGAGCTGTGAAGGACTGCAGCCATTTTTGGAATCCGCCCCACCAAGAAGCTTGGATTCTGGGGCTTTAAGCAGCTTGCCAAGGGCTTGCAGCTTGAATTGGGGCCCAGCCTGTGCCTTTCACATGCTCTATGTGGTGTGCAGCCCCAACAGGGTACCTCTACCCTTTAAGAGAGAACAGCGCTCAACTCAGATAAAGGAACCTGCACTGCGGATTTTGGCAGTAACGACTGATGGTGGCTGGGAGTTTGGGGCTGGATGGCGAGTTTTTAAACTGCTGAGTATGGAGCGCATCCATAGTTGTATGGCTGCTGAGTCCTCCTTGGCTGTGACACTGTGACCCTGGTGGCCCCCTAGGAAAGAGCTTCTGCATGTGCTTCTGTCCCCAGTGACCATGCCCCCCCCCCCCCCGCTTTCTCCATGGCTCTGATCTTATTCCTCCATCCTCATTTTGTTGTGTAGGGTGTGTATGTGTGTTTGTGCATCTTCCATCAGAAGCTACGCCTCATCTTTTTGGAAGTGATGGGGCTTAGAAAGACAAATTCATGTCAGATAGGTTTCTCTTGCAATGCTCACATCTGGTATTTACTTCCACATTTCTAAATAATATGCGGATCCTGCTATTTCTCGATTAATCAATTTTTAAAAAATTTTATTTATTTAATTTATTTTTGGCTGCGTTGGGTCTTCGTTGCTGCACGCGGGCTTTCTTTAGTTGCAGCGAGCAGGGGCTACTCTTTGTTGAGGTGCGTAGGCAGTGGCTTCTCTTATTGCACAGCACGGGCTCTAGGCGCACGGGCTTCAGTAGTTGTGGCACACGGGTTCAGTAGTTATGGCTCATGGGCTCTAGAGCGTAGACTTTATACTTGTGGCACCCGGGCTTAGTTGCTCCGTGGCATGTGGGATCTTCCCGGACCAGGGCTCGAACCCGTGTCCCCTGCATTGGCAGGCAGATTCCTAACCACTGCGCCACCAAGGAAGCCTGATTAATCAATTTAAACATTGTCTACTGACTGCAGTAGAAGATGGTGAGTGACCCCCATGGACCTCCTGGCACTGGCCCTCCCCCCATCCTTCACTATACTTTTATCACAACTTTTGGTTAAATCGATGGTCAGTGTTTATGTTACTATGACAGTAAATTTTGCTTACTGCTAAGTGAAGTAAAGTATGGTGATGTTTCCTGGACTTAACTGCATATTCTCCCTTTATTTGGTTTTCTATGTACCTATATTTACTTTTTCTAAATGGTTTACCAGGTCAGTTATACATGAATCAATGTTTTCCAAACAGTCAAATTGACATTGTATCACTTTCCCTCCTTTGGGGCCCTCCCACGTGGACTTCCTGGCTCTCGGCTGCTGTCCAGACACCATGCTCTGGATGGATGCCTGGGTCTCACGGCTTTCTTTCCAGCTTTACACCATTGTTTTGCTGAAGCATGTCCTCTCATAGCTTCCTAAGCCATTAGAAGTAAATTTTTAGGGTCCCTTCACATCTGAAAATATTTCCCCCAAACAGACTCTGAGACATGGGTTTGTGTAAAAATGATTCATTAGGACAATACTGCCAGGAGAAACTGGGAAAGGAGTGGGGAAAGCAGGAGAGGGAAGAAGAAGGCAGGCCAGGGAGATTTCAGGTGGAGCGCCAGTGTCAGCCTGAGCAGCAGCTCTGGAGTGGAAATTCCCCCGTAGAGTTTGTCCTGAAAGAGGCAGTCATTGGCTATAGGTCACCTGTAGGCAGGGGTGAGGTGTAGGGGAAACTTAGCTCTAGGGATTCAGTCTGGTTCGAGGGTAGTTGGCTGGAGACCATTGTGGAGGGTAGTTGGCTGGAGACCATTGTGGTGTGAGCTCCTGGGAGTCAAGTGCACAGCAGCTGGTGGCGTAGGACCGGAAGGAGCCATCTGGGGACCTGGACCAAGTATCACTGGGTCTGCCCCAGTTTTCACCAGGGTCTCACGCTTGCTGGCAGTTTGGCAGCTGTACTGCAGGAAATATAAATCATTGTAGGTGTTCGCACCAATGTTGGAAGGGCTAAAGAAGCAATTTCTAAGTGGGTCTGCTTGGAATGATTTTCAGAATAATACAGAACTGCCCATGAGGGAGCTGTTCTCCCTGAGGCAGTCTCTGAAACAGGCGGCCTGAGTCTGGAAACCCTCCTACCATGGCAGCAGCCTCTGGACCCCTGAGAGCCAGAGGATAGACAGACCCTTAGCTCTTCCATCCAGACTCAGAGTCATATAGAAAAAGCCACCTCTACCATTGCCACTGCTTGGTGTCACACCAACGAAGCAGCAGGAAGGAATCTGGGAACCTGTTAAAGGAAAATGACCCTTTAACCAGGACTGACTGCCAGAAGCTGATGAGAACGAGCTCCTCCATGAGGCAGAACCTGATTTATATCTAGGAACCTGGCTGTGAGCAAGTCTGGGAAATTGAGTTTTACCCGTTCAACATTTCCAAATAGCAGGAGGGCAAATTGGAGGTTGGGAGAGCAATACAAATATTGTACAGCTGGAAATACAATCCTAGATTAAGCAGTTTTTTATTTACTTTTTTCCTGAGGATTTTGAAGGCATTGCTCCATTATCTTCTAGTTTCTGGTTTCATTGTTGCAAAGTCGAATGCCATTCGAAATTCCTTTATGAGCAAATTTCTATTTTTCTCCCTCTCAGAAGCTTTGAGGATCTACTTTCTGCCTGGCATTCTAAGAGGTTATGATGATGTGCGTTGCTGCAGGTGGTTTTTCTTCCCCTGTGCTGGGCACTCAGTGAGCCCTTTCAACCTGAACCTTACAACCTGTGCTATGGACTGAAATTTGTCTCCCTAAAATTCATGTATCGAAACCGACCCGAAATGTGATGGTATTAGGAGGTGGAAACTTTGGGAGGTGCTAGGTCATGAGGGTGGAGCCCTCATGAATGGGATTAAGTGTCATTAAAAGGGACCCCAGAGAGCTCCTGCACCTCCTCCACCCTCTGAGGACACGGCGAGAAGACAGATACCAGTGAACCAGGAAGAGGGCTCTCCCAGACACTGAACCTGCCAGCACCATGACCTTGGACTTACCAGCCTCCAGACTGTGAGAAAGAAATGTTTGTTGTTCACCAGCCACTCAGTTTATGGCATTTTTGTTACAGTAGCCTGAGTGGACTAAGGAAACCTGGGAAATTTTTACTATATCACTTCACTGATAATTTCCCTCTCCTGTCTTTTTTACTCTCTATTTCTGGATCATGTATAGTCAGATTGCAGATTTTCTGAATTGACCCTTTAAGTTCCTTACCTTTTCTCTCCTATTTTCCATCTCTTTTTGCTCTACTTTTTGTCTTTTTGTTCCATTTATTTCAGCCATCATAATTGTAATTTCCAAGAGCTCTTCATGCATCTGTTACTTTTCTCACAGAACTCTATTCTTGTTCTGTGTCTGCAATATCTTTCTGACTTAAATTTTTTCCTCCTTTTTTTTTTTTTTTCTGTTTTGGTTTCATTGTTTTTTTTTTTTTTTTTCTTTTTTTCTTTTGGGCTGTGCTGTGTGGCATGTAGGATCTTAGTTCTCTGACCAGGGATCGAACCAGCGACCCCTGCAGTGGAAGCATGGAGTCTTAACCACTAGACCACTAGGGAAGTCCCCTGGTTTTGAGTGCACACGTCCCCTCATCCTGTTTCTCTTCGCACCTCACACCCACCCTCCACTGTGCTTGGGTCCCCCAGTCTGGAGCCCTCTGGCTCTCCTGGGTCAGTTACACTCCTCCATCCATTCTCTAGATCCCAAAATGTACTACAATTTTGTATCCTCTGCTGTTGCCTCTCTCATTTTCTCAGTACTCTTGGATTTATATGTTAAAAAAAAAAATCCACTGACGATATTTTAGTGGAGCATTGTGAGGGAGAGCCAATAACGAGTGTGACCCAATCTTCTACATTCCCCTACAAGTCTGGAGGGAAATGCGCTCCATTAGGAAGAACCATGGCTGCCACCACACTTCCTAAGCTCTTCCTCCGCCAGGCTGTGGCAGCTCAGAGGTTTACTGTTTAATTACTGTACAAGTGGAGTTTGCTGGCTTTCTAGGTATTTACAGTGTACAGGTCGTTTCCTGGTGCCTCACAGTGCCTGGCATTGGGCTGGTGATGTGAGCTCCTGCCCATACGGGCTTGCGTTCTGTTGGAGAGGAGAGGTCTTGGGTAGCGGGTGCCGGGTCGGCTTATGCACATGCTGGAGAGGAGGGCTCTTTAACAGCTTGCGGGGCATCCGTGGCCACAGGGGCCAGAAATAGAGGCGTGAGGGTAATGGACACCTTCAACGGCGGGGCATTTGAAGCTTTGTAAAGGAGAAAGTGTAAGAACGTCCAAGAAGCTTTGTAAAGAATGCAAGCCCTCCCCTCCTCCTTCTCCCCCCCACCCCCCACCCCGTCCCCTGTGGGCAGAGACACCATGGGGGCTGCCTGTTGCCTCTTCTGGAAAATCTACAGCAGCATTGGGTTAACTCGTCGGGGCCAATTCTAGTTCACATTAGAGCGTAACAAGAATTTTCTTATTTGCGTAAGTGGTGACAAGAGCGTGTGGTGGATCCCGTGTCTCTCCCCAGCGTCTAATAAAGCAGAGTTCAATTCAAGGCAGATCCCTCTCTGCCCCATCAGACCAAATGTGATTCCGTTTCTTTCACCACCGATTAATTCCTTGAGCATTTGCTGCATGGGTTCCCTGTAGTTGTTTTCTGTGCTGAGTAACAAATTACCACAAACGTTGCAGCACTAGTAACTCACAGTTCTGCAAGTCAGAAGTCCAGTGTGCACGGTGTGGCTGAGTTCCTCCCTCAGGGTGAAATAAAAGTTTTGGCCAGGCTGAGTTTTCTTCTGGAGGCTCTGGGGAAAAATCTGCTTTCTCACTCATTTTTTTGCCATATAAGAATGTATATATTTAAGGTGTATCACATGATGATTTTATACATATATATTTATTTAATAAGTAGCTATATACATAGTTAAATGATATATATAATATATAGTTAATATAGAATAACTATATATAGTTAAATAATAACTGTATAGTTATTATTTTAATTATATTATTATATTAATATAATATCATATTTTATATTTAAATATATACATATATAGTAAATGATCACCACAATCAAGTTAACACATCTATCACCTCATATAGTGATCTGTGTGTGTGTGTGTGTGTGTGTGTGTGTGTGTGTGGTTAGATTTAATTTAAGATCCATCCTCTTAGCAAATTTCAAGTATGCAATACGGTATTGATAACTAGAGTCACCAGTCTGTATATTAGATGTCCAGAACTTATTCATCTTGAAAGACTTTGTATCCTTTGACCAACATTCTCCCCATTTCCCTGACCCCCCAAACCCTGGCAACCACCATTCTACTCTCTGCTTCTATGAGTTTGACTGTTTTTGATTCCACATTTAAGTGAGATCATGCAGTATTTGTCTTTCTGTGTCTGGCTTATTTCACTAAGCATAATGTCTTCCAGATTCATCCATGTTGTAACAAAGGGCAGGATTTCCTTCTTTTCAAAGGCTGAATAATATTCCATTGTGTTTAAATACCATGTCTTCTTTGCCTGTTGAAGGACACTAGGTTGTTTCCATGTCTTGTCTATTGTGAATAGTGCTGCAGTGAGTGTGGGAGTGCAAAAATCTCTTCAAAATCCTGATTTCAATATCTTTGGATGTATTCACAGAAGTGGGGTTCCTGGGTCATATGGTAGTTCTATGATAGTTCCATACTGTAGTGGCTGTACTAATTTCCCTCCCATCAGCAGTGCACAAGGGTTCCCTTTACCCCACATGCTCGCTAACACTTACCTTTTGTCTTTTTGATAATAGCCATTCTAACAGGTGTGAGGTGATGGCTCATTGTGATTTTGATTTGCATTTCCCTGAAGATTAGTGATGTTGAACACCTTTTCACATACCTGTTGGCCATTTGAATTTCTTCTTTGGAGAAGTGTCTATTTAGGGCCTTTGCTTGCTCATTTGCTTTGTTGGTGGAACTCAGTTACTTGTGGTCATAGGACTGAGGTTCCCTCCTCCTTGCTGGTGTCAGCTGTCCCAGCTGCTCCTGGCTCCTGAAGGCCACCTGCACTCTTCACCACGTGGTCTCGTCCACCCTCAAGCCAGCAAAGGTGCATTAAATCCTCTCATGATTAGAATCTCTGACTTCTTATTCTGCCACCAGCTTTTAAAGGGCTTGTGTGATTAGGCTAGGCCAACCTGGATAACCTCCCAGTCTTGAAGTCAGCTGTGCCAAGTAACATAACCTAATCATGGAAGTAACACCCATTATATTCACGGGGCATGTACACCTGGGGAGTGGAAATATTGGGGACCATGTGAGAATTTTGCCTACCACATGCTCTCCATACGGGGAAGGGGCTTATCTCTGCTTTTCACAGTTACACTCTGTAGGGGACATGAAGCGGACATAGATGAACTCAGTCTGGCACGTGGACAGTGTCAGGGGTCCATGTTCCATCTACTCTCATTGCTGTCACTACCTAGCTGCCTCTCCCTGAAGTTGCATTTATAAATGGCTAAATTGAGATTGACTGATGGCTTTATCTCAGAGGCCAACTCTGACTGGTTGGCAGTGGTGCATGGCTGGTGAGGTGATTGGTGTCTGTCAAGGACATTCAGTGGGCCTTTATGACATCTACTGTCTGATCTCTAAGCCCTTTTAGCTCATTAAAAAATTGTTTTTTCATCTTCACAGAGGTATAATTGACAAAAATTGTATATATTTAAGGTATATGACATGATGGTTTCATATAAAGATACATTGTGAACCGATTGCTGCAATCAAGCTAATTAGCATTCATTGCCTCACTGTAGTTACATTTTTTCCTTTTCATTGCCCACCCACCCCACCCCTCATCCCCTTCGGCAATCACCTCTTTGTTCTCTGTATCTAGGAGTCTGTTTCTGTTTTGTTATGTTTATTCATTTGTTTTGTTTTTTAGATTCCACATATAAGCGAAATCATGCAGTACTTATCTTTCTCTTTAGGGTAATACCTTCTAAGACCATCTATGTAGTTGCAAATGGCAAGATTTCATTCTTTTTTATGGCTGAGTAGTATTCCATTGTGTATGTGTGTGTGTGTGTGTGTGTCTGTGGTGTGTGCATATCACAACTTCTTTATCCATTCGTCTATCGATGGACACTTAGATTGCTTCTTTGTCTTGGCTATTGTAAATAATGCTGTAATGAACTTTGGGGTGCATATATCTTTTTGAATTAGTGTTTTTGTTTTCTTTGGAAAAATACCCAGCAGTGGAATTGCTAGGTTGTATGGTAGTTGTATCTAAAAATTTTTGAGGAACCTCCATACTGTTTTCCATAGTAGCTGTACCAATTCTATTCCACCAACAGTGCACAAAGTTTCCCTTTTCTCCACATCTTTGCCGACACTTATTTGTTGTCTTTTTGATGATTACCATTCTGATAGGTGTGAGGTGATATCTCATTGTGGTTTTGATTTGCATTTTCCTGATTATTAGTTGAACATCTTTTCACGTGCCTGTTGGCCATCTGTATGTCTTCTTTAGAAAAACGTCTATTCAGGTCCTCTGCCCATGTTTTGATCAGACTGTTTATTTTTTGATGGTGAGTTGTACGAGTTCCTTGTATATTTTGTATTTTAACCCCTTATCAGATATATCATTTGAAAATATCTTCTCCCGTTCAGTAGGCTGCCTTTTTATTTTGTTGATAGTTTCCTTCACTGTGCAAAAGTTTTTAGTTTGATGTAGTCCATTTGTTTATTTTTGCTTTTGTTTCTTTTATCTGCAGAGATAGCCAAAAAAATATTGCTAAGACCAGTGTCAAAGAGTGTACTGCCTGTGTTTTCTTCTAGAAGTTTTGTGGTTTCAGGTCTTACATTTAAGTTTTTAATCCATTTTGAGTTTGTTTCTGTATATGGTATGAGAAAATAGTCCTGTGTGATTCTTTTACCTGTAGCTGTCCAGTTTTCCCAGCACCACTTACTGAAGAGACTGTGTTTTCTCCATTGTATATTCTTGCCTCCTTTGTCATAGATTAAATGACCACATAAGCATGCGTTTATTTCTGTGCTTTCTATCCTGTTCCATTGATCTATCTTTCTGTTTTTGTGCCAGTACCATACTGTTTTGATTACTGTAGCTTTGTAGTCTGAAGTCTGGGAGTGTGATACCTCTAGCTCTGTTCTTCTTAATCAAGATTGTTATGGCTATTTGGGATGTTTTGTGTTTCCATAAAAACTTTAGAATTATTTATTCTAGTTCTGTGAAAAATGCCATTGGTATTTTTATAGAGATTGCACTGAATCTGCAGATTGCTTGGGTAGTATGGTCATTTTAACAATATTAGTCCTCCCAATCCACATCATGGTATATCTTTTTATTTGTTTGCATTGTCTTCACTTTCTTTCATCAATGTCTTGCAGTTTTCCAAGTACAGGTCTTTTATGTCTTTGGTTAGATTTATTCTTAGGGGGTCTCCAGGCTGGTGCTAGCCCTCTGATAGGTGGGCCCAGGTCCCAGAGTGGCTGGCTGTATGGCCCTGAGTCGGGGAGGGCTGGGGCCTGGTGCTGGCCTATTGGTGGAGAGGGCTGGGTCCCCGAACAGCTGGCTGTTTGGCCTGGGGTGTCTGGTAACTGCTGCCAACCAGCTGGTGGCCAGGTAATCCCCTGGAGCTAATAGACTAGAGGAAGACCTCCACAAGGGCACTTGTCAGCCCCAGTGTCCTGGTGGTAGAACAAGCACCCAAAATGGCTGCCACCAGTGTCCGTGTCCCCAGGGGGAGCCGCAGTTGCCTCCTGCCTTCAGGAGACTCTCCAAGATCAGCAAGTGCATCTGACCCAGGCTCCTTTCACATTACCACTTCTGCCCTGGGTCCTGGAGTGTGTGAGATTTTGTGTGCACCCTTTAAGAGTGGAGTCTCTGTTTCCTATGGCCCTCTGGGTCTACTGTATGCAAGCCCTACTGACCTTCAAAGCCAAATGCTCTGGGGGCTCCTCTTCCCAGTGCAGGACCCCTGGGCTGGGGAGCCTGATATGGTGCTTGGGCTCCTTGTTCCTTGGGGAGAACTGCTGCAATTGTAATTGTCTTCCTATTTGTGGGTCACTGACCTGGGGATATGGGTCTTGACTATACCGTGTCTCCACCCTTCTTACCCATCTCATTGTGGTTCCTTTATATTTTTAGTTGTAGGAGATCTTTTCTGCTAGTCTTCAGGTTGTTCTCATCTATAGTTGCTCTGTAGATAGTTGTGATTTTTCTGTGCCCGTGGGAGGAGTTGAGCTCAGGGTCTTCCTATTCTGCCATCTTGGTCACGCCTCCTCTTCCAGCTTCTTTTTTCAACACATATTTACTGATGCATGCTCTCTACAATGTTTCAGGCTGCTGCTGAGTTACACAGAACTATCAGGGAGGTGTTTGGCTGGGGGAGCTTTGAGCTGGACTTTGATGGGTGGAGTGACAGGTACTCCAGACTAGGGTGCAAGGGGAGAAATGAAAGCAAAGGAGTAAAGTTGACATAATGCCAATTATGCCCTGATGCCTACTACAAAGGCCATCTGTGCTGCCCATGGTATGTCTCTGTCTTACTCTGCTAGGTGGATGCTATATTCTCCTTTGATAAATAAGAAACCCGAGGGTCAGAGAATTAAAATCACTTACCTGGGGCCAAACAGTGGGGCAGAAACATAAAAGAAACCATAGCCCCTCTGACAGTAGTAGACATTGGGTGCTGGATCTAGGGCCCAGGAGAATAAGAGGAAGCTCCCTGCTCCACCTGCCTCGTGAGTCTCCACCAGCCTGCTGCCTTGATGTCATTTCTCCACTAACTGGTCACCCCGCTCAGGCAAGAAGCATGTGTCCCAGATGCAGCAATAAAACACTCTTTTTGCATCGAGGAAGTTGAGAGCACACGGTTCAGGGGCTGGTTGCTCCTGAGTTTGATTCCTAATCACTTTTAAAAGCCCTGATGCCTTGTGAAATAAACATAATTGACTCCGGGAGCTGGTTTCTCCACCTCGTGGAGAGGAGAGGCCCAGAGCAGCCAGTGGACAGCTAATTTGATCAGAGGTTGTGATTGTCTTCTCTCCCCCTGGTGTCTGGGTAGATAAAATGGAGGGAGGGCGGAGATCCTTAATTAACCCTGTAATTCTTGCATGGGCCAATTAGCATATAGATGAAGGCGCTCTCTAAGCCTGTCTCTGGAGCTGTCTCCCGTCTGTATGTGCAGCCCTGGGCGCCCCTGGGCTGTGGTGCAGCCTGGCCAGCTCCACAATCCAGTATCAATCCTCCCAAGTTCTCTCTAAAGGAGGCCAGAGGATGGTGGGGTGGGGAGAGGGGCATGGGGGCATCTTGCTGGCCTAGTAATTTTTAACACAATCCTTCAATCAGTGCTTGAGGACAATGTTACCAGGGCTGCTTGGGTTTCTGATGATTTTCTCCTGGTTCTGGCATTCAGAACCCCCTGGGGTCAGCTCCAGCCCCACTCTGGGATCTCTGCCCTCCTGTCTTCCTGTGCTGAGCACAGTTGCCTAGGAGGAGGGATTGGACTCAATTCTAGAAAGAGGACTAGCTCTGCCAAGGCTTTTCAGGCCGCGCCTCGGTTACTTGCCACCTCCTTTGTCGTGCTTGCTGTGTTCAAGTCTTGGGGATTCTCGGGAGCCTCCCTCTGGGAGTTTCCTCCTGGGGCCTCCTGTGCCCCCCAACCCCCACCAACTAGCCCTGGGCACACAGAGCACAGCTGTCCCTTTGGTGGTGGCTTGGAGGTCTCCACAATGGTCCTGTGCCCCAGTGTGGCACATTGTGCCAGGGATGGGGGTGACTGGTGAGCCCCCCTAGCCTCATTGTCCCCCCCACCTCTGTCCCAGCCTTGCTGGTCCACCCCAGACCATCTCCAGCTCTCAGCTTCCCTGACAGCTCTGGGAATTCTGCCCAATGTAGCATGTGGGACTGGGGTGTTGAAAAGTGAAAACATTTGTTTAACGAAGACCAGGTTTGAACTCAGTCTGGGCTGAGCTTGTGTACACGCATGTAAGTGTGTGCTGACGCACACGGGTTCCCCCAGGAAGTTACTGATGACCCAGACACATGGAGGGGAAAAACACATAGGGCAAAACTGCCAGGGCAGGGATGCAGACCCCGCCCCATTTCCCCATCCCCTGTCCTTCCCCTTTTGACCCTACTTGTTGCATGAGTGTGGTGTGGTATTTTGATAATTATAATATTTATTGACCCCAAGGTGCTCATCTGTGAAATGGTGATGCTGTTACCTGCTTCACAGATGTTGTCTCTGGTCTCCCAGGAAGAACCCCGTAGGGTGGAACCATAGCCCCGTTTTGTAGATGAGACTGTTGGGGCTCAGAGTGGCCATGGCTTGCCAGAGCCTGGGGTCAAACACAGAGCTCTGGGACTCTGAGCTCCTGGTTCCCTACCAGGTGAGGGTAAAGGGCCCTGGTGCAGGGCCGGTCAAGGTGTGCATGTGTGTGAGTGTGTGCCTGTGTGTGGTCCATCGTCCAGGTGCACTATTGAGGGTGTGTGTCGGTCTCACCAGCTGAGGAAAGGCCTGTTCATCCTGTCATTTGTCTCCGTGGGAGTGTAGTAGACAGAGCTTGCAGGTAGACAGAAATTTCTTTAAGTGAATTTTTAAATTGAGATTATTGTACATTTACATGAATTTATAAGAAATAACCATCCTTTGTACTCTCTACCCAGTTTCCCTCAAGGGTAACATTTTCCAAAACAATAGTATAATATCACAAAGTACAAGTTGACATTGATGCGACCCACTGACTCAGATTTCCCCAGTTACTTGCATTCCTTTGTGGTGTGAGTGTATATGTGGACATGTGTGTGTATGTGGGGGGTGCTGAGGGGTTTGGGCTGATCAAGGGGAAAGATATGACCCTGGGAGGCAGTAATACACAAGCGTTATTGGGTGGTGCTTGGAAGGAGTTGCATGTGGGGGAAGCCCCTCCCAGCAGAGGTCTGTGTCAAGGCTATGATGGGGGGTCTATACTCAGAAGGAGGGGAGGACCATGGACCTTCCTGGGGGGAACGGGGCTGGAGAGGGGCTTGTGTGTCTGGGTGATGTCACAGCGCACCAGGTGTCCCTGGGTCAGAGACTCAGAAGGACAACAGTGACTTTGGGCCTTATCCTACTAGTAGGTAACAGCTACTGGGAGCAGGCAACGCAGGCAGTTTCTAAATGGCTAACACTGCTGCTTTGAGCTATTTTAAGAGTAATTGAATGTGTGAAAATTAGAATTTGTTGTCTGTGGGCTTTTGACCTAATGGGTCTCAGTCTTTGGTGAAGAAATAAACAAGCTAGAGGCCAATACACACAGGCCATCTTTGGCTGATTTATATAATCATGCATGTGCATGTGCGTGTGTGCCTGTGTGTTTATACAATTTTATCACCTGTGTAGGTTCATGTATCCACCGCCACAGTCAAGACACTGAACAGCGCTGACACCCCAAAGTTCCCTCCTACCTACCAGTAGCTATCCCCTCCTCCACCTCCAATCCCTAACCCCTAGTAACCACTAGTTTTTCTCCAATTTCTAAAGAATTGTCCTTTCAAAAATGTTATATGAATGGAATCATATAACCCTTTGGGACTGGCTTTTTTTTTTGCCCAGCGTAATTCCCTGGAGATTCATGCAGATTCTGTGTATTGAATTGTAGTGTCCCATGGTATGAAGTGTCACCCTTTGCTTAACCGTTCATCTGTTGAAGGACCTCTGGGCCGATTCCAGTTTGGGCTATTACAAATAAACCTGTATACATGTTTTTGTGTTTTCATTTCTCTAGGATAGAGTCCAAGTCATATGGTAATTTCATGTTTAGTTTTTTAAAGAAGCTGCCACACTGCTTTCCTGAGAGGCTATACCATTTGACATACCCAAGAGCATGAGTGATCTGGCTTTTCTGCATGCTCCCCCAGTATTTGGTATGTCACTAGTTTTTATTTCAACCAATTTCATAGATATATAGTGATCTCTCATTGTGATTTTAATTTGCATTTTTCTAGCGGCTTATGATGTTGACTGTTTTTTAATATGCTTACTTCCCATCTGTATATCTTGTTCAGTGAAATGTCTTCTCATGTCTTTTGCTGATTTTCAGATTGGATTTATTTTATTTATTTTTATTTTTATTTTTTTTGCGGTATGCGGGCCTCTCACTGTTGTGGCCTCTCCTGTTGCACAGCCTGTGTCCTGAGCACAGGCTCCGGACGCGCAGGCTCAGCGGCCATGGCTCACGGGCCCAGCCGCTCCGCGGCATATGGGATCCTCCCGGACCGGGGCACGAACCCGTATCCCCTGCATCGGCAGGTGGACTCTCAACCACTGCGCCACCAGGGAGGCCCAGGATTTATTTTTTTTTTAATGTTGAGCTTTGATAGTTCTTTATATATTCTAGATACTAGTCCCTTTTCAGATATGTGGTTTGCAAATATATTCTCCACAGAACGAAAATTTAAAATTTTAACAAGGTCCAATTTATCAAATTTTCTTTCTATGGATTATGCTGTTGTTGTCAAGCTGAAGAAATCCTTAACCCTAGATCCTGAAGATTTTCTCTAATTTCTTTTTTATCTGAAAGTTTCATAGTGTTATGTTTTATATTAAAATCTACAATCCATTTTGAATTAATTTTTGTATAACATGTGAGATTTAGGTTCAAGATTCATTTTTTGTTTTTTGAAAAAGCTATTCTTCCACTGAATGGGTTTTGCACTTTTGTCTAATATCACTTGGGCATATTTGTGTGGTTCTATTTCTGTGCCCTCTATTATTTTCCATTCATCTATGTATTATATAGACCCTCTATCAATGCTATGCTGATTAATGTAGGCTTAATATCAGGTAGAGAGATTCCTCCCACTTAATTTTTCTTATTTCAAGATTGTTTATATTCTACTTCCTGTGCCTTTCTATATACATTTTAGAATATGTTTGTCTATATCTACTAAAAACATTGCTAGGATTTTGATAGGAATTGCATTGAATCTATCAATCAATTTGAGGGAGAATTGACATCTTTACTACTTTGAGTCTTCTTTTTTAATTTTTTAAATTAATTTAATTTAATTTATTTTTTTATACAGCAGGTTCTCATTAGTCATCAATTTTATACACATCAGTGTATACATGTCAATCCCAATCTCTCAATTCATCACACCACCCCCCACCACCACCACCGCGGCTTTCCCCGCTTGGTGTCCATACGTTTGTTCTCTACATCTGTGTCTCAATTTCTGCCCTGCAAACCAGTTCATCTGTATCATTTTTCTAGGTTCCACATATATGCGTTAATATACGATATTTGTTTTTCTCTTTCTGACTTACTTCACTCTGTATGACAGTCTCTAGATCCATCCACATCTCAACAAATGACCCAATTTCGTTCCTTTTTATGGCCGAGTAATATTCCATTGTATCTATGTACCACATCTTCTTCATCCATTCGTCTGTCGATGGGCATTTAGGTTGCTTCCATGACCTGGCTATTGTAAATAGTGCTGCAATGAACATTGGGGTGCATGTGTCTTTTTGAATTATGGCTTTCTCTGGGTATATGCCCAGTAGTGGGGTTGCTGGATCATATGGTAATTCTATTTTTAGTTTTTTGAGGAAACTCTATACTGTTCTCCATAGTGGCTGTATCAATTTACATTCCTACCAATAGTGCAAGAGAGTTCCCTTTTCTCCACACCCTCTCCAGCATTTGTTGTTTGTAGATTTTCTGATGATGCCCATTCTAACTGGTGTGAGGTGATACCTCATTGTAGTTTTGATTTACATTTCTCTAATAATTAGTGATGTTCAGCAGCTTTTCATGTGCTTCTTGGCCTTCTGTATGTCTTCTTTGGAGAAATGTCTATTTAGGTCTTCTGCCCATTTTTGGATTGGGTTTTTTGTTTTTTTACTATTGATGTGCATGAGCTGTTTATATATTTTGGAGATTAATCCTTTGTTGATTTGTTTGCAAACATTTTCTCCTATTCTGAGGGTTGTCTTTTGTCTTATTTATGGTTTCCTTTACTGTGCAAAAGCTTTTAAGTTTCACTAGGCCCCATTGGTTTATTTTTATTTCCATTACTCTAGGAGGTGGATCAAAAAAGATCTTGCTGTGATTTATGTCCAAGAGTGTTCTTCCTATGTTTTCCTCTAAGAGTTTTATAGTGTCCGGTCTTACATTTAGGTCTCTGATCCATTTTGAGTTTATTTTTGTGTATGGTGTTAGGGAGGGTTCTAATTTCATTCTTTTACATGTAGCTGTCCAGTTTTCCCAGCACCACTTATTGAAGAGACTGTCTTTTCGCCATTGTACATCCTTGCCTCCTTTGCATAGATTAGTTGACCATAGGTGTGTGGGTTTATCTCTGGGATTTCTATCTTGTTCCATTGATCTATGTTTCTGGTTTTGTGCCAGTACCATATT
The DNA here is from genome assembly GCF_964165515.1 of Mesoplodon bidens. Classification (NCBI taxonomy): domain Eukaryota; kingdom Metazoa; phylum Chordata; class Mammalia; order Artiodactyla; family Ziphiidae; genus Mesoplodon; species Mesoplodon bidens. The sequence goes on along the minus strand of NC_138165.1, from coordinate 516,182 downwards.
GTCTTGATTACTGTAGCTTTATAGTATAGTCTGAAGTCAGGGAGTCTGATTCCTCCAGCTCTGTTTTTTCCCTCAAGGCTGCTTTGGCTATTCAGGATCTTTTGTGTCTCCATACAAATTTTAAGATTTTTTGTTCTAGTTCTGTAAAAAATGCCCCTGGTAATTTCATAGGGATTGCATTGAATCTGTAGATTGCTTTGGGTAGTATAGTCATTTTCACAATATTGATTCTTCCAATCCAAGAACATGGTATATCTCTCCATCTGTTGGTAGCATCTTTAATTTCTTTCATCAGTGTCTTATAGTTTTCTGCATACAGGTCTTTTGTCTCCCTAGGTAGGTTTATTCCTAGGTTTTTTATTCTTTTTGTTGCAATGGTAAATGGGAGTGTTTCCTTAATTTCTCTTTCAGAATTCATCATTAGTGTATAGGAATGCAAGAGATTTCTGTGCATTAATTTTGTATCCTGCAACTTTACCAAATTCTTTGATTAGCTCTAGTAGTTTTCTGGTGGCATCTTTAGGATTCTCTATGTATAGTATCATGTCATCTGCAAACAGTGACAGTTTTACTTCTTCTTTTCCAATTTGTATTCCTTTTATTTCTTTTTCTTCTCTGATTGCCATGGCTAGGACTTCCAAAACTATGTTGAATAATAGAGGAGAGAGTGGACATCCTTGTCTTGTTCCTGATCTTAGAGGAAATGCTTTCAGTTTTTCACCATTGAGAATGATGTTTGCTGTGGGTTTGTCGTATATGACCTTTATTATGTTGAGGTAGGTTCCCTTTTTGCCCATTTTCTGGAGAGTTTTTTATCATAAATAGGTGTTGAATTTTGTCGATAGCTTTTTCTGCATCTATTGAGATGATCATATGGTTTTTATTTTTCAATTTGTTAATATGGTGTATCACATTGATTGATTTGCATATATTGAAGAATCCTTGCATCCCTGGGATAAATCCCACTTGGTCATGGTGTATGATTCTTTTAATGTGTTGTTGGATTCTGTTTGCTAGTATTTTGTTGAGGATTTTTTCATCTATATTCATCAGTGATATTGGTCTGTAATTTTCTTTTTTTGTAGTATCTTTGTCTGGTTTTGGTATCAGGGTGATGGTGGCCCTATAGATTGAGTCTGGGAGTGTTCCTTCCTCTGCAAATTTTTGGAAGAGTTTGAGAAGGATGGATGTTAGCTCTTCTCTAAATGTTTGATAGAATTCATCTGTGAAGCCATCTGGTCCTAGACTTTCGTTTGTTGGAAGATTTTTAATCACAGTTTCAATTTCATGCTTGTGATTGGTCTGTTCATAGTTTCTATTTCTTCCTGGTTCAGTCTTGGAAGGTTATACCTTTTTAAGAATTTGTCCATTTCTTCCAGGTTGTCCATTTTATTGGCATAGAGTTGCTTGTAGTAGTCTCTTAGGATGCTTTGTATTTCTGTGGTGTCTGTTGTAACTTCTCCTTTTTCATTTCTAATTTTATTGACTTGAGTCCTCTCCCTCTTTTTCCTGATTAGTCTGGCTAATGGTTTATCAATTTTGTTTATTTTCTCAAAGAACCAGCTTTTAGTTTTATTGATCTTTGCTATTGTTTTCTTTGTTTTTATTTCATTTATTTCTGCTCTGATCTTGATGATTTCTTTCCTTCTGCTAACTTTGGGTTTTGTTTGTTCTTCTTTTTCTAGTTCCTTTAGGTGTTAGGTTAGATTGTTTGTTTGAGATTTTTCTTGTTTCTTAAGGTAGGCTTGTATAGCTATAAACTTCCCTCTTAGACCTGCTTTTGCTGCATCCCATAGGTTTTGGATCATCATGTTTTCATTGTCATTTGTCTCTAGGTATTTTTTGATTTCCTCTTTTATTTCTTCAGCGATCTCTTGGTTATTTAGTAATGTATTGTTTAGCCTCCATGTGTTTGTGTTTTTTATGTTTTATTCCCTGTAATTGATTTCTAATCTCATAGCGTTGTGGCTAGAAAAGATGCTTGATATGATTTTAATTTTCTTAAATATACTGAGGCTTGATTTGTGACCCAAGATGTGATCTATCCTGGAGAATGTTCTGTGCACACTTGAGAAGAAAGTGTAATCTGCTGTTTTTGGATGGAATGTCCTATAAATATCAATTAAAGCTATCTGGTGTATTGTGTCATTTAAAGCTTCTGTTTCCCTATTTACTTGCATTTTGGATCATCTGTCCATTGGTGTAAGTGAGGTGTTAAAGTTCCCCACTATTATTGTATTACTGTCGATTTCCTCTTTTATAGCTGTTAGCAGTTGCCTTATGTATTGAGGTGCTCCTGTGTTGGGTGCATATATATTTATAGTTGTTATATCTTCTTCTTGGATTGATCCCCTGATCATTATGTAGTGTCCTTCCTTGTCTCTTGTAACATTCTTTATTTTTTATTTTTTAAATTAGTTTCTGCTTTATAACAAAGTGAATCAGTCATACATATACATCTGTTCCCACATTACCCTAAATGTGAATGGATTAATTGCACCAACCAAAAGACACAGGCTTGCTGAATGGATACAAAAACAAGACCCATCTATATGCTGTCTACAAGAGACCCACTTCAGACCTAGGGACATATTCAGACTGAAAGTGAGGGGATGGAAAAAGATATTCCATGCAAATGGAAATCAAAAGAAAGCTGGAGTAGCAATACTCATATCAGATAAAATAGACTTTAAAATAAAGAATGTTCCCACATCCCTTCCCTCACATTCTTTATTTTAAAGTCTATTTCATCTGATATGAGTATTGCTACTCCAGCTTTCTTTTGATTTCCATTTGCATGGAATATCTTTTTCCATCCCCTCACTTTCAGTCTGAATATGTCCCTAGGTCTGAAGTGGGTCTCTTGTAGACAGCATATAGATGGGTCTTGTTTTTGTATCCATTCAGCAAGCCTGTGTCTTTTGGTTGGTGCAATTAATCCATTCACGTTTAGGGTAATTATCGACATGTATGGTCCTATAACCATTTTCTTAATTGTTTTGGGTTTGTTTTGGTAGGTCCTTTTCTTCTCTTGTGTTTCCCACTTAGAGAAGTGCCTTTAGCATTGTTGTAGAGCTGGTTTGGTGGTGCTGAATTCTCTTAGATTTTGCTTGTCTGTAAAGCTTTTGATTTCTCCATTGAATCTGAATGAGATCCTTGCTGGGTATAGTAATCTTGGTGGTAGGTTCTTCCCGTTCATCACTTCAAGTATATCAGGCCACTCCCTTCTGGCTTGTAGAGTTTCTGCTGAGAAATCAGCTGTTAACCTTATGGGATTTCCCTTGTATGTTATTTGTCATTTTTCCCTTGCTGTTTTTAAATTTTTTCTTTGTCTTTATTTTTTGCCAATTTGATTACTATGTGTCTCGGCGTGTTTCTCCTTGGGTTTATCCTGTATGGGACTCTCTGCACTTCCTGGACTTGGATGCCTATTTCCTTTCCCATGTTAGGGAAGTTTTCAACTATAATCCCTTCAAATATTTTCTCTGGTCCTTTCTCTCTCTCTTCTCCTTCTGGGACCCCTATAATGTGAATGTTGTTGCGTTTAATGTTGTCCCAGAGGTCTTTTAGGCTGTCTTTATTTCTTTTCATTCTTTTTTCTTTATTTTGTTCTGCAGCAGTGAATTCCACCATTCTGTCTTCCAGGTCACTTATCCGTTCTTCTGCCTCAGTTATTCTGCTATTGATTCCTTCTAGTGTAGTTTTCATTTCAGTTATTGTATTATTCATCTCTGTTTGTTTGTTCTTTAATTCTTCTATGTCTTTGTTAAACATTTCTTGCATCTATTCGATCTTTGCCCCCATTCTTTTTCCGAGGTCCTGGATCATCTTCACTATCATTATTCTGAATTCTTTTTCTGGAAGATTGCCTATCTCCACCTCATTTAGTTGTTTTTCTGGGGTTTTATCTTGTTCCTTCATCTGGTACATAACCGGCTGCCTTTTCATCTTGTCTATCTTTCTGTGAATGTGGTTTTTGTTCTACAGGCTGCAGGATTGTAGTTCTTCTTGCTTCTGCTGTCTGCCGCCTGGTGGATAAGTCTATCTAAGAGGCTTATGCAAGTTTTCTGATGGGAGGGACTGGTGGTGGATAGAGCTCTATTTTGAGTCTTCTAATCCATAGAATATCCAATAAATAGAATATCTCTCCATTTATTTAAGTCTTTGATTGCTTTCATCAGCATTTTGTAATTTTCAGCATAGAGATCCAATACATGTTTTGTTAAGTTTATAGCAAACAATTTCATTTTCTTTGGAGCAATTGTAAATGGTACGGTGTTTTAAATTTTGCTTTCTTCATTTCATTGTTAGTGTACAGAAATGTGATTGATTTTTGGATGTTAACCTTGTATTCTGTGACTTTGCTAAACTCAGTCATTAGTTCTAGGAGTTTTTAATTTATTTTTTAAACATTTATTTTTGGCTGCATTTGATCTTTGTTGCTGTGTGCAGGCTTTCTCTAGTTGTGGTGAGCAGGGGCTACTCTTCATTGTAGTACACAAGCTTCTCATTGCGGTGACTTCTGTTGTTGCAGAACATGGGCTCTAGGCACGCAGGCTTTGGTAGTTGTGGCTCGCGGGCTCTAGAGTGCTGGAGTCCCTGCATTAGGAGGCAGATTCTTAGCCACTGAACCACCAGGAAAGTCCCCCCAAAACGTTTTAAAACACTTGGTCAAATAAGCTCATAGGTTACTGTTAAAAAAAATATTTGTTCACTTAACTAAGTGACAATAAAAGAGTTCAGAAGCAAATCCAGGTAGTTATATCAGATTACTTCAAAGGTAAAGAAACTTTAAATCTATTATCAAAAGCAGATCAGTATTCTAAGAAAACATTGTCCTCTTAACAGAGAAAGAAATCAAATTCAGGTTTTGCACCATCTTACCTTTAATATTAAAATTAATTCACTCAATTAAATTTGTTTTAATCTTGGTCAGTCCTGACCACACATAGAATTCCTTTCTAAAGATCCTCCCCTCATTTTTTAAAACAAACCTTCTACAACTTTCTATATCTATATTAATTTTTTCCTTATTTTCTTTCCCATTTAGAAATAATCAGCTTTAGGAGAAAATTACTTTCTTTTCCCTTAACAAAATACATTTCCATTCCTCATACCGTCGTTTACTGAAAATGCATATCCTACTTTCCTTCTTAATGACATATATTACTATTTTTTACCCTTTAAAAACCTTAATCTCTAGTGAAAACCAAGGAGCAAGTAATTATGTACTGTTTGTCATACCAACATTTCCTGATTGGCAAACTTATGAACTTATTGTATAACCCAATTTCTCTCCTCAATGGGGAAAAAGACGTGTCCAATGAACCCAAATATCTTTAGTTTTTCTCTAATAAAAAGTCAAAAGTAGGTAAACTGGACTTCCCTGGTGGCACAGTGGTTAAGAATCGCCTGCCAATGCAGGGGACATGGTTTCTAGCTCTGGTCTGGGAAGATCCACATGCTGTGGAGCAACTAAACCCATGGGCCACAACTACTGAAGCCTGTGCACCTAGAGCCCATGCTCCACAACAAGAGAAGCCACCACAGTGAGAAGCCCGTGCACCACAATGAAGAGTAGCCCCTGCTCACAGCAACTAGAGAAAGTCCATGCATAGTAACAAAGACCCAACACAGCCAAAAATAAATAAATAAATGAATAAATAAATAAGTAAACAAATAAATTTATATTAAGAAACATATGTAAACTTAGACTTGTTTAGCAATTAATTTCCATTATTTTATTTGGAAATGATCTGGATATTCAGTGAATTCCCATCATGTAATTTAATTTAGCAGTTTCAAATTACCAAAAATCTGGAGAAACTACTTTTAAGTAGATAGTCCTAAGACATACTTATTTCTAAAGAGTTTGCCTAAAAGCTCTTATCTCATTTACATTTCATTTACTTAAAATTTTCAAGTTATTCTTCTTGCTGACAAATTTTGTAACAGGAATAAGATCTTGTTTGATTTCTAGTATATCTAGGCATAATCAAAATATTATACTTAATATTGTTGAATCTAAAGACATGTCTGTATTAATTAAACCAACAAACTTAAACTTTTGTTTTTTTTTTTTTTGGCCATGCCACGTAGCATGTGCCATCTTAGTTCCCTGACCAGGGATCAAAGCCATGCCCCCTGCAGTGGAAGCACAGAGTCTTAAACACTGGACCACCAGGGAAGTCCCATTAAACTTGTTTTTATTCATTAAAAATTACTCCTATATAACATCATCCTGAAATTCATTTGGGTTAGCTTCTTTTACATTTCTGAATATTTTTATAAGTGCTCAATTTCCTTTAAGTCAATTAAATAGAGTTCTTTTACAAATTAATTTTGACAATACTACACATCTGCAACATACACATATACAGATACATACAAACACACCAATAGACGCAAACAGAGACCCCATAGTTCCCATTCCAAAATTTTAGTCATGAAGCAGGTACAATAATACAAAACCCATCAGTTACAAAAGAAGTTGGATTCAAATTTGGTTTCTGGCAGATGGAACAAATCAAGGTCACCTGTTTAGATGGCTAAATCCTTTTTACTAATATTTACGGAGGAGACACTTAAGATTTGTATTTGTCTTTGACAAGTCAAGTTCCAGATTACCTATTCCCCTTTTGTTCTTTCTTCCCATGAGAGTTACCTTCCTGAAATTTGCATTTTAAAAAGATGGCTTAGATAAGATTTCCTGGAGAAGGCCAGGTAGAACATTTATATCTCTAAGGCACAGGTGGAGAAATGATAGTTTCTCCTATGAGGACTTTGTTCCCTTACTACCAGAATTTTTTTTTTCAATATATGGCCTTGACCTGAAGAGGATCACCTATAGACACAGGTGGTCCCATTTCTAAAGGTAACCTTTTGATAACCTCTTCAGGGTGGAAAGGCAATTCAGACAGAGGATTACTAGAATGAGTACTCAATTAAAGGAAAACAGAGGGGAACATTAGTTACATCATTCTTATAGTTTTTTTGTCTTGGGTATCTTTTATATCATGAATCTTTCATAACGTATCCTTCAATGAGGCTATTTGGGCATTTTGAAGTCTTTTGGGGCTTATGCATGACAATTAAAATAGGTACAATAGTTTAAGCTGAGAGTTCTCTAAAATTTTAACAACGTACAAGTCTTTCCAATGCAAAGGAACAAAGAAACTAGCCCTACAAATATTTTCTGCTGTGAATCTAATTTTAGAAAAGAAAGAAACTCTTACACTCTTGTTTCCAGTAGACCCTACAGGCAGGGGTCCAGGAGACTGAGAGTAAGACCTTACTTTCTGCCAGCTTTCTCTAACTGTCCACTCAAACATCAGTTTTGGAATGCCAAAAGAGCCTCATCTTGGCCATTTCAGGATGGGATTCCCTTTAATTCCTAATGAAGTAAGCTTGCAAATATCACTGCTTTAAGTGTTATATGTAAAGTCAGCTGGCATTCCCATAGGTGGCTGTCTGTCCAGGAGCTGTTTGGCCTTTGAGGCACAATTTCCCATGATTAATTTGGTAGTCTAATTCAGATATGAGGTATGATCTGAACAAGTTTCTGAGGACAGATATGTGCTGCTAAGTCTCCCTCCCCAAGGGGTTACCGTTGGGTCAGTTTGGCTCTGTTACTTGTTTCGGTCTCTCCCTCCAATAGTCTAGAACCACTGTGGCTGCTTGGAGTGCTAGGTTATCAGCCTCTGTTGCACACCTCCATCCGCATGCCGGGAAGAGCAGTATTTACTTAATAGTTGTAGTGGTGTTAGGGAAACCACTGACCGAAACGGCCCGCCCTGGCCAGGCCTGATAGTAAACCACCTGCGTGAGTTCTCTTACAACAGGAGGTCCTGGTAAGGAATGTGGAACTAACAAGCTACCACCAACCACAAGAATTCAGGAAAGGTCAAAAGGAGAGAGGAGGTGCCACTCCATATGTCCTACCAACCCCCCAGAATCCTCGCTGGAATCCACTGTGGCTGAGCGATGTGCGTGCCACCAGGAAGGACCCTGAGTCAGACCAAATATGGGCCAAGCAAGATGATTGGCCAGAGACAACCTGGAAACTAACCCTATTACCATAAAACCCGAGACTGTGAGCCACTTGGCAGAGCAGTCCTCCTGGGTTTCCCTTACCCTGCTGCTCTCTGCCTAGGCACCCCTTCCCAGTAAAGTCTTTTGCTTTGTCAGCACATGTGTCTCCACGGAGAGTTCATTTCCGAGTATTAGACAAGACCCCACTCTTGGGCCCTGGAAGGGGTCCCCCTTCCTGCAACAGTGGGGTTCCCTGTAGGACTACTGCATGTCACAGGATTAATCCTCAGACAGTTCTGCTAAGTCCTCGGTTGTCTGAGAACACCATATGGCCAGAAGGGGCAGATGTCCCTTTTTCTTTGGAGCTGAATAAGTCAATCTCTCATTTCACTAGCAAACAGTTTGTTCAGACCATATGTCAACTTAAAAAAAAATTTAAGCCAAGTTTAACAAAACTCCAGCCACCCATGTTTCCCTGGGCCTCCTGCCCAGATCCCCCTAGGCCTCTGCCTAGGAAATGCACTGGTGCCCCTTAAGACTCCAAGTATTAAGTAAAAACAGTTTGAATAAAAACTTTTAGGATCATCACTTAAAAACAATGCGGTCCAGGTATCAGGTGAACTCATCAGAATATCTGGGGAGTACTGAGAAGCTGGTGGGGCTTAAAGGGCACACGCTGGTACCAAGCGCTGGCTCAGGGTAGTTTCCAGGTGTCCTTTGGTGGGTATCTCTGATGTCTTGCTGACTACACCATGTGAATGTTGATGAAAAATTAATTAATAGTCAATCTAAGAAAGAAGTAGAAAATTATATTCTAACCAATCTGAGGATTATAACCTGGGAGACAGTCTTTCAGAAAGCTCTAAGGACTGTTCTGCCCATTAGAGGTCGAAATGAAGCCATGCACTTCAGATTGGGACTCGAACCCATGTGCCAGGACTTGAACCCAGCCAAAAACTCAGACTGGGAGTCGAACCCATGCGGCTAGGACACGAACCCGGCCAAAACCCTGACTGGGACTTGAACCCATGCAGCCGGGACTTGAACCCAGCCAAAACCCATGGTCTTCCAACTGAGATCACACACCTGGTTTCAGGACTTGATGAAGCTCAGGTTCTTGATGTCTCATAGCAGAAAGAATTCAGTGAGAGACAAAGTGATAGGTAAGAAGTGGATTTATTTAGAGAGAAACACACTCCGCAGACAGAGTGTGGGCCATCTCAGAAGGTGAGAAAGGCAGCAGGGTATGGAGTTGTCAGTTTTTATAGGGCTGGGTAATTTCATAGGCTGTGGGAGGAGGATTCCAGCTATTTCGGGAAGCGGCGGGGATTTCCAGGAACTGGGCAACCTTTTTTTTTTTTTTTTTTTTTTTTGCGGTACGCGGGCCTCTCACTGTTGTGGCCTCTCCCGTTGCGGAGCACAGGCTCCGGACGCACAGGCTCAGCGGTCATGGCTCACGCGCCCAGCCGCTCCGCGGCATGTGGGATCTTCCTGGACCGGGGCACGAACCCGTGTCCCCTGCATCGGCAGGCGGACTCTCAACCACTGCGCCACCAGGGAAGCCCCATCAGAGCCCTTGTACTGCTGCTTTGGTCTGCTCGGCTTATCTTGTGCTGCGGACTCTCCCTCTGGTTCCTGCTGGTGCTGCCTGGGGTGTGGGAGGAGTTTTCCCAGGCCAGGCTACCCAGGGTTTCTTGGTGGGGAGGGGAGTGATGCCACCACTCTACTGCTGTCCCCTGGACGTCCAGGTGTCCCCGGGGGAGCAGAGTCTTGGGCCCAGGGGGACAAAAGGGCTTCCCAGACCAGACCACTTGCTGTAGCGGGGCCCTTACTTACCCGCCCAGGTGTTTATGGTCAGGGAAGGACAAAGAGCTTTCTGGACTAAGCTGCCTGTGGTGACCTCTCTTGCTGGCCCTGCCTACCACCCACCCTAGTGTCTCTCAGTGGAGAAGGGAGTCTCAGGCTCAGATGGGAAACGAACTCTGCCACTGCCACTTATTTCTGATGGTCTCCCAACTGATCAATCTTGCTGGTGGTGTTGGGCTTATCTAATGGTGTGTATGTGTGTGTGTGTGTGTGTGTGTGTGTGTGTGTGTGGAGGGGGGTGGGAAGGGGACCTCTGATGGATCCAGTGGAGGAGTAAGCCCACCTGGGCTGCCTTCCTTTGCTAGGTTGGAGGTTGGGAAATACTGGGCTTGGACCTCCTTCTTCTGTTGGGTGAGGGGATGCAAGACTTCCTGCCACTGTGCTGTTCCTTGATCCTGGAGTCCCAGACCAACTCACCTTCTTCTTACCTTTCTTTTTTCTTAAAGAGATCTCCTTTGGTATTTCGTCTACTACACCATTTCCAGGATCCACGATGAACTTAGAGGGAACAGAGGAAATGGGTTTGCACCAGAAGTCAGGAGCCAGGATCTTCATCGAGAAGCTTCAGGAAGGTCGATTCTTCACCCCAGGATACAGCCTCACCTCTTGGAGCTCCAGGTGCCTGAGATATCTCCATTGAATGCCATTACCTTTGTTCCAGTAGGTGTCTTGCTGGGGCCGTGTCGTAAATACACATACCAGGGGCCATGTCAAGAGACAGCAGGGTGGACGGCTGAGTTGGCTGAGGACACAAATGACGTGACTTCAGTTCTTGTTGTGCTTCCAACTGTGTGGCCTTGGACGACAAATTCCATTCTCACCTCTGCGTCTCAGTTTCTTTCTCTACAAAATAAAAGAAGGGGTTTGGGGTTGAACAAGGGAGCCCTGAAGACCCTTATAGCGGTGATGTCCTAGGACTCATGCTTCCCATGTGTCTTCCCATGTGTGTGAGTGATGCTATGTGGTGCCTCTGTGCAAAGAATGCTTTTCTTAGGGAGTGCAAGGCCGGGGGTGCCAGGACCGGGCCAGTGGGCAAGGCAGGAGGGGGGGCATGCAGGAGCTGTCCACTGTGCTGGACTTGATTGAGTCCAAGGCCCCTGAGAAGTTGTACCCAGGGCTATCCCTTGGGATGTGGGGGGAGGGTGGGGGAGGGGAAGGAACTTGCCCACTGGTTCCTGTCTGCTGCTGGGTAAAATTTTGTGCAGGGTATTAACCCCAGTTTCCTCCCTGTGTGTGTGGATGCCATGGCCTCCCTGGGGATGCCAGCAACGGGCAAGGGTGGGAGCGTGCACTTAATATTCATCTCTGTGGTGTACGTCAGAGAGCACACGGATGTGGAACAGAGACAGGTGAGGCCTGGAGGATGTGGAGTGGCCCTTGGGCCATCTCTTCTCTCAGTGTCAGTGGTACCTGTTCCTTCCTTTCCTCACCGACTCAGCTGAACACATGCAAAGCATTGTGCCTTGTACAGATGACTTGATCATTATTGGTCTGTTTCTTCAACATCCGGGCACCTATGAACCTTTTTCTAATGGACGTGAAGGCTCGGAGCAACTGGCTCCCGGGTCCCCCTGCGGGGTTGGAGTTGGGGCTTCCTGCCCCTGTAACACAGGTGGAGGCTCCCCTGCACATCGCGGCCTCCTCTGCACGTGGCTGGTCCGGGAGCCACATGTCTAGACAAGCCCTGGCAGCTCACAGCTGCAGGGGTCCTAGCATTTCTGATGGAGCATCTTGCCAGGGGTCCCCTAAGAGGGCTGCATAAGCAGAGGTGGCATCTGTCACCCCCCCTCTTCAACCCTGAGCTGCCTGGGGCAGGGACCGTGGTGGGCTCAGCTCTGATGTGCCCGTCACCACCTGTAGGCAGTTACTTTGTGAGGATTTGCTCAATGAACTGCCTTCTGTACTACGGTGCCTGAAAGATCACTGTTAGCACATAGTTCTTCCTGGAATTCAGAGATGTTCCCCTGAGTCGTGGGCTGGGGGATGACTGCTGACACAAAAACCAGTGCAGGCGGGTGACGAGGGCGGGGCTGTCGAGAAAATCCCAGAATCAGAATCAGGGGATAGACGTTTACCTGATAACTGCTCCAACCGTAGGAAGTCAAGAAAAAACTTTTTTTTTTTTTTTTTTTTGGCTTGCCTTTTTCTCCTTTTTCTTCTGGCAAGTGGTAGTGATTCAGGCTATGGTTCCAGTTAGGACATATGGTGAAATTAACGAATCTCTTCCACTGTTCGATGTTGGCCAAATTTAGTGAAGAGAGGATGTGAACTTTTCCTTGAAGATAATCATGCCAGCAGCTGTCATCGCCCCAGGCACCTACTAGGTGTCAGGTTGTGGCCTGTGTTGTCATCCTCACAACCATGCTGAGGGCAGGTGTTACTACCTGATGTCACCTGTTCTGTGTGGGGTTTGGAAATTCTTTTGTTCACCTATGAGGTGGGGCCTGGGTCATCTCAGTTGCTCTGAACCCCGGCCATGGATGAGCCTTGTGTGAGCAGGTAGGTGCTCTCAGGGAGGGTGTGGAGAGGTGAGGCTGGAGGCTGGTGCCCCTGGGAGTGGAAACCTGGCTGGTGAGGTGAGACAGGGTCCTGGGATGCAGAGGACGTGGGGAGACTGGCATCAGCTTGGTCCCCAGGCAGACCTTCATCCTTGGGCCATTTTGGGCCCTGGGGACTGTCGCCCTTCTGGGGGCAGAACCTCTATCCCAGGCTGTGCAGCGCTTGGAGTTATGGGCTCCACCTCGGAAGTGGAATTTGGAGAACCTGGGCTGTGTTTTATCCCGGGTCAAGTCCCTGGATGGCATGGGGCAGGCACCAGGGGCCGGAAGCTGTGCGGGACCCCGGGAGAGGGAAGTGGGCAATGGGGAGACGTGAGGTGTGTGCCCCCTGGCCTCACCAGAGGACACCAGGCCTAGTGGCCCTGCCCTGCTCCACTGTGGCCGCAGACAGGGCTGCCTCCTCTCCAGCCTGACTCTTTAGCAGGAAATGACATCTCTATGGACTGCCCTTTTATGACATGGAGGTCACCAATTCCAGGCATGAGTCGGGGGGCTGGAGCTGGAAAGGCCCCCTTAGGGCTGAGGCCAGCTGGTGGGCCCAGCACTCAGGCTGGCATCACAGAAGTTCTAAGATCTTCCAGTTTTTCAAGGGAAGCCAGAAATCTAGATTTTATGTGTTATCTCCTGAGTTGTAAAAATTGATAACTAATTTAAGAGACACAAAAAAGCCACAGTAGGGCTGAACGATTTGCCAGCTGGATGCCCTGTGGGTGCACCTCAGGTGGAGTCTGCAAATTATGAAGCCAAATCTCTAGAGGAGGAAAGGGGGTGTCGGCGTTGGGTCAGCGCTGCGCCCTTGCGCCCACGTCCCCCCTCTCCTTCCTTCTCTGCTGCCCCCCACCTGGGACAAGCCTGGCGCACGGCGAGGTCCAGCTAACCGTTCCCGAGGAGGTGATTCCTCTTCGTGTGTCTCTATGGCTGTCCCCCAGGGGTCCACAGCTTTGTGCTGTGGTGACATTGTGTGTGTAACTAAGTGTGAGTCTGTGAGTGTGATTGTATGTGAGCGTGTGATGTGTGCATATGTGCGACGTGTGTGGGTGTGATCGGTATGTGTATGGATGTGTGAGGGCGATTATGCGTCTGTGAGTGTGCAGATGTGCATGAGTACGTGTGATTAAGAGTGTGCAAATGAGGGAGAGCGTGTGTGTGGGCAGGTGTGAGTGTGGGTGAGAGTCTGGCATTGCTCTGCCTGCTGGGCACCGTTGCTCCGACGTCCCCCTGCTGCTGAGCAGAACCTACCATTCCAGGCTTCTGGTTCCCCGGGCTCCTCTCCAGGCTGCTTTCCCCACCTCTGCTGTGGGACTTGGGCCTGGCTCCCAGCATCTCTGCCCAGATTACCAGCTACTGGAGCACTGGGCCACCACACAGAGGCCTGGCGGCCCTGCAGGGGAGGCCCTGAGACCAGGATGGGAGTGGCAGCGCCTGGGCGTGGACATCCTGGACCAGCTGCGCTGCAAGCTGGGCACTGCAGAGCAAGCCCAGTCAGGGTCATGCAGAGCAGAAGGGTCACCCAGCCGAGTTCTGTCCCGACATGGAGAGAGGACGGGCCTCTATAAGCCAAGGAGGGAGGCCCGGGATGGAGCCTTCCCTCACAGCCTCAGACGGAACCAGCCCTGCCAACACCTTGAGTTTGGACTTCTGGCCTCCAGAACGGTAAGGTAATAATGTCTGTTGTTGAAGCCTCCCGGTCGGTGGCATTCTTGTTATGGCAGCCCTAGCAGACGAATACACTGGTGTGTGTGTGCTGGTTACAGTCACACCCGCGGGGGTGGCCACAGCTTGTGCTGGCCTGCACTCTGCTGGGCCTCCTGTTTGGATACCCATCCACTCACCACCACGTAGTGAGAGATAATAAAATGTGTTGCCCTAAGCCACTAAATCTTGGGATGGTTTGTAAAACAGCAATGAATAAGCAGAATAATCAATGCCTTGATATTCCCCAAATGGTAACGTGTCAAGTTTGGTAAAAGGTTTCTTTCACGCTGCTTCCGTTTAGGACAAATTATGTCAGCAAACTATGACAATTAAAGAAAAAAAAAAAGAAAGAAAGAAAAAGCAGCCTTCCAAATCCCAGAGAGACCCACACTAGCTCATTCATTTGGATTCAGTTCTAATGATGATGACTTATTTTCCCTTGTTAGCAGCATCACTGGTAACTAAGCCTTGGCTCAAAAATCGATGTGTTACTTTAGAGGCCAGAGCAGGCAGTGAGCTGCCTCGTGATTGATGACAGGGTTGCTGGGGTTCTGGCTGGTTCTGGGCTAGCCCCCAGCACTCCGCTTTTGCCTCCGGGGAGGGGGGCCGTGGGGAGCAGCGGCCAACGGCCCCCGTGGCCCGCAGCCTGTGCAGAGGCTCACAGAGCCCCCAGCGGGTTCCCTGCTGTCCTCAGGCCAGGCCTTCCTTGATGCAGCAAGACAGCACAAGTCCACGAGGACTTGGTGCTGTGAGCTGGACTGCATCTCTCCACTCATATGCTGGGGTCCTAACCCCCAGCACCTCAGTGTGTGACCTTATTCGGATAGAGGGTCCTTATGGAGGCAATCGACTTAGAATGAGTTCTTGGGGTGGGCCCTGGTCCAATGGGACTGCACTCCTTGTAAGAAGAGGGGATGGGACACAGACATGCACAGAGGGAGGGCCCCGTGGAGACATGGGGAGAGGACGGGCCTCTATCAGCCAAGGAGGGAGGCCCGGGATGGAGCCTTCCCTCACAGCCTCAGACGGAACCAGCCCTGCCGACACCTTGAGTTTGGACTTCTGGCCTCCAGAACGGTGAGGTAATAATGTCTGTTGTTGAAGCCTCCCGGCCGGTGGCATTCTTGTTATGGCAGCCCTAGCAGACGAATACACTGGTGTGTGTGTGCGTGCTGGTCACAGTCACACCCGCGGGGGTGGCCACGGCTTGTGCTGGCCTGCACTCCTGGGCCTCCTGTTTGGATACCCATCCACTCACCAGCACGGCATCCCCGTGGCCTCACTGAGGTGGGATCCTCAAGCCCTTCCCAAGCTTGACCGTATTCCTTCCCAAGCTGACGCCCACAGCCCCACGCTGCACTCATCCCAGTGACTCTTTACGACACTGGTGGGGTTTCTGCTCTTTGTGGCATCATTAGTGTGAGGTGAGGTTGTCCCACAATTGGGACAACCAGGAGTGACCCTCCAGCTGGGTCCTTGGTCCCTCTCCACTTCTGTGCCTCACGGATGAGAGATCCCCAAGGTGGGACAACCCGGTACCTTCTAAGTCAAAGCTCCACCATCAGCTCTCAGTGGCCTGCCCCCAAGCTGTCTCTGACCCTGCACATTTGGGCCCAGGGGACCTATTCTTCATTTGCTCTGGCCAGGCTCCCCATGGCACAGTTGTCCTGCCTGCGAAGGCTGAAGCCAAGGCTGAGGCAGGATCAGGGCGCCTGGGGGGGGCAATCTCAGAGGGGTCACAGCACGAAGCCTTGTAGGGCTCTGAGCAGGCCTTGAGGACTGCAGTGGTGGCGAGCAGCTGGCAGAGGGCAGCAGCTGGCAGAGGGCCAAGGCTGCAGGAGGGAGCGTGTGGGGAAAGGAAGGCATGGCGAGGGTTAGGATCCAGCCTTGGCAGTGCTGGGACGGACACTGGCTCACAGGGGCGCAGGCAGTGAGCCCCAGGGGAAGAGGAGGGCAGGTCAGGGACACAGACTGGAGAGGCCTGCTGCCTGGAAGCACCTTGGCAGCATCCCTGGGATTCATGAGGGCTGTACCCTGGCATCCTGGAACCAGGCTTGGAGAGAGTCTACTGGGGTGGACGATTTCTAGAGAATGACCCAGCCCGCTGGGGTCCGCCTGCCCCGGGGCTACTCCGCACTTGGCCACCTGTGGCCGGTGGCCACGTCTTCCACCCAGCCCTTGGTGCTGGCCCCGAGGCCCTGGTCCTCCGCCTGTCACACCTGTGGGGATGGCGCTGTCCCCTGGCCCCTTCCTGAGGGCATCCGTTGCCCCAGGTCCCTGTGGTCAGGGCTGCTCCTCTCCCCCGGCCTGAGCCAGGAGCCCAGAGGAGGGTGCTTGGACCAGGAAACCTATTTGGGGCTGACTAGTCACCTAGGTCCCAAGGGAAGCCACAAGGGCCTGAGCTGGGCCAGTCAGGTTCCCCAAATAGGGACAGTGTGAAGTGGAGAAGTCAGCAGAAGCTGTGGCCAGGGAGGGGCCAGCAGGGAGCTTCATGCCGCTGGCAGGGAGCTGGTCAGGAGAAGAGAAGGGGGCGGTGAGCGGAGGTGCAGAGAGGCGGAGACCCCGTGGGAGGGAGCGCTGACTCAGGGAGCCCCACCTCCCGGGGCCTGAGGCCCTAGTGACGTGACACGAGGCAGCCTGGTTCCTGCCTCAGCTGTTCTGGCTGGATGTGCTTTCAGGAGGGGCATCCCAGATCTCTCCCCAGGGGCAGGCACGGCACCCCAGGCCTGCAGGGGCAGCGAGGGCTCCATCCTGGGCAGGCGCCACTCTCCCCGCTGTATGTTCGTTTCCAGACTGGTAACCAAGTCATCATCAGGTATGTTTCACAGACAAGCAGTGCGAGGCTGGCCTGGGCCAGCCCTGCCTGGTGGGTGTGGGGGGCAGAGAGAGCGAGGGGTCCAGAGGAGGAGCCCGGGCTGGGAAGAAGTCCTCCTCCTTCAGGCTGGAGGTGAGAGCAGGGCCTGGGGCTGCAGGGGGAGGGTCCCGAGGGGGCAATTCCCAGACCTGCTCTTGGGACGGTGCCCGCCATAGTTGCTGGAAAGCCGTTGGCATCTGGGTCAAAGCCTTACTAAAGCCAGTGCTCCGAGCAGGGAAGCCAGGTGAGAATCTGCCCTGGGCACGCTGGACATGCTGACCTTGACTCACACCGGAGAGAGGACCTGGGGCCCTATTTATGTGGCCTGAAATCGGCGGCTACTTAATGTCCCCGTTAGAGGAACGACTATCTAAATCATGGAGTGATTAATATGAATGCGGGGCGGTGATTACTAAACGTATGAGTTAACACCAAAAAAATCCTTGCCATGTGACCTTGAGCACGAAAAACAGGCAACAAAATCATCCCCAATCCTAAACAGCGAAAAGGCTGGAAGGAAATATATGACTATGCGAACAGTGAGTTTATGAGTTTTTTTCCTTTTTGTCTTCAATTTTTTTTTTTTGTATTTTACATATTTTTGATTAGGACAAAAGTTATTACAAAATAAAGAGAAGGGGAAATGCTATTATCACGTTGGTATGAGGTGGGTATCAGTGAATTCCTCCATCCCGTCCCACTAACACCCTGATCTTGCTGAGGCTGGACCTGTGCTGGCCTAAGTAAGGTCCAAGGGGGTGACACTGGGTCCTGGCCCTTGGGGACCCATGTGTATTGGGGGCAGCTGACCAAGGACCAGGCCTTCGGCTGTGGTGAAGGAGAGCAGGTGGGGCACCCGGGGTGTAGAGAAAGCTTCTCAGAAGAAGAGGTTCCAGAAGGACCTGCCCTGGGGGCAGACCCAAGGGGTGCCAGTTGGGAGGAGGGTTTAGTTAGCTTCCTGCAATGGAGGCCCTGGCTGGGGGTTCCGTGCATGCTCTTCTTCTGGTTCCCTGAAGGATGCTGGTGAGCTGCTGCCCGCTGTGACCTCAATTTTCTCCTGAGGCTGGCCAGCGGGGTCGAGTCCCCAGTGGGCAATTTGCCAGCAAGGTCAAGACAGAGCTTTTATGAGCCTTATTGCCTCACATGTGTAGTCAGAGTAGGCTCAGTGAGCTGCCCTCCTGCAGATACTCCCGGGAGGTACGTGTCCTGCCAGGCTGGCGGGCAGCAGGTCAGAGTGGTCCGGTGGGTGCTGGCCATCCAGCCTGGTGCTGGCAGAGTCCTTGGAAACGTGGGATGAGGGGGGAGGAAGGGACTGCGGCATCGGAGCTCGGCAGTGACCCTGTGTCTGGTGTCTGAGGGCACGGCTGCGGCCGCTCTCACCCGGCCCCGGGCTCCGCAGACGAATTCAAGGTCAACGAACAAACAGCGTCAGAGTCTTGGGCAGACATTTGTTTCTGCCTAAGGCTGGCGTTGCTGGAAGGTGCAGCAAACATGGCTGTCACTGCGCAGGGCTGTCTCTCCCCGACCTGTGCACCTCCCCAAGGTGGCTCCGGGTCCTGGCAGGTCCTGCATAGGAGGATGAAGCTACACGTAACTTCCAAGGTTTAATTCTCCCTCCTCCGCAACCCCCTCCCTTGGACCTTCCCACCCCGCAACCACTGCATTTCTGGGATCCCAGGTGCCTGCCCACGTGGTCTTCCCTCTCCTGGTCTGTCCCCATGAAGCTGCTCCACGCACAGCACCCTTGGGAGAATGCTCAGGGGCAGGGCACGAGGAGGGTCCCCAGTTGTCTGGTCCTGGAGTCTCACCACACCCCCCAGCCCTTGGTGCTGGCCCCGAGGCCCTGGTCCTCCGCCTGTCACACCCGTGGTGATGGCGCTGTCCCCCGGCCCTTTCCTGAGGGCATCCGTTGCCCCAGGTCCCTGTGGTCAGGGCTGCTCCTCTCCCCCGGCCTGAGCCAGGAGCCCAGAGGAGGGTGCTTGGACCAGGAAACCTATTTGGGGCTGACTAGTCACCTAGGTCCCAGGGGAAGCCATAAGGGCCTGAGCTGGGCCAGATCCCCGGAGTGGGGACAGTGTGCAGTGGGGAAGCCAGCAGAGGCTGTGGCCAGGGAGGGGCCAGGAGGGAGCCGCACGAGAGCTCCCACCGAGAGCCTGTCTGGCTGGGGCTCGCCTTCCTCTCTGCACAGGGCTCAGAGCTGGTCCGAGGGCCAGGCGGCCCCTGCCCGTTCCCTCTCATCACCAGGCAGCTCCACCCGAGCCCCTGGTTGGGAGATGCGGGTGTGGGTGGCAGTCAGTGGGCTGCTCCCTGATGTGTGCTCAGCTGGCCACCTTCCAGGCACACAGAAGGGGGAACCTCCTGGTTTCCTCATGGTTGGGTGGGGCCCAGTGACTGGCTTGGGCTTAATTGTGAGCAGAAGGGCTGAGTGTAACCTCCAGGCTGGGTGTTCACTCCCTGATGTCAGACCCTTCCGAGATCCTGCTTCCTCTTCCAGTGACCAGCCAAACCCCTTGCAGCAGCTTGACTTGCCCAGAAATGAGGCGGCGCCCCCAGCTGGAGGGGCCCTGGTGATGCATCTAGCTCAACCCTCCCAGTTTACAGAGGGAGAAACTGAGGCTGGAGAGGGAAGGGTGGCGTCTCAGGCCACACAGCCACTTGGTGGCACAGCTGGAGCCCGATCTCTGCGTGTTGCGTTAGCCTCTTTTTTGCTGCATCATGTTGCCTCCAGAAAGTGGATTTCTGGAAGTGCTTCCAAAGCAGAACAGAAAAATGAATGGCCTGACTTTGGGGTGAGGGAGAGTTCATAAAGTAAAGAGAATGCTCACTGGACACTCCTGAGTAAAGTTAGCCTGAGGCCAGGAGGCTGTGTACAGCTGCTGAGGCTTCCTGGCAGGGCGGTGGCCAGGAGAGGCCCAGGACATCTCTGGGCAAAGGTTTGTGCTTCCTGAAGCACAGAGCCAGGCCGGAGGTCTGCTGGGAAGGGAGAAGGCAGAGATCAGATGCAGGATGGGATGAGGGCCAGCGATGAGCTGCCCCATTCGCAGCGTGGCTGGCTGGGCCCTTTCTGGATAGACGCGTGGTGCTGCCCTAAGCAGTTGTACCAGCCTGTTTTGGAGGGTGCTTGCACACGTTATGTGACTTGTCCAGGCTCACACAGCTTGTGATGACAGAGCTGGTGTTTGACCCTGAGTCCCTGGAGCCGGCTCGTGGAGCTGCGGAAGAAAACCAGGCTTTGCCCCTAGAAATGCCACGTTTGAGCTGTGTGTCCTTGGGAGAACCGCTTTGCCTCTCTGAGCCTCAGTTTCCTTGCCTGCCCATCAGGTAGAGGTCCTAGGGAAGATCTTGGGACAGATGTCCTGGCGTTCCCACGAGTTTTGTAAACGATGTGTGTGAATGCCGAGCAGTGCCCAGCAAATGGCAGGCCTGCCCCTAACTGTGATTTCGGAGGCCCCAGGCTGGGTCTCTGGAGGTTTCTCAAGCACAGATCAAGTTTCTCTCCCCTGGTGACCCGTGGGGGTGAGTGCACTTTCCCTGGAAGAGAAGCCTGGTTTCCTGAGGTCTGTGGGTGGTTCTGAGAAAAGACCAGCCCCTTCTGGGAAGGAAGGAGGAGAAAGGGTGGTGGCAGAGAGCAGCTGGGGCCTGAGCAGAGAGGTCAGGTGAGGGGAGCAGACTGTGCCAGGAAAAGCGTATTGATTTCCTCCTTTTAGAAATGGACTCAAGTGGAATCATTCATAATGTGCTCTCCCCACCACAGACAATACCCATTCCCATCACTGTCAGGGAAATGGATTTGCAGCACTCTGGGAAAGAGAAAACAGATTGCCTGAGATGCGCAAAGACAGCTTGGTTCTATCCCCACATGCTTTCTGCAGAGCCTGGTGGTGGCTCCCTGGGGACGGAGGGCAGAGGGAGGCACTGTCAGGGCTGCTCTAGGGACAAGGTCCGCATTGAACATTGCAGCCATAACAAGCGGTCAACCCTTGGTGGGCAGGGTCTCCAAGGGGGTATTGATGGAGCCGGGGGGTCGGGAGGCCACCTGGGGAATGCAGGGTTTGAGCTGAGCCACAGAAGCAGGAGTGGCCACGCAGAGCAGTCTGGGAAGAGGGATGCCATACCCAAGGGCTAGCCGAGGGGCTTCTTGCTGGGAACCAGCAGAAGCTACGTGTGGCTGGGACCCATGGGGTAAAGGTGGGAGGTGGTGGCTGGAGTGGAGGGCAGGGGTGGTGCTGGGCGTCTTGACACCTTTCCTTGCTGCCACCCTTGAGGGACTGCAGTCCAGGTGTGCATCAGAACACCTCTGGAGACAAGAGTAGGTGTGAGTGCAGCCTCTGTCAGTCAACCCAAGATGCCTGCCCTGGTCCTGGAGGAGGCTGACTGGGGGTCACGGTTCTGCTTCCCTTAGGCTTGGCCTGAGGCTGCCTGGCAGCAGGGTGGCTTCAGCAGACACTGGGCTCAGCCAGCCGTGACCTACTCTGGACAGAGCCCCAGGGCCAGCCCCCTGCCCAGCCAGACTGCAAGGCGCGTCTTGTTGTCGGTCCGTTCATTCATTCATCTGTTCATCCTTTCCCCAAGAGGAATATCAACACCAATGCCAGGTAAGCTGGACTCATGGCATTAATTGGGGCAGGGGGTGGGGGGCACATGGACAGACACAGGCCTTGGAGCCAAGGATACCTGTGATCAAGTCGCACACAGGAGTGTGTGACCTCTAGAAAGCCATCTAAGATCTCTGAGTCTCGGTTTCCTCAACGGCAAAATGGGGCTAACCCTCGTCAGGTGGTCGTGGGGCCCCAGGGATACAGTAACTGTAAAGGAAGTGGCATGTGCCAGGCCCCCACCTGGGCACTGGGAGCTCAACAAGGTGCCTTCATGTACCAAGACACAGTGGGAAGTCGGTGCCCCAGGGCCTTAGCATGTGCCGTGTCCGTGCCTGGGGCACTCTTCTTCCTGATACCCTGTGGTCAGCTCCTGAACTTCCTTCAGGGGTTTACTTGGCTGTCACCTTCTCAGCGAGGCTCCCTGGTCACCCCCTCAACCCTGGGCACACGCCATCTGACGTGGATTTGTGAGGTTCACGAAGGCGGGGCTTTGAGCTTTGTTCCCTGAGTCTCTTCTGTGCCTAGAACAGTGCCTGGCACATGGCACCGGGTGAAGGGATGTTGCTAAGATACTGTGCAGTGCAAGGTCACCAGCACGTGGCTCATTGACCCCACGACCATGGAAACGGGGCCCAGGGTCACGGTGGAAGGGACTCTGCTGGTCCTCCTGAGCCTCGGTGAGGTGGTGGGGAGGGCACGCTGGGCTTTGAATCAGAAAGAGCTGGTTTGACCGTGTGTGTGTGTGTGTGTGTGTGTGTGGTGGGGAGGCTCTGTCCCAGCTGGCAAGGAGCTCCTGGTCTGAGGGGGACACAAGGCCTAAACTGAGATCCATCCAGGATGACATCAGAACCAGGCCCAGGCAGTGACCTCCCAGGGAAGGGATGCCCCATGGGGACCTCAGAGGGGTGCTTGGTGGCTCCTGGGCAGGGCGCCTCCCTGAGCCTCCTCTGTTTGTGTCAGGGAGACCTGGGCTCCTTAATAATGCTGCCCTTGGGCACCCGAGCTGTCCTCCCCTGGACCTCACGGGGCACACACAGGTGGAGGAGGGCTCTGTAAAACTTCTGAGGGAGATGGGGTGCAGCAAGGGACAAAGTCAGGACCCCTGCGCACACTCCACCCCTGACACAGAGCCCTTCCCTCCAAGATGGGCAACATGGCTAGGAACACAAGCTTTTCTGGGAGAGCTGGGTCTGAATCGTTCCCCTGCTGACATGCCTGGTGACCATGGGCTAATGGCTGAGCTCACTGAGCCTCAGTTTCTTTATCTCTGAAATGGGCAGAGTGACAGTGCCTGCTGCAAGGGGCTCTGGTGTGGTGCATTCATCCCAAGGGACAGGGACTGTAGAGGGTGAGAGGCCTTTTTTTTTTTTTTTTTTTTGCGGTACGCGGGCCTTTCACCGTTGTGGCCTCTCCCGTTGCGGAGCACAGGCTCCGGATGCGCAGGCTCAGCGGCCATGGCTCACGGGCCCAGCCGCTCCGCGGCATGTGGGATCTTCCCGGACCGGGGCACGAACCCGTGTCCCCTGCATCAGCAGGTGGACTCTCAACCACTGCGCCACCAGGGAAGCCCTGTGAGAGGCCTTGAGAAGAGACCACAGCCAAGACAGGAGGGCTGTGGCCCGGGGCAAATCCAGCCACCTTCCCAGGTGAGCTAGTGAAGGAGCGGCCACGTGTGTCTGGCTCCAAGCTGGGACTCCAGTTCCTCCCTTCAGGGGCCCGGGCCTCTGGCAGCAGACTTCCCTCAGGTTCCTGGTCCAGGCAGGGCAGGGACGAGTTGCTGGGGTCCCATCTGAGGTTTACTCCCATACTGGGCAGGAGGGGTACATGGAGGAGTAAAGGCAGCTGGTCCCTGTCCACAGGATGGAGGTGTCCCTGGGCCTGTGCTGAGCAAGGCCACGCAGGGTGGACAGGGTGGCTGCCTGGAAGGAGCATCCTGGGCTGGGCTGGCTGGGAGGGTGAGGGCAGTGGGACATATAGGGGAGAGTTGGGAGATGCAGCTAGTTTTGATGCTTCTGCGTCGGGGACCCAGTTCACGTGGCTGCGGCTTGCTCCTGCTAGACAGGAAGTTAAATAGCCAACCACATGTAGAGAATTTTCCCGACCCAGTTCTGAAGCCTAGAGTTCGCTTGGTGCAAAGGGGTGGGTGATTCCCCTTTTCTCAGGGGTCACCGTTGAGGGCAGTTTGTGCCTCATTCCTGTCTCTTTGAATCATTACAACAAAACCTGGGTCACCCCAGTGCCGCCCCATCTTACAGAAGAGGCAGGTGGGGGGAAAGTCGGGGGAGTCGCTGGTGAGAGGTAGATGAGGGTCTTGCCCAGGACCGCTGTGCCCTAGGGCCACCCGCCTCAGTTCTGGGCCCCAGCAGCACTGTTGCTTTCAGGAAGCTTGTACCTGGGTCTCTGCTCCACCCCTGCTTCCAACTTAGGTCCCTACCTAGGTTCCCAATCCCTCTGCCTTGTCGAAAGAGATGAGTGCTGCAGGGAAGCAGCCCCAGGCTTGGGGGAGCCATTTCTAATGGGAAAACATGCACATTTGCCTAAATGAATCAAATCCATTTCTTTCCCATACATATTTCACGGGCTTCCTCTCTGTGTAATTTAATTATCACAGTTGTTGGTGTTAATGTCCTGGTTGGTACAGCTCGGCTCCCCAGACCCTCGGAGCCTAATTTGGCACAGGGCTCTGAGGAGGAAGCGGGAGGGTGGACCCTTCTCTATGGCAACAGGATGTGATAATATTTCCGGGTGATCTATTGCTTTAATCTTGAGGGCTCTGAGTATGTTGCCAGCATTAATAAATAAATCTAAATAACACCCTGGCGAGATTGATATTATTCTATCCATTTTACTGATGGATGAACAGCAGCTCTGGGGGGTTAAATGCCTGGCCTGGGGGAGAGGTGAGAAAGATAGGGATTGTGGAAATGCCTGCTGAGTGCTGACCTGGCTCCTGGGAAGCCGAGGCCCTGACATCCCCCCTGGAGGGGCTGGGTCAGGGGCCACAGAAGCCTCTGAGAGCCAGTGGGATGGTGACGGCCAAGTGCGTCCTGGATGTACAATCCATTCCTCTTTGCAACCGGCTGGGAGCAGGGTAGCAGGAAGGACCCTCGGGCCCTCAACGTTGCTCCTTTGTTTTCTAAGTCCAGACAGTCCACCCAGAGAGCATCCATCCTTTGGCCTTCGGACGTTCAACAGTACATTTCTTGGAAGAAATAACCTTTAATCCAATACCAGTCTAGGTACCCCGTAGTGAGAGCTGCCAGGATGATTTCTCCAATTCAGGGCTGAACGCACACACCTTGTTCAGAGGAGACCTCCCCTCCCCTTGGCTGTCCTGGGGCTTCCTTCAACTCGAGGAGTTGGTCCTTTTTCTAAGTGCACCACGTGCTTCCTGGCCTGGCCACAGATTGTCACAGCTGCACTCTGGCCCCTGCAGCCCGGTGACGGCTTGCCTGGCCTGTCTGTTCAGGTGAGAACGCACAGGCCGGGCAAGCCACCACCGGGCTGCAGGGGCCAGAATGACCGTTCGCTCACACTCGCGCCTGCCCTGGGGGGCTGGGTCCCGGCACTGCCCGGCTGTGAGTCCTCTCCTGCGGTGAGGTCCTCACTTCTGTCTGCACGTGGCCCAGAGTAGCTGCCCCGCTCCCAGCCTCACCCCGCTTGCCAGCACAGCCCCCTCCCAGGTCCTGGGTCGAGTTTGTTAAGCAGCTTCCTTCCTCCTTCTAGGTGAGGACCCTTTTGAGGGTCCTTCTGTGAACCTTAGTCAGGCCCACCCTGTCCACCAGAGGGGGCCTAATAACGTGGGGCCAAAAGACAAGGGGTCTGCCGGCCTGTCCTTTTCATTAAGGTGCCTCCTTTGTTCCTGGTCAGATTGACTGGTCCCCTGTCTCTGGGACCAGCTATGTCCACGCAGGAGACTTAAGTGCAGCATTAGGTCCAAGTGTGCCTTATTTGGCCATGAGGTCAGATCATCTCAGACTGAGGTCATTTTAGACTGTTTCAGGTCTTTCTGCGAAAGAAGGTCAGTTCCAGGATGCTGTGCCGACGGCTTCTCTGGCTAAAATGGGGAGTGTGGCCTCCTTGGGCTCCTGGTCCGGTGTGCATTTTCTCCCTCCGGCACTGTCTGTGAGCCCCTGGTCTCACCTGTCAGTGTGGGTGCTAAGCGCCGTGCCTGTGGAGCGGATGCGTTTTGGGGGAGTCTCTCCAGCCCACACCGCCTTTCTCTGCACCCGCCTCCCTGGCCACGGCTGATGGGAGCAGGTGTGAGCACCTGACTCAAGCCGATCCAATCACATTCGCCCTCCCAGTCACTGGGGGTTGGGCCTCAGACAGCTGAGATTGTACCTGACCCACGAATGAAGGAGGCAGCTGGCCTGTGGTGGCTGCCTTTGGCCCACGTGCCTATGGAAGGGGAGGATGCTGGCAGGGAGGGGGAGGGGGAGGGGGAGAGAGCGGACAGGGGAGGAGAGAGGAAGAGAAGAGAAGGGCAGGAACAGCAAGAAGCAGAGACAAGGCAGCCCCTGCGGACGGAGGAGGGAACCCTGAAGACTTCCCTGCTTGCTCTGTTTCCCTGGAGGCTCAGCTGTCAGCCCCGCCCCGAGCTCTGGGAAGTGCTTTTTCCTCAGTCTGCTTAGTGGCAGGCCCTGCCCATTCCAGATAAAGGCCTGTCTTCAGAGATCTTAGAATATATTGCCTGGCAAGAGTATTTCTGCATGCCTGAGGCCTCGGACCACCCACGATGGACCAGTTTGACCAGATAGGTTTATCCCGACAATGTGATTTCTGACAAATGCCTGTGTTTTCTCTGGGGCTGGGTGGGTGCTGCAGGCTTTTGTGACTGAGCTCCAGTAAAAACTCTGGCCACCGTGGCTCAGGGGACAGTCCCTGGTTGGGAATGCTTTGTACCTGTTTCCACATTGTTGGGGGAATTAAGTGTGTCCCCATGTGACTTTGTCGGGAGGGACACCCAGAAGCTTGTGCCCAGTGTCTCCTGAGCTTCTCCCAGGTGCCTTTCTCCTCTGCTGACTTTCATCTGCATCCTTTCCCCATCACAAACCATACCTGTGAGTGTAACAGCTTTTTCTGAGTGGTGTGCATGCATCTAGTGAGCTGTCCGGCCTGAGGATGGTCTTGGGGACGCCTGACACAGGGGCTTAATGTGGCTTATGCATATTTCTCTCCCTTGGAAACAAAAGAGCCTTGTCTGGGGCAACGTGGAATGACAAAGATGTGGCAAAAGGGGACCCAGCAGAAAATAGCGCACTTGGGCTTCCCTGGTGGCGCAGTGGTTGAGAGTCCGCCTGCCGATGCAGGGGACACGGGTTTGTGCCCCGGTCCGGGAAGATCCCACATGCCGCGGAGCGGCTGGGCCCGTGAGCCATGGCCGCTGAGCCTGCGCGTCCGGAGCCTGTGCTCCGCCACAGGAGAGGCCACGACGGTGAGAGGCCCGCGTACCGCAAAAAAAAAAAAAAAAAAAAAAAAAAAAAGAAAAAGAAAATAGCGCACTTGACCTGAGTGCCTGTGGAGGGAACCAGTGAGCATAAAGAGAGAGCAACCACACGGGCTGCAACCACCGAGGCCTGCGGGGTGGTGGGCGCTCAGGCACGACCTGGAGCCTGAGAAAGCCCTGGCTGGAGGAAGCAGCTGCTCATGGGGGCAGTGGCTCTAGGCAGAGGACACGGCCCTGCTCGCTGTGACCTGCCGGGGGGACAGCCAGGTTCTGAGCTGCCTGCTTTTGCCTCTGGGTTCCCGCAGGGGCCTCGTGTTGGCTAGAGCCAGCAGGAAGCTCCAGGGCAGGGGACGCTGGGGAGGAGGGAGGCCCCGCGGCCGGGCCCGATGCAGGGGTGTCCCCTGGGGTCCCCTGTGGAGGCTGAGGCTCAGGGTGCCGAGGGCTCTGCCCTGTGCCTGCAGCTTGGCGCAGCTGCAGAGCCGCCGTGGGCCCAGGAGAGGCGACGAGCTCCGGGTGGAGCTCGAGCAGCGTGGAGGTCCCAGTTCCTCGGAGGGGCTCAGGAAGAAGGAGGAGGGAAGCAGGGCGGACCTGCCGGTAGGGGGCGGGGTGGGAGGGGAAGCTCAGGTGGCCAGGCTGCTCCTGAGGGTGGCATCCGGCTACGGAGCCCCAGGCCTCTGTGTGCTGCCCACAGGCGCGGGGAGAGGCAGGGTGGGCTGCCAGTACGCAGACTCCCCCCAGCTGCAGGGTGCTCAGGGCTGGTGCTGTGCCGGGAATGGGCAGGCCCAGGTGTAAAGCACCGCTGGCAACGGACTCGCTAATTAATTTGTTAATTAACGAAAGCCCTTCTTCTTCCCACAGAGGGTTCAACGCGATTCACAAGAACTCATACAATACAGTAATTACAAAATAGAGACACAATCATTGCCCGGGGAAAAGGTAAATAAGGGTGCCTAGTGGGCACCGGCAGGCTGGCCCATGGCCCTGGGATCAAGTCCACACGCCCTGCCCCCAGCCTGGCCTCATCTCCTGCCTTAGGTCTGGGCTCCAGGGTGTGTGCCGCCTCCGTGGGGTCCTCCTCATTTGGGAGCACGTCACAGGGGGCTGATTCCACCCCAGGAACTCTCTCTGTCTTCCCTAAGCTGGCCGGCTAGCGCTGTCACTCCTCGGGTCTCTGTGTCCCAGGCTGGGCTGGGCTCACTGCCTTTCCCTCCCAGGTCTGTGAAGGGAAGAGTCTGGGTCGCCCACCCGCCCTCCCCCCAGGCTGCCCCAAGCCCAGACAGGTGCCCGAGATGGGGAAGGACTGAGTGAACAAATGTCTGCGCAGAAGTGATGCACTGACCCCCCGGGAGTGGGTCACCGGCTTCCACGCTGGCCCACTCCCTCTTAGCTTTGCCTTGGGTCTCTTTTTATTCTGCTTAACATTCGTTTGCTCTCTATATGTAACTTTGTAGCAACTTCTGTTTCTTTTTCGGAACAAGGCTGAATGTACTTAAAACGAAATAAAAGGAGAAAGGAAGACGGAACAGTAAATCCAAGAAAAGTGAGCAGGCAAATTAGCAGATGATTTAGGACCTGTGTCATTTCTGCAAGCCGAGAGCTGAGTTCGAACGTGGCTCTGAGCTCCCTGGCAGGTGGAGCCTGGGGAGACCCAAAGTGCTTATTTTCAGCAGGGTGTGCACCCAGGATTCCCACCAGCCACACATTTCCCAGCATGGAATCCAGGGAAAAAATATGCCCTCGCCTTTGTACGTATCTGGGACGGCGCAGCGGACCCTGGCTTGCTAGGTGGGTGGCCGGGAAGGGAGTGAGAAAGGAGGGGCTTCTTCCCTGGAGCAGCGGGGCTTCTGCGCTGCAGGCTTAGGTGAGACCTCAGGCCGCAGCAGACTTCAGGGCAGCGGATCAGACCAAGCCCGGCTGGTCAGATGGCCAGAGGCCAGGGTGGGGCTTTGGCAGACACCTGTGTCCAGCACACACGGTCACTGGCCCGGTTCGGTCAGCTCCGGCCAGCATCCTCCTCTGAGCGCTCCATCCTTCTAACCATGGTGCATGTGTAACTTGGATAAAAATAAAAACTAATCACTCACCCAATACTTGCGTCCTGTGTCCTCTGTCTCTTGATCCTTCCCTTCTCTCCGTCCAGCCTCAGTTTATATTCCCCGACTGGAAACCCGATTTCTGGTTTCAAAAGCTCTGGTCTGCTGGAGCGGCAGGAAGCTTTGGAGTGGGCACCCAGGGCCGGATCCCCTCTCCCTGTCTCAGCACCTCCGTGTCTTCGCTCAGACACTCCCGACACCTGCTGGCCCCCATGTCTGTGCTCTGCCGGCAGCCGTGCTCGGGTCAGGCCCCCTCATCCCCAACCCCACATGCCGGGGGCTCTGACCCCCCTGCCCACTCTCTCCTCGCAGCCCATGTTCCTAGCTCCTCCGTGAGCCCCCTGGGCAGGGCCTCTGCCTGGGACCCTTGTCTCCCTGCCGGCTCCCTACATCCTTCAGGGCTTTGCTCAAACGTCCCCTTCTCAGGAGGCCCCGGCCAAAATGACAGTGACCCTGTACCTCCTGCATGGCCCACGCAGCGCTGCAGCTGCCTGCCCAGGGCCCGTGTGGTGCTCCCACCTGCCCCCTGCTTCCCGGGAGTGCCAGCCCTGCCAGGGCTCACTTAGTCACTAAGTGCAAGCTCGTTGATTTAACCATTTAATTAGTGACTGTAAATCCGGACATTACGTTGCGGGACGGTTGAGTGTAGCCCAGCGCCCAGCAGACAGCTGACGCTGAGTCAACGGCCGTTCCTTTGCCTGCACGTTCAATACCCTCCAGGCCTGTGGCCAGCCTGGTCCTGGCCCGACCTCAGGCCTCCTGTCCGGCTCTCCCCATAGTCCAGCCCAGCCCAGTCTTTCTTTGCTTGCAGACTTCCACCCTCCAGGTTGAAGATAAAGCTCGGGTGGTTTACCCCTCTGGAATGATTTTGTTTTAGAGAAGCCCCAAGTTGCCCGCTTTTCTCCATCACAAGAGCTCCCTGCTTCACTGGTACACAGGTTGTGTTTCTGAAGGACTTCACGGGCCAAGGGAGCAGGCTCACCGACCCAGAGCAGATAACAAGCTTCCGAGAGGGTCACAAGCAGGTTGTTAATCACAACTATTATCAGCGACTGAACTGTATAACCCTGCAATTAAATGAGTTGTGTTGTAAACGAAGGCATCACGTCTCTAGTTTTTTCACTGCCTTTTACCGTGCTGGACGCTCTTGGCATTATTTAGGCTGGCTGTGATGGTGAGTGTCTAAATGTGACTTTGTGTGCTCCTACACACCCGGGGCACATGCAGGGAGCCCTGGGGCGGGCGTGGAGGCCTCCTGGCCTGAACCACACGGCTGGGAACGTCCCGCCCAGACTTCCTGGCTGCTGGGAAAGGTGAAGTCCACCCTCCAGGACTTCCTGTAGCCTGGCTCTGCTGCCTTCTCTAGGCGTCGGGGGCCACTGAAATCTGATAGAAAGGCTGTTAAGACATCCACGTGGAGAGTGGGGGGGTCCAAGGAGAACCGCTCACTTGGTTTGGGCCCAGTATCAGAATCCCTGCCGTTCAAGGAGGAACAGACAAACGACGCGGGGAGGTCCCGGGACAGGTGTGCTTGCAGGAAGCAACCAGGTCTGACTTTGTCAAACCGTGAAGCCATAAGTAAAGAGCGGAAAGCAGGATAAAGTGTTTCCTAAAATAGTGGAAGGTAAAGTACATAACATGAAATAATGATTTAAGATGAGTAACTCCAACAGTTTATTCTATGCTAAAGTGACATTTTTTTTTTTTTTTTTTTTTTTTTTTTGCTGTATGCGGGCCTCTCACTGTTGCGGCCTCTCCCGTTGCGGAGCACAGGCTCCGGACGCGCAAGCCCAGCGGCCATGGCTCACGGGCCCAACCGCTCCGCGGCATGTGGGATCTTCCCAGACCGGGGCACGAACCCGTGTCCCCTGCATCGGCAGGCGGACTCTCAACCACTGCGCCACCAGAGAGGCCCTAAAGTGACATTTTATATTAGCTGGGGAGAGTGGCTTCATCTACCAGCAAATATATGGAGCCGTCCATCAGGCCCAGGTTTTTTGTCCCCCAGCGTCCGCTTGGGCCTGGGTCTGCCTGGCCTTGGCCACTCGCCTCACTTCCTGGCTTAGTGGTCGGTCCTTGTGATGGCTCTTGGGCTCTCTGTGGCCACAGTGTGTGGGCCTCCCTGGGGCCAAGAGTGAGCGTCAGCCTCCGAATCCCATCTCTGCAGCTCCCTGCCCAGATCTGACCCAGTGGACCCACAGGGGCTGCTCTGAGAGACAGGGGATGAAGGCAAGTTAGTGCCCTGGGGAGTGGACTTTGGCCAGTGAGAGGAGCCAGCACGTAACCTCAGGGTCTGCCCCCTCCTGCAGCCGCTCTGCCCTCAGGCTGTGTCCCACTTGGCTGAGCGCCGTCAGGGTTTGTTTTCCCTTCTTCCTGCTTCACTCCTCTTTCCCTCACTCTTGCTCTCCGGAAGTGTTGCTACACACGTTTGACCTCAGGCTCTGATTTCTAAGGAGGCTATGCTAAAGTAAGCACATACTATGTCCCAGGCAGTATTTTGGACATTGGGAGACAGTAATGCACAAAACAGAAAAAACATCTCTGTCTTCGTGGAGCTGATGTTCTAGAAGTGGTGGTGGGCTGGGGAAGAGAGTAAAGAGATAAGGAAGTTGCACACAGTGTCAGAATATGGTGGGCAGTATGAACAAGCTAGACTGGGGCCCAGGCATGGGAATGCCAAGGGAGGAGGAGGGGGCCGTTTTATACAGGGCATTCCAAAGAGGCCTCAACACCAAGGCTGACATCGGAACACAGACTTGAAGAAAGCGATGGAGAGGGCCACGTGGGTACAAGGGGAAGAGGGCTCCAGATGGAGGGAACCGAGGTGCAAAGGCCCTGAGGCAGGACGATGCTTGGCATGTCCAAGGCTTAGGAAGGAAGCCAAAGTGGCTGGAGCAGAGGGTGAGTGAGGAGCACAATAGAGGTCCAAGTAGGCCAGACCATGGTGGGTCATGATCTTGTCGGTGTTGGGAGAAGCAGGGAGAGGTGTAGTTGCTGTTGACTGGTGCAGTGAGAGAGGATGGAGGCTTGGACCGGGGTCCAGCAGAGGAGTTGGAGGGCAGACTCTGGATAGACTTTGGAGCCAGTAGGCGTTAGATTTAGACAAGAAGGAGGAGAGAAGGCAAGGATGACCACAGGGTGTTTGGCCTGAGAACTGGAAGGTGGAATTGCCATTAACCAAGCTGATGGGGGGAGCGGACTCTGAGGGGAAAGATGAGGAATTCAGATGTTATGCGCTGAGTTTGAGGTGCATGCGGAAAGGTAGGTGGGTAGTTGGTATAATAGAAGATGGGAGTTTGGGGTGGGGATTTGCATGGGAGATTGTGCACAGTTCTACCTGTATTCTTTTGCATCTTTCTGCTTCACCTGACATAATGTTTGAGAAAGTCGTATGTATTATAGTTTGTTTATTTTGCCATATGGCATTCCATGGTATGAACACACGCCAAGTTATTTATCCATTTCACTTTCGATGGTTATATGGATTGTGCCCGATATTTGACTAATATGGATATTTCCACTGTGGTCATCCTTTATATGTGTACATGTGCTCACATTTCTTTGAGCTATACACACAGAATTGGGATTTCTAGGTCATAAGCAAGCATATTTTCAATTTTACTAGATAAAGCCAAACTGTTTGTCTTTTTCTTTTCTTTTCTTTTTTTTGGCTGCACCACTCAGGATGCGGGATCTTAGTTCCCTGACCAGGGATGGAACCCTTGCCCCCTGTGTGGGAAGCGTGGAGTCTTAACCACTAGACCATCAGGGAGGTCCGGGCCAAACTGTTTTTCAAAGTGTTTGTACCACTTTGCACTTTTCCTAGCAGTGTCTGGTGTCTGAGAGTTCCTGTGGGTCCGTGGGGCTTGCTAATACTTGATACTGTCAGGCCTTTAGTGTTTGCCAATATGGTGGGTGTATAGGGTTATTCCATTATGCCCTTAATTTATGTTTTCCTGTTTTATTTGTGAAGCTTGTACTACTTCTTCAGTACAAGTCATTAAAAGATATTAGTGAAAATAAAAACAAAGAGAAACTGACTCTAAAATTCCAAAGGTCAATAAAAACTTGAAGAAAGGGGTGAGAGGGAGTAAAAACATACCTCTTTTCCATCTAACACTGGATTAGTCAGTGGAGCCTGGGTAACTTACTGGGCTTTGTATAACGTGAGTATAAGAAGACCCAGAAGGCCCTTGAAAGTCATACTGAACACTTCCTCTTTGAGCATCTTAGTTCTCTTTCTAAGGGGACGCAGAGGCTAAAGCTATTGATGGGGCAGAATTGGGGGGAGGATGGGTATGGTTTTAAGCAGGGGCTGGTAGTACAATTCCCTTAACTTGCTGCCATATTGCTACATAAGCCCCCAAGCCCTTTCTGTAGACAGGTTGCCCAAAACAATGGAATCTGGAAAATTTCCTAACACGCTGGGCATGCCCCAGAATTGGAACATGGAGCAGCCTAAGGATGTCCTACGAGCAGCAGGTCCCAGGCTAGGGTGTCGCCTTCTCTTGAGTGGGCAGGCTGGGCTCTGTGGAGCGCACAGGGGCTCCGGCTACTGACCGTGGATGTGCTGCCTCTCTGTTCAGTGACCTTTTCCAGTTGTATTTCTTTGTAAACAACAGCATGCCAGAATAACATCAGGCCTCTTTGCTGACATTAGCTCCCTTCAGCTGCACCCATGAACACAAGGAAAATGTGAAAGAAACATAATAACAGTGAAAAACTGTAGCATAGCTCTAAGGGCTGGATGCATCAATAGGACATGGAGACTCTTAGTGGTGTAATCAGGGCGATGACCCAAAACTTATATACCAGACTCTGTATGTGTGAGAAGCCATGCTCTTCCCCAGTGCTCATGGGACATTTACAAAAATATTTCATTCATTATGCAACAGGCAAGAAAAAAATTTTCAGCAAATTCCTCCTAATAGAAATTGCATAGGTCAGTGCTTTGACCCGGTGCAGTGAAAATGGAGACTAATAACAAGAGTACAAGCAAAAACCTCCATCTATGTGAAATTTAAACAAACATAAAAACACTGCAATCATTTCCTAAATAACTTCTGAATCAAAGACAAATTTGAAACTACAATTGCTGAATACTAAGAAAACGGTAATGTGAAAACTTTATATATCAAGACCTAGGAGATCTGTCAAAGTTATGATGAAGCAAATTCATGACCCTAAATGCTTTCAATGTTAGGCAGAAAGGAGAAATAAATAAAGTAAGCTTTCAATTCAAGTTAAAAAGAGAAGAATAGAGTAAACTTAAGGAAATCGGACAAAGGAATTAGTAGTTAAGAACAAAAATTAATGAATTAGAAACCCCAAGCCATAAATAAATAGTAGAACTGGTTCTTTGGAAAACCCCCAACAAAAGAGATAAATCACTAGCTGGTCCTGCTGGCCCTGGTGTGTTTTGCCAGGATACACATGGTGGATGGCATTGCAGGCAGGACGGCTTCCTGAAGGCAGACCCAGGGTTAATGTGCAAGTCCACACCCTTCCCAGAAACTCCATTCCTCAAACACTCAGGAAACTCTCTTGGAATGCAAGTGAGTGGAGCGTGATCGATTCAAGGATAAACTTAAATTTGGTCTAATTAATTTTAAAAAGTCTGCAAAACTTTAGAAATTGAACTATAATTAGAGAAAAAAACCTTTTATTGTACATTTAACCTCATGCCCGCAAAGAGAGCGTTGCCTCTTCGTGGTGGGGAGGAAGCAGGAACCTAAAGCACAGGAGCTGGAAAGGAGGGTCAGCACCTCAGATGTGGAGGAGATTGAAATGGGGTCAGGAAATTGCTAAATAGAACTCAATAGATAGATGATTTCCCAAAGAAATATAAATGACCAAAACTTACTCCAAAAGAGAGGGAAAGCCTGAATATAGCAATAACCATGGAAAAAGTGAATATAGCAATAACCATGGAAAAAGTAGAAAAGTGATTCATGAAATGGTAGATAAACAACTAGTTACATGTTGTAGAAGACGGCAGAGTGGAAAATTCCAGGAACTCGTCCCTCCACCAAAACAGTTACTGAACTGGCATAAACTGTCAGAATCAACTATTTTGGAACTCTGGAATTTAGTCAAATCCTTGCAGCATCCAGGGCAGTGCTGGATGAAGAGAGGGTTTGGTAAATTTTGGTGTTTCTGTAGCAGCTACCATCCTCCATTCTTCAGGCTTGTGCCGAGCAGTTATGGGACAGATGGCCTGTCTTCCTGGTGGGTTTGCTGGTGCCAGAGTGGGCAATAAAGCTTCCCCTCCAAATATAAGATTGTGTGTTTTTTTTTTTTTTTTTCTTTTTGCGGTATGCGGGCCTCTCACTGTTGTGGCCTCTCCCGTTGCGGAGCACAGGCTCCGGATGCGCAGGCCCAGCGGCCATGGCTCACGGGCCCAGCCGCTCCGCGGCATATGGGATCCTCCCAGACCGGGGCACGAACCCGTATCCCCTGCATCGGCAGGCGGACTCTCAACCACTGCGCCACCAGGGAGGCCCAAGATTGTGTGTTTTTTTCTGCCTTGATGGGTAAATGAAGGGCCAGCATAGGTGCTGGTCATTATTTCAACACCTCTGGCTGAAGCACCTTCCCGAACAGCGTCTGTTGAAAGAATTTAAAGAGACAGAGTGTCTTTTATTTCCTTGTCTTTTTTTTTTTTAATTGGATCCAGGCATTCAAAGAAATCCCTGTCAGGTCACTCTCTGACCACAGAGACAACAGAACAGAGACTTCAGTGACTACATAAAACACGGAATATAGATTTTGCATAAAATAGTTTAGAAAAGTCACCAAACAAATAGATGATTGCAGCCCTCAACAACAAAAACAGCAATCCATGGGGAAGGGGGAGAATCTGATCTCCAGAGTTACTATATTACAGTATTCAAAGTGTCTAAGTCTCAACAGGAGAACAAGAAATTGATAGAAACCACCCCCATGAAAGCCCAGGCATTAAACTTACTAGGCAAAGACTTTAACTGTCTTATATATGTTAAAAGAACTGAAGAAAACCATGGACAAGGAACTAAAGGAATCAGAATGGTGTATGAACAAGTAGGGAGTATCAATAAAAAGATAGAAATTATAGAAAGTAACCAAATAGAAATTCTG
This sequence comes from Mesoplodon bidens, assembly GCF_964165515.1. Taxonomy (NCBI): domain Eukaryota; kingdom Metazoa; phylum Chordata; class Mammalia; order Artiodactyla; family Ziphiidae; genus Mesoplodon; species Mesoplodon bidens. Next base: position 479,922 of record NC_138165.1, on the reverse strand, counting down.
AAGCTGAAAAGTACAATAGACAAAATAAAAAGTTCACTAGAGAGGTTCCACAGAAGATTTGAGCAGGTGGAAGAAAGTATCAGCGAACTTGAAGGTAGGGCAACTGAAATTAGGACAGAAAGAAAAAGGAATGAAGAAAAATGAACAGAGCCTAAGGAACCAATGAAATATCATAAAATAGACCAATATACATATTATGGGAGTCCCAGAAGGAGGATAGGGGAGAGGGAAGGGAAGGGATGGGAAAGGAAGGGAAGAGGAGAGGAGAGAAGAGAGGAGAGGAGAGGAGAGGAGAGGCAGAAAAAAATATTTGAAGAAATAATGGCTAGAATCTCCTAAAGTATGAGGAAAAACATGAATGTACACATTCATGAATGTACAATAACAAGAAATTTAAGGAAATCCAAGCAGGAGAAACTCAAAAAGAACCACACTGAGACACATAATCAAACCATCAAAAGTTAAAGACAAAGAAAAGCAGCAAGAGAGACGCAACTTGTCAGGTATAAAAAGTAGTCCATAAGATTAATAGCCAGCTTCTTATCAGGAGCCATGGTGACCAGAAGGCAGTGGAATGATATATTTAAAATGCTGAGAGAGAGACTCCCCTGGTGGTGCAGTGGATAAGTCTCTGTGCTTTCAGTGCAGGGGGCACAGGTTTGATCCCTGGTCAGTCAGGGAACTAGATCCCACATGCATGGCACAACTAAGAGTTTTCATGTCACAACTAAGGAGCCTGCCTGCCGCAACTAAGACCTGGCACAACTAACTAACTAACTAACTAACTAAATATTAAAAAAAAAATGCTGAGAGAGAAAAAAACCTGCTATCCAAGAATTCTGTATCTAGTAAAATATTCTTCAAAAATGAAGGAGAAGTTAAGACATTCTTTGTTTTCAGTTGAGGTATAGTTGATTTACAATGTTATATTAGTTTCAGGTGTACAACACAGTGATTTGACATTTTTATAGATGATTCTTCATTTAAAGTTACTATAAAATATTGGCTATGTTCCCTGTGCTGTACATTATGTCCTTGTATCTTGCTTATTTTATACACTGTAGTTTGTACCTCTTAATCCCCTTCCCATATGTTTCCCTGGCACCACCCCCTCCCTACTAGTAACAACCAGTTTGTTCTCTATATCTGTGAATCTCTTTCTATTTTGTCATATTAATTCGTTTTATTTTTCAAATTCCACACATAAGTGAAAACATACAGTATTTGTCTTTCTCTGTCTGATTTACCTCACTAAACATAATACACTTTAAGCCCACCAATGTTCGTGAAAATGGCAAATTTTCATTCTTTTATAGGGCTGAGTAATATTCCATTGTGTGTGTGTGTATATACACACCACATCTTCTTTATCCATTTATCTGTTGATGGACACTTAGGTTGTTTCCATATCTTGGCTACTGTAAATAATGCTGTTTTGAACATTGGAGTGCATGTAGTTTTTGAATTAGTGTTTTCATTTTCTTCATATATATACCCAGGAGTGGAATTGCTGGATGATAAAGTAGTTCTATTTTTAGTTTTAAAAAGAACCTCCATACAGTTTTCCATAGTGGCTGCACTAATTTACATTCCCACCAACAGTGTACAAGGGTCCCTTTTTCTCCACATCCAATATTTATTATTTTTTGTCTTTTTTGTGAGAGCCTTTCTGACAGATGTGAGGTGATACCCATTGTGGTTTTGATTTGATTTGAATTTCCCTGCTGATTCATGTGCCTGCTAGCCACCTGCATGTCTTCTTTGGAAAAATATCTATTCAGGTCTTCTGCCCACTTTTTAACTGGATTATTATTATTATTATTATTTTTTGGTATGCAGGCCTCTCACCGTTGTGGCCTCTCCTGTTGCAGAGCACAGGCTCCGTATGCACAGGCTCAGTGGCCATGGCTCACGGGCCCAGCCGCTCTGCAGCATGTGGGATCCTCCCGGACCGGGGCACGAACCTGTGTCCCCTGCATTGGCAGACTCTCAACCACTGTGCCACCATGGAAGCCCTTGATTATTTTTTTGATACAGAGTTATTTGAGCTGTTTATATATATATATATATATATATATATACACACATATATATGTATATATATGTATTTTTAAATATTTATTTATTTATTTATTTTGATTGCATCAGGTCTTAGCTGCAGCACGTGGGATTTTTCATTGCCGTGCACAGGCTCTTCATTACGACGTGTGGACTTCTCTCTAGTTGTGGTGCATGGGTTCAGTAGTTGTTGCACGTGGGCTTAGTTGCCCTGTAGCATGTGGGATCTTAGTTCCCCCAGCAGGGATTGAACCTGAGTCTCCTGCATTGGAAGGCAGATTCTTAACCACTGGACCACCAGGGAAGTCCTTGTTTATATATTTTGCATATTAGCACCTTATCAGATATATCATTTGCAAATATCTTCTCCCATTCTGTAGCTTATCTTTTTATTTTGTTGATGGTTTCCTTTGTTGTGCAAAATTTTTAAGTTTAATTAGTCCCACATTTGTTTCTTTTTGATGTTTTCCCTTGCCTGAGGAGACAGGTCCAAAAAATCATTGCTAGGACTGACGTCAAAGAGTGTACTGCCTATGTTTTCTTCTAGGAGTTTTATGATGTCCGGTCTTACATTTAGGTCTTTAATCCATTTTGAGTTTATTTTTGTATATGGTGTGAGAAAATATTCTAATTTCATTCTTTTCCATGTAGCTGTCCATTTGTTTCCAGCACCACTTACTGAAAGACTATCTTTTCCCACTGCATACTTTTGCCTCCTTTATTGTAGATTAATTGACCTTATATGCTTGGGTTTATTTCTGGGCTCTTTATTCCGTTCCATTGATCTATGTGCTTGTTTTTGTGCCAATACCACATTGTTTTGATTACTGTAGCCTTGGACATTTGATTTTTTTTTTTTTTTTTTTTTTGGCCACACCATGTGGCTTGTGGGATCTTAGTTCCCTGACCGGGGATTGAACCCTGGCCCTTGGCAGTGAAAGTGTAGAGTCTTAACCACTGGATCACCAGGGAATTCTTGTGACATTCTTAGATAAACAAAATGTAAGAGAGTTTGTTGCTAGTAGACCTGTCCTACAAGAAATGCTAAGAGAGCACTTCAGGTTGAAATGAAAGGACACTAAATGGTAACTCAGAGTTGTATGAACAAATAAAGATCTCCAGGAAAGTTAGCTATATAGGTAAATGTAAAATTACCATTATTGCATTTCTGATTTGTAACTCCTCTTTTTGTTTCCTATATGCTTTAAAAGACGACTCCTTAAAACAATAATTACAAATCTATGTTAATGAGCATACAATGTATAAAGATGTAATTTATGACAATAATAACACAAAAGGAAGATGAAGTAGGATTGGATCAGAATTAATGTATGTTATTGAAACTAAGCTGGTATGAACTGAAATTAGATTGTTATAAATTTAGGATATCAATTGTAATCTCCATGCTAAGCACTAAGAAAATAAATTTAAAAATATGCAGAAAAGTAAATGAAGAGAGAATCACAAAGGTACACTAGAAAAAAATCAGTCAAACACAAAAGAAGGTATTATTGGAGAAACTAAGAAAAATATAACATACGACATAGAAAAAAATAACGAAATAGCAGAAGTAAGTTGTTAACTCTTGGTAGTCACTTTAAATGTAAATGGATTAAACCAATCAATTAAAAGATAGAGATTGGCTGGACAGATTAAAAAAATGATCCAACTTTATGCTGCTTACAATAAACTTACTTTAGACCCAAAGACACAAATAGGATGAAAGTGAAAGGAAGGAAAGAGAGAGCTGGAGTGGCTATACTAATATCAGAAAAAAATAGATTTTAAGTAAAAAATTACTACAGTGAGACAAAGAAGAACATGTTTATAAAACTTTCTACTCATCAAGAAGATAGAAACATTATAAATGTATACACATTAAACAACAGAACCTCAAAATATATAAAGCAAATATTGACAAAATAGAAGAAAGAAATAGATAGTTCTCCAATAATAATAATATGAAACTTCAATACCCTGCTTTCAATGACAGATAAAACATCTAGGACAAAAGAGCAATATAGAAATAGAGGACTTGAACAGTATTATAAACCAACCAGGAGTGGCTGGGGCCTCTCCTCCTTCCAGCCTTCCCCCACCAGCCACCATCCCTCTGAAATGGCCTTGGGGTGTGAGGGCTGGGCTGGAAGGAGGAGGGGCCCTGGCTCTGCAGGGGGCAGCCTGTGAGAGGCTGGTGGGGTCATATGGTCCTCAGGGCCCGAGCTGCAGCCAGTGGGCCAGAGTGGGCCCTTCCCCATTGCCTCTCCTCTCCTACCAGTCTCCCTCTCACCTGCCCGGGCCTCAGGGTGCTCTCTTCCTGAGCACACTTGACCTTTGCCTTTGCCAGTTCCTCTGCCTGGAGCCCCCGTCCCCACGAAGCTGTGGGTCAGGCTTCGCCCGGCCTCAGGCTCTGCCCACTCCAGTCTTCTCTGAGAAACCGCTCAAGGCAGCTCCATCTGAAGGAACACCCTCCCCAGGGAAGGCATCACGTTAGTCTGCTGACCTTGCTCCCCGTCTGTGGGTCTCAGGGGAACAAAGACCTTACCTGCCCTGTCGCCTGCTGAATCCTCCTGGGGGCTCAGCAGTGCTGCCTGGGGAGAGGCCTGAGGCTGGGCCCCCGGCCCCGCCTCATCTGTCCCATCTTTGATGTGGCTTTAAGAATACCCTTCTCACCCCTACTTCCAGGACCCAGTGTGCACCCCCATCAGGGCCTCCCAGGCCTCCTGTGGACTGGCCTCTGTGCCCTCGACTCCAAGGCTGATGCTCTGGCCACACCCAGAATCCCTAGGACCTCAGCCCCTCTGGCCTGGAGAGTCCACCTTCCCCTGCTCCCTCGACATCAAGGCCAGGCCTAAATGTCTCCTGCGCTGGGCGGCCGTTCCACCTGCTCAGCCAGCTTGCCTGTCTCTGGATGCTCATCCACACAGAGGCTTCCAGACGCTGGACTGCTGGTCTCTCTGATTGTCCAGAGGGATCCCTGAGCACACAGGTACCTACCACAGGGCAGCCAGGCTCAGAGAAGCTGCGGAGTGAGGGCCTTCTCTCAGTGAAGTCGCTCCTGGGGCCTAACAGCTCCTCCCTTTTCCCTTCCCCTCCTCCTTCTCTGGTTTGTCTGTTTGCCTCTCCCGTTTGCACAGAGCCAATCTAGCTTATGAAAAACAAGCTGTCATCTTAGTGTTTTTTATACCTCGTTCCCCGAACAGCTGCTGCGTTTCCAGATGTTCATTATTGCTGTATTAACGGAGGTTGTTAATGATACTCGGGCTGACAGAATACAAATTGATTTTCAAAAGTTATGCTGATTGCTTAGACACGTTTCTTGTGCCAGCTAAGCAAAATGGAAACACACACACACACACACACACACACACAAAACCCATGCCATGTGGCACACATGGTCTATGATCTAAGGGGCTGGGGCCACATGTGAACCAAATGTCAAAGACATCACACTGACTGGAGAAGGTGTGGGTAGGGACAGGATTCCAGGGAAGCTTTAACCGGGCTAAACCAAAGGGACACAATACCCAGAAGCAATGCGGCCCTGAGACGCTTTGTTGTTCCTGGCTTCTGCTGGGGGCAGAGAGAGCCTTGTGGGGTGCAGAAGGAGTGTGGATCCCAGAGTAGGACAAGCCTGGTTTGAATCCCAGCATTGCCATTTATTTGGGGTGTGTGACTTTGGGAAAGTCGTTAACCACTGAACATTCTTACCTGCAGAATTCAGACAACAGTATGGGTGCACACCTCCCAGGTGGTTATGGGCATCAAACAAGACAGAGTATGCCAAACTGGGATGGCCCCTTACCAGCCTGGGAGAGATAGGGAGATATGGGTACATGGCAGGAACTTCTGGAGTCTTCACCAGCCTTCATTAGTAGGAAAGGCAGAAACTCCTTGATCTGGCCCAGATCTCTGGAGCTGGTCCTGCTTCCAGACACCCAGGGAGAGAGAGCTGGGGAACCAATCAAGTCAGAGGTACTGTGGCTGCTGCTGCCACCACGTGGTGTCACTGTTGTGCACAAGCCTCTCATAGCTTGGTGGATGCTGGTCCACTGCTACAGTGCGGGCCTTGCTCCGGGACCCACTCAGGCTGCACTGCATACACGCCTGGGCTGCAGGGTTGTGATGCTATTCTTTTCTCTTCAAGAGGGCCCCAGGGTTCTACACTGGAGATTGCACAACAGAGAAAACTAAAGGTCCTCTTCTAGCTTTTTCTGGAGCAAGCGTTCTTCACTGATGTCATAATTGGAGAGGGACCACTCCTGTGGTTTCCAAGAAAACAAGAATGGACCGCAAGGTGACTTGTCTCTACTCTTAGATGCAGAAGAAGCTGTTTTGGCTTTAAAATTCCATCTCACCAGCACCTCCTCCCACGTGTGGATCACCAAGCTCAAGTGACTGGTTTGTGCTGATCTATCAGCTGATAGATCACCCTTTCCTCTCCACCCACGTGGGTGGGCAGGTCACAGGCTGCATCAGAGGTCCTGGCAATGTGTCTTGTCATCCAGGATATTTGTCTACTGACTTCCCTGCAGCCCTTACTCCTGGAAGTCTGTGGGGACAGCGGATGGGGGAGACCATATCTGGACGAGATGGCTGTTTCCCGTTCGCCTGGCACCTGCCCTATCAGGCCGAGACGTAAGGGAGTTTCCGTAAGGCTGTGCTTTGGACCACTAAGCAGAGAAGCCCCTTGAGGGAACAGGCTTTAAAAGGGCTCTGTTGTGGAGAGGAGACTGGGCTCTTGTTCAGGCCTCACAAGCATACCCGCTGCTCTGGGCCGCTTGCTGGGCAAGAACAGACATCCCAGAGTTTTCTTTGCTCTGTATCCTGCCACATTTATGGGCCCACTACTCCATTCATTCATTTGTTGCTGGAAGTCCATCGTATGTCCAGCCGTGTGATTGGTGCTGTTGGAGATGGAGCCCACAGCACACTGACGGCGACGGGTTTGGAGGAGGCTGGGATCCTAGCGGGAGCGCAGGACCTGAAGCGTTGGATGGGAGGAAGGCGAGAGATATGACTGCAGGAGCCCTGGGAGTGGGACAGCGATCCCTGTATTGGGCATGAAGCCCAGCAGTGTGGCCAGCTGGTTTGGAGCAACAGCTTTCTTGGAGGAGGAGGGAGAGGGGGTGGGGGGAGGGAGACACCCTCTTCCCGGGTCTCTGCCCACCTTTTGTCTGGCTAACCTTCCAGTCTCAGGTTCAATGACACCTCCTTAGGCAAGTCCCCCCTGCCTGCCAGACCCAGACTAGGTTAGACCCCCTGGTTATCAGGTCTTTTAGCCCCATGAGCTTTCAACCACAATTCGTATTAAATAGTGGTTTGCGTGATTCTCTGTTTCTCATCTGCTATCTGGCAGAGGGGCACCTCCACGGGGTCTTGCCCACCTATCCCGCTTACTGAGTATTTGCTCCTGCCTCTGGGTGGAGAACTGGAGGTCTGCCTCTGTCCGTCCAAGGAGGTGCTGGCAAGGGATCTGAATTCCCCTCCCAGGGTTGTCACCTGGTGAACCAGTAGGGTGGTTCCCCTTCTGGTCTCAGTTTTCTCTGGGAAAATGAAACAAACTATTGAAGTAAACTATCTCTTCCAGCTCCAAGCCTCATCTGTGCATCACAGCAGAGCGACGTCTGGGAGAGATTGCAGAGCCCCCTCAGTCTTGGCTTGACTGCCTCTTGCTCTGTTCTCTCCCTTCTGTCTGTTTCCCACCTTCAGTCCCACCAGGACCTGGGGCTGTACTGGCAGCGCCACGGCTGGAAAGCACCTGTGGCATCATGGGAAGATCGGTCACCTCGAGATACTCGTGTTGATTTTTCCATTGAGCTGACCTCGAGATGTCAGATTGTTCCTGATTTGTGCAGCTCGCTCTGGGCAGCTGAGTTCCTCATTCTGGGGGCAGCGTCTATCTGTGGAGGGCTGTGGCTGGGAGGACCAGTGAAAGGGCAGTCACACTGCCCACAGACATGCTCCCCTGCCTCCAGGCTGTTAAAGGAGATTAATGATGTACTGCAAGAAGGCTGAAAGAGATGTCTTTCTTGATCATGCTCAATACACCTGACAGGTTATTGGGTTTCCTGAAAACAGAGTTGGCGATTTCCATTGACATATATGTTAGAGGGAACCCAAACCAGATTTTGCAAATTGTTTTAGGTGTCTATGTGGAATGCTCAGCCTCATTGCCGATGACAGGGCTATTCTTTTCCTGTAGCTGTTGTCTTGACAAAGGGCTGCACTGCGGAGATGTCCAAAGGGGAGAAGGGGTGTATCCTCACCATCATCCCGGCCCCACCCAGTCAGGAGACATCAACTCCCTTGAGTGTTTGCCCCCAGGTAGAAGAGCCTTGGGGAGTCCAGCCTGGGGTCTTAACTCTGCATCTGCAAGATCCTAGACTAGCCTGAGGAGAAGCCGGTCTGGCCCTGGGCAGAGGCTGGCTGAGCATTTAGAAGTGTCTGGTGCCATCTTGGGTGCAGAGTAGACCTTTGTATGAGTTAATTCCACGTTGTCTGGACGCCGGTTGGGGAGGGACCATCACACCCCATCTCACGAAGCTCCCAGACCTCACCAGGTGGAGAGGACACCGTGAAGGGGCAAGGGGCCCAGCGGAAAGGGTGATGTACGTGGAGCAAGTCTTGTTCGCTCCCTGGCCCAGCCCCCCTTTTCCTTCCTGTTCCTCAAGGGGCTGAGCCCAAGCTGAGCTCTGAATGAGCTCTCACGGCACACTCCTGTCCCCAAGACGTCCCCTCTGCCGGGGAAGGAAGGGTACCAGTTGCATGGGGGAAGCCCAAGCACATTTCCAGGCCTGGTTTGGGTGGGCAGCATCCTCACGTTACCAGAGTGTGCTGGGCCTCTCAATCCAAAAAAGGCAAGGGTGGGGTCGTGAGGGTACTGGCAGCATTTCATGTGGTGCAGGCTTCATTCTGAGCTCAGGAGGTATCTCTGAAGCATGAGGACTGACTCCTTTGGGAGGTCTGGACAAGGGGCCAGTACACTGCCCCAGGCTAGGGAAAGCTCCAAATGCCCTTGCTCCAGGGCCCCCCACCAGGGCCCTGCCTGGACTTGTCGATCCTCTCTGACCCTGTCTCCTTGGGGCTGGACCCACTCCACCCCGCCCCAGATGACCTGGGATGCTAAGGGATCCCACCCAACCCTTCTCCTGGACTCACCCCAGGGGGTCCTCAGCTCATCCCTGGAGGCTGCTGGCCCCTTGGCACACAGAGGGCCCGGTGGCTTCCCAGCTAGGCCTGGCAGAGTCGAGGGCAGGGGCTGCAGAGACCTCTGGGGTCTGCCTGTGTGTGTCTCATTTTCCCGGCCTGCACTGAGCTTCCCCACAGCACCCAGAGCCCTGGTCAGCTCCGGGCCCTGTCCCCACCTGTGCCGCTTCTGTTCTTTGTCTGTCTCTCCACTCGGGTGTCTGATGGCAACCCAGCCCCTAGCAGGGTGCCAGGCACTTAGTAGGCACCATTTAAAAAACACATCAGGAAGTGCATCAAAAGAGCAAGGATTCCACCCAGCCACTTGGGAGGGGGATGGGAGGAGGGCAGTGGGGTGTGCCTGGCAAAGCCAGGCAGCCCTAGGACGTCCATGGAAATGGCTGTCATCCTGCAGTGCGGACTTGGCTGATTCTCTAGACAGGACCCCCGCCCCCAGGCCCCAACCCTGCTGGGTTGATTCTCTGCTCTCAGGGATGTGGTGGAGGCCCTGCTCTTGGGGCCGAGGTTCCCAGCCCAGCCCCCTCACTGGGGTCCTCCATGTGCTCTGGGCTGGTGATCGGGCCTGGGCCACATATGGGGACATCAGGGTTCCCCCACTTCTCTGCATTACAGCCCAGACAACTCCATCCTCCACATTGTGCTACCTGGGTTACCACCCCCGGCTTCCCATCCAGGGAGAAGGGAGGAGTTTTGGTATCCATCCACCAAAGGCCTTGTCAAAGGGGGGGGGGTGGGAGCATGGGGGGGTTGGCACTGGGCACCCCAGCCTTAGCATGCTTGCCCCTTCCTCCCGTCTAGGTGTTTCTGCTGTGCCTCTTTCTGAATGCCCCCAGTGTGTTCCAGTACGAGTGACCACAAGCATGGACTTTGGTTTGGGTGCAATTCTGAATCCTTCACTCACTAGTTATTGATCTGAGGCAAGTTAGTTAACCTCCCTAAGCATTCATTCTTTTTTAATCTGCAAAATGGGTGTACAAATGGTATTGGACTTTTAGGGTGCCTTGAGGGTTAGGTGAGGTTAGGGCCTCAGCTCAGGCTGGTGAACGCCAGCTGCTGTCCCCACAATACTGCCTGCTGTGGCCCCTTTTCTCTTGGGGAAGCTGGAATGAGGGAAAGGACTGAGTGGCCATTGAATGGGGCTCTGGGAGAGGCTGAAACCTCCTTTACTTTGCTGTGTCCCAGAGCCCCATTTCTGCCATCAAATAATTAAAAGAGTGGTTTGCAAACTGTTGCTGAAACTATTTTTCAAATCGTGCCCTAAGCTTCCATGAAGACCCTGTGGGGGATACCTTGGGGACAAGAGGGTGTAGGGTGGGCTCTTATACCCTTCCCCTTAACAGGGGCTACATTGCTTCTGTAAATGCTATCAGATATTGGGCTCCACATCAGATTTCTTTGAAATACATGACACACTGTTAAAAAAGTGTGAACATGAACATTTGTATAATAAAATGCGGTAAAATGTTTGGACGCCAGTGTATTCAAAAGACTTCATCACGATCACCGTTTTAAACTGATGGGAACAGATACTACACTTGATCTTAGCCAAAAAGCAGAGAAGTGATCATCATCATTTAAAAAATAAAATTATGTAGAAGGCTTCCACAGGCCAGGCGGTCTTCTAAATTCTGGGCACATAAAAGGGCATGAAAACAGGGTCCCTGCCATCAAGGAGAGTAACTAGCAAACTTTCATAAAAATTGCTTTCACTCGCACCTGTGTGTTTATCAAAGCCCATGGGGGTTGCAGATGAGGAAACGGGAGCTGAGCTTCCAGAAAGTGTCAAACCATTAGCCAGCAGCGCTCAGCTCTGCCCTACCCACCCCCCCTTCTTCCCACCTGAAGTCTTACAACCACTCCTACAGGTTATAATGTCAGTGGACTTGAGAAAAGCAAGAAAATGCACCAAAAGTGTAATACTGGTTGTTTTTTTAATAGAGGAATTTTGTGTGATTTATATTTTCTTCTTTATACTTTTCTGCGTTTTCAAATTTCCTCTAACGTATTATACATTACTTCCATTTTGATGCTCGTATTATTTTTATAATGAGGAAAAGGTCTTTAAAAATTATTGAAAAGTAACAGAACCGTTTGTCGTCTGAGGTGATGCTGCCCGTCTTGACAGAACATGGATGTGATTTAATGTTTTCCCCTTTAGAAAAGAGTTTCATTATTTCATGGGAAGGTAAAGGGAGTTATAATTTAAAAACAGCAATACACACTTCCCCTCCCGATCATTTTATTCTATCAGAGAAACAGACTAAAACCAGCAGGATTTATCAGGGTACCTCCTGGAGACACCCATTGAATGAAGATTCAAGAAATGCACCTGAATGTGGATCAAATATGCACTCCCTCCGATGTCTTGGGAAGGTTATCTGACTCTAGCACTGCAACCCGACAAAAGTGTTAAAATCTTTTTTTTTTTGCGTTACGTGGGCCTCTCACTGCTGTGGCCTCTCCCGTTGCGGAGCACAGGCTCCGGATGCACAGGCTCAGCGGCCATGGCTCACGGGCCCAGCCGCTCCGCGGCATGTGGGATCTTCCCGGACCGGGGCACGAACCCGTGTCCCCTGCATCGGCAGGCAGACTCTCAACCTCTGCGCCACCAGGGAAGCCCCAAAAGTGTTAAAATCTTATCTCAGCTGTTGACTTTAAGCAAGTCATTTAACCTTTCTCATCTGCAAAATGGGAATGATGACACTTTCCTGGCCAGGCTGTTGTGAGGCTAATGATCTTGTATGTAGCTTGCTTCGTCTGGTCCTGACATAGAGTCAACCATGCTCAACCATGATCATGATTCTTCTGTGATTCCCTGGAGGCAGTCCCCAAAGGCGGAGAGCTCACCATGGCCTCCCTTGTTTCTCCTGCTCTGGTGTGGCTCACCCTCCAGGGTAGCTGCCACAGCTGCTGGGGGAGGCACCTGGATACTCCTCATCCTGAATGTCATAAGGGGGTCTGAAGATGCCTGATAAGGGGCCAAGGGAGCGGAGTCAGAGTGAGGGAAAAGGAAGGGTATACAATTGCAATTGTCTAACTATACAAGACCGTATAAATACATATTTTCCTCTTTTCCTTCTCCTCTCCTCTCTCTTCTTCATACTTGTCTCACTCCTCAGTAGTCCGTGGAGAAGATGGCTTGAGGCAGCCGGCCTCAGCACTTCTCCGGGAAGTCCAGCTAAAAGGCAGCGTTCTTCTGGGTCTCAGGTTAAATCCTGGGCTCAGCTCTGCTCATGTCCTCCCATGGGCACATGGGTCCTTGGCCCTGCCTGCCAGGGATTGGGGCATCTGGACCGCCCACCCTGTTCTGGCCAAAGGCACGAGGGAGTGGGTGCTAGTCATTGGGGTGAATGTCTAGCACCCACTCAACAGAGCCGTGAGAGCGCCATGAGGTGAGCGAGCCCGGGAGGCAGGTGGGATGGGTGTGGGCAGGAGTTTGCATGGGGGTGGAGGGGGCAGTGGCCCCCTGTGATCATCTGCTCTGCAATCACGACTCGTATACACGCATCTCATCTAACCTTCCTAACCACCCGGGAGAGAGGCCCTCGTACCATCTTACAGAGGAAGGAATGCTCTGACGCTCCCCCTGACGCTGGGCAGTTGGGGGCGGGGCTAGGAGGTGGTTCTGCGGGGGCTCCACCCCAGGGCGTGGCTTGTATGCTCAGACCCCTCCCACGTCCTCGCCCTCGATTAGGAACCAAGGGGCTGGTGTGGGGCTTGGGTGTACTTGGACTTGCTCCCTAGCCCAGCGCACTGTTGGGGTGAGTGTCCAGGAGAGTGAGCTAAAGCCATCTTCTTCCCAGCCCCGCCCACCTCGCCCCACTGACCCCCCTCCCCCGCCCCCTTGAGGAGGGTGCTGGGCCGATGACCCTCTGTCTGCCTTCTAGTTGTCTTGTCTGGTCCCTCCAGGCTTTGATTTGGATGCAGACACCCCTGCTGGTTACAGACCGCATTATCAGCAGCAACACCTTGGTGTGACTTCTTTATCAGATCTTTTTTTTCTGCAGACTGAGGACTGTATTACGGAATAGAATAAACCTTTGGGAGGATTTGAAGGGAGGCGAAGGTACTCTTGCAAGGCACCGTCACCCTTAACAGTCTTCAGCATAGGAAAATACATCTGTGGTAACCATCGCCATGTTTAGGCTTCACTGCCCCCTCTGGAGCCAGCTGCCTCTGTTCCAGTGATGGCTTTGCCTCTTCCTAGCTGTGGGCAAGGCCTTAGCCTTCTTGCATCTCAATCAGTCAGCTGCAAAGTGGGGATATTAATAATACCTGCCTCCTAGGGACCTGGTGAGCAGTGCCTTGTGTGCATTAAGTGCTCAATTATAAGAATTACAGTAACTAGTATCTACATGTCAATTTGCAGAATACAAAACTCACGATCTCCTTTGAGTTACAAACAGCTCTGGAAGTAGTTTTGACTCCCATTTTACAGATGAAGAACCTGAGGCTCAGAGAGATTAAGAGCCTGGATCTCTGTGGCCCAGATTTTTTTTTTTTTTTTTTGCGGTACACGGGCCTCTCACTGTTGTGGCCTCTCCCGTTGCACAGGCTCCGGACGCGCAGGCTCAGCGACCACGGCTCACGGGCCCAGCCGCTCCGCGGCATGTGGGATCTTCCCGGACCGGGGCACGAACCCGTGTCCCCTGCATCGGCAGGCGGACTCTCAACCACTGCACCACCAGGGAAGCACAGGCCCAGCTTTTAAGTGGAGGAGGCAGGAGGCAAAGCCAAGATAGTGATTCCACATCTGCAGAGTCTTAAAAGGCCTCAGGCTTTGAGGGTAGCTGGATTTAGCACTGATGCTTGAAAAATAATGTGGCCTCTCTGAGCCTCGGTTTTCCCAACTGTAAAATGGGGCTGCTGCTATGGGTCTGCAGAGTTGTAGGCAGAAGATGTCTGCAGTGGAGGGCAATGGTCATCATTACACAGCCTCATTGGTCCAGTGGGCCTGGTGGACTTCTCTGCTATTGCTGTTACGTCTGGCTTATCCTGTGTGTCTACAGAAGGAGAGCAGAGACCTTGAAGGCTAGGAGTGGGTCAAGAAAAGATAAAACACTGCTCCAGCCTATTATCTCAGCTTCAGATATCGACATTGGCAGACTTTTCTGTGCTTGTGGAGGAAAAGCCCTGAAACTCCTGCCAAGAGCAAAAACTGATTTGCCCACATGCCGTCCAGCCCTCTGATCTGTGTCCTTGGAGACAAAATAAGGAAACTACCTCTTTGATTCAAAGCTATTTTTATCTGCCTCTGAGCAGTGCTTATGGTGCATTATGCATTTCACAGGGAAGGGGGCTACTGGCAGTGGAGATAACCATAACCCTTGGCCCAGCCCTATAGATGAGTCCCTTTTGTCTCCTTCAATAGAGCAGGAGGGGCCAGGTTTGGGTCTCAAGCCGATGGCAGCGGAGAAATGGTGTCTGCACTCCTGTCTGGTTAGGGAAGGAGGCAAAGTTGTCTTGGGTGCATCCTGTCCCCATGATCTTGGGTGGCCTCAGCCTGAAGCAGCTTGAAGCAGGATTTTGGTTCCCTGGCCACAGACTGAAGTCAGGCTGTGAGAGCGCTGAACCCTAGCCAGAAGACCAGTGGCCAGTGACAAGGCCCTGGCCCTTCAGCTTTGTAGAAATGAATTTCCATGAAGAGACAGAAAGTAGTGGAACAAGTAAAGTGTTTACTAGGAGGAAAAAATGTATGTGTGAATAGACTCATGTGGGCGGGCTCAGAGAGAACTGCACCCTCGTGGTAGTTTGAATCACTTTTATGGGGCATTTCTTCTGGGTTTCCTCGGGTCAATCATCTTGTTTTGCCTGGTTCTGAGTCCATATTTGGTACATCTCAGGGTCCTCCCCTGTGCGCATGTGCATCTCTTAGCCATGACGGATTCCAGCGAAGAGGCCTACGGGTAGGTTGACATCACCTACTATGGGATGGTGCCCCTTTTTGACCCCTGAGGAGCCTTTCTGTGCATGTGTAGACAGGAAGGTCTCTTTGGCCTCAAGAACGAAGTATATGTGGTCTCTTTATCTCTTATCTGGGCAGGACTCAGCTTACCACCTGAACCATCCTCACCCCCTCAGCATCTGTGGAAAAACTGCCTTCCATGAAACCGGTCCCTGGTGCCAAAAAGGTTGGGGACCGCTGCTGTGGAGCAGGGAAGTCCTGAGTGGGTGCCCACGTCTGCTCTGTGGACTCTCCTCTCCTGCCTTCCCATCCCTGGCCCCAGCACCCAGCTATTGGTCTATGTCGGCTCGCCCTGTCTGCCATCAGGATCCAGCTGGACGCTGACTACTGGTCTTCAGTTCACCCCCAGCTTTGGTCAGAGATTATCCCCTATCAGCCCTGCCTGCAACTTTTCTGGGAAGGGGGGATTCAGACTGTAGGGGTGCACATTTTGCTGGGACTTGAGTGGTCAGTAAGACTAGGGTAACCACAAAGCAGAAGGAGGGAATTTATGGCTGGGGGAAGACTGCTCGTAAAAACCTGGAGTTGGACTTCAGTGTAGCAGGATAACCTTAGAGATATTACACAAGCTCTTTGTACCAGATTCCCCAGAAATGACTGCTCCCTGTGTGCCTTGGCTCCAGTGCATAGAGACAGGTACAGCCTGGAACTTAGTGTGATGGTTAATTTTATACGTCTACTTGATTGGGCCACACAGTGCCCAGACATTTGGTCAACCATTATTTTGGGTGTGTCTGTGAGGGAGTTGAAATTAACATTTGAATTGGTAGACCGAGGAAAGCAGCTTGCTCTCCTGCATGGGGCTCGGCCTCACCAATCAGCTGAGGACCTGAATAGCACAAACATGTAAATGCCTTCTGCCGGACTGCCTTGAGCTGCGACATCAGTTCATCCAGGCTTTGGACTCAGACGGAAACATTAGCTCTTTCTAGGTCTCAAGCCTATTGGCACTTGGACTGGAACTACACCATCAGCACTCCTGGGTCTGCAGCTTGCTAACTTCAGATCTTGGGACTTGTTGGCTTCCATAATCACATGGACTGATTCGTTATAAATTTCTTTACACACAGACAGACAGACAGACAGAAAGACACACACACACACACACACACACACCCTATTGGTTTGTTTTCTGGAGAACACCGACTCATATACCAAGAGTCACAGTTTGATTTCAAAATCTTCCCCTAAAACACATAGCAGAGACACAGTCTTGCAAGCCTAGGTTTTTAATAGTTAAGAGCCTGGCTTTTTGAAAGAGAAGGACTCAGCACATGAAGTTTAGAGCATAAAGATAGGGCTGGGAAGCTTGTAAAAGCAGATTTCCCATCCTGAGGGGGTCACGTTTGGTAGAAGGAAGGTGACCAGAGGGGTATGGATGAAGCCCAGAGGGTGGGATTCCCTGAGAAGGGCAAGCACCCTGCCCCCTCCATATCTGAGCTGGGAGTGAGTGTTGACAGAATGCACTGGGTTATTGAATGTGGGGATCAAGGGCTGGGTGAATGTGTGCCTGATCCTTCCTGAGGAGAAGGGGTACAGAATCCTGAGCTGAATGAACATTTACCCAATTGTCTGCCCAATTTTTTTCGGGACCCTGAGAGTTGCCCTTACAAATGTTGCCTTTTTTTTTTTTTGCGGTACGCGGGCCTCTCACTGCTGTGGCCTCTCCCATTGCGGAGCACAGGCTCCGGACGCGCAGGCTCAGCGGCCATGGCTCACGGGCCCAGCCGCTCCGCAGCATGTGGGATCTTCCCGGACCGGGGCACGAACCCGTGTCCCCTGCATCGGCAGGCGGCCTCTCAACCACTGCGCCACCAGGGAAGCCCTTAAAATTCACTTTTGCTACCAACCTTCCACAGTTTTCTGCTAATTGGTAAGGAATCTATCGTCTGAGCAGAAATAGCTAAATCCTTACCTGCCAAGCGGGAGTTAGTAAAGTTCTCTCTTTACCTGTGGTTGAGGGAGGGCAGGCTACAGAATCCCGTGTCCTGGCTGCACCCACACTGGCCTTGTTCTGCTCACCTGTGAAGTGAGTCGGGGGTCCCTGCTGTGTGAGGTCCTTGTGAGGATGAGCAGCGCGTCTCTCAGCGTGCACCCTGCCCCATGCTGCGGCAGGGGCGAGGATAGATGCCCACGAGGCTGCTCCCTGCGAAGTGCTATTTGGGTCTTGGTGACAGACGGATGGCAGATGCAAAGGGTAGAAGGGAGGAGGGGGCACAGGTGGCAGAGACTGTCGGCCAGGATGCTGTGAGCACCAGGGGGAAGGGAGGGGCCCCGTGAGGGCCCCAGCCTCATCCACTAACCGCCCACCCCTCTTGATGAGAACTTGATGACCCGTCTTCAGCTCACTGTCCGATCGAACAGGAGGTATTGAAGGCGGACATGCCTCTACGTGGTCACTCCTGGCGTAGTGTGGCCATGGGTCCTGACACTGAAGGCGCCCTGCTTGCTGCAGGAGGGGTGGTCTGCGGTGCCCAGTCCAGGGCTGGCAGCCCAGACTGCCTGCGATCCTTTTACAATGGATGATGCGAGACGCCTCTCCTCTGCTCAGAGACTCGCCCCCCACTCCTCTCTCCGAGGCCTGTGTCATCTGGCCACGCAGGAGCTGGTTAACCTCAACACCTACCTCTCTCCCCTGTCTCACTTCATTCTGTCGACATTGGCCCCCTTGTTTGCTTGGTGTGTGCCGGGCCTGATGTGCCCCAGGACCTTTGCACTGCCCCAGAATGCTTTCCTCCATGGTCCACTGTCTCACCTTCCCCAAGCCCTTGCTCCAGCATCACCTTCCCCCTGAGGCCCACCCTGAGGCTCATGTTTAAAGTGGCAGTTCCCTCTCCACTGCAGTCTCACTCCCCACCTTCTCTCTGGTGTTTCCTTGACGGGACAGTGGCATTCTAATGCTGTGCCATCTGTTGCACTATTGTGTGTCTTATTATTATTTTTTTTAGTTTTGGAGATCTTTATTATGCAAAAAGGTAGTTCAGGGATTGTAACTGACTGTTTTATTTATTTATTTAGTTAGTTAGTTATTGGAGTAGATTTGATTTACAATGTTGTGTTCATTTTAGGTGTACAGCCAGGTGAATCAGATATACAAACGTCTCTTCTTTTTCAGGTTCTTTTCCTGTTCAGGTTATTACAGAGTACTGAGTACAGTTCCCTATGCTATATGGTAGGTTCTTGTTGGTTATCTATTTTATGTATAGTAGTCTATTGTGTGTCTTTTTATCTCCTCCAGCAGAAGGGCTGCCCCATGAAGGTAGGGATTTTTGCCTGTTTCATTAACTGAGGTATCCCTGGTCCCCACAGTGGTGACTGGCACATGGTAAATGCTCAATAAGCACCTGGTGGAAGAATGGGCACCCTCTTGACTTTAAAGGGTTGAGTGTGAAGGTACGAGAGCAAGTTTTCTTTGGGGAAAGTGGTTGGCTTGCTGTAGGGGAGGGGTCGCTCCACATCTTCTCGAACAGGCCAGAGGGGTTTCAGGAAGACCCTTAGCCTTTGATAGGTGCCCCCAGGAGCGGGCCACATTGGACACTTGGCTAAGTCTGGCCTAAACTGACACCAAGTGGGAGGCTGCCTGGGGAAGGTGGCGGGCAAGGACACACTGCAGGCCATGTTTCCATGCACTGATGTGCCCGAGCCTGGGACATTCATCCAGAGGGGCCAGCGAAGGGAGAGCTGGGCTCTCAGGTGAGGTCAGCTATGCCTGGAGAGGTTCTTCAGGGATCTCCGAGGCTCCAGGGACACCCCTTCAGTGAGGTGGGGCCTGACATTCCCCGTGCAGAGAGGGCCCTGCAGGGGGTCCTGCCTCTGAGTCCCCCGGGGGAGAAGAGGCAACTCTCACCAAGCAAGGGTCTCTGACTTTGACTTAATGGGACACATCAGTCGTGGAAGGAATGCTGTTTTGGACTAAAAGTGACAGGAGAACGTCTTATTATACCAGGAAGATCCGGAGACTTACAAGACCCACTTGAACTTTCATCTAAGGGAGCAGGGCTTGAGGTGGGAGACGCAGGTCTGAGGGGCAGTGAGAGAAGGGTGAAGGTGCTGTTTCCTGGCTCCTGTTAAAACCAGGCCAGAGCCCTGCATCTCCCTGAAGCAAGATGCCAGGCCGCATTCCAGGGGCACCCTGCAAGACGGTGAGGCTAGTTGTGCCCGCCTTGGTCCACACCCTGCCTCTGGCTGTGTGGGAATTTGAAGACCCCACGGTAGGAGGGTTGCTGTGTGCTGTGCTTACCGCCCCCAAAGGGGAGCAGTGGGGGAAGGGTACCCCCCTCCCCCAAGCAAGAGGGAGATGGCTTCGGGGGAGGCACTGGACTGTAGGGAATGCGAGGTCTGGAGTCTGACTTTGCTTGGTGTATGAGGACCAACTAGGTGATGCTGGGGGTAAGTAACACCCCCAAAGCTCAGAGCTTCACACCATGATGCTTCTTTCCATTCATACTCCTTGCCCAGCATGGGCTGGTGGAGGTTTCTGGTCACATAGTCACTCAGGGACCCTCCATCAGCTTTTATGTATTCTCCTGCTATCGCCCTGGCTGAAGGAAAAGGATGTGGCGAGTTGCGCATTGGACCTTAACGCTTTCTCCTGGGAGTGACACAGCTGGCTCACAGCCGTCCCCATGTCATCGTCCAAAGTGAATCATGTGACCATGACGGTGGGCCTGGAGATGGAAGATTACCGTGTGCCTATTTGGGGACCAGCACCAGTGACCCCCACTGCTGGGAAAGCCCAAAGGCAGGAGGCTATTAGGGATTTGCCAGGCGGAGGACATGGAGCCTGATGGAAACGCGGTCTCCTTCCACCAACGGTGGGGTGAAGGGTGGGTGCCCAACACCAGTGAGGGTTGCCTTGAAGGAGACCAAGGGCCCCAGCAGAGGGGTTGAGAGCAGCCAGCCCAGGAGGGCATTGCCTGTGCCAGGATTCCAGCCAGCGGCCACTGAGGAACCTGCAAACTGTCCAAGGGAGTAAGTCAGCTTCCCCAGCTGGGCCCATCAAGTCGACTTTCCCTATCACTGTGTCCCCAGTCCCACTCCCCGAGACCACCCTCCGTAGCCCTGGAGCTGCCCTAAACAGCAGCCACCAGTGGGGGCGGGTGCAGTGAAAAGGGCAGGAAAGAGAAGGCCAGGCACCCACTTCCACGGCAGGTCCAGTCCAAGGCAGGCCCGAGCTGGTGGAAGGAAGAAGCTTTACCTGGGCGAGAGCTCAGGGTTCCAATATTAAAATGGATTCAATGGCATTCTGGGCCTACTGGCCCGGCCTGGTCTTCTGTTATCCTGGAGAGGCTGAGAGGCTAGGGGACCCAGGCCGGAGTCCCTCCCGAGGGCAGAGAGGACAAACTCGTGCTCTGATTGGGTGGCACGGCCGCTGGAGGAGCAGGCTGCCCACCCTCTGAGACAAATGATCGCATCCAAACCAGGGGAAACACCATCTACGCGTGGCCCGGCTCTCAGAGCGCCCTGGTTCGGGGGCAACACAAGTGAGGGAGAAAGGGCTCCCCTCCCCTGTGCTGTGTCGGCAGTCAGGGCTGCAGCTCCCCACGTCCAGGCGGCTCTTGTGAGGGCTGCTCCAGGTACAGTGGAACAAACCTGTCCCAGGACAGCTTGCCCCCAGCCCCCCACGACCCCCAGCTCCTGAGACCCTCAGGCCTCCCCGCCCTCTCCGCCTCCCTTTCTCTCCCTCTGTGCCCAGGCCCTGGCCTGGGGTCTCGGGTCCCGCTGAGAGGACAGACGTTCTCACGCTGTGGGCCCAGGGCTGTGCAGGGGAATGGCTGGAGTCTGGGGAGTTGGGGTGGAGAGTGACCCACAAAGGAGCGAGCTGGGGAAGGGGCCTGGCCAGGAGAAGGGCTGAAGCCTTCAGGGCTGCGGGAGTGGGTGTGAGCATCAGGCCTGGGGGTGTTGCTGTCTGTGGGCAGGAGGGGCTGAGGACGGCTGGGGCCTGGGCTGAGATTTCCTCCTGCAGCTTCTCTCCATGGACAGAGGGTGCTGTGCGTCCCAACTCCTGTCCCTGCGGAGCTTCCAGGGAGGGGAGGCGGACTGGGAACAGATGCTAGCAGGTGACACCCGCTCTGGAGATCAGGGGAGCAGGGAAAGAGTTGGGGGGACCACGGAGGCCAGAGGAGGCCTCACTGACAAGTGGAGGTTTGAGCCAAGGTTCCAGGGCATGAAGCGGGCGCGGCAGGGCCTCGCCTGGGAGGCAGAAGGCAAGGCTGCAGCCGGTGTGTTCTGGGCCCGCGGGAGCCGTGGCTGCTGTGGTCTGAGGGGCGTGGGGGCCGGGTCCTGTGGTCCTGATGTTGGCTGCTGCCCTGTGTGAAGAGGGGGCCCTTGTAGGTTTTGAGCAGAGGGTGGTGGGACCTGATGTAGATTTTAACAGGTTCATTCCACCTCTGGGTCAAGCAGACCTCCAAGGTGGGCTGGGGTGAGTGAGGGGAACCAGCAGAGGCTCCTGCAATCCTGCAGTGAGGTCGCAGCTGCCCCGGGCCAGGTGGGATGGCAGGGACAGTGAAAGATAGAGACTCTGGATGCGTTTTGAAGGATAAGCCAGGAGGGATGAGCAAAAGGAAATGGATGAGTGCGTTCCCAAGGTGCTGGTCTCAGCAAGTGCAAGGATAATCGTGCCAGTCATTGAGTGGGGGCTTGCACGGAGTAGGTTTTGGGGACAGTCTAGTTTTGGACGTGACCGTCAGGGCTCCTGGTCTGCATCAGGAGGAGGGGGTTGGATGGCTGAGGCCTTGTGTTTAGGGGCGAGGTCTGCAGTCCAGTGCTAACCTGGTAGCCCTTGCTGTGGCGCTGGTGTTTCAAGCCCTGGTGAGGGAGGCATTCCTACGGAAGTGGGATGAGATGTGCTCCAAAACCGAGGCTCTGGGCATCTGCCAACAGGCTGGAGAAGAGCTGAGAACAGCAAAGGAGGCTGAGAAGCAGCAGCCTGGAGCTGGTGTCGGGCAGGTGGCTCGGGAGCGGCTGGAGGGGTGAACACTGGGGGAGGTGAAGGTCAGAGCCCGGCCCAGGCCCAGGAGACCGGCAGCTTCTCTCTGGGTTGAGTCCCCTGCAGCCCCAAAGGGCTGGAAAAAAACCCTGTCAGCCAAAGACAGAGACCTCGGGTAGAGCAGGGCCCCCCGGGGGAGCCACTGAAGCAGTGATGTGGGACAAATGGAGAAGACCCTGTAGACTCCGCTGTCTGCCGGGTGGGCCAGGCGGCAGAGTTCAGGCAGTTCTTCCGAGACGGCTCTGGGCTAGGAAACAGGTGCCAGGGGCTGGGGGCTGCCGTCAGCGCTGGGAGCAGAAGAAGGACCGTGTCTGGGTCGGGCATAGCCCGCTGCCTCCCCATCTGTTTTACAGATGAAGAAACTGAGGCTGGGAGGCTGTGTGGTTTGATGTAGTCACACTGCCAAGCGCAGGCTTGGGCTCCAAGACCGGGAATCTTCCCACTGCTGGCCACCCGTCTCCTTAGAAAAGAAACAAACTGCAAAGCAACTTGCAGAAGATTGCAGAAGGTCTGAGGCCATTTAGACAAGGTTTAAAATATGCCAAACAGCGCTCGGTATTGCTTAGGGTTGTAACATCCCCTCAGTGGGATGATAAACCCCAACGCAGGAGAGTGGATGGGCAGGGGTCCACTCCAGCAGACCGGAGGCCTTTGTATTCTAAGCTGGGTGGTGCTGCCAAAGTTTGGCCTCGGTACACCGGTGCCGGATTAAATCTCCGAGACACAGTTTAGGGTGAAGTAGACAGGAAGAGCTTTACTGCTTTACCAGGCAAAGGGAGCCACAGCCTCAAGACTGTGTCTCACCCTGAGGGGTTAGAGAGGAGTCTTAGAGTGTTCAAAGGGCAGGGCATGCTCATTTCATGGACATTCTTCTGATTGGTTGGTGGTGAGGTCATCGGGAGTGAGCATCATTAATCTTCTGGTTCCAACCGGTCTGGGGTCTACGTGCTTGGGGGCAGCATGCAGTTCACTTCTTCCACCTGATGGGGGTTTCAGTATCTGTAAAACAGCTCAAAGGACATGACTCAGAATATTATCTCTAGTCCTTGAGGAAGAACTAAAGATACTTGACTTTGTTTAATGGCTAAAGTATTATTTGGTCTTGCTTTACTGTTTACCTTTCTGCATTTTCTCACTTCTCTGATTAAATTTATTCTTTTTTAAAAAAATAGATCTTTATTGGAGTATACTTGCTTCACAATACTGTGTTAGTTTCTGCTGTACAACAAAGTGAATCAGCTATACGTACACATATATCCCCATATCCCCTCCCTCCTGCGTCTCCCTCCCACCCTCCCTATCCCACCCCTCTAGGTGATCGCAAAGCACCGAGCTGATCTCCCTGTGCTATGTGGCTGCTTCCCACTAGCTATCTATTTTACATTCGGTAGTGTATATATGTTCATACCACTCTCTTACTTCACTCTAGCTTCCCCCTTCCCTCACTGTGTCCTCAAGTCCCTTCTCTACGTCTACGTCTTTATTTCTGCCCTGCAACTAGGTTCACCAGTACTATTATTTTTTTTTAAGATTCCATTCTGACTTACTTCACTCTGTATGACAGACTCTAGGTCCATCCACCTCACTACAAAAAACTCAATTCCATTTCTTCTTATGGCTGAGTATTATTCCATTGTATATATGTGCTACATCTTCTTTACCCATTCATCTGTTGATGGACACTTAGGTTGCTTCCATGTCCTGGATATTGTAAATGGTGCTGCAATGAACATTGTGATGCATGTCTCTTTTTGAATTATGGTTTGCTCAGGGTATATGCCCAGTAGTGGGATTGCTGGGTCACATGATAATTTTATTTTTAGTTTCTTAAGGAACCTCCATACTGTTCTCCATAGTGGTTGTATCAATTTACATTCCCATCAACAGTGCGGGAGGGTTCCTTTTTCACCACACTCTTTCCAGCACTTATTGTTTCTGGATATTCTGATAATGGCCATTCTGACTGGTGTGAGATGATGTCTCATTGTAGTTTTGATTTTCATTTCTCTAATAATTAGTGATGTTGAGCATCTTTTCATGTGCCTCTTGGCCATCTGTATGTCTCCTTTGGTGAAATGTCTATTTAGGTCTTCTGCCCAGTTTTTAATTGAATTGTTTGTTTTTTTGATATTGAGCTGCATGAGATGGTTGTAAATTTTGGAGATTAATCCTTTGTCAGCTGCTTCATTTGCAAATATTTCCTCCCATTCTGAGGGTTGTCTTTTCATCTTGTTTATGGTTTCCTTTGCTGTGCAAAAGCTTTGAAGTTTCATTAGGTCCCATTTGTTTATTTTTGTCTTTATTTCCATTACTCTAGGAAAGATCAAAAGAGATCTTGCTGTGGTTTATGTCAAAGAGTGTTCTTCCTATATTTTCCTCTAAGAGTTTTACAATGTCTGGTCTTACATTTAGGTCTTTAATCCATTTGGAGTTTATTTTTGTGTAGGGTGTTAGGGAGTGTTCTAATTTCATTCTTTTACATGTAGTTGTCCAGTTTTCCCAGCACCACTTATTGAAGAGGCTGTCTTTTCTCTGTTGTATGTTCTTGCCTCCTTTGTCATAAATTAGGTGAACATATGTGTGTGGGTTTATCTCTGGGCTTTCTAGCCTGTATATTGATCTATATTTCTGTTTTTGTGCCAGTACCATACTATCTTGATTACTGTAGCTTTGTAGTATTGTTTGAAGTTTGGGAGCCTGATTCCTCCAGCTCCACTTTTCTTTCTCAAGATTGCTTTGGCTATTTGGGGTCTTTTGTGTTTCCATACAAATTGTAAATTTTTTTGTTCTAATTCTGTGAAAAATGCTATTGATAGTTTGATAGGGATTGTGTTGAATCTGTAGACTGCTTTGGTTAGTATAGTCTTTTTCACAATGTTGATTCTTCCAATCCAAGAACATGGTATATTTCTCCATCTGTTTATATCATCTTTGATTTCTTTCATTAGTGTTTTATAGTTTTCTGAGTACAAGTCTTTCTCCTCCTTAGGTAGGTTTATTCCTAGGTATTTTATTCTTCATGTTGCAATGCTAAATGGGATTGTTTCCTTAATTTTTCCTTCTGATTTTTTGTTGTTAGTGTATAGGAATGCCAGATATTTCTGTGCATTAATTTTGTATCCTGCAACCTTATCAAATTCATTGATTAGTTCTAGTAGTTTTCTGGTGGCATCTTTAGGATTCTGTATGTACAGTATCATGTCGTCTGCAAATACTGACAGTTTTACTTCTTCTTTTCCAATTTGTATTCCTTTAATTTCTTTTTTTTTTTCTGATTGCCGTGTCTTGCACTCCCAAAACTATGTTGAATAAAAGTGGTGAGAGGGGATATCCTTGTCTTGTTCCTGATCTTGCAGGAAATGCTTCCAGTTTTTCACCATTGAGTATGATGTTTGCTGTGGGTTTGTCATATATGGCCTTTATTATGTTGTGGTAGGTTTCCTCTATGCCCATTTTCTGGTGAGTTTTTATCATAAATCGGTGTTGAATTTTGTCAAAAGCTTTTTCTGTATCTATTGAGATGATCATATGGTTTTTATTCCTTAATGTGTAAATATGTTGTATCACATTGATTGATTTGCATATATTGAAGAATCCTCGCATCACTGGGATAAATCCCACTTGGTCATGGTGTATGATCCTTTTAATATGTTGTTGGATTCTGTTTGTTAGAATTTTGCTCAGGATTTTTGCATCTATGTTAATCAGTGATACTGGTCTATAATTTTCTTTTTTTGTGATATCTTTTTCTGGTTTTGGTATCAGGGTGATGGTGGCTTCATAGAATGAATTTTGGAGTGTTCCTCCCTCTGCAATTTTTTGGAAGAGTTTGAGAGTGATAGGTGTTAGCTCTTCTCTAAATGTTTGATATAATTCGCCTGTGAAGCCATCTGGTCCTGGACTTCTGTTTGTTGGAAGATTTTTAATTATGGTTTCAATTTCATTACTTGTGATAGGTCTGTTTATATTTTCTAATTCTTCCTGTTTCAGTCTTGGAAAACTGTACCTTTCCAAGAATTTGTCTGTTTCTTCATGGTTGTCAATTTTATTGGCAAATAGTTGTTTATAGTAGTCTCTTATAATCCTTTGTATTTCTGCAGTGTCAGTTGTGATTTCTCCTATTTTGTTTCTAATTTTATTGATTTGGGTCCTCTCCCTTTTCTTCTTGATGAGTCTGGCTAAGGGTTTATCAATTTCGTTTATCTTCTCAAAGAACCAGATTTTAGTTTTATTGATCTTTGCTATTGTTTCCTTTGTTTCTTTTTCATTTATTTCTGCTCTGATCTTTATGATTTCTTTCCTTCTACTGACTTTGGGTTTCCTTTGTTCTTCTTTCTCTAGTTGCTTTAGGTATAGGGTTAGATTGTTTATTTGAGATTTTTTCTTGTTTCTTGAGGTGAGATTGAATTGCTATAAACTTCCCTCTTAGAACTGCTGTTGCTGCATCCCGTAGGTTTTGGGTTCTTGTGTTTTCATTGTCACTTGTTTCTATGTATTTTTAAATTTCTTCTTTGATTTCTTCAGTGATCTGTTGGTTATTTAGTAGTGCACTGTTTAGCCTCCATATATTTGTGGTTTTTACAGTTTTTTTCCTGTAATTGATTTCCAATCTCATAGCATTGTGGTCAGAAAAGATGCTTGATTTGATTTCAATTTTCTTAAATTTTCTGAGGCTTGATTTGTGACCCAAGATGTGACCTATCCTGGAGAATGTTCTGCGTGCACTTGAGAAGAAAGTGTATTCTGCCACTTTTGGGTGAAACGTTCTGTAAATATCAATTAAATCTATCTGGCCTATTGTGTCATTTAAAGCTTGTGTTTCCTTATTTATTTTCATTTTGGATGACCTGTCCATTGGTGTAAGTGGGGTGTTAAAGTCCCCTACTATCATTGTGTAACTGTCAATTTCCCCTTTCATGGTTGTTAACATTTGCTTTATGTATTGAGGTGTGCCTGTGTTGGGCACATAAACATTTATAATTGTTATATCTTCTTCTTGGATTGATCCCTTGATCATTATGTTGTGTCCTACCTTATCTCTTGTAACAGTCTTTATTTTAAAGTTTATTTTATCTGAAACAAGTATTGCTACTCCAGCTTTCTTTTGATTTCCGTTTGCATGGAATATCTTTTCCATCCTTTTGCTTTCAGTCTGTGTGTCCCTAGTTCTGAAGTGGGCCTCTTGTAGGCAACATATATATGGGTCTTGTTTTTGTATCCATTTAGCCAGTCTGTGTCTTTTGGTTGGGGCATTTAATCCATTTACTTTTAAGGTTATTATTGATGTATATATTCCTATTACCATTTTCTTAATTGTTTTGGGTTTGTTTTTGTGTGTCTTTTTCTTCTCTTGTGTTTCCCACTTAGAGAACTTTCTTTAGCATTTGTTGTAAAGCTTGTTTGGTGGTGCTGAATTCTCTTAGCTTTTGCTTGCCTGAAAAGCTTTTGATTTCTCTGTCAAATCTGAATGAGATCCTTGCCAGGTAGAGTAATCTTGGTTGTAGGTTTTTCTCTTTCATCACTTTAAGTATGTCTTGCCACTCCCTTCTGGTCTGAAGAGTTTCTGCTGAAAAATCAGATGATAACCTTATGGGGATTCCTTTGTATGTTATTTTTTGTTTTTCCCTTGCTGCTTTTAATATTTTTTCTTTGAATTTAGCTTTTGTTAGCTTGATTAATATATGTGTTGGTGTGTTTCTCCAGGGTTTATCCTGTATAGGACTCTCTGCACTTCCTAGACTTGGGTGACTATTTCCTTTCTTATGTTAGGGAAGTTTTCCACTATAATCCTTCAAATATTTTCTTAGACACTTTCTTTTTCTCTCCTTCTTCTGGGCCCCCTATAATTTGAATATTGGTGTGTTTAGTGTTGTCCCAGAGGTCTCTGAGATTGTCTTCAATTCTTTTCACTCTTTTTTCTTTATTCTGCTCCTTGGCAGTTATTTCCACCATTTTGTCTTCCAGCTCACTTATTCATTCTTCTGCCTCGGTTATTCAGTTATTGATTCCTTCTAGTGTATTTTTCATTTTGGTTATTTTGTTGTGCATATCTGTTTGTTTGTTCTTTAGTTCTTCTAGATCTTTGTTAAACCTTTCTTGTATTTTCTCAGTCCGTGCCTCCATTCTATTTCTGAGATTCTGGATCATCTTTACTATAATTACTCTGAATTCTTTTTCAGGTAGATTGCCTCTTTCCTCTTTGTTTACTTGGTCTTCTAGTTTTTTACCTTGCTCCTTCTTCTGTGACATATTTTTTTGCTGTCTTATTTTCTTTTCCCTTTTTTTAATGAGTGGAATTGTGTTACTGTCTTACTGGTTGTTTGGCCTGAGGCTTCCAACACTGCAGTTTGTATGCTGTTGGGTAGAGCTGGGCTGAGGTGAGGACCTCCAGGAGACCTCACTCCATTGTTAGTCCACTGGTTCTCTGTTAGTCCACTGGTTCAGACTAAGAGCTCCCACCGTAGGATCTTTGGCTTGATGCATGCGGGGTGGGAAAAAAAAAAAAAAAAAGGAGAACAATAACAAAGTAAAAAATAAAATTAGACTAGGAAACTAACAGCTATGTTAGAAAAATATATATATGGAGATGAAAGAACACAACAATCGGAAGTTTAACTTTATACTTTGACTAAAGTTTTTCTATAGACAATAGGCAGGTGGAGGACATGGGTGGGGGTGTATTTTGGGAAGGCCTCATAGGTTACAGTGGTGCAGACACAGGCGCTGTCATACTGTTCTTTTCCCTTTCTTAGGTCTGAGTTGTGTCTGAGTAAGTGAAGGGAGGCTGACTCATGTCCTCCTTGTGACCTGCCTCCTCAGCAGCCCAACCAGGGACCAGGCACCAAGGAGGGGAAGGAACTGTGAGCCCTTCCTGGCTGCTTGCTGGGGGTGGGTGGGAGGGCTGGGCCTCTTCAGAACTACCTTCCGTGGTCAGGGTTGGGCCTTCCACCAGGGCACAGACAGGCTCATGTTACCTGACTCATGCCCTCTCTGGTCATAGGCAGCTGTCCCTTCCACACGGTGGCCTCTCCTTCCCTTCTCAGCACCAGGGAAAGGACCCCTTTGCCCTTTGAGATCCAGGTGCTCCAAGTGGCCTGCGTGTTCCACTGTATGACTGCTGCACCTTTTTTGGGGGGCCTGCTATGTGTCTTGTCTGCTTGTGGCACAGAGGCCAGGGCTGCACTGGAGCTGCCTCAGAATGACACCCAGGAGCCAGTGGTCACATTTTTAGAAATTTTGAGAGCTGGTCATCAAACTGTGGGTAGCTTGAAATTGACCATGGGGAATATTTACACCATGAGAATTGGTTCATGTCACACCACAGGGATTTTCTCCATTTACTTTAGAGAGCTGGCTGTTAAACATTCACCAGCACAGCCCCATGGAGCACCCACTGTGAGCCTTCCAGAACTTGGTCCCAGGTTTCAGAGCCCACCTGTCCACTTATACTCCCTCAGGTGTCCAGAGGTCCCTGAGGCCTACCTGGCTGCAGGGTAGGGTCCCTCTTATGCTCTGCCCAGCAGTCACATTCCAAACATGTAGAATAAGTGTGGGCTCCTGAATTTCACAGGCTGGAGGTCCTTTCTGTCTGGGCCTGGCCAACATGGAGAAGTGACTTAGCCTCTGGACCTGCAGTTTCTCCCTGGTTACACGATGTTAATGCCACTTACACATAACCCCTACTCGGGAGGCATGTGCAGCTCCAGGAACCCGGTGTGTCTCCAGCAGTGACAGCTTCCAGTGGTGGGGCTGGTGGGGCTGGTGGGGCTTGTCTGGGAACTTCCAGAAGAGTTGCTTTGAGATGTCTCTCCCCCTCTCTTCTCTATTCAGTGCCTCTGGTGTACCAACGGATACATGAAGTACAAGAACTCAACCTGCTAGACTCCTTGCTGATGGAAAGAACCAGCTCTCATGTCATCCTGGCATGGGGGGTGTGCAGTGAGGGAGCAGGTGTGTTCTTAGGGGTTCTAGGAGTGTTGGCCTGAAGAGCAAGAGCACGGGCTGGGGATCGTAGGTACTGCATGGATGTTGCGCATGTGTGCGTCTGCACATGGGAGGCTCCAGATTTCCATGCAACAAATCTGTTGAATTCAGGCCCCACTGGCAAATGGAGAACATGGTTGGTTCAATAGGTCATAAACCCAAAGCTGCCACTCTCTCCTGTCCAGTGCTCATAGTGTCTCAGTGCCGGACATCCACTGGGGACCCCACACTGGCCAAATGGC
This sequence comes from Mesoplodon bidens, assembly GCF_964165515.1. Lineage (NCBI taxonomy): Eukaryota > Metazoa > Chordata > Mammalia > Artiodactyla > Ziphiidae > Mesoplodon > Mesoplodon bidens. The sequence goes on along the minus strand of NC_138165.1, from coordinate 449,477 downwards.
TGAATGACTGTCTTCAGGACTCCAGTTCTTATGAACTGAATTGTGTGTCCCCTCCCTCCCTCCCACTCATGTGTTGAAGCCCTAGACCTCAATGTGACTGTATTTGCAGATAGGGCATAAGGATGGGGCCCTGATCCCATAGGACTGGTTACCTTACAAGAAGAGGAATAGACACCAGCCCCCCCGCCCCGCCTCTGCGCACACAAAAAGGGCATGTGAGGACACAGCAAGAAGGCAGCCACCTGCAAGCCAGGAAGAGGGTCTCGCCAGGCACCAACCCTGATGGTACCTTGATGTTGGACTTCCAGCCTCCAGGCTGTGAGATAGGGCTTTTGTTTAAACCACCCAGCCTGTGGTGTTTGCTATGGTAGTTGAGTGGACTAAGACAGGGGATATTATTCCCTTTTATTGAGGACCATGTGCTTTTCAGACATTATTCACACACATTATTTATTTATCTTTGCATGATTTACATGCATTATTTCACTTAGATGATCCCCATTTTACAAATGAGGTGAGGTGAAGTGACTTGCCCAAGGTCACAGATAGTAGGGTCAGAATTTGAGCAAAGGAGGCTGTCACCTGGCAACCCACGGTCCCAACACCACACCATACTTGGGGTCCCCACATGAAGCCCCTTGGGTCTGGGCACCTGACCCCTGCAGCCTGCAGTGCTGTGACCTGAGGTGACCCAGCCCATGAATGGGGCCAGGGCTACTCATTCTTTTGTGCACTGGAAATTAGGCTCAAGACTAAACCTCTGGAAAGTGGGGCTCCCTGTGTAGCACCCTGGCAGTTTGATGGATGAAAAACATTTCAACTTTTCCTGTAAAAATGTCTGTTGTGCAAAGATAAGGTAATTCTAGCACCTGCAGTGGCGACTTCTTAACTAGTTCATGCAAGAATGATGTGCTCATTTATAGCCTTGGAGCTGGGTGCAGCATGGCTCCGATCAACAACTGGGGTGATGCCAGCCCAGCCAGCACCAGTCCGGACCCAAAGGCAGTACAGGAGGGGCAGGGCCATTGTCTGTCCAGGGCTGCCCTCTGGTGCCACATGCTCTGGCTGTCCGCAGAGAATCCAGACTTCAGAACTGGAGGGCTTAAAAGGGGACATGTGCTCACCTCGGAGGTCAGGGGTTTGAGTGTGACACTGGGGCCTGGGGCCTGTGGCCTGGGGCTGGTGGGGCCTTCCCAGCCCTGTGACCTCAGGCAGCTCCTTTCATCCATGCGATGGGAGGAAGGGTGAAATGAGCTCAGCATTCTGGGGGCCATGGAGCCCCATCCAGCTGCCAGCTGGGGAGGGGCTGTCCCCTGAGTGAGCACAGCCAGCATGGGTGCACAGGGCAGTCTTCACCTGTCGACCTTCATGCCCTCCTCAGAGGTTGCCCCCTGCACCCTGACAAAGCTGGGGTGGTGGGCAAGTCATCCCCTTATTTGGCCAGGGGAGGACCCCAATTTCCAGTAGAAGGTGCCTCAGGGACCACCAGTTGCAAGGGGAAGGTGTGATGGGGAGCTTGTTCTCAGCCTCTGGTCTGACCCCCTTTGCAATTCCTATCTGGTGTGACCCCTCCCTCTGCCCTGGACAGGCCACACTCTCTTCATCCCCTTGGCTAACGCCTTGCTCCCCCTCCCCCCTCCCTACCCGGACCGGGAGCCCCGAGACCTGAGGAGGAGGGGTCACCTCGGGGTGCCCAAGGCATCATGGGGCTGGACCTGGGAGAGACTGCAGCCCCACTCCACCCTCCCTCTTCTCGCCCCAACATTCTGGGATCTCGAGCTCCAAAGGGCTGCGAGGGGCTGGCCCCAGCTCTGGGCTTAGCTTTCTCTAGCAACTGGCTTTCCTCGGGGACCCTCATCCTCTCCTCCCACCTCTGGACCTGCCCTATCACAGGACCTCATGCTCTTACCCCAGTCCACCTCCAGGGTCAGGAAGCCCAGCGTCTTCTCTGCTCCTGTGTCAGCCACACCTGTTGGCTTTCTGGCCGGGCCTGGCCCTGCACACTGTCCAGAAGGCTGCTTGCCTGTGTGCACCCTTCCTGAGACCTTCCTCCCCTGTCACCCCGCCCCCCCAGGACCAGAGTGCTCAGGAGGGAGGAATGTTAGCAATTTGGGGTTCCCCACTCTCTGACAGTGGGCTGTGCTAGGGTTTCATCTCAGTTCCGACGCTGACAGCTGGGTGACCCGGCCTTTCCCCTTGCTTCTCTGGGGATCTGTGTCCTGTGTAACCCATGGGGGACAGGGTTATTGTGAGACCCAGGGGGATACCTCACGGTGCCCTCTGACACAGGGCTTGTTCACAGCAGGGCCTACCTCTGTTCAGCCTAACCGCAAAGCCACCGTCAGGTTCAGAGGTGCTGGGGAGACAGGCCATGTTTTGCTCTAGGTAGCAGTTTCCTCCTGTGTCTGGGGTTGCCTCCATGGTCTCTGGATGACCCAGCTCAGTCTGGAATGGTGGTGAAAACATCAGGCCCCAGCCCAGGCCTCGACCCCGCCCCTAGGGCTGGCGCACTCCCACTTCATGATTCTTGGAATTCACTCTTGGAGAAAATGCAAAACTCACTTACCCTTGGGAATCCCTTGGCAGCGCTGGGCTACATTTCAGCCCAGCCATCCAAGGGCCAAATATTCCAGCTGGAAACCACACCCATCCAGAATGTGATCATGACAAGTAAGACAGGGAAGTGGATCAGAGATATGATTTCTGATTAGCACAGTTACAGCGAGCCATGGCTCTGCCCCGTGGAGAAGACAATAAATTAACTGCACCGCCGTGTGGGAGGGATGGCACCCTGAATCCACACAGCGCCCGGCCTTACTGCACCCTGTGTGTGTAACGTGTAATTGCGTCATATTGCCAGGAGAGTTGGGGCAGGGAGTTAATTACTCTGCAGAGTGACTGGAAGCTGTCCCTACCCCTCTCTCATCTCCTGATCACACTGGGGCAGATGTTGCATCATTAGGCCCTCAGCTCAGCAGAGGAAGTGCCAATAGCCAAATCACAGCTCTGCGGGCCTTTTCCCACCTCTGTGCAGAAACCCACTGAGCGAGTGTTATGGACTGATGTGTGTGTCCCCCTACAATTCATGGGTTGAGACCCTGCCCCCCATTGTGATGGTCTTTGGAGGTGGGGCCTTTGGGAGGTGATAGGTCTTAGATGGGGTTTCATGATGGATGAACCTCCTTATGAGAGGAGAAAGGGAGACCAGAGCCCAACCTGTCAGCCACGTGAGGACACAGCAAGAAGGTAGCCATGGACAAGCCAGGAAGAGGCTGCATTGGCAGGGACCCTGATCGTGGACTCCCCAGCCTCCAGAACTGTGAGAAATCAGTGTCTGTCGTTTAAGCCACACATTCTGTGGTACTTTGTTGAGCAGCCTGAGCTAAGGCAGCAAGTAAGAGTCCAACAAAATGCAGCCAATGCCTGTAGGTAAAGCGGGCACTGTGGTCCTACAGCTGCCCGAGGACCCCCGCACACCTGACCGGTGCTTTTCACCTTTTATTAAAGAGCTGCTTGAAGTGAGGGACTGGGGTTCTCCCTACCTGTCCCATGCACCGTGTTAGCTGTTTTAGAAGTGTTTTCCTCTGATGCTGCAGCAATAAGCATTTTTGAGGCAGGTTTCAGGTTTCAGAATTTAAAGGATGGGGAAGCTGACTGTTCACTGGGGGCCTCCTATGGGCCAGCTACTGTCCTCAGCACTGGACAAAGTCAACAAAGCTACCCACCTTGGCACAGCTGCCTTCCAGCAGGGAGGAGACACGTCATCAGTCATGGACATCACACAGCATGTTCGAAGGAGATGGTGCTTGAATAATTTAGAACAGAGTCAGTGGGATCGAGAGGGCTGGGGTGGGTGAAGGCAGGAAGTGGGGTGCAATTTTGTATAAAGTGGTCAGGGCAAGCCTCAATGACAAGGTGGCGTTGAGTCGCAGGAGGTGAGGGAGTGGGTATCTGGGTGAAGTATGTTCTAGGCAAAGAGAACAGCCACAGCAGAAGCCCTAAATGGGGACCGCTGCAGTGATCCTGGAACAGCCAGGAGGCTGGTTTGGCTGTAGCAGAGTGAGTCGGGGAAGCAGTAGCTAGGGTAAGAGAGCCCGCAGCAGGTGGGGGCTTGTTGATCATGGTGATGACTTGGGCTTTTACTCTGAGATGGGAACCAAGGGAGGGTTGAAGCAGAGGAATAACATGATCGGAACTTTATTTTATGAAGGTCACCGTGTCTCTGTGTATGGAGGCCAGAGAGGAGCAGGTGGTGTCCTAAGGATGCTACTGCAATAATCCCGGTGAGAGGTGAGGGTGGCTCCCCCCAGGGTGAAAGCATAGAGGGATGTGGTCAGATTCTGGATATATTTTGACTATCAAGCCATCAAGACTTCCTCATCAATTGGGAGTGGGGTGCAGTGAAGCAGGTGAGGCAACCAAGACCCCAAAGTTTTTCACCTGAGCGATCGGAAGGCTAGAGCAGCGTTGGGAAGGTCAAGCAAGTTAAGGGAAGAATCATGAGCTCTGAGCTTGAGATGCCCATCAGATACTCAAGTGAGACTGTCAGGTAGGCGGTAGCCCAAGATCCTAGAGTGTATTAGGGGTGGGTCTGGTAGAGGAATTTAGATTTCCCAGGTCTCTCTGTCCATCTTATTCCATCATGATTTTCTCTCTTCCAGTAGTTTTGGGAACTGGACAGTAGAAGAAGACTTGTGCAGCAAATACCATATTTACTTTGGGATATGAAAGCCAGAATTTCCCCAATCCCAGAGGCCCTTTCTGCGAATGCTACACAGCCCTCTGTGCAAACATCCATTTGGCAGGCTCTGTGCACTGCTGTAATTGTGCATGCCACCCTGTCTCCATTTAGACTGTGAGATTCTAGAAGATAGGACGGGACTTTTTATCCCTGACTTCTCTGTGCCTGGCTCTTGAGATGACCTGTGGCAGATACTCAGTGAATGACTGTTTGACGTTACCCAGAGAAGCACAACAATTGAACTCCAGTACAGGAAGCAAGGATTTGATGTGCCCCAATTTAAAAATATTTATTTATTTATATTTATTTGGCTGCGTCGGGTTTTAGTTGCAGCATGCAGGATCTTCGTTGCAGAGCGTGGGCTTCTCTAGTTGCGGTGTGCGGGCTTCTCTCTAGCTGTGGCACGGGGGCTCCAGAGGGTGCGGGCTCAGTAGTTGAAGTGTGCGGGCTTAGTTGTGGGGCCTTAGTTCCCCGACCAGGGATGAAACCCGCATCCCCTGCATTGGAAAGCAGATTCTTAACCACTGGACCACCAGGGAAGTCCCCCTGTTTCTTTTCATTGAAAACTTTGGTGATATTTTGGGCTCAAATACTTTGGCCAGATATATTTTAGAATCAACACTTTGTCAAGTGCCATGAAATACCCTGTTGGATTTTAATTGGAATTACACTAAATCTACAGCATAATTTGGGGAAAATTGATATTTTTATGATATTGAATCTTCTTATCCATGAACATGGCAAAAATCTCCATTTGTTTACATTTCCTTTAATTTTTTTCCATACTGCCTTAGAACTTTCTCTGTAATGCTGAGCTCCTGTTGAGCAGGCCGTGTAACTCAGTCTATATAATGATGCCCTGGAGTTGTGCAATGTACACACTTCATGGCTGCCCAGAACAACTATGTGTGCAAGTCTTGCACAACTGTTCTTAGAATTAGTCCTAAGTATCTTATGGTTTTTGTTGCTGCTAGAAGTAACTGTACCTTTCAAAAATTTACAGTTTTTAATTTAATATTGCTAGTGTGTGTGTGTGTGTGTGTGAGACCACATACAAGTATCATCTTGTATCCATTGAACTTGCTGAACTCTTTTACTAGTGCTAAGTTTGTAGATTCTTTTAGATTTTTCTATGTAGACAACCATAATATCTGCAAATAATAAAATATATGTTTCTTCTTTTCTAAACCTTATATAAATTTTAAAAAGTTTTATTGTACTGGTACAATGAGGAGTGAAACAAGGATAGTAGATCTTATGCCTGACTTTAAATAAATTATGCTAATCAGTATAATGTTTGCAATAGATTGATACAGATAGCCTTCATCCAGTTAAGAAAATTCCCTCCTATTTCCAATATGTAAAGAGGTGCTTTTTCACTGATTTTAAAAAATCCATCTGTAGTGAAATTATCATCTCCCCCCTTTGCAACTTTTTTTTTTTTTTAATTAAAAAAAATTTTTTTTTGCAGTACGCGGGCCTCTCACTGTTGTGGCCTCTCCCGTTGCAGAGCACAGGCTCCGGACGCGCAGGCTCAGCGGCCATGGCTCACGGGCCCAGCCGCTCCGCAGCATGTGGGATCCTACCAGACGGGGGCACGAACCCGTGTCCCCTGCATCGGCAGGCAGACTCTCAACCACTGCGCCACCAGGGAAGCCCCCTTTTCAACTTTTTAATGTGGTGAATTATTACACTGACATATTTTCTAATATTAAATCCATCTTGCTTTCCTGGTGGCAAATTGGTCATGATGTGTTGCTGTTTTTATTCATGACTGGATTTGGTTTCCTAATATCTTATTTATGATATGGATATCTATGCTCACGAGTGTAACCAACTTATAATTTTTCCTATTTGTATTATCCTTGTCTGGTTTTGATATCAAGGTTACACTAGCCTCATAAAATGGGCTGAGGAACATTCCCTCTATCTGTTTGAATATTTTGTAAAATATTGGGGTTGTCTATTTCTCGACTTACTTTTGGAACTCACCCTAAGATCACCTGGCATCTGTGCTTGATTTCTTTCACTCTTTGTCTCTAGTCCCCCCTCACATCCCTGCCCACCCTCCACCCCCATAGATTTTAAAACACTGATAACGTTGATGGCTATGAGTCTACTCAGCTTTTCGATTTCTTCCTGAGTCAGTTTTGGTGAGCAGAATTTGTTAGGAAATTGCCTAAGTTTGCAAGAAGTTTTAAATAATTCTCTGATTTTTCCAACTGAGATCTTGTTTTTCATCAGTTTCTGGTCTTTGTCACTATCTACCTTCTTCTTTCCTTGGGTTACACAGTAGTTTTTCTCACTGAGTTGATGTCCTGCTCATTAGTCTTCAGGCCTTTTTGCTAATGTAATATAAGCATCCATGGCTCTTACGTTCCTGTTTAAGTACCATCACAAGTTTTGATATGTAGTACTTCTGTTATTGTTCATTTTTAAGGATCTTCTAATTAACAGGTTGATTTCTTTTTTAGCCCACGAGTTATTCATTGATATGTTTCTACATATTCAAATGTATGTTTTTGTTTGTTTCTAGTTACTTTTTTGATACTGATTTCTAACTTAATTGCATCATGCATCATCTTTAAAATTTGTTGAGGCTGGCATTAGGCCTAGTATATGATCAACTTCTTGTTAATATTCCAAGTGTTATTGAGAATTTTGTACCTTTGATTGTTGTGCCTTATGATTGTCCAATGGATCAAGGTTAATTGTGTTGCTCAAATTTTCTATATTCTTACAATTTTTTGGTATGTTTAAATGGCTAATTACTGAGAAGTGAATTAAAATGTCTCAGTATGGTTGTGGATTTTTTTCCCTCATAACTGGGTCAATTTTTGCTTTATAAATATGAAGCCATGTTTTTAGTTGTCTATAGTTTAGAATGTTTACATCATTTTGATGAATTCTTTCTTTTTTCCATTAGAGTAGTCTCTACTTTTCTTTCTTTCTTTTTTTTTTTCTTTTTAAGATGAAACACCAAGCACAGCTCTTTGTGTTTCTTTTATAGGAGACAGGGTCTTGATTGGATAATTGCAATAACATGGATTCTATGGAGAGAATCTATTCTTTTTTTTTTTTTAATTTATTTATTTTTGCTGTGTTGGGTCTTCGTTTCTGTGCAAGGGCTTTCTCTAGCCGTGGCAAGTGGGGACCACTCTTCATCGCGATGCGTGGGCCTCTCACCATCGCGGCCTCTCTTGTTGCGGAGCACAGGCTCCAGATGCGCAGGCTCAGTAGCTGTGGCGCACGGGCCCAGCCACTCCTAGGCATGGGGGATCTTCCCAGACCAGGGCTCGAACCCATAGTCCCCTGCATTGGCAGGCAGATTCTCAACCACTGCGCCACCAGGGAAGCCCCTCTACTTTTCTTAATAATGCTTTTCTTTTGATTAGTATTTCACTGGTATTTTTTTTTTACATTCTTTACTTCTAATTTTCCTGTATCCTTATGTGTGATTCCTGTAAACAACCTATTTCTGGATTACTCTTTTAATTTAACCCGAATCTCTGTTTTTAATTTTTAAACAGGAAAGTTTAGTCAATGTGCATTTACTGTGATTACTGATCTATTTAAGTTTCCCTCTAGCACATTTTGCACCTCATTTTGTGCCTTCTGTTTGTCTTGCTTTTACTTTGACTTTCTCCTTTCTTTCTTGCCTTTTACTGGCACAAGTGAGTTTTCTTATGCCTCTTTTTCTTCTGCTTGTTTGAAAGTTATGCATTCTCTTTCTACCATCTCATGATCACACGGAAACTTTTTCAACTTTTTTACAGAAACTTTTTTCCCAGTTTTACTGAGATGTAATCTACACACAGCACTGTGTAAGTTTAAGGTATACAGCATGTTTGACTTACATATATTGTGAAATGATTACCGTAATAATCACTCATTTAGTTAGCATGCATCACCTCATATAGATAAAAAAAAAAAAAAAGAAAAAAGTGATTTTTTCCCCTTGTGATGAGAACTTTTAGGATCTACTCTTTTTACAACTTCTCTATATAACATCGGCAGTGTTAACTGTAATCATCATGTTGTACATTATATCCCCAGGACTTATTTATCTTATGACTGGAACTTTATACCTTTTGACCACCTTCATCAAATTCTCCTACCCTGCACCCCGGACTCCCTGCCTCTAGTGACTACAAGTATAATCTCTTTCGATGAGTTTTTTTTTTTCCGGATTCCACGTAAAAGTGAGACCATACAGTATTTGTCTTTCTCTGTCTGACTTATCATAATGCCCTCAAGGTCCATCTATGTTCTCTGTCTGACTTATTTCACTTAGCATAATGTCCTCAAGGTTCATCTATGTTGTCACAAATGACAGGATTTTCTTCTTCTTCTTTTATTTTCTTGGCCATGCCTTGTGGCATGTGGGATCTCAGTACCCCGAGCAGGGATCAAACCTGCGTCCCCTGCATTGGAAGCGTGGAGTCTTAACTACTGGACTGCCAGGGAAGTCCCAGAATTTTCTTCTTTTTAATGCTGAATAATATTCTATTATATATATGTGTGTATATATATATATATATATATCATATATTCTTTATCCATTCATCTGTTGCTGGACACTTAGGTTGTTTCCGTGCACTGACTATTGTAATAGTGCTGCTATGAACATGAGTGTGCAGATATATTTTTGACATAGTGTCTTCATTTCCTTCATTCTCAGAAGTGGAACTGCTGGATCATAGGGTAATTCTATTTTTAATATTTTGAGGAACCTGCATATTGTTTTCCATAGTAGCTGTACTAATTTACAATCCCACCAACAGCGCACAAAGGTTCCTTTTTCTCTACATTCTGACCAATATTTACCTCTCGTCTTTTTGATTATCACCATTCTCACAGATGTGAGGTGATATCTCATTGTGGTTTTGATTTGCATTTCCCTGAACAACTTTTCATGGACCTGTTGTCCTTCATTATATCTTCTTTAGAAAAATATCTATGTAGGTCTTTGCCCATTTTTAAATTGTATTATTTGGTGGATTTTTTTTTGCTATTGAATTGTATGAGTTCTTTATATAATTTGGATATTAACCCCATATCTGACATATAATTTGCAAATACTTTTTTTTCCGTTCTGTGGGTTTTTTCATTTTGTTAATTGTTTCTTTGGCTGCACAGAAGCTTTTTAGTTTGATATGGTCTCACTTGTTTATTGTTAATTTTGCTTTAGGTATCATATCCAAAAAATCATTACCAAGATCCCTGTCAAGGAACTTTTGTCCTATGTTTTTTTCTAGGAGTTTTATGGCATCTGATATTACATTTGGGAATGCTCAATGGAGAAGACAGTCTCTTGAATAAATGGTGCTGGAAAAATTGAATTTACACATGTAAAAGAATGAAACTAAACCCCTACCTTACCCACTTACAAAAATTGACTTGAAATAGATTAAGCACATATACTTTTAACATGTCAACAAGTCTAAAAGTAATCAGCCCTGCACCCTGTCCCAGGATACTACGAAGACCTTAAGAGTGCTTTAGCTCCGCCTTCTGCTTAACTTATTTACTTATTGCCTGTTAGCTCTTTCATCCCTCTAGCTTTCCTGGTTCCTGCTGTACTCACAATGCCTAGAACATGTTCTGGCACATAGTAGGAGCTCAGTAGAATGCTGAATGGACATGTTATTATTCATCCTTTTAGTCCATTTATTTTATGTTTCCCATGTTAGTCATCAGTGTTATTATTGTTTTATATCCTTATTGAGTGACTGTTGCTTGTTCTCTTCATTAAAGACACAGCAAGAAATTTGTCAATGAGAAGAAATGCATACTCTCCCAAACTAGGGTAAGACTTATGCTTTGATGAGTCCTTCATTGGGTCTCGAGGTTACTGTGTCTTCCAGTGGTGGTTTTTTCATTTCAAAAAACACCTGCTGTTCAGGGCCCTTCAAGGATTCTAGGCTGGGAAGAGAGTCCGCTGTAGTGTGCCAGTTTGCCTGTCTGCTACGGGAGGATGAACCTTCAGTGTAGGTGCCAGGGACTCTGGGACAGGGCTTCCTGTTCTCCCTCTCTCTCTCCCATCACTCCCCTTCCTATTGGATGGTTCCCGGGAGCATGCAAATGTGCTGTATTCTCCCATCTGGGAAGCAGCCCTCCCTGATGCTGTGTCTGCCTCTAGATCGTGCCAGAGTTGGGGCATGCTTCCAGCCGGAGCTGGCAGGGCTGTGGGTGGATTGGCTGTATCACAGGGTGTTTGGTTTTCTCTCTTTGCTCTGCAGGGATCTGAGGCTGCTCCGTGTGAAGCTTGTGTTCCTGAGTAGGAAGGATCATGGCTGGGGAAAGGCCCAGGCTCCTTGGACCACTTGTCATCCTTGAACGAATTAGGGGAGCTTGGGACATACCTTCACCTGGATCAAGATCTACTTTCCCCTGCTGCATCCAGACCTCTGGGGTCTGCAGGGAGGTGGGCTCACCTCCCAGGCACAGAACCTTTGTGGGAGAAGCCCAAGGATGCGTTGAGGGACATTGAGACCTAGGTGGCCTAAGGCCGGCAGAGCAGTAAGAGGAGGGGGCCTGGCTCAGAGGGACATCAAACCCCAGGGCACGGATAGAAGGGTCCTGAAACAGGCTGTGGACAGCTCTTGTCCCTTTGACCGGTCACTGCTTCAGGTGAAGCCTTATCTTGCTGGCACCAAGTCTCCAGGGTCTGCAGCGTGCCAGGGCTTCACTGTGGTTCCCCTCAACTTAGCAGGCTCAAAAAGCCAGGGGCTTCCCTTCTAAGCAGTGGGTGCCTATAGTAGGGACAGCTCGCCAGGGGGCCGCCTGACCCCCACAAGGGGCCAACTGGATAACTCTCGCCCTTGGCAGGTGTGCCCTGTGAGCTGCACTCAGCCTCCCTGAGTCTCACCTCCTCCCCCATCCCATGGGGACGCCTCCTCCATGAAGCCAGGACAGTGAAGAGAGCATGTGTGCCAAGTGTCAGGGGAGAGCCTGGTGCACCCTGAACACTGTCTAAGGTCTGTTCTCTCCCTGTCACCACTTTTGCTTGTGATCTTAGCTGAGTCAGGGCCTTTGTCTGATCATTTGCTGAGCAGAGTTAATAATCCACATTCTCCTAACCTCCCAGAACTACTGAGAGAAACAAGTAGAAGGGTGGACTTGTTTTCCAACAAGGCCCAGCATCTCCAGTTTAGCTCCAAACCTGCCAGGCTGAGTGGGATTTCTCCTCTTCTACGTTCGGAGCCCTTGGAATCCACTGTGCTCTTTACCAGATGACAGTATTTGGCTACTAAGGGTCAGCCCATGTGTCACCTCCCCTTAAGAGTTCCCCACCTCTCCCCCCAACAGGATTAGGTGAGGACCTCCCCGTGACCCCCCTCCCCAGTCCCCATGCCACCTTCCACACCAGAGCTCATCGCCCTCTGCTTTGCCTTCGTGTCTGCCCTCCTGAGCAAGATCAGGGTCCAATTCTGACCCAAGTCTTTGGATACAGTACAGGTCTGACCAGAGCCCATAATGGCTTCTTAAACAAATAGATGCATGAATGGATAAATGAGGTAGAAGACGAACTGTGAGTGGCAGCCAGCTCAGGGAGTGGGCTTATAGCTGGTGGGTCCTCTCTGGGTGTGAAGAGGCCCCGGGGATTTCAACTTTTCAGCTACCCTCATGCTTAGCCCAGGGCAACCCTGAAAGATGCCCAGGCCCTGAGTGGAAGGCAGGCTCCTGGGCTTCACACTCAAACTCCTGTCCTGCTTTGGTCTCACTGCTCTCACCGGTCTTGGGTCTCCTCTCTGTAAGTAGTGACATTTTGCACAGACTGGAAGTTCAATGTTGAAAATAACATGGGCTCCATGTTGGGTTCATTATTATTCCTTATCATCATCAGGGCTGTTTCTGATACTGACTCTAATTCCTCACCACCCATGCATCCCACACCCTGCTCATTGGCCTTGCTACCCAACCGCCTTCACTGAACCTGGTCTTGAGCCCCCGTGTCGTCAAACCCAGGCTGCCCATCCTCTTAGGAGCGTCACACCAAAAGACTGGCTTCCTGGGAGCCGTCCCCCATCTTGGTTCCTGGGGTCCCACTCTGCCTGCGTCTCCCCTCTCCCTTCTCAGACTCTCTTTGCAACTGTGCCCATGTTCCCCTGGAGCTCACCCATTACCTTGGTCCCAGCACCACGGCAGGCGTGTACTTGTGGGCTGGCCCTTCTCTGGGTCACAACTCAGAGGCTACCCCTGACTTCTCAACCTTGACATGCCCCAAACTCAACTGCTAATTTTTCCCTTGAAATCTGTCCTCTCCTGGTTTTATTCAATTCTGTAGACGGCACCCAGTTCCTCAATGCCGACTCTTAGAAGTGGTCTTGATTCCTCTCACCCTCTCACACTCTACATTTGACCCACCAGCAAGTCCCAATGGTTCTGCTTTCACCTGGGCCTCAGATCTGTCCACATCTCCCCATTATTGTCTGGGTGCCCCCATGAGGTGTAAGCTCCATTTGTTAAACAAATGCCTGAATCTCATTTCATCTACCAAGGAACTCTGTGAAATAGGAGGAGTAGAGGTTAGAAACCAGGGCCCAGAGAGACCTGGGACAGGGATACGGCCTCAGGCCAGAGCCTCTCTTCCTTCTGCGGGTTGCACCACCTTCCTGGTAATGGGTTCAACACAGGCACTCAGGCTTAATCTCACCCCAGGGTTCAAATTCAGACACAACCCTCCCTACATTCTTAAAGGCTATGAGGCTTTAACTGTTGTTTGTGCCGCAGTCTCCTTGACTGTGGTTCAGGAATGTCTGTCACACTGTTTTTTTTTTTTTTTTTTAACATCTTTATTGGAGTATAATTGCTTTACAATGGTGTGTTAGTTTCTGCTTTATAACAAAGTGAATCAGTTATACATATACATATGTTCCCATATCTCTTCCCTCTTGCGTCTCCCTCCCTCCCACCGTCCCTATCCGCCCCCTCTAGGTGGTCACAAAGCATGGAGCTGATCTCCCTGTGCTATGCGGCTGCTTCCCACTAGCTATCTATTTTACGTTTGGTAGTGTTTATATGTCCATGCCTCTCTCTCGCTTTGTCACAGCTTACCCTCCCCCCTCCCCATATCCTCAAGTCCATTCTCTAGTAGGTCTGTGTCTTTATTCCTGACCTGTCCCTAGGTTCTTCATGACCTTTTTTTTTTCTTAGATTCCATATATATGCGTTAGCATATGATATTTGTTTTTCTCTTTCTGACTTACTTCACTCTGTATGACAGACTCTAGGTCCATCCACCACACTACAAATAACTCAATTTCGTTTCTTTTTATGGCTGAGTAATATTCCATTGTATATATGTACCACATCTTCTTTATCCATTCACCTGTTGATGGACACTTAGGTTGCTTCCATGTCCTGGCTATTGTAAATAGAGCTGCAATGAACATTGTGGTGCATGACTCTTTTTGAATTATGGTTTTCTCAGGGTATATGCCCAGTAGTGGGATTTCTGGCTCATACGGTAGTTCTATTTTTAGTTTTTTAAGGAACCTCCATACCGTTCTCCATAGTGGCTGTACCAATTCACATTCCCACCAGCAGTGCAGGAGTGTTCCCTTCTCTCCACACCCTGTCCAGCATTTATTGTTTGTAGATTTCTTGATGATGGCCATTCTGACTGGTGTGAGATGATGTCTCACTGTAGTCTTGATCTGCATCTCTCTAATGATTAGTGATGTTGAGCACCCTTTCATGTGTCTGTTGGCCGTCTGTATGTCTTCTTTGGAGAGATGTCTGTTTAGGTCTTCTGCCCATTTGTGGATTGTGGTTTGTTTCATAGGCCGTTGCAGGGATTACAGCAGCGAATATGCAGAATGCCCTCAGTTCTGTCAGCTCACTGACCGCCCCGGGGTCGCGTGTTTATCACCACAGTTGCTGTCTCCACTGCGGAGTCCGGCACTAGACTTCTCTGTAGAGATGTCTACCCTTGCTGGCTTGCTTCACGTCCCTTTCACTCCTCAGCCCACTCACGTATGGTTCTCCCAGCTCTCTGCTAGGAGTTGCTCCTGGGGTCATCAGGAATGGCAGTGGCATTAGTCCTGTACACTGGTCCTTGCATCTTACCCTGTCTCACAGAGCACGCAGCTCCATCCCTCCTGAGGCAGCCCCTCCCCTCTGTGGCCGGGATACGCCCAGCTTTTCTCCACCTCTCCCTCTCCCTCCCTCCCTCGTTCCCTCCCTCCTGCTCTCTCTCTCTCTCTCTCTCTCCTTTGCTGGCTACCCCACCTCCACTGGACCCTAAGGACTGGCCTCTGTCCCCATTCCTGGCTCAGGGTCTGTTCTTCTGGGAGACCTCATCCACCCACATAGCATCACCCGCCAGCCATTCACCACCCTGTCTGCAGCCAGCTCTCCCTTCTCCTGCCCAGCCTGCTCCTCTAAGTTCCAATCCAGACCTCCTTGTGGGGTCAGCAGTGCCAGTACTGAATATGTTTCAACTGAGCTGGACTTTCCCCTGAATCTGACACCTTTATCTTTCCCCAGGGACAGGGCACTGTCCCCCCCACCCCAAACCCAGGAATCCTTCTTAACCCATCCCCTCTCCTTCTATACTCCATTACCTCCTGTGCCGTTTTGCCTGATTCATGGTCCCCAGACTATCCACTTTCCCCATCTCTCCAGACCTCCCTCTAGTCCAAACATGTAATTTCTCACCTGGATGGATTACTTTGCCATTCTAATCCATTCTCCACAAAGCAGCTTATTCAAGCCTTTAAAAACTCTCCTCGGATCGTGTCACTTTGCGACTTAGAACTCTTCAACCCTTGCTGGTAGCTCTGCTGATAAATTCCCAGGTCCGTGGTGTGTTTTCTCACGACGGTGCCCTGGTTTCCTGAGTCCACTCACCACCAGCCTTTTCCTGCTTCTTGAAAGTCCCGTGCTGCTCCCTTCTCCAGGCCTTTGTCTGGCTGGCTAGCCCAGCCTCACCTTGCTGTGCTTCCCAAGGTCACGTGCTGTGCCCTCAGACTAGGTCAGGGATTCTATTCTCTGAAGCATGTCCATGATGCCTTAAAGAGCTGTATCTGTGATTTTGTTATTTGCCTGAGGCCACACCCTCCAGTCTCTTGGTTTTAAATCCCAAGGAAATACTGGTGTTTCCCACATCACCCTCTCCTCTAGGCTCTCAGCCTGGGTATCTGTCCACCCACCTGAAACATCCACTAGGATGTCCAGCAGGTACCTCAACAGGGAACATGTCTGAAAAGCAAATTCCTGATTCCACCTGGGCCAGACCTGCCCCTCCTTCAGTGTCCCAGTGCAGCCCTCCATGCTCAGGCCACCCCTGATGGCTACCCTCCTGCTTTCACACTTGAATTCAGTTCTCACCTGCTGGCTCTACATCCAAATTCCAGGACATTTGACACTGACAGATACTCCGTTTTTTAGTATTGCCCTTGTGTGAACTAAATGTTTGTGTCTTCTCCAAAGTCACATGTTGAAGCCCTTATCCCCAGTGTGATGATGTTTGCGGGGGGGGTGGTCTTTGTGAGGTAATTAGGTCACAAGGGTGGAGCCCCCAGGATCGGATTTGTGCCATTTTAAAAGAGGAAGACACATGAAAAGTCTCTCTCTGCATGCATTCACCAAAATGACCAGGAAGAGAGCCCTGATAGAGATCCAGACCATGCTGGCAGCCTGATCTTGGACTTCCAGTCTCCAGAACCATGAGGAATAAACGTCTGTTTTTTAAATCATCCAGGTCTATGGTATTCTGTTGTCGACTGAAAAAAATGCACAACCTAAAGGTTGAGAATTATGCTTTATTTGGCGGACAAAACTGAGGACTTAAGCACAGGATGCAGACTCTCAGATGCTCTGGGAGTCTGAGCAGTCGCTCCCAAAAGGAAATGGAGGAACCAGGATATATAGGAGTTTTTGCAACAAAGACCAGGTAGTCGGAACATCAAATGACTACTGTTAGTTAAAGAAAACCAGACATCTCAAGTTAATGAATTTAGCACTTTTTTATGAATGGGAAGATTCAAGAGTCTGGGCTTGTTGAAATAATTCCTTTGATACGCACCTCAGCTCTCTGGGGCCAGCATCCTGTGATTTCTCATCCTGAGTCTCCTCAGGGTGCACCGTTGTGAAGGGATGGCTGCAGCGGCTGACTGCTAGATGGCGAGCATCCTGTTCCATGCTGAGTTCCCTCAGGGCTCACCTTGGGGGAGGCTGTAATGTGATGGCTTGATGGCTGCAACATCCTTTGTTTACTGATATGGCAGGCAACATGTTTTCATTGACACTGTTATGGCAGCCTGAACTAACAGACATCTCTCTTCTACGTGACAAAATATTTTCAGTAATAATCATGAAATAAAGCAAATAATAAAGTCCAAGAAATGAAGTGCAGAGTGCAAATTTTCTTAAACTGAACTTTGTGTATATAATCATGCTGATAAAAAATTAGTGAATTTCAATAAAGCAGAATCAGCCAAAAGAGGTACAGTTCAGACAACTGACACAAGATATCAATGATGTAATGTTTTATTTCCTTTATTAATTCTTTAGTTTTAAAACAATCTCTTAACAATTATAAAAGGCTAAATTTCAATTTAAAATATATTATTTACAATTGGTAATAGTTCGTGTATAAATTAACATATGTTCTTGTAAAACAAAAATGTCACACCTCACAGTTTGCACTGTTTTAAATACATTTTAAACACAAAAATCATATTTTAAACGCAAAAAACTATCCCAAGTGGTCACAGGGAATGACAGAGTTGAAGTAACTCACATTCTGTGGCCTTGTCTTCATAATTGCTGTGCTGTCAATATTTGTCTCAACTCTGCAGTTTAAACGCAGGGTCTGGAGCCCTCATCTGGGCCCTAAGTGAGCTTGTGTGGTTGGGAACCATGGAAACTTATGCGTGACCTTGTCCCAGAGGTTGGGGGCGGTCAACCTTGCAACTGACAGTTCTCTGAACTAACCTCCACGTGGAACACATTGCTGATTAGAGAATACATCGTAAAATGTGCACATTTGACGTTTCCGGCTGTAGTAATAAAACTCAATAGTAAATGCAGCATTCTTTAAAAATTAGACAAACACAATATTATTGAAGGAGAAATATTTTCTCAGTGATCATATTTAGAATTGCCCATTCTTGGATCTTGGGTTCTCTCAGGGCGATGCACCCCTTTTGCCTTCACTGGGGGCAGACTGCTCCCACACCATACCTTGGCACCTGCCTGCAGGGTCAGACTCCCTCTCACCAACCTCCCTGCCACTGTGGTGGTCCCAGCCGTGATCTTTCACCTGATTCCTGTCATTGTCACTGTGTGGGCTGAATCGTGTCACCCTCCCACTTCCCTCCTACAAAATTCACACGTGGCAGTCCCCACCTCAGCACCTCAGAATGTGACCATATTTGGAGATGGAGACTTCAAAGAGGTAATTAAGGTAAAATGAGGTCATTGGGGGTGGGCCCTAACCCAATATGACTGGAGTCCTTATAAGAAGAGATTAGGACACAGACACATGCAGAGGGACGACCACGTGGACACACAGAAGACGGCCGTCTGTGGGGTTTGCTATGGCAGCCGAGTTGACCACTGTGGTCACCTAAGAGGGTCGCACGTTTCTGTCCTCATCCCCCTGCGGCCCTGCCCCATCACAGCAGCACAGTGATCCTCCAGGTCGGACCATGTCCTACGTCTGCTCCGCCCCTCCAGGTCCGCCTTGCCCGAGGCTCTCTAGCAGGCTTATGACTTCCTCCCCAAACCTGGCTTCCCCTCCCCCCACTCCCCGCAGGCCCCAGGGACCTCTGCCCTTTGCTGGTTACTCTGCAGGATACCTCCCACGCAGGTGTCCACACTGCAGCTCCACCATGGCCTTCCCTCTTAAAAAGCCACCTCCTCATGGGGCATTGCAAAATTCATGTTCCCCATCCCACACTTCCTCTCTCTCCTGCCTGCTTTGCCCCTCCTATTAGCACACAATCTCACATTCCTGCCTGCTGTATCTCACCTGGCTGCGGAATGAGGTCATCTGTCCTGAATTCCAGAGCCTAGGGCAGGGCTTGGCACAGAGCAGGTGACCGGTAACCATTCATCAATGGAAAAGATGAACACATGAATGAATGTCCAGCCCCTTGCAAGCCCCTCTGCCAGAGCAGGGAACAGCCCTGACTTCTTATTAAATAGCTTCATCCCTGGGGCCTGGGCTAACAGCTGGCACATCTAAATTTTGAATTCAAATGTGCTGATTCCCTTGGATTTCACCACACTCTCTGAGCAGACTTACAAATACAGCTAAGACTGCAGAATTAGCCCCCCAGGACCTGGCTCTTTCAACTGGGAAGTGAAACGGGATTTCAGAGCAGCGGTGGAAGTAAGAGGCTTGAGGGGCTTTGGCAGGGATACAGGGTTTGAGGAAGTTTCTGGAAGTTAATTCACCCATAAAGCTATCTATTATACCTAAAATTCAGACACAAGGGTTTTGGGGGTGGGGCTGTCTAAGCCACTGTGCATTTCCTTTGGGACATGCAGCCTGGGGAGAAGGCCACACAGCTCATTGATTCACCAGCCACATTTGGACACCCCTGCCTGGGGCCTGGATGGGAGACAGGATTGTATCAAGAGCCAGTTGTCTCCCCCAAGTCCAGGGCCTTTATCGGTGAGTAACCCTGAAATTCGCCCCCTCCATGGGGACCCTCACCCCTTCCTGGACCTTCAAGGTTTGACCAAGCTAAGCTGCCAGTGGCCTGGAAAGGCTCGTTGGAGAAGGTACAGCTTTCAAACCTGTCAGTTCAGGCTTCCCAGAAAGGGCTTTAAAGTCTGACGCGCCGGCTCCTCCCTTGGCTAAGAACTGGCACATTCTTTCCTCCCGTACCTCAGTTTGCTCACCTATAAGCTGAGGAGGGCCACGCCCACCTGGCAGGTGCGTGTGAAGGTCCAGAGCGGTGTAGAGAAGCAGCTGTCCTGGAGTCAGTTAACGCGGGGAAGCAGCGCGACCTAGGACAGCACCGAGGGGACACAACCCCAGAGGCTCCAGTCCTGGAGTCCCGGCAGGACACTGAACAGAGAGGCAGAGGCACTGGCCACCGGCCTCGCTGTCTCTGCCGTCCTGCCCAGCAGCTGTGTCTGAGGCCCACAAGGCAAGCACATGGGCCGTTAGACCCAAGGGCTTGAGAGCAGCCATCCTGAGGCAGCTGACGGCAGGGATGGGGGGGACCTTTGTGTCTGCCAGTCCCCTCCTGAGGCTGGGGTCACTCTCCTCACCAGGGGCCTCTGTTTCACCAGGCAGTTCATCTATTCCAGCCCAAGGGCCCATCCTCAAAGCGCATTTCATGCAAACTGCTGAGTGTGTGGGATTTATCCAGGATCTGCTTTCTTTAAAATAGTATCAGGGTCTCCTTTTGTTAATTGCAGAGCCATTACTAAGGGAAGGGAAAAGGGCAACCTTCCTTTTCTGGGGGCAAAATCTACTAGAAATGAAGACTCTTGTTGGTGATGGGACGCTCATAGGGATGGGGAGTCTCAAAGGGGACCCCAAAGGGTTCTACATCACTTTGGGCTGCACTTGACCATCAGAATGGCCTGTCCGAGCCTGGGGAACCCTGATGATGTCCAATCAAGGCCACAGTGATGTGGTGGAGGCCTCTGGGGCCAGGACCGCAGAGAGCCACTAGGGTGACAAGTGTCTCAGTTTGCCTGCCCAAGGTTTAGCTAGAAGTTCTGCTCACTCTAGAACAGTGTGGCCTCTGCACCTCTGCACGGTGACCCGTCCTCCTCTCTGCTGCCACCTACATGCCCTCTGACCTTGTCACACCTTTGCCCTTCCTGACCAGGTGGGAGGTCAGGGGCCAGGTTTTCAGGGGACAGTGTCAAGTAGGCCACTGGTGAACCCATTTGTGCCCTCTGGCCCTGGAATGCTGCTTGGGGTTGGGGAGCTGGCAGCCAGGGGTTAAATGGCGTCCACATTGACCAGAAGGCAGGGGGTGCAGCTTCTAGGGAGCGAAGCCACTCCTCCTGGGGCGTGGGGCACAGGAAGCTCTTCCAAAGTCTTGGGAGAAAAGTTGTGTAATTACCCTCTAGGTTAAGGAATTATTTAGTCTACTTCTTCCTTTACTGGCCAGGCCCTGTGCTGGGGGCCTGGAAACGCTGACGCATAGAATGCTGTTCTCATCCTGGGGTCTGGGGTTCAGGCGTGTGGGACGGACAGGCACTTAGCAGAAAGGACACTGTGAGGGCTAAAGCCCCTGAGGGAGAAAGGAGGTGCTGTGTATGTGTGTGTGTGTGTGCACACGTGAATGTGTGTGAGTGCACACTCTTATGAGACACCCAGCCCAGTCTAGGGGATGGGGAGGGAGACAGAAGAGGGCTCCAGGGAGAGGGCAAACTCAGAGGCAGGGAGACACAGGGATGGCCTTGACCGAGCTCAGCCATTCTGGGAGGGTCCTGAGTGACATCAAGGAGCCACATAAAACCCAAGAAACTTATAGTCCATTGTAGACTAAGACTTGGGGCTGCCTCTCACTCACTCTTATACCTTCATTCTCTCTTTCTTTCTCTCATTTTCTCTCTCACTCACACCCACACACACACACTCTCTCTCTCTCACTGTGAGGCAGGCACCCAAAGGTTTTCCACATCCTCAGATGTCACAGTGAGGCGAGACATGTCAAGAATGGGGAAGTTTTGTGCCTGGAAAGCGATGGTGCATCCTTCATTTATTAATAGTGAAGAAACTGGGTACCAAAATCTTGCTAACTGCATTGATGTACTAGAAACAGAACTCTCTTTTTATTCGAAAACATTTCAGTGTATATTTTGAAAACTTCTGAGTGAAAAATTTAAAAAATCTTATTCAAAAACCCACACAACTTTTATCAAAGTTATGAATACATGGGTTTAAAGAGTCTCACAGCCCAACAAGTTTTGTTATGCAAAACAGCAGTCTCCTTGCCCCACCCCATTCTTTCCTGCTCCCCAGAGAAAACCAATTTTCAACAGTTCTTTTGATGTTATGTTCACAATTCTAAATAAAATGCTTACATTGCTAACTTTTAATTTTCCAGTTCTGGGCATTATTCTTTTACTTCTTACCATAGAAAGTGGGGAATTATTTTTCATTCACACTCATTCTAGGCAGCACCACACACATATTCTAACACTTTCCATCCCCCATTATCAACAACATAGTTACATCCTAATTCTGCATGGATTCTGCATGGATTGAGAGCACAGAAGTTCCCACACTCCTAGGAAAAGACCCATTGTTCTGTAGCCATGGTAACAAATAACAGCAGAGCGGTTTTAAACTTTTTCAATGGAGAGACAACAGCTGACTTCAAGGAACATGCTTTGCAGCCAACCAATCAGTGTCAGCTCCTAGCTGAAACTCAGCCAATAAGAGATGGACACAGTCAATTAAGTGGCCTCTGTGTGCCAGCCAATCAACCATATTGTGTCTCATCCAGTCACCTTCAAGTGATGAGGAATGACATCATCCACAGTCTGGATGGATGGCCAGTCCTTGCACTCCTGGCTCCGTGCTCTGGGAGACTGCCTGGACAGCAAAGCCCTCCTTTTCTCAAGTGAGCAGTAAGTTCAGCTTTGCATTTTATTTTAGAGTTGAAGGATAGCCTCATCATCCTTGACAAGATGAACATTCATTATTTACAGTGTGACTATGTTAAGGCTTTTCACAGGCAAACCCTTTCTTGCATAACATTTTGTTTTACCTGGAGTTAATGATTGCTCTATGTTTTTCATTTGCTTAGTTTTCTTTTCCTTTCTTGCATAACTTTTTTGCTATACCTGGAGTTAATAATTGTTCTGTATTTTACATTTGTTTGATGTTTTTCTGTACTTGTCTCTAATTTATCCCCAAACCCTTCTCTGTTGTCCATGCTTCTTCCCTGTTGGCGTAAATTTCCTCTCACTGTGTTCCAATACATAAGCTGTTCTATCAGTTTTGTTTTCCTGCAAAGTGTCCCTTAGAGCTCCTGACCTCCCCAGCTGCTCTGGCTATCCTGGCCCTGCTGCTCGATCATCTTAGGGTCTCCTTCATGGCCTACCTGGGAACCCCTTTCCGTTGTCTGTCCCATTGGACCCCTTTTTCCTGCAGCCCTGGAAGGGTGATACCTCACTTTGGAGAAGCCCATCCCCTGAGGGCTTGCTGAGGAAGGGTGCAGGGGAGGACAACCTGAGTGCTTGCATGTCTGAAAAAGTCTTATACTCTAACTCCTGATAAAACCAAACTACTGGTATAGAATTCTCTGATCAAGATTATTTTCCTTTAAAATTTTGAAGGTATTGCTCTATTTTTGGTTTTCAGAATTACTAATAAGACACTTGTTGCATTCTGACCCTCAAACCACTGTATCTAACTCATGTTCGCTTATTTTTATATCCTCTCTGAGAGCTTGTAGGATCTTAGTGAGTCCTCAGTATTTGAAACATAATGATGACAAGCTCATTTATCCCACATGTTCCCATCCCTTCAGGTTGTCCTGTTGCAAGTTCAAGCTCATTCACCAACTTCTCTTTTTCCTCCCTCCCCCCAACCCCCGCCCCAGACTTTGAGGTGCTGGGGTGGAGCTTTAGAGCTGGTGGGGAGGGAGCATTGCAGTAGGGCCCTCTGCTGAGTGTGTCTGGCCCAGGCTTGGTCCTGGTGATTGGCATCTGTCCCTGCTGGCATCTGATGGTACTTCCATGTCCTCCTTGGTCTGTGGTCACTGACACCCAACACTTAACTCTGAGTCTCCTTCTGTGAACTCTGAGGCCACCGGGCTGTTGATCCTGTAAGACACAGCACTGGGTGGGGGGCTGCTTTAGGCCTCTCTACCACCTCCTGGGGTTCCCCCAGGAAATGGGATGCACATTCCCACAGCTTTGGGGGTAGCCTCCATTTTCTGGGGGTTCTATCATCCCTGCTTTGGGAAGTGACCTGGGGGGGGTGGGCTGCCGGGCAGGAGGTCTTTAGCAGCACCCAGCCTTGTTGCCTTCTTCCCTGCCCTCTCCTCCCCCAGCCCAGGAGCCCCCATGGCTCTGTATGTGTGTGTGTGTGTGGGGGTACCTGGTGAGGTGGTACCGGCCCATCCTATCACTCATGCAGGGACTCCATCTCTTTTTAAAAAAAAGTAATTAATTAATTAATTAATTAATTTTTGGCTGCATTGGGTCTTCGTTGCTGCACGCGGGCTTTCTCTAGTTGTGGTTAGCGGGGCTACTCTTCATTGCAGCGCACAGGCTTCTCATTGTGGTGGCTTCTCTTGTTGCAGAGCTTGGGCTCTAGACGTGCGGGCTTCAGTAGTTGTGCCTCGTGAGCTCTAGAGCGCAGGCTCAGTAGTTGTGGCGCACGGGCGCAGTTGCTCCACGGCATGTGGGATCTTCCCAGACCAGGGCTCGAACCCGTGTCCCCTGCATTGGCAGGCGGATTCTCAGCCACTGCGCCACCAGGGAAGCCCCAGGGACTCCATCTCTCATTGGTCAGACCCCGTTGCTCCTGGAGTGCTGTCTCTGTCCTGGGCTCGGGCATCCCTTTGCGACACTGCAGGAGGCTGCCACGTGGTCTCTCTGCTCCTACCCCTGCTTGGAGCAGCCCCAAGGGGCTTTGTTTGTTTGTTTGTTTAACTTGTAGCCCAGGTTGGTCCCTTCCCCTCTCCCTGTCTTCCGAAGACCTCCCTCCAATGCTCGTGTTCAATGTCTACTCGGCTTCTGTAACCTCCCCTGCCCATCTCCTTGTCTCCTTCCTCCAGTGTACTGGCTCCTTGGCTGCTCGTTAAAGCTGCCGGTCTGGCCTCGGGGCCTTGGTGTTGCTTTCCCCGTGGGGACGTTCTCCCAGCTCTTCCTCCCCACTCATTCATGTCCCTGCGAGTTGTCACCAGAGTGCATCCTTCTCGACCCTCCCAGAGTTTCTCTTCCCCTTCCAGAGGACAGTGGAAGGGAGCCCATGATACGGGGAGCGTGGGATCATGTGTTATTTCACGAGGGTTTCGCCCTGGCTGCACGTGGGCTCCAAGGCAGAGACTCCCCTGACTGGTCTTGTCATCTCCGGTCCTGACTGAGCTGACGTGGGGCAGGCACTTGGTAACTTGTTTGCATGAATGTGAACCCGGAGCTGAGCAATGACTCACGCTGCCATCTTCTCCATTCTGCCATGGAAACCCTTTGCTGTGAGTGGGGCCCACCCCAAGCCCTCCAGGCTGTGGCTGAGCCGGGGAAACACACTCCGGCCAGAGAAGCAACATTCC
Source organism: Mesoplodon bidens (assembly GCF_964165515.1). Classification (NCBI taxonomy): domain Eukaryota; kingdom Metazoa; phylum Chordata; class Mammalia; order Artiodactyla; family Ziphiidae; genus Mesoplodon; species Mesoplodon bidens. The sequence continues at coordinate 424,520 of NC_138165.1, read as the reverse complement.
TTTACCAGAGCAGTCTAAATTCAGTGTGTGCTAATTAGACCTCTCAGTGTCACCCTGTTTCCTCTAAACCTCTGAACCAGGAGGGGTCCCTGGTTCCATCCCCTCCCATCCCCAGCCAGGCTCTGCCTGTCTGCTAACCTGTTCCCCTGGAGTTCTGCCGTGGAGAGCTGGGAATTAGCAAAGTGCCAGGCACCCTCTACCCCATGCCCGTGCCCAGCCCCCTGAGTCCCCTTCTCCTGGCCCCGCCCAGCCTGGCCTTACCTGTGCCTTCAGTCTCTTCTAGTTTTATTTGAGGGCTTTATCTGCAGTCACACAGGCTGCCCTGTCCCATGTGTGGGAGCCAATGGGAACACAGGGAATTAAACTCCCCTAAGTGGTCCTCAACAAGTGAGTCTCAGGACTTTTGTATAACTTCTCCAGCTCCCTCACCCTGAGGTGGGATGAATCTGAGGCCTATGTTTTACACTGTTTCCCGACAGGATGAAGCTGGTGGTGTGTTGTTAAGTGTTTATTAACCAGTTCTCAGGGGTGGTGGTGGGGTGGTGGGACGAACTGGATTTGTAGCGTTTGCAGATTTCCATGGTGTGAAAACTCCTACCATGACTAATATCAGCCAGCACGTGACATCACTGAAGGTGAAGCTGGGAGGAGATGCACCCCATGAACCGTTGTGAACAAAAGAGCAGGTGTGAACCCAGGGAAGATGTGAGCAGAGGGCAGGTGTGAGCCTAAGGGCAGGTGTGAGCCTGAGGGCAGGTGTGAGCCTGCTCCAGCTAGCCTGGGACCGAGGTCTCGTCAGCACACCTTCCTGCCTTCCCTTTCCTGTCTCCCTCCCCTCCTGCTGGGATCCCTGCTCCTCCCAAATAAATGATTTCTACTTGAATCCTGTCTCAGGGCCTGCTTCTAGGAACTCAATTTAAACAGCCAGAGTTAGCTCCAGAAAGGACCGTGGATGTTGTCCATTTTTAAGATGAAGAAACGGAGGCCCAGAGAGGGGAGATGACTCCCCAGGGCCCCAAGCTGGGTAGCAGCAGATCCAGCTTCAGAAGTTCCAGGGTCAGGGGTCATCTTCAATTACCATCTCAGCAATGTGGAATTGGGGGTCACACCCAAGAATGCATGGCTGTCACGTGTCTGTGCCTGGAGACAGCCCCTTTGCAGGGAGGTACTGGGCAGTCCTGCAGCCCAGGGTCACGGCAGGACAGAAGGGGAAGAGTAGGGGCTCAGGGGGTGAGGCAGGCAGGGTTCAGAATTCTTGCTGTGCCTTTTTAGGGTGAGCCAGGATGTCACTTTTCCATCTCTGTAAGGTAGTGATGGTGATTCTGACCCAGAGAACCTCCTGCAGACATTCCCTTAGTGCCCAGCACACAGTTGGTCCTCAGTGAGTGATGATGTGGAGAACGGTGATGAGTATGCCAGGTAGGGCAGTCACAGTGTCCCGCCATAAACTGGACTCCTCATCTGCACAGAGGGAGCAAGAAACAAGCCAGCAGCTGGCTGGGGGCATGTGTGGGGCGACCTGAGGGATGCAGGTGGGTCTTCCACTGGCCGGCAGCCTGAGGAGCACCATGAGGTTGCCACGTCCTGCGTGCTCCAGGGGTCAGGGCTATCCCGGACCCTGAAGGTCATGACTGTCTCTCCACATTCATTCCTCACCCAGCTCCTCCCAGGAGAAATGGGCTGAAGCACGACGTCACCTCAGTCATGGAGCTGTCGCAGCTACAGATGGATGCTGGTGCCGTGGGCTGATTACTGCTGCAGGTAAATGCTGGGAAGGGGTGTGCAGGACGGGGGTTAGGCTGGGCTTCTGTAGTGCACATTTGCAGAAAATAATATTATATTTTTAGAAAGCATTTTCATCCAATTCCCCATGGCTGGTTCCCCTTTGTTCTTCTATTTCCTGGTGAGATGTTACGCAGTGATTGGTTAATTTGAACTTCTGAACTTTTATCGAGGATAATTATCAAAAGGTAGCCATGGGAATTAGTAGGACTTTTTTTTTTTTTAATCAGTTGGAGTGACGGCATTTTGAGATGAGGCCATTCTGGACAGAGAGGCAAACTCTCCTGGGAGCCCTGCACTGAGGTGAGAAGGACTCGGGTTCCCCTTGTAGCCAAGGGCCCTCCCATCACAGGGGCTGTCCCCACGTTCTGAGGACTCCATGTGCCCCAGCCTGCTCTGCAGGTCAGTGCACGACAGAAGATCAGCCCAAGGTGGGAGGTAGGTGGATTTGGGCTCGTGCCCTGCCCGCTCTCACTGCAGTGTGACTCGACGCCTTTTGGTTTCTCTGGGCCAGTCCCCTTTTCTGTGGGGTGGGCTGTGTGTCCACCTTGGGTTGTCATACGGACTCGGGAAATCACAAGCTCCATCTCCAAGCTCCATGCTGACGCAGGGTGGGCACAGGGTGTCATAGTTCCCTCTGCCTCTTGTCAAACTGCCTGATCGCAGTTTTTATTGAGCACCTATTGTGTGCATATCCCTCTGCAAGCCTGGCCCCTGTCCTCTGGGGACTTGGATTCCTTCCCTGGCCCCTTCCTGCATGAGGAAGAGTGCAGGGTGATGCTGAAAATAACCCACCTATAGGAGTGACTCCTACCTGCCAGGCACTGTTCTCAGTATCTACATGAATTACTTCATTTAACCTTCCCAGTACTCTTTCCCCCATTTTACAGGCATGGACATTGAGCATAGGGAGAGTAAGTAACTCATGTGAGGCCCCAAGACCAGACTGATTGATAATGGGGGAGGGAGGGGTTGTTGATAATGGAAGAGGCTGTACACTTGGAGGAGCAGGAGGTTTATGGGAAATCTCTGTACTCTGTGCACAAAATTGCTATGGACCAAAGACTGCTCTAAAAAATAAAGGCTATTTTTTTTTAGATGGCTGGCATCTTGCAGTGCCTGGTCATGGTAGAAGTTAGGCATAAAGCAGAGGACCTGGGGATTTAACTCAAGGGCTCTAAGAATCCATGGAAGAGTCCACAGCAGAGAGGGCATGATGGGATTTGTTCTTTAAGCAGATGTCTCTCATCATCAGGCAGGGAACACTGTGGGGCCCTGTTTGGCTGGGGTGGGGATTCCTGTGTTCCTGTGTGAGGAAGTTTTTGCAGAAAGCGTCTGCCCTCCCATTCCTACCCAGCCCTGCTAAGCCATCTGGACCCTCTGAGGTGTCACTGGATGACCCTCCAAAAAGGACTTTATCTCATACCCACTCCATTCTCTAAATGAATTTTTCTCCAACCATACAACTTAGTTTGGAAAGTCTTGTAGAAAAATATTTTCATCTATTAATTATGTTCTCATGGGTTCCTTGGAATGCAACAAGAGATGAGAATCCTTTGAGCTTAGCATCTTGCCTTTTTCCTAAAATTTCCCCTAGATTTAGGAGCCCACTTAACAGGAGGAGTAGTCTCAATATTCCTATTACCCATCACTTTCCCATCTGAAGAAAACTAAAAACCAGACAAAATATATAAAACAATGGTTTTCCAGCACTGGACTGTGATCCATGGGGAAGAGTAAAGAAATGAAGTGAACCCTAAGACACGTCACTTACTGCCTGTAGGGAGTTTCAGCCACTGTGCTGGGAAGTTGAATCCAAGCAGAGCCTTGTGGTCTTCCTGAATTGAAGAGACAGCTGGACCTGTGAGAGGCTAAGGCAACTGGAGTTTTCAGGGTAGGTTTTGGAGAAGAGATCTATGGAGGGTCCTCTTAGGTCTTGAGCTGATTACTGGTCAGCATATTGTATGTCAGGAAACAACCTAAGTCCAGGGAAAGAGTCACTTGAAAGCAACAAAAGGAACAACCCTCAGAGCTCACAAAGGGGGCTGGGAAGAGTTTGTGTTCCCACCAGCTGGTGGAAAACCTTGTAATTCATGGGGAACTGGATAGAGTACCTAGGAGGGTATATCCTCTGAAGTTAAACAAAATTAGCCCCAGAATAATGGCTGCTTTAGTTCTGCCTAACAAATCTTAAAGGTAAGCCTTGACAAGGTCAAACTGCTTCCAGGTAACTAAACTGTATCTTAGACAAAAGTTCAAGAATATTTGAAAATAAAAATATTCAATAAACAACAAAGTAAAATTCACAATGTCTATCTAGTCAATAATTACTAATTATTCATCAAAGCATGAAAATATGATGCATGACAAGAGAAAAACTAATAAAAACAGAACTGCAAATGACACAGATAATAGACTTATTAGACAAGAGCATCAAAAGAGTTATAACTTTGTTCCATATGCTTTGGTAGGTGGGAGAAAGATTGAGCATGTTAAGTAGAGGTAGAGAATATATAAAAAACACAGGTCAAGATTCTAGAGGTAAAAATGAATATATCTGAGATGAAAAATACACTGGATGGTATTAATGACAGATTGATGCTGAAAAGACTGATGAATTTGAAGAAATAGCAGTAGAAACTATCCAAAATGAAACAGAAGGAAAATATCAGACTGAAAAAATATGAACAATGAACTGTGGGAAAACTTCAAGAGACCAAACATGTATAATTGGAGTCCCCAAAAGAGAGGAGAGGGGGAAGGACAGAAAAAATATTTGAAGGAATAATGGCTGAAAAATTTCCAAGTTGGATGAAAGCTATAAACCCACAAGAAGCTCAATGAACCCCAAACAAAATAAATAAGAAAATTACACCAAGGTGTATCATAATCATTTTGCTTAAAACCAGTGATAAAAAGAAAATCATAAAGCAGTTGGAGCAAAAGACCTGTTATGTACAGAAGAACAAATATGAGAATGAAAGTAGACTTATCACTGGAAACAATGCAATGGAGAAGACAGGGGAGTGACACCTTTAGAGTGCTGAAAAAAACACCCTTGTCAACCTAGAATTCTATGCTTTGTGAAAATATCTTCCACAGTTAAGGTGAAATAAACTTTCTTGGAATGTCAAAAGATGGAACAATTTATCACTAGAAGACCTGCACTACAGGGTATATTAAAGAAGTCCACCAGGAAAAAGGAAAATGATTCCAGATGAAAATGTGGATCCACAAGAAGAAATGAAGACTATCAGAAATTGTAAAGATGTAGGTAAATATAGAATATTTTTTAAAAAAGCTTTTAAAAGGAAAATTGACTGTTCAATGTAAAAAAATGATACCACTGTATTGTGGGTTTTATAACACATGCAGAAGTGAAATATATGACAAAAGGAGCAAAAAGATGGGAGGGGGAGAAATAGAAAAATGCTGTTCTAAGGACCTTATACTATATGTGGAGTACAGTAATATTACTTAAGAGTAGATAGTATACCATAAACTCTAAAGCAACCACATACAAACACAAAGAGTTATGGCCAATAAATTGACAAAGGAGGTTAAATAGAATCATTAAAAATATTCCATCCAAACACTCCCAAACTCATTCTACAAGGCCACCATCACCCTGATACCAAAACCAGACAAAGATGTCACAAAGAAGAAAACTACAGACCAATATCACTGATGAACAAAGATGCAAAGATCCTCAACACAATACTAGCAAACAGAATCCAACAGCACATTAAAAGGATCATACACCATGATCAAGTGAGGTTTATCCCAGGAATGCAAGGATTCTTTAATATATGCAAGTCAATCAATGTGATACACCATATTAACAAATTTGAAGGAGAAAAACCATTTGATCATCTCAATAGATGCAGAAACAGCTTTCGACAAAATTCAACACTGATTTATGATAAAAACCTTCCCGAAAGTAGACATAGAGGGAACTTACCTCAACATAATAAAAACCATATATGACAAACCCAAAGCCAACATCGTTCTCAGTGGTGAAAAACTGAAACCATTTCCACTAAGGTCAGGAACAAGACAAGGCTTTCAACTCTCACCACTATTATTCAACACAGTTTTGGAAGTTTTAGCCACAGCAATCAGAGAAGAAAAAGAAATAAAAGGAATCCAAATAGGAAAAGAAGAAGAAAAACTGTCACTGTTTGCAGAAGACATGATACTATACATAGAGAATCCTAAAGATGCTACCAGAAAACTACTAGAGCTAATCAATGAATTTTGTAAAGTAGCAGGATACAAAAGTAATGCACAGAAATCTCTTGCATTACTATACACTAATGATGAAAAATCTGAAAGAGAAATTAAGGAAACACTCCCATTTATCATTATAACAAAAAGAATAAAATACCTAGGAATAAACCTACCTAAGGACGTGTATAAAGACCTGTATGAAAAACTGTATAAGACACTGATGAAAGAAATTAAAGGTGATACAAACAGATGGAGAGATGTACCATGTTCTTGGTTTGGAAGAATCAACATTGTGAAAATGACTATACTACCCAAAGCAATGTACAGATCCAATGCATTCCCTATCAAACTACCAATGGCATTTTTCACAGAAGTAGAACAAAAAATTTCACAATTTGTATAGAAACACAAAAGACCCAGAATAGCCAAAGCAGTCTTGAGAAAGAAAAATGGAGTTGGAGGAATCAGGCTCCCTGACTTCAGACTATACTACTACAAAGCTACAATAATCCAGACAGTATGGTACTGGCACAAAAACAGAAATATAGATCAATGGAACAGGATAGAAAGCCCAGAGATAAACCCATGCACATATGGTCACCTTATTTTTGATAAAGGAGGCAAGCATATACAATGGAGAAAAGACAGCCTCTTCAATAAGTGGTGCTGGGAAAACTGGACAGCTAACCTGTAAAATAATGAAATTAGAACACTCCCTAGCACCATACACAAAAATAAACTGCAAATGGATTAAAGACCTAAATGTAAGGCCAGACACTATAAAACTCTTAGAAGAAAACATAGGCAGAACACCCTATGACATAAATCACAACAAGATCCTTTTTGACCCACCTCCTAGAGAAATGGAAATAAAAACAAAAATAAGCAAATGGGACTTAATGAAACTTAAAAGCTTTTGCACAACAAAGGAAACCTTAAACAAGATGAAAAGACAGCCCTCAGAACGGGAGCAACTATTTGCAGATGAAGCAACCAACAAAGGAATAATCTCCAAAATATAGAGGCAGCTCAATATCAAAAAAACAAACAACCCAATACAAAAATGGGCAGAAGACCTAAGGAGACATTTCTCCAAAGAAGATATACAAATTGCCAACATACACATGAAAGGATGCTCAACATCACTAATCATTAGAGACATGCAAATCAAGATTACAACGAGGTATCACCTCACACCAGTCAGAATGGCTGTCATCAAAAAGTCTACAAACAATAAGTGCTGGAGAGGGTGTGGAGAAAAGGGAACCCTCTTGCATTTTTGGTGGGAATGTAAATTGATACAGCCACTATGGAAAACAGTATGGTGGTTCCTTAAAAAAAAACTAAAAATAGAGCTACCATATGACCCAGCAATCCCACTACTGGGCATATACTCTGAGAAAACCATAGTTCAAAAAGAGTCATGTACCACAATGTTCATTGCAGCTCTATTTACAATAGCCAGGACATGGAAGCAACCTAATTGTCCATCAACAGATGAATGGATAAAGAAGATGTGGCACACATATGCAATGGAATATTAGTCAGCCATAAAAAGAAGTGAAACTGAGTTATTTGTAGTGAGGTGGATGGACCTAGAGTCTGTCATATAGAGTAAAGTAAGTCAGAGAGAGAAAAACAATACTGTATGCTAACACATACATATAGAATTAAAAAAATATATGGTTTTGAAAAACCTAGGGGCAGCAAAGGAATAAAGATGCAGACATAGAAAATGGAGTTGAGGACACAGGGAGGGGGAAGGGTAAGCTGGGACAAAGTGAGAGAGTGACATGGACATATATACACTACCAGATGTAAAGTCAATAGCTAGTGGGAAGCAGCTGCATCGCACAGGGAGATCAGCTCGGTGCTTTGTGACCACCTAGAGGGGTGGGATAGGGAGGGTGGGAGGGAGATGCAAGAGGGAGGGGATATGGGGATATATGTATATATTTAGCTGATTCAGTTTGTTTTAAAGCAGAAACTAACACACCATTGTAAAGCCATTATACTCCAATAAAGATGTTAAAGGAAAAAAGAGACTCCTGGGGAGGGCGCTGTTGAAGGTCAAAGAGTGATCCAGTGCCCTGCAGACCGCAAGCCCACATACAGTAGCTGGTGCTTCTTGGTCAACGCTGACTTGTCCTCATTATTTCTCCCTTATTTCTTACAATAACCTCATGAGGTTGTTACAGTTACTCCCCTTTACAATGAGGAAGCTCAGGCCCAGACAGGTGGGCCAATGTGTTTCTAACGGTACAGAGCTATGAAGTGAGGGTGTTGTCATCCTAACTCCACAACCAGAGTCTTTGAAGCATCCTGGAAACAACTTGCAGGCAGAGGCTACACAAAAGCAGAGGGGATGGGTGTTCATGGTTGGAATTGTAATAGATGGTTGAGGTATACATATGATTTTAAACACTTTACCGGACTCGCCTTTGTTCATCCTTGTGGTCAGCATTTATTCTCTGGCTGAAGAAACATTCAGAGTGGGTAGTATTTTTGAAAAGAAACAGTGAGTGCTGGCAGCCTTCATGGGTTCATTAAAAACAAGTCATGGCTTGATGACATTCAGTTTCATTGGGCAGATACACTAAGCCATAAGACCCAGTGCTCTTAAATAAAGGGCATTGTGAATTCTATAAAACATTTGGCAACGTTTTTAAATCTGTTACTGTGGACAAAATGGGAACAGGGGTCTGAAGGAGGGTGACTGCAATTAGATGAGCAGAAAGTGGGCTGAGCTCCGTGCCCTCAGCCTGAATGATGAGCCTCATTTGGTTCAGATGCATTTTCTATACCGTGGCTGCAGGCTCTGTGGCTGTAACAATTCATTTTAATCAACGACCTAAATCATGGCAGGCTCATTTATGCTGTGCAGATGGAAAAGAACCTGGGGGAGAGAGCTCTTGTGTTGAATGAGAGGTTCCAAGGAGTACTGGGATGGCGACTGCACCGGGAAGGTGGGTCTCAAAGGCACAGTTGTAGGCCTGCTGTGCCCACAGGGAAGCCAAGCCGTGGTTTGTCATGGGGCTTCGACGCAAGGATTATGATGTGAAGTTTAAGCTTTCACAGAAGGTTCATGCTATTTTATAATCAGTCCTGCTACTTAGACTACAGGCACCGTCCTCAGGGTCTCAGAGGACTTAATCCAGAGAGCTTCTGGTGGGTCTTTCTTCTTTCACACTCACCACCAACCCACTTTCCCACCAGGCCACTCAAGTGGGCCCCATCTACCCATCATCTACCGTCATTCACCAATCTGCCCACCCATCACCCATCATCCAACTACCTATTCATCTATCTACCCCATCTTCATTCACCCATCCATCCATCTTCCCACCCACCAACCCACCCACCAGTCCATCTACCCATCCTCCTAGATACAGTATCCAGCATGTGTCTGCTCTATCTCAGGCAGTGTACCGGGTGCTGGAGAGCTAACAGATGAATTAATGCACTTCCTACTATTAAAGAGCTCATGGCCTGTTTATGGGTGGGCACGTGTGTGAGTGGGAAAACACAGGACAGAGAGTCAGTGAGGGCATTGTAAAGTGTGGAAGCAAGATCAGGCTGAGGCTCTGGGCAGTTTAGGGGCTCTAGAGGCCCCAGACATGACTATTGCCTGATAAATGTAATTCTCTTATCCCCGAGGCCTGGTGTTCTTCAATTCTTCCTCTTTCTACCATGCTTGCTTCCCCTTGACCCACCCTTCCCTTTTCTAGAATTATGAGAGCCGACAACAGCCAAGGGTTGGGGGAGAATAAATGAATTTCCGGCTTGTATATCATTGCAGAAGCACAGACTACTCTTTGCAGGTTTCACCCTGACCAGTAGCCATTTATCTGGATAATACATTTATTTATTGCTGCTTGACCATTTTGCATTGAGACATATGTGCAAACTTAAAGCGCCAATGATTTGCTTGCAAACATCAAAGGTAGAAAAAGAAAATGAAATTGGGCATATTAGATTATTCGGTATTGAATTCAGCGTCGGCAGCCTCCCATTTTTCTCCATCTCCTGCTTTTTGTACAAATCAATTTACATGACTTTTGCTGGAAATATTATTTAGCATCAAAATGTGCGGGTAAAACCCAGCCATGGTAATCATTCTCGTACCAGCAGGCAGTGAAATGTGGAGCAGCGTTGCTGCTGGGCTGGTGCCCGTGTGGCTGTGCTGCACAGACCTTCCTCCCATCCCTCATGCCCACAGACACATGCACACAGGCAAATGCGTGCACACATACGCACACACGTGCATACATGCACACACATACACGATGAACCAAAGTCACTGTACTGTGATTGGGGAGATTAAAAGAATGAGTCATTGACGACTAGCGAAGGTCAGGCTTGTCTGTAAAAGCTGCCTGGGCTTGGGGAAATCACAGGGCGGGGGGCTCTGGGTTCTTTCCTAGGAGGCTGCAGGGGTGATGACGCCCCGTCTTGGGTGCATAAGGATTCGAGCTCAAGCGTGGAGATGTACGTGTTCAGCAGTGAAGCTCTCCTAAACCCACCCCCCCTACCCGGCCCCCAGGCATGCGCAGGCCACGCATCCGGTGATGTGTGTGGGAGGGCGGCCACCGCCCAGGCAGCTGTGCCGACAGAGCCCCTGCCCCTACTACCCGCAGCACGTGCAGCCAGGGCTCCTTGCTCCTCTCCGTGGGGCCTCTGTACCCACTCCTGGCAGCCCTCCTGCCTTCCTCCAAGTTCAGCCCCTCAGTTTCCTTACCCCTCCCTGAGTGCCCTTCTGTTACCAAAAGCTCAGCGTCTCTGTGCACCGGGGCCAAATCAAATCTCAGAGACAGAGTTTTGGGTGAAGTGGGAAAGAATAGCTTTATGGCTGTGCCAGGCAAAGTGGGCCACAGCGGGCTGCTGCTCTCGAACACTATGTGCCCCAGCCCGGAGGATTTGATGAGGGGTTTACAACAATGGTTCAAAGGTGGGGCCTCTGACAAGACTGGGGGTGAGCAGGGCTTCCACTCCCTTCATCTCATCTCAGGTGGCTGGTCTCCTAATCTTGAGGAGTTTCTCTGGTCCCTTTAGCCTTGCCTCAGGTGGTTTCTTGGCTGCTACTCCCTTGATCAGCAACTGTTCGAATCTGCCCTTCGGAACTCGGGGAAGGTCATGGAGGCTGGAATCTTGCCTACGGGAAGCGGGGGGCAAAAGGGCCTCCGTGTCCGGGAGCCCCTCAGGGCCCCGCTCGGTTTCACTCCTTCTACCCAAAGTGATATCTCTTCTAACCTAGCCTCCATCCAGTCACAGTATCACATGACCTCTATTCATTTTTTATCTTTCTTTAAAACTCGCTTTTATAGGTAAGTTTACCTGGCAGGGTAGAATGACATATAGGCCAAGACATGGAATATTTAGGCTCTCAAGATTCTAGTTGGCTTTATCTCTACCTGGCTTGTAGCTCAGTGCAAGGTCCTATGTGGGTCTCAGTTTCCACATCTGGTAAGTGGGGTAATTCTGGCCTTGCTTACGTCATCAGGTTTTTTGTTTTTTGGTTTTTTTTAATTAAAAAATTTTTTTGGCTGCATTAAGTCTTTGTTGCTGAGCGTGGGCTTTCTCTAGTTGTGGCGAGCAGGGGCTACTCTTTGTTGCGGTGTGTGGGCTTCTCATTGTGGTGGCTTCTCTTGTTGTGGAGCATGGGCTCTAGGCGCGTGGGCTTCAGTAGTTGTGGCACACGGGCTCAGTAGTTGTGGCTTGCAGGCTCAGTAGTTTTGGCTCACAGGCTCTAGAGCACAGGCTCAGTCGTTGTGGCCCACGGGCTTAGTTGCTCCGCAGCATGTGGGATTTTCCCAGACCAGGGCTCGAATCCATGTCCCCTGCATTGGCAGGCGGCTTAACCACTGCGCCATCAGGGAAGTCCCACGTCATCGTCATCAAGTTTTATAAGAATCACACGAAGGAATGAATGTGAAAACAGTCTGCTAATTTAATCCACATTCTAGAGCAGTGATTAAACATGGACCTGGCAGGGGCCCCTGTCTTCCACCCCATTTACTGGCTGTGTAACTCTGGCAAGTTGCTCAGTGTCTCTGATCCTGGAATTCCTTCTGGATAACACTTACTTCAGAGGGTTGTTCTGATGAGGGGTGGGGGGCAGTAACCGTTAACTGTGACCTGGTAGCCTCACACTTCACTCAGGGCCTGCTGCATTCTGAGCCTTCAGTGGTTGGTAGGGATCACTCTGCAGTTTTAAAAGGTTACTAAAGCAAGTGGAAGTTGGATGATTGAGAAAATGGGATTTTACTTTATGAATCAGGAAAAGTTCTGAAAAGCTGGGATCTTTCCTAAGGATCCCAGAAAGGGGGAAAAGGGTCCGTTTTCTACGTGGCATCTCTTGTCCTCCTCTGGGGCAAAAGGAACACGAAGGAGGTAGGGGAGATTCTCAGAACCAGCCACCCAGAACCTGGGGCCCCGCGGGCCTGCACCTCCTCCCAGGGCTCCCCTGCCCATCCTCTGGCTCCTGTTCCCCGGGTGGCCCTGAGCAAGCAGGTGGCGGTGCAGGGCCCAACAGTCTCTCCCACTTGTCCTGTAAGCACCCCCCCACCCCAGCTGGGTCTGCGACCATGCCTCCGCCTCTCCCTCCTCCTTCTTCAGCCCTCCCACCCCTCCTCCCCCGTGGCCCGCAGGAAGCCGGTCTAATGAGGGGCACTTAGCTGCCTGCTGGGGTGGGCAAAACTGCTCTGTCAGCATTTCTTCAGCTTCTAATAAACCACAGAAAAATTGCCTGCAGACAAAAGCTCGGCACTGAGGCCCTCTGCTTAGAAAGTGGTTTCCTCTAGAAGTTACAGTGAAGTCAGTTTCTCGGGCTGTCCCCCGCCCCACGGTTTCCTTTTGGGAAAGGATGTGGAGGGCTGAGGAAGGAAGAGGCCAGGAGACAGCCACTTGGAAGTTTCAGGCTTGCCCTCCCTTCCCTCCCCTCCCTGTCCCTTCCTCCCTCCCCTTTCTCCCTCCCTCCCACTTACAGGGTCTGTGGCTGCAGTGGTGTTACAGTTTAAAACCCTGCAAACTCCACCATCACACCTTCTGCCAGAGTGGAGCGTGGTATTTTGTTGGTGCAAAGTGTTTCAGTCCCTGAGACGGCACACCTGACATCTGTGGCTCCTTTACATGTTGCCACTTGGTTCTGGCTCGAAACCATGGAGTTTTTGGAGTCAGGTGGACCTGGATTATGTTTCCAGATCTTCCTTTGGGTAGACTGGGGGCATGGAGATTTTCACATCCCTGTACACAAACTTGCATGCAGTTGGTGCCCAATAAAGGTGCTGTATTGCCCCGACTGGCATGTGTCTCTGAAGCTTCTCTAGAGTGTACAGGGAGCTCTCACACACATCCTTTCTTTTGGGCACTGCACAGCCATTAGGAAACGACCTATCAGGTCTGAGGTAGCGTCCGAGATAAACACAGTGGGACATTGGTTAAAGCGGTGAGAAGGTGAGAACGTTTTCTTGTGTAAGTGCTGCTGGGGGGCTGGTGGGGGGAACGGGGGGCAGCTGAGCTTCATTGTGACTTAGCAGAGGTTCCCAGTGTTCTAATACGGGAATAAGAGGGGGGCGGGTGAGTGGGGGTCTGAACAGAGTCAAGCGAAACACTGCGAGAAGCAGGTGAGAAGTTGGGCGGTGTTGGTGCCGTGTCTGCTGACTGGCACTCATCACACTGGGACAAGGGCCCCAGCCTGCTGGACGATTGCATTTCAAAGGCTTGGCTGCAAGTCCTTGAGAAAGACACTCCGTGGTGGTAGGAGATATCAATACATATACATCTCAACAGAAGGATGGATGGAGGAAGGATTTACAATATTAAGCTTTCTAAAGAAACTAGGGGTTCAGGAGTCCACAATCAGGTGTTGGCTGAAACGAACGGCAGATCCTTTGGTGGCCTTGAGCCGTGTTCAGTGGCATTTTTTAGGGGACGTGGCCTTAGGCTGCTAGAAGCTGTGTTAGAGTTTCTTCAGGTTTCCTAGTGTGGGTGTGGGCAGGTGGAGGAAATTGTTTACGTTGAAAGTTGCAGTTCTTCTCGGCCCAGGTGGAAGCCTGGTCTCAGACGGCTCAGAGGACCCTGGCTAGAGTCAGTCAAGGAGAGAGCAACAGTGTCAGCAGGAGGCCAGGAGTTGCTATTCCTCCCATTTTACTGAGGAGGAGACGGAGGCTGGGGGAGACCCGCCCAGGTCACACACGAGTGATCAGGGTACCACCAGGGCCTGTGCCGGGTTTGTGCCTCTGGATGGAAGCAGATGTGACAATTCCATTTGATACTCCAAGGAAGGGCAATGAGCGTTTGTCCACCAAGCCCAGAGCTGCTCAGAGCCAGGCCCTGAGCCTCCTGTGCCCCGTTCTCCGAGTCCCAAGGAAGGGCTCTTTGCTCCCTTGTTCATTCCCTGTGTGGGTTTGTCTTCCTCGTAGTGGGGAGAGGGCAGTGAGGTGGCCCCTCTAAGTCACAGGAAGGTGGCTCTGTGCTCACAGCGGCCTCTTTCTTCGGAGCCCTGGTGTGGCCTCCAAATTTTCAGGCTAGGCCAGGCGGGACAGGGCGTGGGGCATCCTGAATCCTGCCCTGGGTGGCCCCATCACGGGCCAGATTGGGGTGCATGCTAGAGCTCTCTTGTCCCTCTCAGCCTCCAGGGCACTGGGCTATAGTGCTGTCTGGTCTGGGCTGCCCCACCTCACTGGTGAGCAGATGGCCATGGAGCGGACCTCGAGGCCGGCTGGGCCCTGTTTCAGAAGAAGAAGGCAGGGTGCAACTGGCTCCAGCACGCCGGGGTCTCCTGGACCTCTTTGGCGACAGCTCTGTGTGGTGGGTGCCACTGTGGCTGGGTCCAGGCACCCACTTTCTGGAAGCTCTGGGGTGGTGAGGGGTGCAGTTTCCTCCTCTGTGTCTTCCAGCATTGCCCTAGAGCTCCCCTGTGTCCTGTTCTCCATCTGAGAAGCTTTCTCCTTGGCGCTGCTCACGTTACACCAGCACCCACACAGCTGGGGTGTCCAGTGTAGGACCAGACGTGTCTGCTGGAGGGAAGTGGCCCCCGATGGGGGCGCTGGGATGGCCAGCTGAAGTGGGTGTCAAATGGGAGTGTTGGCTGAAAGCAAACAGGGAGGCTGTGCCTGAAAGGGGCTGGACCAGTGGGGAGGAGTGGGGTCCCAGCCACAGGAGGGTGGGACAGGCAGAGCAGAGGGGGCTGGGAGCCAGGGCAGAGAGTGAGTGCTTGGGGAAGGCAGCTCAGAAGTTGGACCCCAGGGCTGGGCCAACAGGGTGTCAGGCTGTCACCAGGCCGTGGTCCAGGGTCAGGTTCTCAAAAGATGACCGGCTGGAGGGAAATGAAGGACGTCATGCCTCAGTCAACAGAAGAGCTGGACTGGCTGTGGGAGCAGGTGGTTTCAGACGCTGGAGGTCCTGGTTTGCAGGAGCTCCCCTTTGTTAGAGGTCTCGTCTGGTGCTGAGCCCTTTCCTGCTCTGGGTCCACTGATGGGTTGTTCTCTGGACTCCAGGGACCTTTTGAATGAAACTCCAGGGTCCACTGTCTGGACTGGTGGGCACAGGGGAAGAAAGTGGCATCAAACTCATGCTGGGATGTATCACTTGTTATTCCTTCTGCATCATTAGTCCCTGGGGAGCTGGCTTCCCCAGGGCTGGAGGGCAGTGGGGGTGGGGAGAACCCCATTTGTTATTCCCTTTCTTCCCAGTGTAGGGGGGCCCTCCTCCTTGAGCCCTCACTCAGGGGGGCAGTCACCTGCTCTGGGCCTTGCAGGACATACTTCACTGTGACCAGGTTCTCATGGGTAAGAAAGCAGGGGTGTCAAGCAGTGCTGTTTACAAGCAGGAGAGGCTCACATCGGGGTGGGACTCTCCCTGTGCTGGGGTTTATACCAGCTTGAAGATGCCCGCTGGTAGTAGGCATCAGATGCCCGCATCAGAACTCCCTGTGGCATTGTTTAAAATACAGACCTAGGGACCCACCCCAGGCCCAAGAACCTGCATGGAATCAAGTAGCCTTCAGGCTTGGGGGCCGGGAGTAGAGAGTGGCAGGCTCCCTCCCAGCCTGAGTGTGATGCTGGCCTGGGCATGGGTGGCATGGGTGCTGGACCGCAGAATGTTCACACTTGAACCTAGCCCAGCACTCAGAGGGACCCTTCCTGGTGCAGGGGTCATGTACACAAGTCAGGGATGGGGCGTCTTTCCTGGTGTGTTTCTCCAGCAGGGTTCTGGCTGCTCCCAGGTCTGCCTGTCTGTCGGTTTCATTCTATGTGTCTTAAAAGCACCCTTCCTTTTCAGAGGAAGCTATTTGGACTTCAACATCTGGGCCATCATTCTTTTTTTCTTCTCCTTCTCCTTCTTTTCTTCTTCTTCTGGGATTGAGGAAGGAAACGCCTCCCTCTTTTCCTAAACTGCAGCGGCCTGAGGACCGTTAGTCCATGACCGGAATGGGCAGGGGCCCAGCGTCTGCACATGGCTGGCTGGGGAGACAGTTTCCCAGGACCCACCCAAGACGATCATTCTGTTTCCTACCCACATCTTGATTTCCCTCTTCTTGTTCCAAGGCCAAGGGTACAGGTTTTAGGCCCAGCTCAAAGCTGGCTGGCTTTGGACCTTCCTGTCTCAGATGGGGAACACCCTGAGGCCCCCCCGACGCCTCCTTTGAGAGCTCGGCTTGTCCTTTGACCTCCAAGGCTCGCAGTCCCGGGATCCAGGCTTCCTTCCGGGAGGGGCTTTGGGTGTGTGGCTCTGAGATGAAGGGTGGACCCATCAGCAGGCTGGGCCTCCTTTTCCCTGGGTACTAGTAAGAGGTGGGTCTGGGCTTGGCAGGGCCAAATCCTCTGGGAGGGACACTAGCAGCCAGCCCCCCGACCCCCCCGTTTGTTCCATACATGTCTTCCCCAGGCCTCTGTGGGGAACCTGAAACCCCCTGGAGCAGGGCAGGACCATCCTCACTGTCCAGGAGACACGCCTCTTCCCTTGGCTCAGGAAGACAGACCACCGGGGTGGGGGCCACACCTTGTCTGCCTGAGCCTTTGAAGATCCCTCAGCTTTCCCAGCTCAGGCCTGGGATAATCAGAACAGTGCCCTCAGGGGTGGTGGGAGGGCTCCTGTGCCCCGGCTGGATGTCAGATCCAGGTCAGCACCCTTCCCACCTTTTCCTGCTAGGAGGCATTTTGATTTGGGCTGCAATCTTCCTACAAAATCTCCCTTTTTTTGTTCTCCGCTGGCCTCTGGCTCAGCCTGGAGGGAAGCAGTACAGTGAGGTGGAAACAGCCCAACCCTTGGGAGGAAGCTGACCTGGGTTTGAACCCAACCCTGGTGGTCACTCTCCAGAGCAGGGAGTTTGCATGTTTTGCTCATTTGAGAGCCCCCAGCTCCTAGACCACGTGGTGGGTGCACAGTGCATATCCACTAGATTCACAAACACACGCTTACATGGTATTGTTACCAAAGAACAAAGATTGGTAAGAAACAAACACCAAGATCACCCCAAACCTCCGGCTTCTGCCCAGCCAGCTCTCCCTCACTCTGTATCTGTGTATTGAAGTTTAAATCTGGGGGACTTAAATATGATCTCGGGTGGCCTCAGCCTGCAGCGGCTTGAAGCAAGATTTCGGTCCCTGGTCAGAGATGGAAGTCAGGCTGCGGCAGTGAAAGCACTGAATCCTAGCCACAAGCCCAGTGGCCAGTGACAAGGCCCTGGCCCATACGGCTTTGCAGAAATGAATTCCCACAAAGATGGGAAGCAGTGAAACAAGTAAAGTGCTTATTAGGAGGAAAAGGAGTACATGTGGGTAGACACACAGGTGGGCTCACCTTGAGAGTCGCGCCCTTGTGGTAGTTTGAATCACTTTTATGGGGCATTTCTTCTGGGTTTCCTTTGGCAGATCACCTTGCTTTGGCTGGTTCTGAGTCTGTATTTGGTTTATCTCAGGGTTCTCCCATGTGTGCACACGCATCTCTTAGCCAAGATGGATTCCAGCAAAGAGGCCAATGGGTAGGTTGACGTCACCTACTATGGGGTGGAGACCCCTCCCTTTTTGACCTTCAAGGAGACTTTCTGTGCCTGTGTAGTCCGGGAGGTCTCCTTGACTTCGAGAATGAGGAATATGTGGCCTTTTATCTCTTATCTGGGCGGGGCTCAGATTCTCCTCCCTCCTGCTCTTTTGGAGCATCTGGTCCACAGGGGACGAACTCCAGCTGCTCAGCCTGGGGCCCATCTATCTCCTGCCTCAAATCCAGGCAGACAGACGCCTGCTGGGCAGCCTCTCAGGAAGTCGCAGCAGGGCGGGGGCTCCCCTCCTCCTCACTGATCATAAGTCCCTCCTGCCTGCTCCGCAGTCAGCCTGCCTGGATTCCTTCTCCTGCTGGGTCTGGCACAGCATGCTCCCTGTTCTCAGGAGCCCCCTTGGGGGGCGCCCGGCCTGGGTGCCCTCACAGCGCACAGCAGCTGGGCCTGTCCCCTGTGCACAAGGAAAGCCCAGCTAATCGCACGCATGGGCCCCTCTGCTCGCAGGCCGATTTGCATTGTGGGTGTATCCCTGGTCTCACAGGGGTCTGGTTCTGGCGCTCTGCCCTCTATGTTCCTCCTAAGCCATGTCTGCTTCCCACTCTGGCTCCTTGTCTTCTGGAAACTATGAGTTTGGGGCCTTCGGGAGGTGCTTAGGTCACAAGGGTGGAGTCTTCATGAATGGGATTAGTGCTCTTATGAAAGAGACCCCACAAAGTTCCTTAGCTCCCTTCTGCCAAGTGAGAGTCCTAGAAATCTGTGACCCAGAAGAAAGTCTTCACCTGACTATACTGGCACCCTGATCTTGGACTTCTAGCCTCCAGAACTGTGAGTGACACATTTCTGTTCTTTATAAGCTACCCAACCTGTGGTATTTTGTTGTAGCAGCCCAAACAGACTAAGATGGTTTATCTCCCTACCTGCCAGACCCCTGAAGGCAGCTGCTGTGTCCTGTACTTCTTTGAATCGGCCCTTATATGAGTGTGTCCTGCATTTATGTTGAATGATCTGAGTACAGAGGGTTTCAATGACTTGAAATCTTGGGCAAATGACTTTTCAAGCCTCCAGATAGGAACACTAATCTTTTAATCTTAGTGTGGCAGTATGCAGGGTTTAATTGAGTTGTGTTGGGAAGTGACAATCCAGGCAGCTTAATAAATGCCACGTGGAGTGTAATCTCAGGCAGAACTTGTTCTGTGAGCAATTTTGAACTATCACGAGGAGGGAGGTAATACAGAATGAGCGTGGGGCATGGTGTCTGGGGCTGGAACGCTCAAGACCCAGCCTGGAGATCCCTTTTATGGGTCTAACCGTGCTGGTTTGGATGGACACACTCAAACAGCAGGCACACAGAAAAGCTTGAGTCCTTGACAAAGTGAAGGCTCATGGGTGTTTTTAACTTGTGTCTGATGATGAAACACAATGAATCCTAGAACCCACTGATGATGGATGCTTAATTTCTCTGCACATGGAAGTAAAGGATGGACTCTTTTGACCCAGGACCTCAGACAATGCCCAGGGTGTAGGAGAGGAACTCCTCCAACAGAAACAGCAGCTTTTCATCCGAACGTGCTTCTTAATGCTCATCCCAAGGTGGCCTTCCGTGGGCACCCTGGCAGCGAGGGGCCCCTAGGGCAGGATGCCAGTCAGAACCTGCTGGAAGTGTTGTTACCATGCAGATTCCCAGGCCCTGCCCAGGCCTCCTGAACCGGAGACTTTGGGGGAGGAGGTGGGGCGTTCATAGCTTTTGGAAGGTTCCCAGGTGTCTCTGAGGTCACCGGCTCAGCCGGCCTGCAGAGTGACATTTACAATCTACTGCCAGGGCAGGACAACGCCCAGCAGATTGACCTTGGAGGCAGTGGACTTTCATCAGTGATGTTTGACAGTGTCACCTCCCTCCCTCAGCTAGTGACCTTTCTGCCTAAAGGTAGAACTTATATTGACTGAATGCCTACTATGCGCAAGGCCTCTGCAACTCTGTGAATTAGGAACTGTCATCATCCCCATGACACAGCTGAGGCACAGAGGGGCTTGAGTAACTGGCTCGAGATGGAACCAGGGCTGGAGGGCGGCAGAGCCCGGCATTCCAACCTGGCCTGCTAACTGCACGCCAGCTGCTACCTGCACTCTGGACTGCCTTCTAGACGCGGTGTCATGCAGTCCCCAGAGGGGTGTTAGCAAGGGCTGGAGTAGCATTCCAGGCGCTGCTGCTCCTGGCTGAGTGTCCTTGGAAGGCCACTCCCCGCTCAGGCCCTGGCCCCGTTATTCCACGGCTGACTCTCAGAGCTGCCCCTCAGGCCTGAGGCCCCCCACTTCCTTTGCACTTGGTTTCTTGGTTCCACGGGGGACTGAGCTGTCATCCAGGTAAAGAGATGGGGCCGCCTTGCTTTCCCTTTCTAATTTGGGCTCCCACCTCTGAAGAGAAACACCTTTCCTGCTTCCTCATTTTGTAAAATAAGTTTTAAATTAAACTGTATCTGATACTGTGCTCATTGTAGTAAATTTGGAAAATCAAAAGTGTAATGATACAGAAAACTCACCCACAGTTTTCCCATTCGCTGTTAGCATTAGCACATTTTTCTATCCTGTTTTTTTTAAACTTGTTTTCTCTTTCTTTTTTTTTTCTTCCAGTTTTATTGAGATATAATTGACATACAGCACCATATAAGTTTAAGGTGTGCAGCATAATGATTTCTTCTTTCTCTAAACTGAGCTCATACTGTAAATAAAGTTTTGCTTTCTGGTTTTGGTTCAATATTAAATCAAAAACATTTCCCCGCATCATTAGAACAGCTTTTTTGTTAACATATTTTTCATAGTTGCTTTATGTCCCATTGATGTGATAATTTATTGCTGAACCACTTTCTACGTTTGGGTTGCTTTCCCATTTCTTGCTTGGATGTGAATGCTTGTCAGACATCTTTATGTGTCAGTTTTTTTTTTTTTTTTTTTTTTTGCTGTACGCGGGCCTCTCACTGCTGTGGCCTCTCCCGTTGCGGAGCACAGGCTCCGGACACACAGGCTCCGCGGCCATGGCTCGCGGGCCCAGCCGCTCCGCGGCATGTGGGATCTTCCGGGATCGGGGCACGAACCCGTGTCCCCTGCATCGGCAGGCGGACTCTTAACCACTGCGTCACCAGGGAAGCCCTATGTGTCAGTTTTTATCCACATCTTTGAGAGATTATGTAGAAGCATTATCTGTGGGTTATTACAAAGGCTCTTAATACAAATTTGCAAATTGCTTTCCTGAAGACTTGTGCTAACTCATCTTCCTGCCCTTGTGAGTTAATATTTGACCTCAAAGAGATGCTATGGGTCCTCGATTCTGAAGTGACCCTTCAAATTAAATTGGGGCAGAAAGGACATGGGAGCAGCCCAGTTCTCCATGATGGGGAGCCCCCCAGGATGTTCAGCCTCTATTAAGGGAGCGCGTGCTCTGTTGGACTAAGAGGAAAAAGCTCATCTTTAGGCAGATTGGGCAGGTCGTGTTTGCCTGTTAAGCCTGCTCTTTGTAATAGATTTCATTTTAGAAGGTCCATTGCCCACTTAATGTAAGAGAGTTTCACATAGGAATGGCTTTTAGATTTTGATAATGTTTCTGCTCAATCACTTAGAGGAGTCATTATTTTAATTTTTCTTTTTAAGTGTTCCAACTTTCCATGTCGCTTCCCCGCTCAAGATCCAGCCCCAGAGTGCTTGAAGGAGGAGCGGAGGGCTGAGCACCACGCGGGCCCCAGGATGTCTTGGCGTGTGCGTGCGCACACACGGACACACGCACGCATGCGCGCGCACCACCTGGAGAGTGTAGGAGAAAGTGAGCTGGAGTCTGGGCACTGCCACGCCCCCTCCCGTCTGTGCTCAGGATGGACTTATCCGTTAACCCAGCACTGGTTTTCTGTTGGACCTGGGTACCTCTTCAGAAACCTACTCAACGCTTTACCCCAGGAAGTCATTGCCATTCAAAATAAATTAAAATGACTGATACTTTGCACAGAAAACTGAAGCGCATCTCCACCCCCATCTAGCATACCTCCTAGGCTATTGTGCTGTGAGCTCGTTGTCCCACCTTCCCCGCCCCTGTCCCCTCCCTGTCCCTTCCCCGAGCTTCATGCAGGAAGGAAATGGAAATGAGAGACTGGGTGACCGCTGGTGGGCTTTACGTGGCCCTCGGTGATATTTTGAGGTGTAGTGGTCCATGCAGGACCTTTCAGCTCCCACTTCACCAATGGCTGCGTTACCTGCTTGTGCTTCAGGCTGCTGTGCCCCTCTCCATCTTTAACTCAGCTGGAGCTGCTGGTAAAGTGTCAGCTTTCATGTCTCGGATTGTCCATGTCTCTTCTTGCCTGCCTGTAGCGGGCTTTTTTTTTTTGCTATAGGCTCCTCTAAGGAGTCATGTTTCCAAGGGTAAACTTAGGAAGCTGATGGGAGCCTAGGGAGCTTTTGAGGATGGGGAGGCAGGTGGCAGGTGGCCCCCTGGGGGTGAAATGCCCACATCTTCTCCCTGCTCCTCCCTGCCCTTCACCAGCTCTGTTCCACGGGGGACCCAAGCCATTAGCAGCCACAAGTTGGGCCCTGGCTGATGGGGCTTCTTGAGACCCAGTGGACTCTCTCGGGAAAGTACACGGGGTCCTCATGTCCAAGGCCTTCTCCCCATGGGGACTGTGAGGTCCCCACAGTGGGGACCACCCCTGACAATGCTGCTTCTTCCCTCCGTGTTGACGTTTGGAAACGCATCACTGACCGTGCTGCCGATCCTCATTCACCAATAGTTACGGAACTCCTCTGAGTAGACACTGTTCTAGTGCTTGGCATCCCTTGTTTTCATAAGCCTACATTCTTGGGGGAGGCAGAGGGATTAACAATAAACACAGTGTGTTTCATAATTCATACAGTGTGGTGGAAGTGATTAAGTGTTTGTAACAGAGATGATGTAGGACAGTGTCAATGGCCTGGGGGTGCCAATTGTAATTTTACCTAGGTGCCATGGCGAACTTCTGGCATTTCGGCAGAGTCTTGAAGGAGCTGAGGGTGTTGACCATGCAGATGTCTGTGGAAAGGATGTTCCAGGCAAGGGAGCAGTAAGTGCAAAGGCCCTGGGGCAAGCGTGAGCCACAGTGAGGCCATGTGGCTGGAAAGCTCAAGGTCACCTGAAGGGAAGGCATCGGAGAGAGCCGGGGCCAGGCCCACGGGGCCTGCGATCCTTTGCACAGACTCGGGCTTTCACTCTGAGTGAGGCAGGAGCCTGGCTGGGGTTGTGGGGATGGACTGTCGACGCCCCGTTGGGAGGAGTGGACAGTGATCCAGTTGGATGCTGACAGCAGATGGGACAAGGGGGTTAGCTGTGAAGGTGGTGAGAAGTGGCCAGATGCTGAATGCATTTTGAAGGTAGGGTTTTTGACCCAAGCAGTCAGAAGCATGGTGTTGCCATCAACAGAGGTGGCAAAGGCTGTGGGTGGCACAGGTTTTGGGGCAAGAGGTGGGCATGCAGAGCTGGAGGAGGTGCCCACCAGCACCCAGGAAGCTGGGTTGATGGATAGGTGGCAGGTTGCGGGTTGAGGCTGGTGTCAGCCTGTGGAGGCTCTCTGCCGAGGCTTCTGTTTCCTCTGTGCAGCGGGACAGTTGTCAGGCGGGGGTGAGGTTGGTGAAGGTGTTGGAGCATTTGGGGAGAGACAAGCAGGAGATAGCACCACATTGCTGTGTAGAAGAGGGCAGCCCTGGGGCACGGTGGGGACACACGTGAGCTTCGTGCCGTGGTGGGTGAATGGAAGAAGGCAGCAAAGCAGGGTGATGGAGGGATGGAGGGATCACCCGGCAGGCAAAGGGCATGGTCAGCAGGTGCTGGCTGAGGCCAAGGAGGTGTGCGTGGAAGGTATGAACAGAAATCTGTAAAGACAAGGGGGGCTGGAATGGCCAGGTATGAGTTCTTCTTTGCTTCGTTACGTAGTTGTATGTGTTTCCCCATTTCTTTCCTATCTCTCATCCACTCCTCGCTAATAGAAAACAAATGATAGCATCTCAGATGGGCACGATGACTGAGCTGGAAATGGGATGCATGTTCTCCAGAGGCAGAACCATGGCCTTTGCCCCTTCCCTTCTGAGTGGGTTTGCATGAGGGGTGTGGGGAGGTGAAGCCGCATTGCCCCTGTGGTTTGGATGAGGCTTAGTTGGCAAAGGTAGAGACTGTCCTGTCCATTGCAGGCTCTGTATCTCTCCTGCATTCTCTTCTGCATCGCTGCAGGTCAGGCGCCCAGAACTACATACACTTCGTAGGGTCCCCCTTTCTCAAGGTCTGGCAGAGGCAGCTGAAGGGAGGCCCTGGTGTGAGGCCCGGGAGGTGGAAGAGAAAGGGACCCTGTGCCTGCAGGGTGGCAGTGGGTGACAAATTCTGAGAGCCAGCTTCTCAGTGAAGGGGGCACCAGGACAGTTTCTGTGGCCTCCTTGACCCTCGCTCCCAGCCTTCCAGCAGTCGTGAAAGCCTTCAGTTCTCTACTAATAAGTGGGATACCTCGAGAGGCTCCTGGGCTGTTCACCAAACCCCGCCTGATGCACCCTGGAAGGCCGCTGTTGCGGGAGGCTGGGCCACGTGCCCCGACTGTGCCAGGGAGGGGAACACGGTTACTGATAATCCCTGCACAAGTGGACACAGGGGCTCCACCTGCCCTCTCTGTAAGGAGGGGTGGAAAGGCTGTGCGGGGCTCCGGGGTCGCTTAGGGAATGGTACAGCGCCTACATGCCGAGTTAGATGGATTTACAGATGGTTTTCTCTATGTCTCAGGTTTCCTCATAAAACCGATGAGTAGTCTTAAAATATTTCTACTAATAAACTGTGGATTGATGCTAATAGTAATAACAAAAGCAGAAGCCGTAAGAAATGGCAGAACAGGCACTTGTACTCCCAGCAGGGACTTTTTTTTAAATTTTAACATCTTTATTGGAGTATAATTGCTTTACAATGGTGTATTAGTTTCTGCTGTATAACAAAGTGAGTCAGCTATACATATACATCCCACCCTCCCTATCCCACCCCTCTAGGTGGTCACAAAGCACCGAGCTGATCTCCCTGTGCTATGCGGCTGCTTCCCACTAGCTATCTATTTTACATATAGTAGTGTATATATGTCCATGCCAGTCTCTCACTTCATCCCAGCTTACCCTTCCCCCTCCCCGTGTCCTCAAGTCCATTCTCTTCGTCTCCAGCAGGGACTTTTGTTGCTTCCGCATTATGGAGTGAAAACATTGCTGAGCTGGTTAGATATTATATAGTTGTATCATTAATAAAATTGTAAGAAATTATGTAATTTTAAAATAATTGTCTAGGGCTTCCCTGGTGGCGCAGTGGTTGAGAGTCTGCCTGCCAATGCAGGGGACACGGGTTCGCGCCCCGGTCCGGGAAGATCCCACATGCCGCGGAGCGGCTGGGTGCGTGAGCCATGGCCACTGAGCTTGCGCGTCCGGAGCCTGTGCTCCGCAGCGGGAGAGGCCACAACAGTGGGAGGCCTGCGTATCACAAAAAAAAAAAAAAAAAAATTATCTATGTAATGTTTATCTCACCAATCAAGATGATATTCTCAGTGTGTGTAATTGTCCAGCGGGTTAGGAGAGAAACACATGGTTATCAGAGCCTTGAATGGAGAGGCCCATCCGTGTCCTCCACCTGTGGGGGTGTGGTGGGGGCAGCTCTGAGGAGTGGGTTGTGTGGACATAGGGGGAAGTTAGATGCAGAAAGGCTACCTTTATCTTTCCATTGTATTCTCTAACTGGTAGTTTTTTACTGAAAGCTAATTAGTTTTGGATATAATTCCATGTTTAGACACTTAACTAAATTCTCTTATTGTTCAAATAGCTTTTCAACGCATTCTCCTGGTCCTTCCACGTATACAAATAATAATAATTTGCTTCTTTCTTCCCAATTTTTATATCGAGCCACTAACATCAGATTGAACTCTGTATCAGCAAAGAATAGAATTTGAATGCACGTGTAAGCTATTCTAGAACTTAAAAGAAGACAACACGAAAATTACTTCATGGAGCTAGCATAAAATTCAGCCCCAAACCGGATACAAAGAACACAGAAGTAAAAATTCATGTTGATTGATGCAAACACTTGAAATTAAGTTTTAGCAAATGAAATCTCTAAAACTATTTTTTAAATAATGCAGTACAACGCATTCCAAGGATGCAAGAATATTTTACTGCCAGGAACTAATTAATATTAGAAGAAAGAATTGGGAAATAATTTCCTGTATTAAAGAGTCTCAAGGAAAATAAAACGCCATCTATGATTATCTCCATTCAAGCCAAAATGGCATTTGATAAAAATGTACAGTCACATCTAAAATAGGAATAGGTAAACACTCCCTCCATGTAGTAAGAGAAAGAAACTTGGGCTTCCCTGGTGGTGCAGTGGTTGCGAGTCCGCCTGCCAATGCAGGGGACACGGGTTCGTGCCCCGGTCTGGGAAGATCCCACATGCTGCGGAGCGGCTAGGCCCGTGAGCCATGGCCGCTGAGCCTGCGCGTCTGGAGCCTGTGCTCCGCAACGGGAGAGGCCACAACAGTGAGAAGCCCGCGTACCACAAAAAAAAAAAAAAAAAAAAAAAAGAAACTCAAACAAGAAACCACCTTCCATGAAACAGGGACACACTGAGAGCCTGTCATTAATGGCAGAAACAAGGTAAAGAGGATCATTTTCATCATGATTCTTTGACACTGTCCTGAAAGGACTAGTTAATAGAGCTAGAAAATAGAAAGGAATAAGATATAAAAATTGGGAAGAAGGGAGCAAAATTGTCATTATTGCCAGGTGACTTAGCTGTGTACCTGAAACAAGCAGGCGAACCCAGTGAGAACTTTTTTAAAACATAAGGGAGGGGCTTCCCTGGTGGCGCAGTGGTTGAGAGTCCGTCTGCCGATGCAGGGGACACGGGTTCGTGCCCCAGTCCGGGGAAATCCCACATGCCGCGGAGCGACTGGGCCCGTGAGCCATGGCCGCTGAGCCTGCGCGTCCGGAGCCTGTGCTCCGCAACGGGAGAGGCCACAACAGTGAGAGGCCCGTGTACCGCAAAAAAAAAAAAAAAAAAAAAAAACATAAGGGAATTCAATAAAGTGTGTGAGTATGGAATTGATACACAAACTATTTCCCTAAAATAGTTCATTGGCTAATTTCTTGTATATTCTACATATTTTTCCTATGTTCACGTTAGGTAACTCATGGTTTCCTGGAGAGTCATCCATTTCTTCCGGGTTTCATATGTATTGGCATGGGTTTGAGCACAATTTGCTTTTATTATGGTTTACACATTTTTTCCTGTGGTCATTTCCCATCCTCACTTCTCATTTGGGGCGGCTTTTGCTTTTGCTTCTTTCTTGACTGGATCAGTGTGCTGCCAATTGTCTCTTTGCTCCTCCCCCATCTGCTTTCCCGCCCAGCTCTGTCCTATCCGGTTCCAGGAGGCCAAGCTGTGTGGCTGAGTCACCTGAGCAGCCTGGCCGGCGGGCTGGCGCCCAGGTAAGTGGGGCAGCAGGAGGAAAGCAGTGTCATGGTCTTTCTAGACCCGGCGCACTGCAGCCCCTGCCCTCACCTGGTTCACATCTACATGTCACTTCCTCATTTCTTCAGTCCCGGGGCGGGCGGTGGGTGTGTGGGACGTGACTTCACCTGGAGCTTGTCCCAGGTACCCTGCTTCCCCTCACCCTGCCCACACCTCCGGGAGTAGGTGGGCCCTTGAGGTCTGTAGGTGCCACTGTTTGTAAATGTCCCATGGGTGTTGAAAAGGCGGGAACGTTCAGTTTGCTGGGCAGCGTTCATTTTGTGACCTAGACCCCTACCCTTAATCTTCTGTCATTGCATTTCTGTGATTGATTAGATATAGGCAGAGAGAGGTGAGTTCAATCTTTTTGCTACTGTTGTGTTTCTATTTCTCTGCGTATTTACTTAGTTTTTCCTTTGTAATTTGGTACCCCATTTGTTGGCACATACGTTTTCCTGACAGTTAGGGCTTTATTGCATATTGTCCTCTTGATCATTATAAAGTGTCTTCCTCTCCACAATGCGTCCCCTGAACTGTCCTGACTGACTGTGCTTTCGCAGCCCCAGCCTTGCTCACCACGGCTTTGCCCATCCGTTTACTCTCAGGCTTCTCAGCGGCTTTGCTTAGGTGCAGCTCTTTTTTTTTTTTTTTTTTTTTTCAGCAAGTAGATTTTTCAAATATAATCTTAAAGGTATGAATTTATCCAGTTATTGAATATCTGTCAAGTTTGATCTTAGTTCTATTGTCTTTTTTATGTTACTTTACTGAGTGTTAATGTTTTGTGTGTGTGTGTGTAGTGTGAATGTTTTCTGCCAGTAATACGGAGGTTGATTGTCTTATATTTTAGTTTTATATTTGTACAAATATTAAAAACTCCATTTCTTGATTTATCAACCTTCAGCCAGTTTTAGACAACCCAGAATGAAACATGAGGAAAAGAAAAGATTTAGACTTTCTTCCAAATCCCTTTCCTGCCTATAGCTCCAAGTTTGGTTAGTTTATATCATTCTCATGTGGCTAATGTCAGAATACTGACCTGCTGGAATCATATTTTGACTCTCTTTAGCCCTGATTCTGTAAGTAACCCACTGCCAGGCTATCTCTAGTTCTTGTACCAGGCATCTCCAAGTATGTCTTGGCTGGCTGGCTGGTTGTTTTTAGGACTTTCTAGAGACCTTCATGGGTGCAATATTTTGGGCACTTGCATATTTGAGGTTGTCTATTGCTCAACTTAGTATAAATGTTTTAGGTCACATTTTATTTCCCACAAATGTTGAATACATTCCTTTGTGGTCTTCTGGAATTTAGTGGTGCTGGGAAAAATCTGAAGGCAGCCAAATTTCCTTCTGTGTAAGGAGTTACATGTTTTATTTTTATTTTTTGCCTGGATGCCTAAAGACTTTCTTTTCTATCCTTGATAAAGCTTACTAGGATATGCTTTGGTGTTGCTTTCCTGTATCATTTTTTTCTGGAATATGGAGTGCCCTTTCAATCTGTAGCTACAATTCTTCCTTTTTTTTCCCAGAAATATTTCCTTCTCATTTACCTTTGAATATTTTTATTTCCATTTGGTAGGTTCTCTATTTTAGGGATACCAATTATCCATAAGTTGGCTACTTGTTGTTTGCTCTTCATGTCCTCTGATTTTTTTAAAAAAAGTACTTTAGTCAATTTGTCTCTTTATTCTGCATTCATTTTGATTATATTCAGTATTTCCTCTTTGCTGGAAATGTGATAATCTACCTGTCTTTCCTGTGCTATTTTTTTTTTATAAATTTATTTTTGGCTGTGTTGGGTCTTCGTTGCTGCGTGCAGGCTTTCTATTGTTGTGGCGAGTGGGGGCTACTCTTCATGGCAGTGTGCAGGCTTCTCATTGCGGTGGCTTCTCTTGTTGCGGAGCACGGCCTCTAAGCACGTGGGCTTCAGTAGTTGTGGTTCGCGGGCTCTAGAGCCCAGGCTCAATAGTTGTGGTGCACGGGCTTAGTTTCTCCGTGGCGTGTGGGATCTTCCCAGACCAAGGCTTGATCCCATGTCCCCTGCTTTGGCAGGTGGATTCTTAACCACTGTGCCACCAGGGCAGTGCCCTCCTTTGCTATTTTTAATTTATTTATTGGTTCAGAAAGTCACTCCATTTGTTTCCTTATCTCTTTAATCTCCCCTTGTTATGCCGTTATACCATTTAAACAATCATCTAAACAATCTGTAAATCCTCTATAGTGTACAGAGCCCTTCCATATTCATTATCTCGTGTAATCCTTATGATAATTTTGAAGAGCAGGTATTACCTGTTCCCCCCAACATTTTATTCTAAAAAATTTCACGTATGGAAATGATGACAGAATTTCACAGTGAATCTCCATCTATCCACCCCTAAATTCCATCTACATTGTCCCATATTGCTTTATCGCAGTTTCTCTATCCCTCTTTCTTTCCACCCATCAATCTTTCTTATTTTTGATGCCTTTCAAAGTTGCAGACACCAGTACACATCCCCCCAAATACCTCAGCAGAGTCATCTATTTTGTTTCATTGCCTTTCATTGGAAAGCAGTCTTTGCTGTTCCTTCCAGACTGCTGGGCAGAGTTGCACCCAGAGTGCTTCCTCCTGGCTCTGAACAGGGATGCCACCAGAGCACTCAGGACTCCTGCATCTCCTCTCCTTCCCCGCTGTCCTCATCCTCCCTGCCCCCCATACTTTCTCTGATTATTCAGTTGGTTCCTTAGCCACTAGGAGCTGTGCCACCGTACCAGTTCCAGCTCATGTCACTTCTCCCTTTTTTCTCCTTTGCTTTCTGAAATTTATGTTACAGACCTCAAATTCATAATCAGTTAAACTAAGTTTTATTCACTTAGTAGTTATTAAATGTGACACAGGCCCCTCCTGGTTGCTGCAGTGAGCGGGGCTGGGATAGCCAGGAAGGTCACTGTGCATCCACATTTCCAGCACCGCAAGACCTCTCAGAGCAGGCGATGGTTCTCTTTTCCACTGCCTCTGAAGAGCCAGGAGCTGGGGAACCAATGCTCAGCACCAAGGTGCAAATGCCGATGGAGCTGTTCTCCACCCCTGCTCTGAGGGAATGTCTTTCTCGGCCCACTCAGGATGCCACTTCAGTTCAGGAAGGGACCTACCAGAGAAAGGAAAGGAGAAGAGGAAGAGCATTGTTTTTCCTCAGCTCATCCAAGTAAGTGAGCCCATCATCCAAGGAGAGAACCATGCGATACAAAAGATAAGCAACATTAGAGAGAATTGGTCACAGGACAGGACCCTGAATTTCTTAGAGGACAACATCCCCGGTGGTCAAACAGGTACAGAACAGGGTGCTCAGTGGCCATGTCTGGAGAGTTGCCACTTAACTCAACCAAGGAGCACAGCTAGAAAGGGCATGACAAGAACCAGAGTGACCAGGGCAGGTGACACAGAGTCTCGCTCCCTGCTGGGAGGACTGCACCTCAGCTCTACCTTTGGAGGCCAGTTGGGCCTTAATAAAACTGAATAAACGTCAAACCTATAACCCAGAAATTCTCCTGTGAGGAGCCCTTCCCAGGGGAACTCCTCCGTGGGAAGATGTGAACATGGCCATGAGCTGAGCATTGTTTACAGTACTGAAAATTCCTAATGTCCACCAGGAAGGAACTGGCTGAAGAAATTGTGCTATATTCACATGCACACATTCTAACAGCAATTAAGATAAAGGAGCTAGATTTATAGGAATCAACTGCATGAGAGCTTAAAGCTGCAGTATGAATAGAGTGAGTGCAGAAAGCATGTTTCAGAATTATAAATTCAGTCCGACTTTATGGAAATAGGAAAAACAATAAAGCTTTGCTATCTTGTCTTTTTGGATGCATATCCATAGAGCAAAATAAGACTGTTAGGATGGGAAGAACACATACCAACTTCAGATGGGGTTTGCCTGTCAGGCCAAGGAGAGGGAATGGGGCGGGGGGAGGGGTACCCAGCAGATGCAATCGTAGCTGCATGATTTTATTGCTTTAGAAATCTCCCAGGGACTTTTAGAGATGTTAACATCTGTTAATTGCGGGTGGTGGGTACACAGGCAGTAGTAGTTCTCTTTGTAATTTTTCATAGTCTGGAAGTATCATGCGTTCTCTTCCCTCATTTCAGTAAAAAAGTCCTGGAGCCCTTTGTGGTGGAGGGGAATGTGGCTGAGCACAGAGGCTGAGGCAGAAGAGCCGGCTGCTGAGTTCCTGGAGGGCTGCGTGGCCCCTGCTGGGCTGTGAGCCCGTGAACCCAGGACCAGGGTAATTCATTTCTGATTCCCTGACCTGGCCCGTGGTAGTATGGCAGCTGTTCAGGTCATCTTGTCTGGAATGAACAGAGTGGTGACAGGGGTGGTGTCCCCCCTTGCTCCTGTCTGCAGGGCCCACCTGGGGATCTGGCTCGAGGGGCCATCCACGTGCCTGTTGAATGTATAGGCCATGGGCATGGGGTGGGGGCAGGGTCCTGCAGAGGGTCGGTCCCTTCCTGGGCCCTAGCCAGGGAGGGCTTGACAGGGGAAGGAGTGAGCCCAGAGAGGGGGCTCGGGGAGGGCTGCCTGCTTCTGCTCCCCGTCCAGGTCTCTGTGACAGACGTCGGAAGGGAGTGGTCCCAGGACCACAAGTCCTCGTGTCTCTCTCTACTTCAGGGATGCAGGAGCAGAGTTCCAAAATGCTTCCAGTGCCTTCCCTGGGCTTAGATGTGGGAAGGAGAGCTGGCAGTAGGAACCACCGCCACCGTAACAACAGTACAATGCTGGAATTTTGGATGCAAAGTGTCACAGCTGTAATGTACCTGGCATCTCCTCATTCAGGAAGCTGAATTCATCAACTACTGGACGGGGGTCAGAAGGGGTGCCTTTGCGTGAAGTTTGAAAATAGATATTGGTGCCTTCAACCTACAGCCCTGGGGAGGGCGTTGGCGGGTATTTGGATGGGCCAGCTCTGGGAAGCTGGTGAGGCCAGGAGGAGAGCCCAAGTGGGCTCTGTTTGTTTTTATGGGATCTGATCTTTAAAATAAATCATCATGAGTCTTATTGACGCATAAATTCATGAAGTAGGACTCCATTTCCAGTTGATTCTGTGCCAGGCCCTGTGTTGGGAGGCTGGAAGGAACCACAGGGGTCCTCACTTTTGTGAATCTCCCTCTGGGAGCTGGAAGACACTTCAGGTTAGAAAGAGCTGGATGGAGCCTGCAGGGAGGGGACCGCGGGCAGGCCCAGGAGCAGCCCATGTGGGAGGAAGGCCAGGGGGCTTGAGGGAGTGCAGGCTCCAGGAGTGCGTGTGTGTGCGCGCCTGCGAACGCACTGGTGGGCCTTGTTTGCCGTGTGAGTGTGCGTGTGTCTCCAGAAGGACCTTGGTGACCCGCAAGATGGCCAGGCTGGTCTCCTGTGGGTGGGCTGGTCACTGAGGTAGTGACAGGGTCAGACTGGCTGGGCCGGAGGGCAGAGCAATGACAGAGGGCGTGAACTTGAGTCAAGGCTACATGTGGGTCTGGGCTGTGCCAGTTGAGACCCACCGCTGGGCCACCCTGGACCTGGGCAGCATGGGCCGTCCAGTTTCTGATGAGTGTGGAATCGGTTCCTCCCTGACTCTGGAAGCAGGACCGAGCCAAGGTCTGGAGGGCAGGGGACAGAACAGGCTGACGCAGAGTGATGGAAGGGACCGGCCCAGGACTGTTCTTTGCAAACAGGCTCATTCCTCATAGGGCACCGCAGGGCCCCAGGGGTGGCCCAGCAGGGAAAAGCAATAACCAAGTCAATGAACCCAGGTCTCTGGTTCGATACCTGCTGTGAGGGATTCACATTATTTTTAGCTTTAAGGAGGCCCTTTGCTTTGAAAAGGGCCAGCTTTTGAAAGGACCACATGGAAAGAGTCAGAGGCAATGGAAAAGACAAGCTGAGAAATGCACACTTGCACTCCGAGATCCAAACACACTTCTCCAGGATGGAGTGAATTCAATATAGGAAGAGACTCTCACTCAAAGAAGTAATTAGATTTGGAGGATAGAGATATAAATCTGGGCCCAAGTGAAGATAATTATGTTAGCTTTTATATAACACAATTTATGTTTACTTAAAAAAATAAATGTCAATTCGTTTCTTTGTGGATATTTGTATCTTCTCATATTTTGGGCTCTGCCATTGTCTCCACAGCCACCGAGGCGTTGTGGTGGAGCAGTAAAAAACATCAGGGAGGGTTCAGACTCATTTCTAGTCCTGCTGTCTGACCCTGGGCAAGCCTCTTCACCTTTCTCAGCCTCGGTTTCCCTGCTGCTGAAATGCGGGGGTGCACTAGATAATCCCTAAACATGTGGCCTGCTTCAAAGATGAAATAGGCCACGTGCAGGAAGCACCAGATGTGTGTAGAATGGTACCTGGTTGTGCTTTGCCGTAGAATTGACATAAAGGCCAAACATAAACATCAAATAAAATAGAAGTAGAAAAGTGGTACTAAAATCTTTTTTTTTTTTTTTTTTTTTTTGCGGTACACGGGCCTCTCACTGCTGTGGCCTCTCCCGTTGCGGAGCACAGGCTCCGGACGCGCAGGCTCAGCGGCCATGGCTCACGGGCCCAGCCGCTCCGCGGCATGTGGGATCTTCCCGGACCGGGGCACGAACCCGTGTCCCCTGCATCGGCAGGCGGACTCTCAACCACTGCGCCACCAGGGAAGCCCCCAAAATCTTTTAATCTCAAAAGTTTGCATCTTCTGAATTTCTAGTTCTTTTTTTTTTCTTTTTAAGAAAATTTTCTGTCAAATCCCAGCATGATTCACTTCTTGATTTTCCCCTATGCCTGACGTCAGTACCAAGCTCTGCTTTCTACAAAAGCCCGGAGGCATGAAATGGATTAGCTCTTGGAAAACTGGGAGGTGAGACTGAACATAAAAGTTGTATATTTTAATAGGGAAATTTTTTAAAGGACAGAAAAACCTGAAGAAGAAAACAAGAATTGTCTATAACATTACAGTCCAGAAGAAAGTGTTAATATTTTATGTGCTTCTTTTTAAACTTTTCTGTGGCATATAAGTTCAAATACAGAAATCTTAAAATAGCAGAAAACTACAAATACAACGAGCACTATATATCCACCATATTGAATTAACAACTGTCAATATAGATCAAATTTATCATGTCTATTTTACTTACCAAAGAATTAAAAAGCAGCGTATAGTTGACATCGCCTTGACCCCTACCTCGGGCTCATGGCAGCAAATACTGTAATTCTATGAGTATCTTTTCAATCTATTTTGGGGGGGCTTGTATATTATGTACTGGTGTCTGTGAATAATTTAGAATATTGTTTCCTATGCTTCAAAAAATGCATATAAATAATATACTAAAAGTTTTGTTTTGTAACTCTTCGTGATTAAACACTATGTTTTTGAGAAATGCCAATGGTGACATAGAGATCTAGTTATATTTAAGTGCTGAATAGCATTTTATTGAATAAATATTCCGTGTTTTATTCATCCATTCTGTGAGTGGTTTGAGTGTTTACATATGTACGTATGTTATTTTTTACTGTTATGCTTTTTCCAAGAAACATTTCATGATGAAAATTGCCTTGTATCATTGACAATTCTTAAAAACATTGGTTTTGAATGTTGGATATTATTCCACTTAATGGATGCAGTAAAATTTATTTAACCATTAAAGGTGTGGTCTAGCATCGTTCAGGAGAATCATTGAGCTATCTAATACCGTGGACCCACATGAATAAATTTGAATTTGAAGGAAATCCATGACATCTATGGGATTTGGGCTGACTTAAATACATTTCCAGCTTTGCCTTTTACAAGCTGGGTGAACTTAGCAAGTTCCTTAACTTCTGGGAGCCTCCAAGTTCCCACCTGGACCAGGGAGTGGGGCATAATAATATAATCCGTTCCCAGGGCTCTGGGGAATATTGCAGGCATGGTGCCAGGCATATCACCCAACAGCACTGCTCATCACAAATAAGGTTGTTATTGAAAGTTGTTGAGAATTAGGTTTCCTCTCTGGAACTACTTTTCTCTTGGGAACCTTGAAGTTACGGGTGCTTTGTTCTGGGGATATACACATAGCCTAGTCCAAAGCTTTCAAACTGCAAGGTGCACAAGCATCTCCTGAGGGGCTCATTGAAATGCAGATTCTGATCGATAGGTCTGGGGCTCCGGAGAGCTTGCATTTCTAAGCAGCCCTGTGGGTGGGTGATGCTTGCTGAAGCTGCTGGACTGGTCAGCAGAGAGGGTTTGACCACGTGGTCCTCTTCCACTGGCTCACTATCCCCTGGGCTCGGCCTTCTTCCACATCTGTGGGCGGCTGCACGTGAGTGGGGGCTGTGGTTGGCTGAAGCCACAAGAAGACCCTCCCTCCCTTCTCTCCTCCCTTCAGGGGGGCGGTCTGGGGGCCTTCCTGTGCCTTAGAGTTGCTGAGGAGTGCACGTTCTTCCATTGGTTTCGTGGTGATAATGAAGTGCTAAAGAAAAGCTCCTTTTCCTTTTCTCTGTAATACCCTTAAATCAATTCGTTTTTGCAATCAGGGATACAAGGTGGAAAAAAAAATTGCCTCGATTAGGTGGTGTGTCATCCTGTTGTCAGTTATGAATAGTTAATTTTACTTAAACTGAATGGACTCAGTAAACATTTTGATATTCTTTAATAACCTGAAGGTTTTTTGACCACTAATTAAACATAAAAGAACAAATCTAACCTACAGATCAAGGATGACGACTGTGCTAGCAAGATGTTACAACATCCATATAAAAATAAGAGATCCAGTCAGCCAGAGAACAAAATCCTTGCTGTCTGCATCTGCTGGAGGGGGTGGGGAAGGGAGTTTGCTTCCTCACTTTCTCCCCCTCGCCTTCCATCCACAGACACCCTCTCCCCAGTCGTTGCATGGTTGCCAGCTGGCCAGAGGCAGAGAAATGAGAAGTGATTCCTGCTGTTTGTACTCCATCCCCTCCTGTCCCTGCTCTTCTGGAGATCCAGGTGGCCGAGACCCTAGGCAGAACCATGGCCCTCGTCTATGACCACCCCCACTCCCATCACCATCTGTCCCCATCCCTCCTGGACCCTGCTCCTGAGCTGTTTCTTTCTTTCTTTTTTTTTTTTTTTTTTTTTTGCGGTACGCGGGCCTCTCACTGTTGTGGCCTCGCCCGTTGCGGAGCACAGGCTCGGGACGCACAGGCTCAGCGGCCATGGCTCACGCACCCAGCCGCTCCGCGGCATGTGGGATCTTCCCGGACTGGGGCACGAACCCGTGTCCCCTGCATCGGCAGGTGGACTGTCAACCACTGCGCCACCAGGGAAGCCCTGAGCTGTTTCTTGTTGTAACCCTGCAGGGCTTCCATCCCCTTTGTTTTCCTGCTTTACTGTGTTAATTGAGAATACCAAGACTCTCCTTCATCTTCGGGTCCCTTCCCCCTGACCACGCTCAGCCTCATCCCTTCATCCTCCCAAGAGCATGAGAGCTCCCATCTCCACTCAAGGCCGCATGTCTTGGCCCCTCTCCTGATGCTCGTGAGTATGTACTTAACGTCTATTCTCTCCACTCCACCACACACTATGAGCTCCGGAAGGTCAGGGACTGATTTCTTATTCAAGGCTTATTCTTAGTCAAGAATTTCTTATTCTGATCCTCATGCCCAAGTGGGCTTCAATAAATATTTGTTTGGTGAATGAGTACTATCAACCCTCAAATCCATATTGTTAAATCTGGCCTCTTCTCGACGGCTCATATACCAGTTGGCATCCATGAGATGTGCCACGAGCAGCCCAGACCCAAGGTGTACAAAATTGAAGCCATTGTCTTCTTTCTTCAATTGGCATGAGTCCACTGTCCTCACTGCTTGGTGTTCATTATAGAAATCTGGACTTATGATTGGCTTTCTCTTAACTGAATGAGTGTCCTGAGACTCAGTCTCACTCCATGTCCCACCAATTTATTTCTGGTCTGTTCCCTCCCCTAGGACTCAGTGATGGGTCCCAGACTAGCCTTGAACCCAGAACCTGGTTCACAGAGCCAAGGTATGGTCATTAGCAGCTATGCTTCAGCCACAAGACCTCAGGGAAAGCCAGGGTCAGGTGCCCACCCAAACTCCACGTCTCTGTGTTGCCAAATAAATAAAGAGGGCAGGTGGATTCCCCCTCCATCATGGTATCCAGGTCTCCTCAGTGCCAGCAATAATTTGGCAAGTAAAAATTCCGAGGTCACTCTATTATTTATAGTAGGAGCTTCATCTCTTCTAGACACCTCCGCAAATTGAAACAATAATTCCACCAATTAACAGAAAATAAAGATCACAAAAATATTGCACAAAATCTGTCTGCAAAAGGACATAAATAGTGTAGTCTTTGAGATAAATAGTGTAGTCTTTGAGACAGAGAAGCTGCCCCACTCTTCCATAATACTTAATAGTGAGGAATGTCCAATGCTCTAAGGCAAATAAACTCGCTCCCTCAAAACTTAAACTCAGTGCAAAGATCAGCATTCATCCCATCTTCATCCAGAGCACCTTCAGACTCCGTTCAGGTACTTAGACTCTGGTTTTCACTTTTCTTTTGGATTTTTCCCCTTGAGGATTTCCCCTAATTTCTTACAAGCTCAACTATCCATTTAAAATGATATCACCTCTCCCTTTCTCAACATTTCTAAGTACTTTATATAGCAGGATGATCTTTCTAGTTAACGAAAGTATTCTTAAATATAAGCATGTATTAGATCGCAGATATAAGTACAATAAATAAATCTGATTGACAGACAAAAACAAAAAAACACCTTAAACTCAGGATGAGGAGTGGATGGTTAGAGGACCCCAGACTCCAGTTCTAGACCATTATCATGAAGAGCTTTAGAAATATGAAAAAGAGTAGTATATTTCTGGCTGAATGTGTAAGCTCAGTTCCCAAGTTTAATGAAGATCAAATAAAGCCACCAATAGAACCATTAAGCAAGTCCAAGAAAACAGACAGGGTTTGGGGAATCAGCATTCTCCATTGGAGACAGCCTAAACTCACGCTCTTGCTTTGCCAGGGAAAAAGCTGTTGATAAATGATTCAGGCTGATGACTTCGCAAGGCAAAGGCATCTGCTTTTACTTTTTACATGTTCTCTCATTTCGGCTCCTTGGCTCGAGGCTCCCACAAGAGCCCGTTTTGTGTCTGAACTGACGAGATAGTGAATCAAGGAATCCTGCTGCACCAGGAACCACCCTGTGTTCCACAGAGAGTGCTGTGTTCCCAGAATCTAAATGGTGGCCTCCATGCAGGGAGCCCTGCAGACACAGCTTAGCTTCCCCAAGGGTCAAGCGAGGAGTGAGGGGCTTTCAAAGGTTTGCTGCATCGGCTGTCAGCTGCAAGCTCCTTTGTTTCGGCAGGGCCAGGAGAGCACTGCCCGAGGCCGTGCTCTCCTAACTCAAGCTCAGGCTCCCACTTTGGTGCCACTTCCAATCACAGGCGGCACAGGGTGGCCAGAAGCTGTGGCTGCCAAGGTTGGGCAGCAACCAGAACTTGGGGTGTGGAAGAGTGGTCGTTGAGAGCCTTCTGGACGGCACTGTGGGCCACTTTGTTTCTTTCTTTGGGCCGTTCTCTGCATTTACTGCTACATCTCCCTTGGCCCAGGTACAAAGAAGAAAAGGTTGCCCACCATTCCAGTTCTACCAGGATCAAGTCATCCTCTGCTGGTGTCACCCACCCCATGACTGTGCTCCCTGAGGGGGATTCAGGATAGAGCTAATCAGGGAGTACTCTGTGCTTTGGATGAAAGGGGCCCCTAGCTAGTTAGATGCATACCTCAGGAAGAATTTCAATGACCCCAGATCTTATATCTTCCTGTACCTAGAAAAACACTGAAATCATTAACTTGAGATGTCTGTTCTTTGTGATTAGCAGTTGTCTTTTTATGCTAGACTGCATGTTTTTCTCAGCAAAAAGTTCATATATATCCTGGCTCCTTCCAGAAGCCTTCTGTTTCCTCTTTGGAGCAGTTCCTCAGAGCCACTGGGAGGCTGTCTCCCAGGCTGTAGTCCTCAGTCATGTCTCCAAATAGAACTTCACTCACTGCTCTCATGTCGTGTGTTTTTCTCAGTCGACACTGGAACGCCTGCCCTTTACTCCGAACTAGGCCACCCCGCTCCAGTGCCCACTGCCTCCCTTTCTTTCTCAGCTTCCTCCCATCACTGACCTCATAAAGCAACACTCTGCCCAAAGGGCTGCAGTCTGAGCAGACTCCGAATTGTCCGTGAGGACGCAGTTTAATGCTGAGGCAGGAGATAGATAGGCCCCAGGCTGAACATTTTCTCGCCTGTGGACAGAAACTCCATAAAAGCAGGATGATGGAGGAGGCTGGGCCCTGCCCAGATAAGAGATAAGAGACCACAGATTCCTCATTCTCGATATCAAGGAGACCTCCCCGACTACACATGTGCAGAAAGGCTCCTTGGAGGTCAAAAGGGGGGGGAGGGCGCCACCCCATAGTAGGTGATGTCAACCTTCCCACAGGCCTCTTCGCTAGAATCCATCTTGGCTAAGAGATGCACACACAAACAGGGAAGGACCCTGAGATCTACGAAATACGGATCCAGAACCACGCCAAGCAAGATGACTGGTCAAAGGAAACCCAGAAGAAATGCCCCCATATAAATGATTCAAACTGCCACGAGGGTGCAACTCTCTCTCTCTCTGAGCCCGCCTGTGTGTCTACCCACACATACTGTACTCTTTTTCCTCCTAATAAACACTTTACTGGCTTCATTACTTTCTGTCTCTCTGTGGAAATTCATTTCTTCACAGCTGACAGACCCGGGCCTTGTCACTGGCCACTGGTCCCTGGTGGTCTGGTGGCTAGGACTCAGTGCTATCACTGCCGGTGCCTGGGCTCAGTCTCTTGCCGGGAACAGGAACCCTGCTTCAAGCCACTGCAGGCCAAGGCCACTCGAGATCAATGCCACCTCTCGGGACTTCATGCCCTACCTTGGTCAGTTAGGCCCTCGGGCCATGGCTGCGGCAACATCACACCTACGCTTCTGCAATGCTTTGCTTGTCAACCTTGCCATGGCGTGTTGAATTGCCTCCTTTACCAAACTGGAGGCTCTGTGAGGTCAGTGACCTGCTTCTAGTAGCATCACGGTAGGCAGGGCCCCCCAGCCTGATCCTGCAGTTTCCTTCGCCTGTGTGTTACTACCCAAAACGGGTTCTGTGGTGTGGGAGCCTGTGCTCACTCTCCTGCTTGCCATGGGGACTAC
Source organism: Mesoplodon bidens (assembly GCF_964165515.1). Classification (NCBI taxonomy): domain Eukaryota; kingdom Metazoa; phylum Chordata; class Mammalia; order Artiodactyla; family Ziphiidae; genus Mesoplodon; species Mesoplodon bidens. Next base: position 383,763 of record NC_138165.1, on the reverse strand, counting down.
CTACCATGGCAGGCAGTCATGTTAAGTAGTCAGGCCTACCCAGAGCTGTGTGTCTCCCGTGGGGCCCAGGGAGGTCTCTTGGTCACATGAATACATAGGACTTTAGGACCAACAGCTGGTCAATGGCACTAGCAAGTCCAGACCCTGGGACCCTGGGGAGGTGACTCTTTAAATACAGAAGGCGGGGAGGAGTTCAGTTACTGCCCTTGGCCTCTGGGTGGAAAGGCGTATGCTGGCGGAGGGGGATGTGGAGGTGTTTGAGCCGCACCTGGATCATCACACCATGACGCACTGCTAAGGCCCTTTTCATGGTTGCTCGAGATGGGGCTCTGTCTCTGTTCTGTCCCATGGATTTATTTGCCTGTTTATGACAACACCATACTGTCTTCAAATGACTGTAGTTTAGAGTAAGTCTTAAAATCAGGGAGTATTGGTTACCTGACTTTGTCTTTCTTTCCAAAATTATTTTGGATATCCTAGGTCCTTTGCTTTAATGTCTGCATTTTATAATCAGTTTGTCAATAGGTACAAAAATCCTGTTGAGATTTTGATTGGGATTACGTTGGATTAATTTGGAGAGAACAGATATCAATGAAATTTTGTCAGATTTATCCCCAAGTGCTTAATATTTACTGATGCTATTATAAGTGGTATTTTAAAAATCTCAATTTATGACTTTTTATTGTTAGTATATGGTAATAAAATTGATTTTTTTGGGTATATTTCTGTTGTGACCTACAAATGTATTAAGCTCACTTCTTATCTAGTAATTAAAAAAAATTCCATTGGATTTTCTACATAGATAATCATGTCATCTGTGAATAGAAATAGTTTTACTTCTTCCTTTCCAATCTGGATGCTTTTTTTTTTTTTTCCCCCCACTGTACTGACTTGAACCTCCAGTGCAATGTTGATAGGAATAGTGAGAATGAACATCCTTGTCTACTTCCTGATTCAGGGGGAATGTATTCAGTTATTCTCCGTTGAATATGATGTTTTTGTAGGATTTTTGTGTATACCTTTTATCAGGTTGAAGAAGCTCCCTTCTTTCTATTCATGCTTTGCTGAGTGGTTCTTTTTTTTTTTTTTTTAATCAGGAATGGATGTTAGATCATTTCAAATGCATTTATTGAGATGAACATATGGTTTTTCTGTTTCAGTTTATTAATATGGAGATTACATTGGTTGAGTTTTGAATGCTATACCAATCTTGTATTCCTGGGATAAACCCCACTTGGTCATGATATATTATTCTTTTTATATATTGTTGGATTTGATTTACTAAAATTTTGTTAAGAATTTTTACATCTATATTCACAAGGGATATTGAGCTCTAGTTGTATTCTCTTCTAAGATCTTTTTTCTGGTTTGATTACGTCAGGGTAATGCTGGCTTTATACAATCAGTTGGGAAGTACTCCCTTCTCCTCAGCTTTCTGGAATAATTTGTGTAGAACTGGTATTATTTTTTCCTTGAATTTTGGGCAGAAGTTATTAGTGAATCCATCTGGGCCTGGAGTTTTCTCTGTGGAAAAGCTTTAACTACAATTCTCTTTTCTTAATAGATATAAGGATAAATAAATTATCGATTTCTTTTTGAGTGGACTTTGGTAGTTTGTTTCTTTCAAGAAATTTGTCCATTTCATCTACATTTTCAAATTTATTGGCTAATTTAGAAAATGGTTTTCTGTAACAAATTACCATGGCTTAAAACAACAGAAATGTGTTGTCTCTCAGTTCTGGAGGCTAGGAGTCCAAAATCAAAGAGTTGGCAGTGTTGGTTCCTTGCAGAGACTCTGAAGGAGAATCTGTCCCATGCCTCTCTCCTAGCTTATGGCGGTTGCTGGCACGCCTGGGCCTTCCTTGACTTATAAGTGCTTTACTTCAATCTCTTCCTTCCGCCTACACATGATGTTCTTCCTGTGTGTTTCTCTGTGTCCAAATTTCCCTTTTCTTATAGGGACACTGGTGATTGGATTTAGGGCCCAATCCAATCCATTATGACTTTATCTTAACTTGATTATATCTGCAAAGACCTTATTTCCAATAAGGTCACATTGACAAATGTCAGGTAGACAGGACTTTTTGAGAACACTATTCAACCAGCACACCCTTATCACACTTTTATTATCTGTAGACTCTATAGAAATGCCTCTTCTCTCACTCATGATTTTGGTAATTTGCAACTTCTCTTTCTCTCTCTCTTTTTTCTGATAAGTCTGATTAGACATTTAATAACATTATTACTTTTTTTCCAAAGGAAAAGGCTTTGGTTTCATAGATTTATTTCTATTGATTTTCTGCTATGTTTTTATCTGATAAGTCTGATTAGACATTTAATAACATTATTACTTTTGTGCCCAAGGAAATGGCTTTGGTTTCATAGATTTATTTCTATTGATTTTCTGCTGTGTTTTTATATTTCTATTATTTCCTTTCTTCTACTTAGTTTGGGTGTAATTTTCTCTTGTTTTCTATCAGTTCTATTCTATCAGTCTTACATTCATGTAATTTCAAGCTCTGATATTTGGGGCATAAATTGGTACAATTTTTATGTCCATGTGATGAAATGACAGCTTTATTATTATGAAATAATCATTTTGACGTATGGTAATATATTTTGCTCTGAAATCTACTTTATCTGATCTTAATATAGCCCCTCCAGCTTTCCTTTGCTTAGTGTTAGCAAGGTTTATCTTTTTTCCATCCTTTTATTTTTAATGTATTTTTCTCTGTATTTAAAACGTATTTCTTGTAGGCAGCATATAAGTGGGTATTGCTTTTTCATCGAATCTGCCATTTAATTGTGAATATTTATCCATTTATATTTAATGTGATTATAGATTTTATTGTTTATTATTATTTTTTATACATCTTTATTGGAGTATAACTGGTTCACAATGCTGTGTTAGTTTCTGTTGTACAATGGTGCGAATCAGCCATATGCATATATGTATCCCCACATCACCTCCCTCTTAAGCTTCCCTCCCACCCTCCCTATCCCACCCCTCTAGGTCATCTCAAAGCACCGAGATGATCTCCTTGTGCTCTGCAGCTGCTTCCCACTAGCTAATCTATTTTACATTGGGTAGTGTATATATGTTGTTGCTTCTCTCACTTTGCCCCAGCTTCCCCCTCCCTACCCCACGTTCTCAAGTCCATTCTCTATGTCTGCGTCTTTATTCCTGTGCTACTACTAGGTTCATCAGTACCACTTTTTTTTTTTTAGATTCCATATATATGCGTTAGCGTACGGTATTTGTTTTTCTCTTTCTGACTTAACTTCACTCTGTATGACAGACTCTAGGTCCATCCACCTCACTACAAATAACTGAGTTTCGTTTCTTTTTATGGCTGAGTAATATTCAGTTGTATATATGTACCACACCTTCTTTACCCATTCGTCTGTCAGTGGACATTTAGGTTGGTTCTACATCCTGGCTATTGTAAATAGTGCTTCAATGAACATTGTGGTACATGTCTCTTTTTGAATTATGGTTTTCTCAGGGTATATGCCCAGTAGTGGGATTGCTGGGTCACATGGTAGTTCTATTTTTAGAAGGAACTTCCCTACTGTTCTCCATAGTGGCTGCATCAGTTTACATTCCCACCAACAGTGCAAAAGTGTTCCCTTTTCACCACACTCTCTCCAGCATTTATTGTTTTTAGATTTTTTGATAATGGCCATTCTGACCGGTGTGAGGTGATACCTCATTGTAGTTTTGATTTGCATTTCTCTAATAATTAGTGATGTTGAGCATCTTTTCATGTGCCTCTTGGCCATCTGTATGTCTTCTTTGGAGAAATGTCTATTTAGGTCTTCAGCCCATTTTTGGATTGGGTTGTTTGTTTTATTGATATTGAGATGCATGAGCTGCTTGTGTATTTTGGAGATTAATCCTTTGTCAGTTGCTTCATTTGCAAATATTTTCTCCCATTCTGAGGGTTGTCTTTTCATCTTGTTTATGGTTTCCTTTGCTGTGCAAAAGCTTTTAAGTTTCATTAAGTCCTAGTTTTATGCATAAAATCTGCTTAAAATCTACCTGCAGGAGCTACATGGAGAAGTTCAGATTCACATCCTCTTCAGTTTGTCCCATCAGAAATATGCTCTCATCTTCCAAAACCCTTGAAACTCTAATTTTGTTACTTGAAAGTCAGAGCATAATTTTTCTATTGAGATTCAAATTTCTCTTTTACCTTTAGTGCAATTAATTTGTCAATGAGTCATGACAAATTTCAACTAGTGGTTTCACTACATGAGTAAAAATGATCACTTTTGTAAATGTTTTATTTACACACTGTAAATATATTTATCTGCTCACTTCTAGTGCACACAAATAATGCATCATATTTAGGGATGTTGAAAGATCAAATGAGGAATTCCCCGGCAGTCCAGTGGTTGAGACTCTGTGATTCCACTGCAGGGGGCACGGGTTCGATCCCTGGTCAGGGAACTAAGATCCCACAAATTGAGTGGCAAAAAAAAAAAAAAAAAAAAGCATTGGATTTTGAATAGGGCACATTAGCTTTTTGGAATCCAGCCATGTCAACCAAGCTCCCCTTTCCTCTAACCCCCATTTTGTAAACATTAAATAAGATATGTGAAGTACTAGAAAACACTTAGTAGGTGTTAATAACCCTCACTCACCCACTTCTTCCCATCCTCCCTGGAACTTGTCTATTCTCCCCCATTTTATGTAGTTTATTCTAACTGAACTAAGCTGTGACCATCAGGGTCATTTCTGAAATATGTTAAAGTCCCTTTATGGGGTGAGCATTGGGTAGGTAGATTAACAGTGTCTTGTAGTCCGTTTTTTGGGCTGCATTTTGCCGTATGGAGTTGTTTTGCTTCAGGGAACACATTTTTCCTAGTGGTGGATCTGAGTCACCAGCACATTTATGGAGTTATAGCTCCTTAGGGTAGCAAAGATCTCAAGGGAGCCAAGAGATGGTACAGCCCTGGCTCCGTGTTAGAGAAAGGGCTGAGTCGGCAGAGCCTGGGGAGGGAAGGCAAATGGAATGGGGTCACAGCGCTGGTTGTGGGAACGCTGGATTTAGTGTTCCTGTCTCCTGGTTTCTGATGCTGTGCTTTTTCTTATGCTGTGAAGAGTTCCGCCCTCACAGAGAAGTGTTTCACACAAGTGACAGGGATTATTAGAATCATCTGAGTTTCCTGTGGACTGTGACTCAAGTCGTGGGGGACTCAAAATGCTTTTAGCATCATCTCAATTCTGTTGGCAGCAAAGAGGACAAACAGAATCACCCAATTGTGTCCATTCTCTTCTCATGTGTGAGACAAATCCTGCCAAGTTAAATTACGCCCTTAGTCCCTGCTGCTGTGAATTCATAGTTCAATGTCTCCTTTCCCCTTCATTAAAAAAAAAAAAAAAAAAAAAAACCACATGTTCTCTATTAACAAAAATGTAAAAGCCAGAGAATTAGAAAGAGGAATTTTAAAATTCCCATAGTCCCTCCTGCCAAAAGACTATCACAGTTAACATTTTGGGATACTTTTCTGAATTTAAAAAAAAATCTAGTTATGATTTTATTGCTTTCTGCTTTTTTTTTACATAGTTGTGATCTTATTCCATATAAAATTTCATCTTCTGCAGTTTTTTCTACATTATAACAGAAGTCTTTTCTATTGTTATTATAACTTCATAAAAATAATTTTAGTGGCTGCAGAGTGTCTTATTCAGGCAATTTAGTGGGTTACTTAACTGATTGCACATTGAGTTTTTAAAGTAACTGAATTCTAGAACTGAAATTAATAGAAAAAGGTTTAGTATAGTTGATACTGTTTTCAATCTTAAAACAATACATGAACATTATAAAAACATGGACAAAGAGAAAGGCTCAAATCCAAGAGAACAGAAAATAAAAAGCAAAATTCTTCACCTGGCCTCTTTCAGCACACACTTTGTAGCCCATCACCCTCTTTTAGCCACTTATGATTTTTGTTTCTCTGGAAATTTCCTCTCCGACTCTAAATAAGGGTTGTCAAGCATTCTAAACCTTTTCCTAGTAATTTAGTCCGAGTATTGACTAACAGCAAAAGTTATGTCCAACTAGCAAAGTACGCTACTAAATTGCTTAGATAAGTATTATGTAGCCACTAAAGTTATTTTTAGAAAGACTTTCTAATAAACCAAGCATGCTTCTATTCTTGATTTGTCAACTAAAAAGCATATACCTAGTCTTTAGTGTTACACTGAGGAATTTAGCTCACTTCAAGTATCCTGTACTCACCTTTGCCTCCTCTCATTTTTTAATATTTATATTTATGACCTGAGATATACTTGTTATTCTGGTACATTCAATTGATGGGCTTATACCTCTATTTCTTGGGCCATCCACTCTGGGAGGATGACTCCTCTCTCCCACTTGAGGGAAAAGCTGGCACCTCTCTGCTTCTTCCCATCTTCTTGTCCTCTGTCGCACTCTCAACTTCTTCAGGTATACCACTTCTTCACATGCCACGTTGATAACATTTACATTTTGTTAAGCTTTCAGTGAGGTTGCTCCTGACCTGAGATTGTTTTGGGAGCTGTGGTGACCAGAGTTGCACTAAAATGAAAAATCCAGGAGTCGAAGGACCAATACTGTGCATTTAAAGAGAAGGTGGGGCCTAAGCAAGCCCGCCCCATGACTGCAACCCCTGAGGTGTGTTTGCCCATCACGATGGGTCCAAGAGCAACAGGGGGCAGCTGGGCGAACGGTGGCTGTGTTCCCCACTGCCCGTCATCTGGAACTTTCACGCTGGCTGGAGGAAATGTCATTCGCACTGGGATAAGGAAAACACTGGCAGCGGCTCCCTTCCGCCTGCCCTCCCTCCCTGCCAGCGCAGAGGGTCCCTCCTTCTCAGGGGCTGTGCACATGGGCTGGGGGCACCCTCTGAGCTGGCTGCTTCGCGGGCTGGCTGTTGTCTGCCTAGGGGAGAGGCTCAGGGTGTGAGATCCACAGCATCCTGGTCTGGAGACCAGAAGAATAACGCCTCCCTCTGACAGCTCACATGGGGGATGTGTGTGGGATGTGTCCGGGGTGAAGCCTGGCAAAAAGTTGGGGCTCCCACCAGGCCACAAGGGCATCCAAGGCTGCTGTCACTGCCCCAGGCCTTGGGGATACGGCAGTGATCAGAAGAGAGAAGACTCCCTCTCCTTAGGGAGCTGGGAGTCCTTAAAGGGAGGCAGACAAGAAGCAAAATCAATGCCATCAGTTGTGCGGAGTATTAGAAGGCGGTGAGTGTGATGCAGAAAAGTACACAGAAAAGGTCTGGGAGGGCTGGGGCTGGGCGGCCTGCATCCTGCCCTCCCCAGGGCTCCCAGCTCCCTGCTTCCCCAGTCCCTGTCTCCTGCATCCGTGCCTCTTCTATTTCCTAATCTTCCCAAGCCCTGCACACGATGCTCCTGGCACTGTCCCGGGGGAGCGATGCTCAGACCGTGGCAATGAGAGGGAGGGGAGCGATCGCTGAGCCCTTGCTGGGTGCTGCTGGGCGGGGATGGGGGTGGGAGAGGAGAGAAGGAGCACTGGGCTCCTGCACGAAGAGCTTCCGGAGGGTAACGGCAAACCCCTGGCCTCCAGGAAGGTTCCCCTGTGCGTCGGATGCCCCTTTCCTCCCCGGTGGGTGCTGGCCATGGAGAAAGGGTGAGCTGGGGCAGGTCGCCGTGCAGCCGCGACAGGGGTGCTGGCCACCCTCCAGCCTCTCGGTGTTGCTAGGAAGCTGCCGGCACAGGCAGAGACCGGGTTCCAGGCCTCCCCCGCCACCAGCTTTGTCACTTTAGTCCTCAAATAACCCAGCAAGCCTGGTTGGTGTGGCAGCAAATCCACTTTCCTCCGGTTGCTGTGCCTGGCGCGAGGCTGCTCAGACATTCCGTAGGCGCCAGGCCCTATGGTGAGACCCCGCGCTGCACGCCCCCTGCACAGAGGCCGGGGGTTATAACTGGCGCCCCTCATTCCTCACCACCACAGAGGAGAGAAGCGTGGGCGCGGGCTCGGAGCACGCCAGGGGAAGATGGGCGGTGGGGACACGAGGCCACCGGCTAGGGCAGCGCGGTGCCCGCTGGGGGGCGGGGGGGGCACAGAGCGGGGCCCAGGCACCCGAGTTGATGGGAATCGGGTTGTTTCCAGGCCAACTGGGGATGTCTTTTCATTATTCTTTCGCTCAAAATAGAATTATCTTTCGAAATCAATTTTGACCGGCAGCCCAGGCATCTTGCCTAGGCCGTCTGGAGGAACTGGCTTCCTCGCCTACACACACTTTCTTTTCCTTCCAAAGGAAGAAGGAGGTAACATTCTGCTGGTTTGGAAGAAAGTGGGAGGGGAGGGAGGAAATCAAGTAGGTGAATTTAGAAGACGGGACAGGGAAGGGGGGGCAGGGGAAGCCGCCATGAAAGCAAAGGGCCGGCAAGCCCGAGGCCAGCACCTCTGCCGCTGGAACTGCAGACCCGCGGTGCTGAGCGCTGGCCCACTTAGCTCTGCATGCAGGGCATCCTGGCCTCCAGGGCCGCCCCCGGACAGTGAGTCTGTGGACCCCCAGGAGCCCCTGGGGCGCAGCGCACAGCACAGGCGTCATTGTGAAAACCAGAAGAAAAGTCAATGTGGAAACCAGAGGAAGAGAGCAAAGAGGAAAGAGCAAAGAGGAATAAACAAAGAGAGCAAAGAGAGGAAGAGAGTGTGGGCGTGTGGGCGTTCGTTGGGGGGGGGGAGGGGTGGTCATGGACAGCAGTAGAGGGGCTACAAGCCAGACAGGAGCCCAGGCCCGGATTGCCACTGCCCTGCTGTTTCCCCATCTGAGAGAGTGAGCGGGCGGGGACCCTTCCCCCACTTGCTTGGGTGGTCCAGGCAGCAGAGGCTCTGCACTGCCCCGTCACCCTCTATGGCTATGCTCCCTCCATCTGGAACAAGAACAGCTGTAGCCACCTGCACTCACTGTTCTCACTGGGGTTGCTCTGCAGAAGCCTCCAGGCCAGGGGGGCTCCTCTCTGCCAGGTGGGCAGCCCGGAGCTAGAGCTTCTCCTTTGTGGAGGTGCCCAGAGTGGACCAAGCCCCCTGCCCCGGCAGGGCCTGGAGCTGGGAAGCACAATGTGGGCAAGTTATTTTACAAAAACAGCAGTGCCACCCTTGCTGGGTCTTGAAGCAAAAATGAGGAAAATCCTGCCCATGTCCCACATCTGGTGAAGAGAGCCCACTAAGTGCTCAGCACAGTGCTCAGTATGGGGTGGACTTCCCAAGGGGAGAGCTAACACCCCAGTGACCACAAGCTGCTGTGTGTCCGGGGCCGACAGACAGCCCACCCCTTAGTTACGGAGCCCTGAGTAGGGGCTGGGCCGGGGTTTGGCTTGTCTGGAGCCACGTCCAGCCCCTTGATGGCCTGCTGGCTCCGGCCTCTGACTCCTACTGTCCTGCAGTCACCTGTGCTCAGCAAGGGCCAGCCATGCCTTGTCCTCTGGACACACCAGCCAGCCCCTGAGCTCCAACGGCATGGGTCTGGTCCTGGAGAACGGCAGCTTTTTTTTTTTTTTTTTTTTTTTTTTGCGGTACGCGGGCCTCTCACTGTCGTGGCCTCTCCCTTTGCGGAGCACAGGTTCCAGACACACAGGCTCAGCAGCCATGGATCACGGGCCCAGCTGCTCCGCGGCATGTGGGATCTTCCCGGACCGGGGCACGACCCTGTGTCCCCTGCATCGGCAGGCGACTCTCAACCACTGCACCACCAGGGAAGCCCGAGAACGGCAGCTTTGGCGGGTGAGGATGACGTGGGCAGACAAGGACGGCTCTGCTGGCCAACGGCTGGGCAGAATGAAGCACAGGGGCCTGTGGAGTCAAATAGGAGGGTGTCCAGGTGCGCAAGGCAGAGCTGGACATGAAAGAAATGGGACTGTCACGGGCAAGGGGGACACTGGAACTGCAGGTGCAGAGGCTGGAGGTGAGACCGAGCGAGGCAGGGATCCGCGGTTGTAGAGTCTGGGGAGAGGACAGATGAGCTGGCAGGGAGGGCGGGGCTCACGTCCCAAAGGCAGGGTGGGCGAGTCCGGGGATCCGACTCAGCCCACCGCACGGGGCGGGCCCGGGGGGAGAGTGCCTGGATGGTAGGCTCTCGAGCTGCTCCATCCTGGCCCGGTCCCCAGGCCACCTTCAGCTCAGAAGAGAGCGTCTGCTGCTTCCTGACCCCCCACGGGGCTCCTCCATGTGCGTGCATTGAGTTGCCTGTCACCATCCCCACCCCCCTGGACTTTGAGTCCCTCTGAATCCCCCCCGCACCTGGCACAGTGGCACCTCTGATGTGTGTGTGCTGAATGGATCTGCACAGCAATCAAAAACTAAAAGCTTCAGGGAAGGGTTTCCAAAAGGCAAGAAGGGGCTTCTTTTTGTATCCCCCAATCCACTCTTTTTTTTTTTTTTTAATAAATTTACTTATTTATTTATTTTTAGCTGAGTTGGGTCTTTGTTGCTGCGCACGGGCTTTCTTTAGTTGCAGTGAGCGGGGGCTACTCTTCGTTGCGGTGCGCGGGCTCTAGGAGCATGGGCTTCAATAGCTGAGGCTCGCGAGCTCTAGAGCGCAGGCTCAGTAGTTGTGGCACACGGGGTTAGTTGCTCCGCGGCATGTGGGATCTTCCCGGACCAGGTCTTGAACCAGAGTCCCCTGCATTGGCAGGCAGATTCTTAACCACTGCGCCACCAGAGAAGCCCTGTTTTTAATTTTATATTTTTAATTTAATTAATTTATTTTTTAAAATTTATGTATTTATTTTTTTGACTGCATCGGGCACGTGCAGCACATGGAATCTTCGCTGCGGCATGGGGGCTGTTAGCTGTGGTGCGCAGGCTTCTCTCGTTGCTGCGCGACCCCACATGTGGGGTCTTAGTTCCCCGACTAGAGATCGAACTCACATCCCCTGCATTGGAAGGCGGTTTCTTAACCACTGGACCACCAGGGAAATCCCAAATGGGCTTCTTTTTAAGCAAGGAAAATGGAACTTACACAGAATTCTGTCTCCTATCAAAATTTTATTTAAATGACAAGGAAAGGAGTAAAAAGAGCATAAATTCCCAAGAACAAGAAGAGGCCAGGAAGGACACGATCCTAGCCAAGAGGAGTTTGGCACACTTTGGAAGCCTGAACGTAGATAGAGATGGGGTAAGTGGCTTTGCAGACCCGAGGAAGCTGAAAGCTGACCATCTGTTACTGGTACAAAACCCCAGAAAATCTCTAGAGTTGAAGGAGGGGTTTTGGGGGAGGGACTGGAAACTGGATCAAAGTTTAAGGAAAGCCACCCCCATTCGAGGCCTGATAGTGGCCCACCTTGACCGGCCCTTGGCCTGGGTCTGCACTGCTCCTACCCCAGAGGGACGGGCTGTGGTTTCTGCGCCCGTAGAGATCTGGAAAGTAAGGCTGAGTGTGGTGAAGTCACCAGAACCTGGTGAAATCTGGGTTGTGGAAGCCAGATCCCTGTCGTCAGGCCCAGGGCAGCCACGGGGAGGTAAGGAAAAACTGGAGGAGAGCGCCCAGGGCTGCCCTGGGGCAGGGACGCTCTGCCCCTGAGAGCTCCTCGGGCGCCGAAGCAGTTGTTGGTTAAGGCCTGCACTTTTCCTGGACCGCAGACGGCTTAATCCAGAGGAGTGAGACACGGGCGGGCCCCTTTACCTTTTACTTCTGCACACAGCTGACTGCCAGAGCATTTTGGCCGCCCTGGCCTGGCAGCAGCCGCTAAGTTGGTTATGGAAAAGCGTAGAACACTAACGTTCTTGCGGGATTTTCAGTAGAGAACTGACTGCGAAGTTAACTCGACGTTCTCTCAGCTTTACCGCGGCCACGGCCCTCAGACCCAGTCAGTCCACGGTTCCCGCCAGACAGAAGCCGGGTCTGTGTGTGCAGCCACCCCCTCGAAGCAGCATCTCACGTAAGACGACAAGGTGGGCAGCGTGGAGCTGGCGAGAAAAGGAAAACCGGGCACGTCCTTGTGAGCTCACCTGGCCAGCTGCCCATCTGGGGAGGCTCAGATGCAAATGTGGTTTCACTGTTTCCAAGACCAGAAGAGCTCAGGGTATGGGGGAGGGGAGAGCACCTGCGGTGGCTCCAGGATGGCCTGGCTCCCAGGGTCCAGTGGGGGCTCCCTGCACATGCCCATGACCCCCATGGATAATGTCCGGAGAGAAGCAATAGGATCTCTTAGGTGTTAAGTGAATCAGGGAGAACCATCTCCATCTTTCTAGATGCTCAGGTTGGAAGTCTCGGGCCATCTTGCCCCCTCTCCTCTGATCTCCTGTATCTGCAAGTACATCCAGGATCGGACCTCTCCTCCCACCTCCCTCATTCGCCCTGGTGCAAGTGTCCAGCCACTCCGGCTAAGGTGACCTCCATGGCTGCCCACGTGGCTGTGCTGCTTTCACGCTGTCCCCTGTTGTCTATACCTGGCACAGCGGCTGGAGTGACGCTGTTACACCGAAGCCACATCAGGGCCCTCTTCTGCTCCCACTTCCTGAGTGAGACCCAAGGTCCTCAAACATGTGAAGACAGCCCTACCGGCCCTCCCTGCAGCCTGGCCTCAGCCACAGGCCCACCTGACCTCGTGGGTGCCCTGCTCACGGTGTCCCAGAGCCTCTGCCCTGGTGGCCCTCTGCCGCGGACATCCACACGCTTGCTTCCTTCTTCCTTTGGGTCTCAGGGGGCACCAGGACCTTTCTGTGTCCCCGATCTGCGCAGTTGCCCACCCTGTTTGCCCTCCCCATCACCCACCCTGTGTGTTTTTCTCTACTGGGCTTGCTATTAGATGGCCCGGCTTATATTCATTTGCCTGTTGGCATTTTTGAGTCTCCCCGCATGGGAGCGGGAAGAGCACATGAACAAGGACTTCATTTGTTCAGTCAGCTGCTCTATCCCCAGTGCCTGTACCCCACATACCCTGGCCCCGGGGGTCCTCCCTGAGCACTCGCTGCGGGCCACTCTGCAGGCTTCCACACTAGTCCACGTGGCAGCCCTGTGAGGTCGCCTACAGCTTGTAGCTTTACAGTCAAGGCTGCAGGGAGGCCCAGCCACACAGCCAGAAAGGCCCTCCCCGCTACGTGCCGTTCCTGATTCAAGCCTGGGTTCTGGTTCCTTGGCCAAACTTCTTAAGCTCTCTTAGCCTCAGTGTTCTCATCTGTAAAATGGGGCTGATAACACACTTCCCTCAGTAATAGCAGTGCTAATGGGTGGCCTCCAAAGTGGATGGGGCAGTGGGATCGGCATTCCTTCCTCAGTCCTCAAGGGCCACTGCCCAGGGGGGTTTCTCTTTTGGATTCTGGAGGAACATTCCCCTGAGCTCTGGGCGCTGGGCTGCTTGACACTCTGCCTTGTAAGTAGCCCTGAACATACCCACCCGTTCACGAATTCGGAAGTGGGTGGACTGTGCAAAATCCATTTCCTACAGTCTCAGAGCTGACCTGTGTTAACTTCCCAGCTCACAGCTGGCAGGGAAGTGAGAGTGAGGGGCTGGCATCTCCATCACGTGCCCTGTGGGGCTGGCTGGCTTCTCCACCTGCCACCTTGGTTTGACCAGCGGAGGACCAGGGGCCGGTGCTAGGGCCTCCTCCCTCCCCTTTGGCCTGCTGAGGAGCTGGGATCCAGGCCCCACTTCCTTCCCGGGGATGGATTGCCTTCCTTGCCCTGCTCAGTGGGGAGGGTCAGAGCCACAGCACTTTTCTCAGGAGCACCCCCGCACCCCAGGGCATGGAGAGGCTGGCCTTTCGAGAACCCCTATCCTTCCCAGACCTCACTGCATGTTCAGGCCGTCCTACCTTAGAGGGGACGGTGAGAACAAAGAGCTCAGGAGCTTCTGCTGACTTAGCCGGCGGGACGGGTCCAGAGTGTCTGCCTGGGAAAAGCAGGGGGTGGGCTCCACGTTCTGCTGTCCACCTGTGCTGGCTGGGCCCTGCTGCTCCTTACATGGCACACACCCCCCTGCTGTGTACGTGGTGGGACGCTCCACACCCAGACAGAGCGGGTGCGGCTGGGCGCATTCCCCAAGAGGGGCCGCCCGCCTCCTTTGCTCATCATGGAAGGGACCCCTGTTCTCTCTGTGGGATGAATGCAGCCCTGGCCTCTGAGCTTCGTAGAAGTTGTTCTGAAATCATGTGGCTTGGGTCAGGGGGGCGTTTTGGCTCCTTTGTCCAGAGCAATGCGTTATTGATTAGAGTGCCACTGGACTGGAAATCCACTACCTGGAAAACGGACGCAGACACTTCCTGTGTCACCTCATCAAACATCCATCTACCGTCGGCCCACGGGCTCTGTTCCTTAGAGCCTTGTGACACCTGAGAGCATCTTCCAAAGATCCAGGACACCACAGATACGTTTCAGAAAGACTGGAGAAATGCTAAAAGGGGCAGGTCCAGGCCAGGGAGCCCTGAGCAGCCCAGGGGAGCAGGGAAGTAGGGAGGGTGGGGAATCGGGCTCTAGACCAGGCTTTGTTGGGGCCAGACTCTTAAGGTGCTTTCTCAGAGCCTTGCAGCTGGCCACTCTGATCCTGCGTCTCTCGTTGAGTTCTGGAAGAGGCCATAGTCAATGAGAGAGACGAGAAACAGAGGGGCAGGTACTGTGCCACATGATGGAGGCTGTGATGGAAGATCCAGAGTGGAGGGCTGCAAGAGGATGCTGGTTGGGCTGCCCAGCCCAGTCTTGGGGAGATGTGGGAGGGGCAGGCCAGGGAGGCTTCCCTGAGGAGTTGACAGCTGAGCATGAGCTGAAGCATGACCATGGGTTAGCGCAGCCCAGAGAGGCGGGCAGCAGTGGTGCAGAACCCAGACAGAGGGAAGATGGGGGCAAAGCCTGGAAGTGCAATCAGCATGTGTGTGTGTGTGTGTGTGCCTGTGTGTGTGTGTCTGTGTGCGCTCTGGGCATTGAAGAAGGGTGGAATGGAGTTGAGGTGGGAGGAGTCACACGGGGGCTGGAGGAGGGTGTCAATGAGTTTGGACTTTATACTGCAGACAGAGGGGGGCATTGTAGGGGTTCAAGCTGGGCGTGATAAGGTCAGATTTGACTCTGACACAGTGAGAAGTGTGTGAAAACCTAGAGGGAGGTTGTGGCGGCAACCTCAGCCAGATGGGATGAGGTCCTTGACTGGACACTGAAGATAATCAGTGTTTTTTGCAGCAGCCATGGGGATAGAGGACACCAGAAGTGTCCCAGCGGAGCCCTCCTGGGGGAATCCTCCCCGGTGGGGCCTGGTAGAGGCTCTGGGACTGTCAGCTTAGAGCATTCCCACGCTGCTGCAAGCCTGGCAGGCAAAGTGCTTACATATTTATTACAAGCATAAATTGATTTTGGAGAACTAAATTCTCCAAAAGGAAAATGAAAGGGAAGGGAAGGTGGGACCTCTGAATGCCAATTTGTAGCACCCGGCCTCTGCATATTTCATTAACCCCTCAGAGTGCTGAGGGACCAGATTTTCAGGATGTGAGGATGTCTGGCTATCCACACTCTGATGCTCCTTATGGTAGCAGCTCATTATTCTGGGGCTGTGTGAGGAAGGTCAGATGCAAAGATGCTTGAGAAATGGAAGAGTGAACGAAATCATAATGGGCAGGGGAGGACTTTTGTTGAGCCGCTGAAGGAATAATAGATACGAGAAACTGGCTGAGAATCGAAATGAACATCAGGAAAAGGTAATGGGGTGTTTGGAAAGAGCACTGACCGTGAACTCAGCCAGATCTTCCTCTTTTTACTACTCTGAGAACTTGAGAAAATGTCTCAATGTCTCTGGACTCGTGAAGTACAAGTAATATGATCTACAGTCACCATCGCTATCATCATTATTGCCATCATTATCATCATTACATTTTTTTAAACATCTTTATTGGAGTAGAATTGCTTTCCAATGGCGTGTTAGTTTCTGCTTTATAACAAAGTGAATCAGTTATACATATACATATGTTCCCATATCCCTTCCCTCTTGCATGTCCCTCCCTCCCACCCTCCCTATCCCACCCCTCTAGGTGGTCACAAAGCACCGAGCTGATCTCCCTGTGCTATGCGGCTGCTTCCCACTAGCTATCTATTTTATGTTTGGTAGTGTATATATGTCCATGCCACTCTCTCGCTTTGTCACAGCTTACCCTTCCCCCTCCCCGTGTCCTTAAGTCCATTCTCTAGTAGGTCTGTGTCTTTATTCCCGTCTTACCCCTAGGTTCTTCATGACCTTTTTTTTTTCTTGGATTCCATATATATGTGTTAGCATACAGTGTTTGTTTTTCTCTTTCTGACTTACTTCACTCTGTATGACAGACTCTAGGTCCATCCAGCTCACTACAAATAGCTCAATTCCGTTTCTTTTTATTGCTGAGTAATATTCCATTGTACATATGTGCCACATCTTCTTTGTCCATTCATCCGATGATGGACCCTTAGGTTGTTTCCATCTCCTGGCTGTTGTAAATTCATCTTTACTTTTTTTTTTTTTTTTTTTGCGGTATGCGGGCCTCTCACTGTTGTGGCCTCTCCCGTTGCGGAGCACAGGCTCCAGACGTGCAGGCTCAGCGGCCATGGCTCACGGGCCCAGGCACTCCGTGGCATGTGGGATCCTCCCAGACCGGGGCACGAACCCGTGTCCCCTGCATCAGCAAGCGGACTCTCAACCACTGCGCCACCAGGGAAGCCCCGCATCATTACTTTTATATTCATCATCCATCACCATCACCACCACCATCATCACCATCACCATCATTATCATCACTATCATCACCATTACCATTATTACCATCAGCAACATTGTTGTCATTACCACTGTCATCATCGTGACCGTCACCATCATCATCACCCCATTATCACTACAGTAATCATTACCATCCTCACTATCTTCCCCATCACCATCATCACTGTCATTATCACAATTACCACTATCATTATCATTACTACCATTACCGTCCCCATCATGATTACCATCATTACCATCATCACTGTCACCTTCATCATCATGACCAGCACCATCAACATCATCACCATCATCATCACTATGATTATCCATGATTATCACCATCATCACTATTACAATTTTCAACATTTTGACCAGTTACTCTGTGCCCTACCCATGAACTGATCTATTTCTCAAAACAACCGTATCACTATAGACTCTTGTCTACATGTCCCATTGCACAGTTTAGGAAACTGAAGTGTAACAAATTAGGCTTAAGTTGACCAAGAGCCTGTAAGTGGCAGAGTGGTTCTGCCTGACAGCATAGGCGTCTCCTGGGTTGAGTATTGCTGTGAGCATTAACTACGGTGATGTTTGTACATTGCTGGTGAGAAGTAGGTCCCATCACCTGGGGCTTCTTGTTGCATGTGTCTTTGTTGGTGAAAAGCAGTTGTGCCATGGCCTGGTCCAGGGGTGGTAGGTCAGATTTTGCCCTGGTAAGCATAAACAAAATCCAAAGACAGTTGGGGGATCCTCCTATGTGCTGAGCAATGTACCAGGAAACACTGGGTCCTGTGACCTTTGGGACAAGCACCAAGACGCATGTCTGCAGCCTGGCCAAAATGATGCTTAGCCTGTGCGAGGGGCAAGCACTGTAGGGGCCTGGCGACGCCCTCTGCCTGCTGCCCAGTGAACCACCGCCCAGTGCCTGCTGTGGCACCTCCCAAAGTCAGAGATGGAGAGAGAAGAGCTTGGTCAGAGACCACAATGGTGCTGGCAGAGGCAAAGGCCTGGTGCCTCCTGCTCAGGTGCTCGGATCCATCAGCAGAAATGGCTTGAATTGGAGAACTGGTCTTTGACATTTTGAGAGCAACTGGCTAATGAATTTGAATAAATTTAGATTACTTTAATAAAGCACACTCTACAGAATGCATTTTAAGGGCAAAAGGAAGAAGCGAAGGGCCTTGCAATTATTCCAGCCCACTGCATAATTTATTTCATGCACTGTAGAGTCACCTTAGACATCACAGGAGTCATCTACCATGCTTTTGGCACGGTAGGGGAAACGGGCAGAAAAGGGAGACTTTTTTCTTATTGGCTTAGTCTTATCTACCTTATTAAAGGATCTAAATTTATTTTCAAAACCCATCAGAGTCTTACTATCCAAAGATGAACCTTTTGTTAATAATTTGTAAGAGTATCCTTCGTCTTCTTTTCCTCTTAATAGTTTTATTAAGAAAAAGAAAGGGAACAAAAAGAAGCAATTTAAGGTTAAGAAGTGTCTGGGGGAAGGAGAAGCCCTCAGGGGACCTGAGGGCAGTGTGATGTTGAGTAAAGTGGCTCATCCTGTGATCAGGTAAATGCAGGTTAAGGCTGCACCTTGCCCGTAACTTTGACAGCTACCAGGAGTCTCTGTGCTTCAGTCTCCTCGTCTTCAAAGTAGAGATCGGAGTATCCACCCACCAGGGTCTGGGTGAGGTTGAGTGAGGTGCGCTGTGGGAAGCACCTGGCAGGTACCCCGGCAGAGGCCGTGCCTCTGCTGCTGGTGGCCTGGGTGCTCTGGACCACATGGAGGGACATGCTGGGCTTGCTGGGGGGCCTGGGATCAAGTCATTGCCCAGCATGGATGGTGGACTGTTTGCATGCACTCTGTACATACACATGCACACACATACACACACACGGATAGAGTGGAGCTGGCACACAGCTAAGGAGGATGGGAGGACCCACTGAGAGGTCAGGACGCCTTCAAAAGGCCACGAGCTCTTCGGAGCCAGTACGGTGTGTGGTCCTCTGTTGGCTGGTGAGCTGTGTTTGCTGTGGCATCCAGACCCTTCCATCCCAGACCCCTCCCAGTGGGGGCTCCTGGGGGGCAGGGGCTCCTGGGGGCAGAGGTTCCCCACTGTCACAGGTGCCCCAGGTCGAGCAGAGGCCGTACCGCAGCTGAACAAAGAGGCAGCTCGTTGCCATCAGGCGTGTGGGTCATGGCGGTGTTCTCCCCTCAGCACAGCCATCCACTCGGGGCGCCGTGAGCTGCAAAGGCCCAGAGAGGCTCTGAGACAGCTCCTGCCACTTGGGAGTTGCGTATGTTGGCGGGCTGAGGGCCTGCCCTGGGAGATGCTGGGGATGAAATGGTAGCCTCGCCCGGAGTGGACAAGAGAGCGTGCCAGGCACAGCGTTCGCGGCTCCCAGGGACCCAGGTGCTGGAGAGGAGATGTCAGGCCATGCCAGTGTCCCCTGAGAGGCGGGCTGTGCTCCTTCATCCCGTATGCATTTTTGGAAGCCCACTTGCAGTGCCACCATCCCCTCCCCTCGCAGCTGGGCTGGCTTGTGGCTGCTCCAACCAGCAGAAGACAGGAAGGCTCAGCCTGGCGGGAACTAGAGAGCTTTCACATGGGGAGGGGGCGGTCTGGGCCTCGTGCTCTCTCCTCCTGGACCCCGGCTGTTGCTGCTGCTGTGGCACACTTGTGGGTGACACTGGAGGGACGCACCCAGTGCTAGTCTGAGCTCGGGCCCTTCTGAGGTTCCGATGCCACTACCCAGTCCACAAGCTGAGAAACAAGGCCCAGGAGGTGAGGGGCCATCTCTAGAGCTCACCCTGGATCCCATGGGGCACAAAGCCCGTCCTTCCGCCTAGGTTGTAAAAGTGTAGAAAGTGGGGATTTAAAATAAAAAAAAAAAGTAATCTGGACAGGTGCATTCAAAAGGTGCGCTGGGAGGGAGTGGGCTGCACCACGTCTTCGGGGGCCGAGCTGCCAGCGTGAGGTCGTGGGAGGTGCTCTGATGAAGGCCGGGAGGGTCCAATTCCACTTGGCCGCCTTCCCTCAGGGCTTCGGCAGTCCTGGCTGCAGTGTCAGGAGTTCAGCAGTGTGAGTGCATGGGCGTGTGTGTGAGTGTGTGCCTGTGGACGTGAGTGTGGATGCGGGGGCAGAGTGCAAGGGGGCACCGGGCGCTTGGGGCAAGCCCACCCCCCAGGCCTTCCTGCGTCCTCGATGGCTGGCATGGGGCTGGCTTGGGGACAGGTCTGGAGCTCGTGTTATGAGGAGGCAGCTTTTCTGTGTCAGGTGCAAGATGGCCCAGGTGGAAGACAGGTCCCTACCCCAGAAGGTGCCCGGTCAGACATGAGACAAGGAGGCCAAGGCGCGGGGAGTGACGGTCCGGCAGACAGTGCAGGGGTGGACCAGCCCCAGGCGCAGGGGACCCCCAGGCCGCTGGATCCAGCTGTGGGCGCATCCTCAGGTCAGGGAGAACCTCAGCAGCAGGGGCGGGGCGGTGGCCAGTGGCACGTGCAGAGGTGGTCCTGCAAGGGACAGTGAGGGCACAGAGGCCAGAGGCAGGAGGGCTGTGCTATGGGGCCTTAAAGACCTTGTCCTTCTCCTGGGGTACCGGCAGGTGGCCTTGGTCAGCAGTGGGGGGCTGGAGGAGGGACACGGTGCCAGAGCCATAATCTGAACAGTGGTGGGTGGGTGGAGAGGGGGGAAGAGACGAGAAGTACCAGGAGACTCTATCTTCAGCAACTGGTGGCCAAGTGGACGTGGTGGGTGGAGCAGAACCCGAGATGACAAAAGAAGAGGCTGACACGGGATGGAGAAGGGGTGCGCGTGGGCTACCCCCAGGGCGGTGTGGACACTTCTCGTCCCCTGAGCACCTCCAGAGCTGACGGTGGACAGGAGCGCGTGTCCTCACTGGTCCTGGGCAGGGCAACCGGGGCTGGCTTGCTCTCTTCTCTGGCCATGCACCATGTCCTGTGTGGGCTGAGTGTGCCTCGGGCGGGGCCTCCAGAGGGCAAGCTGCAGGGTGGGTGTGGGTGTGGGTCAGGGTGCACAGCTTGGCCTTTGCCAGAAGCAGGATGCCCCCTGCCTGTGCCCTGTGTGTGCGCAGCTGCACGCTGACCCTCCGCCGCTGAACTGCCGAGCGGAGCCATCCACGCTGTTGTGCCGGCCCCTCAGGAAGGACCAGCAGCGAACCGGGTGGATTTCTCCCAAGGGGAGCTCACCCCAGTTCATTTCTGAAGCAGGGAGGCGGTGATGGAAAGGAGAAAGCCCCAGGAATATTTTGCTTGTTCCTTAACTGCAGGGAGACTGGAGGTTGCTGTTGACAGACATTTCCTAGACACCTACTGTGTGTTGGTTTCTGGCGGGAGCATGACTGAAGTTCCCTAGCTCCACAGGTGAGGTGCAAATTGCAGAGACATTGAGAGGTTTGTGGAAGGTTCCGAGGTGTGTTGACCCAGGCTGCTGCATGGAGCTGTTCTTCACCCCGGGAGCGGTTCTGGAAGCAGACCTGCTGGTGTACTTCAGGGCCAGGAGAGTAAAAGCAGGCTTTGGTACCTGGAACCTCTGTGTCCACTTCCTGAAGCCCCAAGGGAGCGGATGCTGGGCCGAGTCTCTGCAGGAACACCCGAGGTCCCTTCCTGCTTCTTCTTCTGGAGGCTCCAGGGCAGAATCCCTTTCCTCACCTTCTCCAGTGTCCTGAGGCTCCTGTGTTCCAGCTTGTGGCCCTTCCCCCATCTTCCCAGGGCATCACCCTGACCTCTGCTTCTGTCACCACAATGCCTTCTCTCTGACTCTTCCTGTGTCCTTCTGATGAGGACCCTGTGGTTACACCAGGCTACCTTCACAATCAGAATAATTTCCGCATCTCAAGATCCAACCTCATCACATCTGCACAGTCCCTTTGGCCACAGAGCGTGACATTCTCAGGTTTCGGGGATTAAGGCATGGACACTTTGGGGGGCCATGATGCAGCTTCACACAAGCGTTGTTATGGTCAAAGTCCTCCTTCCCAGGGTGGGGTGGTCAGGGCACTATCCTGACTGCATGGAAAGGCGCCCCGTGGGAGCCAGGGAAGGGCTGAAGCCAGCACATTTGTGAAGGAGTCCCAGGGGAGGGTTGGGCTGTACCCGCTCCTCTTCCTCCATTCCAGATGCCAGTCAGACTCCATCTCCCTCAGCTGTAACCCTCCAGGGGCTTCCGTCTCTCTCAGAAGGTCCTCAGGCCCTGGCTCTTGCCTGTTTTTGCCCCACTTGTAGTTTCCAACATCCCAGGGACACTCCACCCTAGGGCCTTTGCATATGCTGTTCCCTCTGCTGGAAACACACATCCCCAGACATCCCATGCATCTTTCCGGTTCCAGCTCATGTTATGTGTTATGAGTTCCAGCTCATATTAAGGCAGGGTCCTTCCTGACTAACCTCCCGAACCCCACTGTTACTCTGCTTGATTTTTCTTCTTGACACTTCTGTGCAACTGACATACGTTTATCTGGTGACTAGTTTTGCTTCTGTCGCCCCAGGGGGATGTAAGCTGCTGAGGACAGGGACGTTGTGTTCCCAGTGACTGAAGTGGTGCAAGGCTTGGTAAATTTCAAATGAATGAATGTCACGCACTTTGGGGCAAAACTCCTCAAACAGGAGGTCCGACATCAGTGAGTTGGAAAAGACTGTTCTGGGTTGGGATTCCTCCTTCAAATTGTTGGGCTGCCTTCCTCCCATCTCGAGCTCAGAGCTTCCTGGGAAAGGTGCCCTGTGACTACCCCCTCCGGGGGTGGGTGAGGACCGTGGCCACCCACCGAGGTAGAAGAAGAGGCTTTTTGAAAAGTTGGGCAGAATCAATACCTCCAGGGCAGGGCTCCTCAGGCATCTTAAGCTTCTTATGGATGGACTTGGGACCCGAAGGAGAAAAGATGCTCTGTAAATACGCTCTCTCAGACTTTAAATTCT
This sequence comes from Mesoplodon bidens, assembly GCF_964165515.1. Lineage (NCBI taxonomy): Eukaryota > Metazoa > Chordata > Mammalia > Artiodactyla > Ziphiidae > Mesoplodon > Mesoplodon bidens. The sequence continues at coordinate 361,156 of NC_138165.1, read as the reverse complement.
ACATTTTCCTGCCATTAGCCTGTAATTTGTTTCTCAAAATTCTTCTATTTTAAGAAATTAAGCAGTAAGAGAAGAGGGTGAAAAACAAAAGAGAAGGGGGAGGGGCCGGGAGAAAATGAGGACACCCCGAAGGCAGGAAGAATGGGGGGTCGACGGCGGTGAGGGGAGGAGGGAGACAGCCTGAAGCCTGTGCTTTTGTCTGTCTTTTCCTCTCTGTGGTTGCTGCAGCTATTTCTCAGCTGAGAGCATCTGCGTGGAGGCCCTGATGACACCCGTGTTTGCAGCTGCACTGGAGACAAGGGCATTTCTCATCGAGGCACAAGGTCCCAGGCTTCTGCTGGCACTCAGGGTGCAGTGAGTGACCAGCCTGACCTGGCCAGCACCTTCTGTCTCTAGGAGGTTAGACAGAGCACACTGCCCACCGGAGCTCTGCCGGAACCAAAGTCAAGAGACGTGCTTCTCAGGACTCCCTGGTGCCCTCTGGGTGTCGGGGTGCTTGTCAGAGAGGCATTTCTGAGCCCTCCGTGAGCACACACACCACAGCTCTTCAAAGGAATGGGGGGGTGGGTCCTCCAGGGAGCTGTGGTCTGGCTTTCCTGGTGGGCATGGACACGCCCAGGTGTGAGACGCTCCCACATTTTGTCCTGGAAATTGATCCACTAATTTCAATTAACCTTAGAATCCTTTCCATTAAAAAAAGTCATCAGGATCAGCGGGGGATGGTGCTTACTTATGGATGGGTGATACAGTCCCACCTGCTGAAGGAGGTGGGAATGAGCCCTGAGAGGTATATTTGGGTTCAGTGCTGTCTGGGAAAAGAAAGTGCAAAGGCCCTGAGGCCTGAGGCCGCTCCTGGCTTGTTTGAGGAATGGCAGAAAATCCAGAGGGGATGATGGCTGGGGGAGATTAAGGGGTGTGCTCAGAGGCCCTAACTGTGAGGGCTTTGCCATTACTTTGAGTGAGGTGGTCTGACCTACAGTGTAGAAGGATTTCTCTGGCTGCTGCATTGTGGGGAGGCTGTCAGGGCCAGGGATGCGTGGAAATGCGTTGGGAGGTGTGAAATGAGGGTGGGCTTGGACCAGGATGGAGGGAGAGCAGGCTCAGACAAGGGGTTGGATCCGGGTATTCAATATTCCAAGGGCAAAGCCACACGGATTTCCTGATGGAATGGATGGCGACTGGGAGAGGAACATGGCAGTCAAGGCTGATTCCCGAGCTGTGATGGCAGAGAACTCCGGAAGCAGCAGGTCTGGGAGGGGACGGGTGTGGATGACAAGGATGTGTGATGGAGAAGGCATGTCCAGGCTGGGTGGTGATGGTGGGCGGAGTGGAGGCATTGCAGTCATGCCTGCCTGAGTGTCTGGAGAGAGAAGGAACGAGCCTGCTGTGGGGACCACATTGAGCACCCGTTTCCAGCTCTCATGAAGCAGCAGGAAGTCCAGAGGGGAGGAAGCCTGCGGGAGAAGGATAGGGGGTGTGCTCGGAGGCCATACAGCCGCCCACCACCTCTTCGTTGCGCAGCTCTAAGCCTTACCTGCTGAGGTTTTGGGATGCTCACAGCTCCAAGACCTGCTCCATACAGAGTCACACCACTGTACCCAGGTCCTCTGTCCAGCCATTTGCAGCCTCAGGCCACGCCCTGGAGTCTTCATGGTTGTGCCTTTGCCTAGAAGCGGGTCTCTCACTGGACTTAGGGAAGCTGGGACCCTGGCTCTGTTCCCACCCCCACTTTCACCCCTGGGGTGGCGCCCAGCCTTGGTCAGCTCAGCCTTCACTCATACTGTCAAGACGGATGGGACACGTGTGTTTTGTTTCCATCCTGGACCCAGGGCTAAAGCTCTTGTGATTTTGATCTGGAAGTGGGTTCTAAACCGAGAACAAATGCCCAACTTTGCCTCGCCTTGACTCTGCCAGCTGGGGTGTGTGGCGGGGTTCTCCTCCCCACTGGCTGTGTTAGGACCCCCTACGGCTCTGCCCAGGGAGGTCCCGTCTGCTCCCTAACTGCTCAGGCCACACGGGCTTTAGTTTGTTTCATATTTGCACCATGCCTTTCAGCTGAGATGTTTTTTCTTGTAGCTTCTGGTTGCTTTTTTTGTTCTTCTTGTTGTGTTGTCATTTTTAGCTTTTGCATTGTGTGTTTTACCCCAAGATTTCCCAAGACCTGTATAGATTTCCCAGCATTTCTGTAATTGTCCCCTGGTCTGTCTGCTCTGAGGTCTCCTTCCCAGCACCCTTCCTCCATCCTTGTCCCTTTGTTCTTGTGGGGATCTGTCCCCAGGCTGCAACACAGCTATCCTCCTGGGTGACTTTTACCTTTCTCTTGGTTTAGAGCTGTTGTTATCTTCGTATTTCTTGGTTTTCACTCTCACTTTGCTGGAAAAAACTTCCTATGAAAGTGAGTTTTAGAGTTAAGTTTTTAAAGCATTGTGTTTCTAAAAACATATTTATTTTGTCCTCACATTTTCCAATAGTTTGGCTAGGTAAAGAATTGTACACCTGTACATTTCTATTCAGAACCTTGCAGGAACCCTCTACTGCCTTCTGGGAGCCTGTGCTTCCAATGTCTGATGTTGCTGTGATGTTTGAATCTTTCTGGATGATGTGCTCTTTTGCCCAAAAGAATCATATCTTCTTTTGACTCCAGCAAATTTCTCTGTATTACTTTCTGGATAATTTTTCTTCCTTGTATTTTATTTGTTCTATCTTGTTGGACCTTTTATTGGTCAGTTGTCAGAGCTTCTGGGTTGATCCTTTATATGGTTTATCATTATTTTGCTAATGTTTCCTTCTACATTTTGGGAATTTTTTCCTACTTATCTTTCTATTAAATTGTTTATTTTGGCAAAGTGTGTGTAGTATTCAAGAGGATTTTCTTGTTCCCTGATTTTTTTTTTTTAATGGCAGCCTGTTCTAGGGATGTTGCCCTTATCTTCTCAGATCTCCCCAGAATACTAATTTGATGTCTCCTTCAAGTTACCTGTGGAGATCTGTTTATCAAATTATAGCTGTTTCGTTTGAGACTGCCCCTCCTTTTTATGTTGTCCTCTCTCTTCTTCTAGGTTTTCTTCATGAATGGTGGTCCTGGGACCCGTCATATTGGAGAACAAGACACACAGGCGGCCTAGAAGCTCAGGTTTCTGGGATGTGCAAGTCCCATGGTCAGGAATCCTGTAAAGGTGACACTGGCCATTCTTCTGAGGCTTGTAGGAGCCATGAGGGTTGTCGTGGGTGCCAACCTGCCCCCTTGGTTCACAGCAGCACGTGACACAGCTGGAGCAGGTCACCCCTACAGCCACTGTCCTTTCAGTTCTCTGCCCCCCTCCACGGACACCCTTTGCTGTCTTTTCTCCTGGTCTCTGATCATCTTCCTGACCCAGAAGTATGGAGGCCCGGGGCTGTGTCCTGGTCCTTTTCTCTCTCTCCTCCATCTTCACTCACACTCACTCCGATGCCTCATTCAAGCTCATGGTTTTGAGACATAAGTGTCCCTCCAGCCTGGAGCTCTCTCCTGACCCCAGGACTCGGCACCTAACTGCCTGTCTCATCTCCACCTGGATGTCTAATGGGCATCTCAGACTTGACCTGCCTTCATCCAGTTCCTCCCAGCTCAGCAAAGGGCAACCATCCTTACGGCTCAGGGAGGAATCTGGAGATTCTCTTGCACACTTCTCTCTGTCCATTCTCTCTCTCTCTTTCATACTTCACGACCAATCCATCACTAAACCCTATTAGTCTCCATGTGTCCAGAATTCACCTCCTCTCTCTCCTTCACGCCTACCATGCCCACCCCTGTCCGGGTTACAACACTGCTTATCTGGACTGCAGAAACTTCTTAACTAGTTCCTAACGAGTCTCTGATTCCTCATTGTTTATGCGGGGGCTTCTAATGTCTTCTATGGCCCTTTATAGCACCTCAGTTATGTATTTGCCCTACCTTCCCCAGGCTATAGCCAGGACCAAGTCTTGCTCACAGAGGTTTTTCCAGCCCTTAGATCAAAGGACCCATGGAGAGGCCATAGGTTGTATTTATTCAGTGAGTGGCTGTTGAGTCTTTGCTTTCAGACTTCTGTCTGTCTGCACTGCAGCCATTTTTTCTTTACCAGAATTCCCGTTTTGTTCAGGTATCAGCTTCGTCAATGTGCTTAGGGGATGGTGGGCCCCCAGACTGATGGGGGGGTTCACAGTTGGTTCAAATCAATTGTACTGATCCCACTTCTCCATCAGGGGCTGGTTCAGTGGTGGGTGTGTAACTCAGTTCTGGAGAGTGAGGCCTGAGGGAGTCAGCTCGGGACTTCTGGGAAAATCTTTTCTTCCCTCGTAAAACCATTGAGCCTCACAGGAAAAAGTCTCTTTCTGCCACTGTCTGCCCTTCTTCCTGCTTTCTGTTATGTGAGGATGTAATGCAACCATTCTGTGCTCGTGAGGAAAAGGTCAAGTGGCCCAGAGTCCTGATGCGTTGGAGCCACAGACTGAGTCTCGGAACCACTCAATTTCAGATTTCTTGCCCCAAACACTTTAAACCATGATTATCACTCTTTTGTTTCTTGTACCCAGATGCACCCTAAATATCCTACCCCCCACCCACATGCCAGAGGCGGAGCTGGGAGGGAGAAGGGGTCTCAGGTGTCCTTAGGGTCTCAGGTGTCCTTAGCCAGTCCCTGGATGCACACAGGGGGCCCTATGTGGGAAATGCAGAGTGGAGGGGCTTTGCATAAGCAAATGTGAGGACTGGTCGGGGAGGGGAGAGACTGGAGGGAAGGGTCTCAGCCTGGGACAGTCTGGCTGAAAGACCTTTCAATCCAAGAATGTGTACTATGCCATGGCAAGGGCTTCTGTGCAGTCTCGGGGGCCTGCCTGTCTTCCCAGACAGACGAAAAGCCTGCTGCCCAGAAGGGCCTGTGCATTTGGTGATTATGTTCCCGCTGGGGTGTGTCTAGATCAAGGGAAGGGGTTGAATTTGGTATTTAATCATTGTCAGGAGATAACTGTGGACAGCTACAAGACTCAGAGATGAGAAATCCCGGAGATGAGAGAAAGAATTCAGTGGGAGGAGGCAGGCAGAGCTATTGAGGACTAGGAATGAGAAATCTCCTTAGAGTTTCCTGAAATGCTGAGGAGGGCTTTAGATCTTCAGCAGAGCTTGCATGGGTCAAGCCAGCCTTCTGTAGACTTAAGCGTTAGGGAGACCTGAGCTGGTGTGGCACCTGCCCCTGGCGTCCCCTTCTGTTCAGCCAAATTGCTTTCAGCTGCAGACTGAGTGGCAGGTGGAATAATGCCCCTCCCCCACAGGTCCCCACCCGAATTCCAGGAGTCTGTGAATATGTTCCTTTACATGGAAAAGGGATTTTGCGGATGTGATTAACTGAAGGACCTTGCATGGGGAGATTACCCTGGATTATCCAGGTGGGTCTGATCTAATCCCATGAGCTGTTTAAAAAGGAGGAGGAAGACAGAGGAGGAAGGCCAGACAGACACAACATGAGCAGGACTCGACTTGCTGTTGTTGGCTGGAAGACAGAGGAAGGGGCCATGACTCAAGGGATGTGGGCAGCCTCTAGCAATTGTAACCAGCAAAGCAAAAACAAAACCAAAAATCAAACCAAACCCAAACTGGTGTCCTCAGTCCTACAACCACAGGAAACAGATCCTCCCTGGAACCTCCAGGAAGCAACCAGCCTTGCCAAAACCTTGACTTCAGTCCAGTGATACCAGGTTAGGGGGACTTCTGACTTCCAGAACTTTAGGATGATGACTGCGAGTTGTTTTAAGCCACTAAAGCTGTGGTTATTTGTTACAGCAGCATGTGGTAAAGGATTCTCTCTGTAGGCCTGAGTTGTACAAACCCTGCCCTTTCCAAAATTCTTTAGGACTCGCACTTGCCTAGTTCCTGGGAGATAACCTCTGAGTCCTTGGAATATCCAAGGACAATATTAGACAGTTTATGCTAACAGTGTGACTTAAGGCTACCTTAGTCTGCTAGGGCTGCCACAACAATGTACCACAGACAGGGTGGCCCAAACAACAGAAAGGTAACATCTGGCATTCTGGAGGCTGGAAGTCTGAGATCAGGATACTGGCAGGTTTGGTTTCTCCTGAGGTCTCTCTCCTTGGCTTGCAGATGGCCACCTTCTTGCTGTGTTCTCACATGGTCTTTCCTCTGTACTTGCACTTCCCTGGTGTCTCTGTGTGCCCCAATTCCCTCTTCTTATAAGGGCACTGGTCATATAGGGTTAGAGCTCACCCTAAGAGACTCATTTTATTCTAAACATGTCTTTGAAGTCCCTGTCTCCAACCAAATATAGTCACATTCTGAGTGCTGGGGGTTAAGATTTCAACATATGAATTTTGGGAGGGGACACAATTCAGCCCATGACAACGAGGAATGCCTGTCTTTCTTTGCCTAGGCCCTGGGCATTGCTGTATATAGTTTGACCTCTGGGGGTGAGGGCTGGAGACTGAATAGATAAGGTCAGTCACATGGGCTCTCCATGCTCGTTTGACTGACCCCAGTAAATAACCCAGATGGCCATACTCCACACATGTGATCACACATCTTAGCTGGGAGAGCTAAGGGCTGTCCATGTGATACCACTCAGAGTGGACAGCTGGAAGCTTGTTCCTGGTCTCTCCCGGACCTGTTGTAGATAACCTTTTTCCTTTGCTGACTTTAACCTGCCTCCTTTCACTGTAATAAACCATAACCGTGAGTATTAATGCTTTTCTGAGTTCTGTGAGTCCTTTTAGTCAGTTGTCACTGAGGGAGGTCCTGGGAACCCCCCAATAGAAGCAGCAATAGGAAACCAATGCATGTGGCAAAGAAAGCCAGACTCTGAAGGAGACCAAGCTGGTTAATCAGTTAAGATGTTACCTTTTCCAGAGACCCCTGGTGTGGGCGTGGGACCAGGCTTCACTGGCATGAGTGAATGAAGGGGCTTGAAGAAGGGGCTCTGGGCACCACAGCAGAGGTGGCAGGGGGGTCTCCTTCCTGGTGGAAAGCACTGTCACAACCCCCAGGACCAGTTAAGTTCCTGCTCTGAGTTCTTCTTTTAGAGAAGCATGTTCTAAAAAGACTCTGAATCCAACTCTGTGAGAAGAGCTCGGTTCCCCTTCCTGAGCAGCCCCAGGCCGAGTGCCAACAGCATCAAGGTTGCAGGCTGTCCTGACAGCCTCAGGACACCTTGGAAGAGAACTGGCATCTGCAGTCCTGATCCTGCCCCCTTCCTAGTAGCTCCTGGGAGCAGCAGCAGCATTGCTCTGCCTACACTAATCCTGTCGCGCCTGGCCAGGTGAGCTGTGTGTGCATGAGATGTTTCTTTGCTAGGAGCTTGTGAATGGCAGAGGGAGACACGCAACTCCCCGGCAGCTCCTCGGCCTGGTGCCTTCACGACACCTGGCCCTTCCTGCCCTGGGTGTTCTGCTCGCTGTGCCTTTTCTTTCCTTCCTTCCTCCCATCAGCTTGTGTGGCCCCCTCTGCTCTGTGCCCAGGAACTGTAACTCTGACTCATCATTCCTGATTGCAGCGTTCCTGCATTTTCCACATGCATGAAGCTGGGATGTTAAAACAATTAAGTCAAAATGAACACACTGCAAGGTCATGGGGTGACAGAAGAAGTCATTTGGTGACACTTTCAGATACGTATCTGTGGACAAAAAGACCCGTCCAGGACAATGGCTCTGAGACGAGCGCAACACAGAGCAGTTTACCCAGCCAGAAACAGTGCCGAGGGTGCTGGGGTGTGTGAGGAGGGTGTGAGGGCATGGGGGCACCTCCCCGGGCAGGAGGGCTGAGGATGAGCGTGTGGAAACGTGCCTCTCGTGAGGAACACACAGCCTGGCCCACCGCGCACTGGGCTTCTCTCTGTGCAGGTGAAGGGATGGTGGCCACCTGCTCCCTCTTCAGCGGCCCCTGGGTCTGCTGAGTAACACGCGCCTCTCCAGCTGGTGGCCTGTCCCAGGAGGCGGGTGGCCCTGAGGTCCTGGTGGATTCCGGCCCCTCAGGCAGGACCTCCTGGGATGCTGATTTTCTCCTCCCTTTTCTGACTTCTCTGGTTCTCAGGAAGAGGAGGGAGCAGGGGTTCAGGGAGTGCCAGCCAGGCCCTGCAAAGGTGACTTGGCATAACCGTCTTTTCTAATCTCGGCAAGGTGATGCCACCACCTTTACTGCCAAATGTTGAGGCTCAGAGAGACCCAACATTTGGAGGGGCACTGGTTTGCCTCCTCCAAAGTGCCCTCCCTAAATGCCCTGGTCTGGTCTAAGAGGCCCCTGCCATCCCCTCTGGGTCCTGGGAGCTGTCCTTGGAGGGAAAGAGCAGTCTGCTGGGGAGCTAGAGACTGCAGAGCTCCCCACCTGGGCTCCCCAGTGGTCCCCTCTGGGGCTCCTCTGGGTGCTGACCACCCCTCCAAGCATGGCAGTGCCATGTCCCTTGGGCCTGGGTGCCCAGCCTTCTCTCCAGCCCCTGGAGAGACAGGTCAGTGGCTGCACAGGCTTTCTGGGCTCTGGTCCCCGTGCCTGCCCTGGAGGGGCCCCCTGGACCCTGTATCTCCTCCTCTCTTCTCTCCAGCCACTGTCTCTGGAAAACGGGCCGTGTGGATCCAGGCAGAAATCCTTGCATGCTGCCCTCTCGGGCCCCTGTGGCCCCTCTGTGTTCCCCCTCTGTTGTGATCCTTCCAGGCCTGGACCCCTGGCTGTTCTCAGGTGAGTGGGGGCATGTCTCCCACCTCTGCACCTGAGCCAGTTACCCATGCTGTGTCACAAGCCCCCCAAACTTAGTGGTATATGACCCCCATCAGTTACACTCACAATTCTGTGGGTCAGGAGTCCAGACAGGACCCAGTGGGGAGGGCGTGTCTGCTCCATGATGTCTGGGGTCTCCTTGGGAAGGCTTTAAGGCTGAGGCTGAAATTATCTGAAGGCACACGTGCTTGGCACATGATGCGGGCTATGAGGGGGACCTCGGAGTGGTCACCTTGGCATGTGGCCTCTCCCAGTGGCTGGTCTGGGCTTCCTCACAGTATGGCGGCTGGGTTTCCAGAGGACCAGGTGGAAGTGGTATTGCCTTTTATGACCCAGCCTTGGAAGTCACGTGGCATCACCTCCCAGATCTTCCCAAGTTCAAGGCAACGGAAACACAGACCCCACCTTCTCAATGCCAAAGTCACACTGGGAGAAGAGAATGTGGGCTGGGAGAGGTTGTGCTGCCACTTGAAAATGCAGTCTGCCCCTACCCACAAACGAAGTAAGTTCATCATTCATTCCCCGCATTGTCCAAGCTCCTCGTGTATGCAAGAAACCTGCTAGCTGCTAGGGGAACAGAGTAAACACTACAACACAGTCCTAAACCCTAGAGCATGCAGTCCAGCGGGGGAGGCTGAGAGAAAACAGAGCAGGGCTCAAGCTTCTCCCCACTACAAAACTTTGTTAAAAATCCAGCAGTTCCGGGGCTTCCCTGGTGGCGCAGTGGTTGAGAGTCCGCCTGCCAATGCAGGGGATGCGGGTTCGTGCCCCGGTCCGGGAAGATCCCACATGCCACGGAGTGGCTGGGCCCGTGAGCCATGGCCGCTGGGCCTGCGTGTCCGGAGCCTGTGCTCCGCAACGGGAGAGGCCACAACAGTGGGAGGCCAGCGTACCGCAAAAAAAAAAAAAAAAAAAAAAAAAAAAAATCCAGCAGTTCCAAAGGCTCTGCTCGGTCGGTATTCCTTGAATCCATGATATGGGACCTGACCAGGGATTTCAACACACTTTCTCTCTCTCTTTTGTGCTACCTGGTTATTACACTGGAAGAACCTCAAAGAATGGGCCCAGGCTCTCCTTTTGTAGAAGTCCTGGCATCTCCCACAGAGCAGGCACAGAAAGCTTTGATGACCTATTCCCTTTCTTACTTTCTCTCTTTATTTAGCCCACACTCACTTATGTGTTCCTTCAACACACATTCATCAGCCATTTTCAGTGCCAGATGCAGTGTAAGTCACAGAAGTTACCGGCTGATGGAGACCAGGTCTTGCCTGGACCCTCTGGCTAAGAGTCCTTAGCAAGACCCTCAGACCCCCTTAGCCACTCACACAGCCTACATACTCCCTGATTCTGGGGATGAATCTGGTCCATGTGAGTCCTTGGGGGAAGCAGAACAGGCCCTGGGGAGTAGGAGGGTGGATGGTCCCAGAGGAGGAGAGAAGAGAGACCCGCAGGTGAGTCCTGAACTCTGGAAACTTCTGTGGGTGCACGTGGGTTGGCCTTGGGGTTAGAGAGAGCAGAATCTGTGTCTCTGCCCCGTGGAGGCGGGCAACCTCGGCTCGCTCATGTCTTGTTGGAGAAACACATCACGCGGATTGAATAAAGCAAGGCATAAGCCAGGCTCCGTGTCCTTTGTGAGGTTTTAAGCTACCTTTGGCAGTTTGGTGAAGCCTCTAGTCTCCGTTTCAAAATAATGGTTTAAACGCATCAAATAAAATCACTAGGGTTATAAAGAAAGCCCATTATATTGAAATACAGTTATCAGAACATTTAAAAGGCAAATCTGAGATTCAATATCATATGTGTTTCTTCATTAACACAGTTTACAGCAAGTTCTACTACAGTCCTAAAGACTACCATAATTTCAAAGTAGTTAGGAGGCAAAGGCTATTCTGAGATGTCTGCCACACCTGTGATGTGAGGGAACATACCTGTGATCTGTTAAAGCGACAGTCACAGAACTGCTAAGCCTACTCGGGTTTGTTCCTCATACTCATCATGGAAGGAAGTGCTAACTTCAGCTAGAGGTTAGCGAAAATAAAGATGTAATATATTCCCTCCCACCTCGGGGGCTCCCCTGAATCCTATCCTAAGCCTCCGGGTGATGAGGGTGACTCAGTAAACGTTCCAGACCCTGCTTTGCCCCAGCTTCCCTGGGCCCCTCCCGTGGTGGGGATCCCCATTCTGTGATCCCCTCTATTCAGTCTGAGCCCAGGACGAGCAGCCCCCAGAGATCCATTCTCCTCCTGTTCTCAGCAGACACTCCTCAGATTACCACTGACCTTTGGGGCTTGGGTTTCAGCCACATTTTCTAAATTTTGTCTTCATTTGCACAGAAACCTGAGAAGCCTCTGAGGTCTGATTGCATCATTAATCATTGTGGGAGTCCTGTGCTTGCATGCCCGCCGTGGGAAATCTGTTCTTTGTTTCCTTTTTCTCCTTGGACTTTTGCTCCCTGCCTCTGAATGAGGATTAGACAGGTCCTTGCTTCTCTGTTCTGTGCCTGCTCTCACCAGGTCCCCCCTCTCCCCTCCCCAATCATCCCGATTTTCCTCCATTCTCAGAAGTGGAGCCCAGCAGTGGTTTAGTCAGTTTGCATCTCCGCTGTGGTCCAAGGAAGGGGGAGGGCAACACACACACACACACACACTTTCTTTGTTCTTTGCTAAAAGCTGCTTAGCTTACTGCAAACGTGCTAATTAATTGGTGCAAGATTCAATCGCCAGGGAAAATTACACAATGGAGATAAATGGTTTTGCAGAGGAAAATGTCAGAATTGCTTTGTATTTTTCCCCTTTCCTTGTCCACCAAATATTTCAGTGAAGAGGAGACGGAGGTGTGTTAGCTTTCAAAGGCTATTCTGGTTTGACTCCAGCGGTTCTCTTTGTCATCCGAGTGGTCCTGTCCTGGTGGGTGGGTTGTTCACTGTACAAGGGGCTGAAATCCAGCCTCCTCTCTGGTTTCTGACCAGGTCTGATCTCACCTCGTGGGTCCTCCAGCTGAAAACCAAGGTCTCCACTGCAGGGCAGGGCCCTCACGTCCTGCCTCAGGGATCTCTGTCCATCCGAGTCCAAGGTGAACCCGTCCTTCTCTTAGAGAGGGGTAGACCTGCCCTCACACTCACCTTCCCAAATACCCACCTCTGGCCCCATCCCCATCCTAGACTGAGGGGTAGAGAGGGGGAGGGGGCTTGTCTCCTTGTTAGTGGAGCCCTCCCCCTCCTCTAGGCCTCTTCTGCTTCCAAAACCCTAAAGAAGCAAACACATCTGTCCAGAGTGCCTGCCCCTTTGTCTGGGTGGTCCTCCGTCATGGACAGGAACACACTGTGGGGTCTCACTGAGCCTGGATGGGGTGGGACGCTGAGAGGCTCCTGGAAACACACACACACACACACACACACACACACACACACACACACACTTCTCTAAATGCAGCATCCTCTCACTCCATTTCCTGAGCTGCTGAGTCTGAGGCTTCTGCATTTAGAATCCGTCTGTCTCTGCATTGAGTCTCCCCCAGGCAGGGGGTGGGCATTCCCCACCTCGGCTTCATATTTGCATAACTAAAGGAGCCACCCAGGGGTTTGGTTGGGAAAAAAGGGGCAGCTGCACCTCGAGGTTAATTCCCAGTCCCCCTGTAAAGCAGACTGTGTTGGCAGTTTGTTTTTAGCTCCAATGTCCATCGTAAAGAGCACCCTGATGGGAGAGGCAGATGCCTGGGACTGGTTGGGACAAAAGCAGGGAAGGCTCAATGTATTTCAGACAAGATCTTCTTTTTCAGCCCCTCTGCTTTGGTAACGAAGAACCGAGCCCAGCGTGGCCCTGAGGTTGTCTGATTTCTTTGTACAGGAGAAAAAAAAAGTCCCTCCCAGACAGGGCTTGGTCTTGTCTTGGGTAAAGAGCCCTGTCCTGGACTTGTCATTAACTGGTCCTTGGGCATGAGTGTTGCTGGAAGGGGGACTCTTATCTTACACTCAGAAATGAATAAAGCAAAAGACTTGATTGGGAAGGGGCTCCCAGGCGGAGAGCAGCAGGGTAAGGAAACCCAGGGGATCCACTCTGCCATATGGCTCGAAGTCTCAGGATAATGGGGCTAACTTTCTAGGTTGCCTCTGGCCAGTCGTCTTGCTTGTGCCCATATTTGGTCTGACTCAGGATCCTTCCTGGTGGCGTGTGCATCTCTCAGCCAAGATGGATTCCAGCGTGAGGGTTTCTGGGAGTTTGGCAGGACATATTATGAGCTGGTGTCTCCTCTCTCCTTTAGGCCCTTCCTGAATTCTCCCAGTTAGTTTTTGGCAGCTGCACTATGTTCTTTATGGGAACCTCTTGTTGTGAGACAACTCACGCAAGCGATGATTATTGTGTCTGGCCAGGGCAGGCGGTTTCAGTCAGCGGTTCCCTAACATGAGGAGATGAGTCCAGGTTCTGGTGTCCAGAATGGACATGGCCAGGTCAGAGGAACCCACTGCATACATTCAGATTTGAGGCTGCTCCACGGAGCATCTGGGTCAGAGGAAGTCTTTGTTAATTGTATGGAAGGAAGGAAATGAGAACGGGCAAGTGGATGCAGGTGATGTCCCACTGACTTAGGAGTGTGTCTCTGGACTCTAGTCTGGACCCGAAGTCCTGGCACAAGCCCCCCTGCAGCTGCATCACTCATCCATGGAAATAAGAAATCTGAGACCTAGCTCCAGGGCAAATGTGCAGGCACCTTCAAAGGGGGTGTTTCAGGATGACAAAGCTCTTTTCATGCTCTGTTTGAATTACTTCCTCCTGCCCCAGGATTTTGGTTCTTACATGGGTCCAAGTGAGAAGGTGCCAGCAGGAGACCCAGTCAGGTGTGTCCTAGCTTCTATGCCCAGGTTGAGGACAGAGAAGCCTTCTGGCCAGTGGCATCAGTTACCGTCCTCCAATCCCTGAGCAATCTGGCCCTGCATCCCTGCTGCAGGAAGGGGTGGCGGTGACTCGAGGATGGAATCATCTGAAGGCCTCTAGAAGAAGCTAGAGAAGACCAGAACTTCCCACGAACTGTGTTTCATGTGGCTGCACTAAGGGCTATCATGGTGACGGTCCAGCCAAATGGGCAGGGCCCCATCGCTTTTCTGACCAAGCCTGGGAAGCCACGTCTGTTGCATCTGTTAATGGCAGAGGGGTCTCAGCCCCACTCCCTAAACAATCCAAGGGGTGGGCCTGAGTCCATGGCTCTCAGTGGCAGGGGTGTCCAGGCAACCCTGCAGAGGAGTGTGGGGTGGGAGATACTGTCGTGATATCACTGGAAAATGCACTTGGTGGGCAACACTGTGCAGAATATCCTTCCTACTGTTCATGCTGAGCCAGCATTTCCCTTCCACTTCTCAGAAAATCCACAGCCCTGATTAACTCCAACTCTCCACCCACTTCGTGCCCCCACTGGAATGGCTAAAAGTGCTGGAGGAAGCACGTGAGCCCCCTGGCTAGTCTCCCTTTGATAAGTCTTGAGAACTGCCTAGAAACCATGCAGGATCTCCTTGTCCTTTCCTGCAGGACTTCTCTGCTCTTCTCACGTGCTTGAGAGGTAGTTGAATCTCTGCAGGCTGGTCCCTTGCAGGCTGCCCTCCGGAGAAATCAGAGAGGGTGGCATGAAGGCCTCCTTTGGGTGGGAGTGGAAGACGTGGGTCAGGGCACCGTCTTCCTTTCACACAGCCACACCAGCTGGGTTTGGCCCCCAGCCCCAGTCATGCTGGGAGGGAGTTGGGGGTCCCCTAACCATGAAGGCTACAGTGGCAGAACACAGGTCAAGGGACCACCATGTTAGTCTATTGTAGCCCATACCTTGGCCGTCCCCGATCTTGCCAAGGGAGGGACTGGAACTTCTCTGATCAAATGCCTTAAGAGCCTGCAACCTGAGGGCCAGGCCCTCTCCAAGAACCTGGTTCCTGCTCTGCTGACTGTGGGACACTGCCCCAGATGGTGAGAGGGACAGGGGAACAGGTACCTGCTGCTGATTTGGTCTTTGAGACCGCTCAAAAGCCAATAATAGAGAGGCAAGTGTCAACAGAAAGAAAAGATGCTTTAGTCAGAAAAGCTGGCAATCTGGGAAGATGGTGGACTTGTGTCCAGGGACCACCTCCAAAGGTTCTTCTCAGCCATGACAGTTGTTAAAGGGGAAAAAGGGGGAAGAATTTCAGTGAACCACTGAGGCAGGAGGTTGGGGTCTGCATCATTCTCCATTGTGTGCAGACTGGCTGACTCTCTCTTCAGATGGTAACTTGCCTGTGTGATCTGCCTGCAGGATTGCTAAGGGGGCTGGTGAGGGTAGAGAGCTGGCCATTCTTTAACTACTTAATTCTTCATTCTTACTTCTTTTTATCTAGGAAAAGAAACAACAGGTTAATTAGGTTCTTTCCAGGTTAGAGGGGAACAGAAATGGACAAACAGGAAAGAGGCAAAAGAACTGCCTTTACCTTCACCTCCTCTAGATGCAAACGTGGTGTGACTTGTCCATTTTTTTTTGCAGCCAATCCCATATCTTAAACTTTCATCTCACCAAGTAAAAATCCACTTTTAACATCTGCTCTGCTAACTAAGCATCCTCTGGTGCAGACTTAGTGATATCTGAAGAACTTGCTAGAACTGTTTCTGAGGTGTAGACTCCTGATTAGGGTCCTTCCAATGCCGCCCAAGCATCTGAAGGTGTAGACTGAAGTGGGCTCCTGGCACCTGGCCAAACAGTAACATCTCTTCTCAAGTGTCTTAAAATGTTACAGGCAATATAAGATATGAGGACATGGGTGGGGACAATTTTCCCTTCAGGTTCTGACAAGTGGTCCTGAGAGAGAGCCCTTGTGTGCGTCTTAGCTTCGCATACAGTGGGTGCCATAATGAGCTGTGTAACTTGGCTGAGCTGAGCTCTTCCTAGGTCTGAAATGGAGGGGGGCAGGGAGAGAAGGAAGTGGGGAGAGAGGGACGGGGAGAGAGGTGGAGGCAATTCCCGTGACTCCGGGTAAGAAGAATGTCTTCCTGAGCATCACTGCTTTCCTCTTCCAAAGCCACCATGACCTCCATTCCAAATGATTTCCCAGGGAAATAGGGATACAGAGGGGGCACATTGTGTGTTTCTTCCATGAGAGGAAGGCTGGGAACCCACATCTCTATCCTAAGGACCCAGTGAATCAATCTGTAAAACAAGGCCACTGGTCCCTGATCCCTTCTGGCTCTGACACTCTGAACGCATGGTCTGCTGCAGCTGTTGTGTGGGCCTTGGAAGATCTGTGTGTGTGTGTGTGTCGGGAAAGTGGGCTTCAAAACCAAGACTGCGCCCACTCTGAGTGCTGGTGGATGTCCGGGAGAAGCAGTCCCCCTTCTGTTCTCTGGCTTCTGAGCAGTGCCCCCGCCTTTTTATTTAAACATCTTTATTGGAGTATAATTGCTTTACAATGGTGTGTTAGTTTCTGCTGTGTAACAAAGTGAACCAGCTATACATATACATATATCCCCGTATCTCCTCCCTCTTGTGTCTCCCTCCCACCCTCCCTATCCCACCCGTCTAGGTGGTCACAAAGCACCGAGCTGATCTCCCTGTGCTATGCACCTGCTTCCCACTAGCTATCTATTTTACATTTGGTAATGTATATATGTCCATGCCTTTCTCTCACTTCGTCCCAACTTACCCTTCCCCCTCCCCGTGTCCTCAAGTCCATTCAGTTCCCCTTTCCGAGGGAACCTGCTCCCCTTCTGCTTTTCCAGGGAATACATTTGTGACTTTAATGTGACTTTAATGTTCCTGGAGATTTGCTTGGTCCATTAAACAAAACGATTTACTGTGATGGGGATTGTTTGCTGCTCGGCTGCCCCATGACAGAAACCCGAATGTGTGCTGTGCTGCAGAGACAGTCACCAGCTATCCAGACCCCCTCTTCCTGCCCCAGATGAACTATGCTGTGACCGAGACACAGATGGGATCGTTCCAACGTGTGCATTCACCTTGATTTAGGAACGACCATGCAGATAGGACCAACAGCTGGTGTGTAATTTTGGTTAGTGGAATACATGCCCCCAGCATCCCATATATTTCTTAACCTCGTACGATGTAATGGACACCAGTGTGAATTTGCTTGAGACCTAATATGCCATAGCTCAGCTTGTGTTTTAGAGCTAAACCCTGGAAATGAACTAATACCCGCTCCGAGCTACAGATTTCTGAATATCATCTGTGTTAAGCTTTTGGAAATCAAGTTGCTTGCTGTCTGTAGGGAGGGGGTTACCCTGAGCCACTCTTACAGCTACTGGCTACTGTGGGTCCTTCAGCCTGTGCAGGAGCCCACGGTGGCTGGGATGAGGGGGCCAGCGTTCAGTCCTCTGAGGTCCCCCCTCACAGACAAGTGTCATTTCTTAAACTCCTGGATTTCTCTGCTTCTAGATAAAGCATACATGTAGATCAAGATGGAAACTTCCTCAAGTGCTGGATGGTCTGCAGGCAGGGATTGGCTGTTTCTCAAACCATTGCCATTGGCAACGGTCTGGCCAAGCAGCGTTGCGCCCTGACCACTGGACACTGAAGGGGGCTTGGCAGCTGGCTAGGTCCCACCCAGCTGCCACCTTGAAGCATCCATGTGTGAGTAACCTGATGACCAGAATTACAAAGTGGTTCTGGTGTGTGTGGCAATGGCCCGTTGGGGATCTTGGCCAAAGCTGAGAAGGAGGCAGCCACATGTGACTAGCCTCTGAGTCCTGGAAGGAAAAGGGCTCTCTGGGGTCGAGGCTGGGTTTTGTCCTTGCCTCCCCAGATACTTCTGGAGCACAGTGACATGGTCTGTTTTCATGCTGCCCGGTCAGATAGGGAGACTTTTCTAGAGGCCTTTGGTCTAATTCTACGATTCAGATTGTGACAATAGCTGGCACTTCCTAAATGTTTAATAAATAATAATAATTATCCTAATGATAGGCCTCTGCTTGCTGATGGTTTCTGCCCTCCCCCCTACCACGTGCTTTGGGGGTTCTTTCCCCCAAGCCCGCCCCTTTGCCCTCTTCTTTCACAGCTCGGTGGCCACGATCTGAACTGATTAAGACCTCGCTCAACCGCCCCCCCGCCCTTCCAGTTGGATTTCACCTCCCTGGATGTCTCTTTACAAAGGTCGTGGGCAGACACAACTCCCTTTCTTTCTAGGATTCATGCTCTCTCTTCTGCAGCGTTTCTGAGTGACCACAGGGACCCCAGCACAGGTCACAGGATTCCCCAGAAGAAGAGTCAGACTGGTTTACTGTGGAGACTGAACAAGACAATTTTCTGGGATGTGCAGAGCAAGAACCGTCTTCTGAGCATCAAGGAGGCATCAGCCCAGGGAGACACGCACCATGTCTCCAAGGGGGTCAGAGACAGGGCATGGAAAGCTAACAATTATCACAGTCCTCCTGCCTTCAGTTGGCTGTGTGAATAGCTTGTAATTAGCAGGTTCTTTGTTGATGCTGCCAAAGGCCTTGGAAACTGTCTTATTATTTCCCTCCGGAGTAGAATCTCTCTTCATGGATTGTGCAGTGGGAGGCCACTGTCCAGGCTTTGTTGGACTATTATTTGACTTCTAAATTTTTCAGGATCTGAATAGGTAAAATTTTAATGGAAGTAAGTATAAGACTTTGAAAAAGTGGGCTCTTCTTTGAAAAAAAAATGCAACTTTTCAAATTATGTGAACTTTTTTCCAAATAAGCAAGTCTTCATGTATTCCTTTAAGAATATTTTTGAGAGGTTGTGTGTGATGGTTAAGTTTACGTCAACTTGGCTGGGACACAGCACCCATACATTTGGTCAAACACAATTCTGGGTGTTTCTGTGAGTGTGCGTTTGGATGAAATTAAAGCAGATTGCCTTCTGTAATGCTCATGGGCCTTGTGCAATCAGTTGAAGGCCTGAATAGAACACCAGGCTAACCCTCCCTCCCAAAAGAGAATTTTTCCTGCCTGATGGTCAGGAATAGAGCTATCAACTTTTCTTGCTTCTTCAGCAATTTCCACTCTGCAGATTTTGGACTTGACAGCCTCCATAATCACATGAGCCAATTCTTTATAATAAATCTCTCTCCTTCTCTCTCTCTGTCTCTCTCTCTCTCTCCGTTCTGATTCTCTGGAGAAGCCTGGCTGATGCCCTGTGTGATATTATAGGAGGAGCTTTAGACTCAAGTTAGATCTCCAGCTCCTCTATTCAACACTTGAGACCCTTGGGCAAGTCACTGAATATCTCTGAGCTTTAATTTTTGTCACCTGGAAAATGGTTTTTTTTAGGGATTGGGTGATCACATAAATATTAGGGGCTTCCCTGGTGGCGCAGTGGTTGGGAGTCCGCCTGCCGATGCAGGGGATGAGGGTTCGTGCCCCGGTCCGGGAGGATCCCGCATGCCGCGGAGCGGCTGGGCCCGTGGGCCATGGCCGCTGAGCCTGTGCGTCTGGAGCCTGTGCTCTGCAACGGGAGAGGCCACGGCAGTGAGAAGCCCACGTACCACCAAAAAAAAAAAAAAAAAAATTAGAAGAATGCATTTCTGGTCACATGTTCTGAGCCCAGAGCAGGCATAAAAGGACAGTAGATGGCCTTCTCATAATTGAGTATCTTCTTTTCAAGCCCTGTGTTAAGCTCAGGATTGATTGCAGCTGTTCCTGCTCCCATGCGGGACAGACCTTTCCCTCCTGCCCTGTCCCAGCAGGCTGCTGCAGACACTCCCTGTGGGCCTGCTCTGTGCAGCACTCCTTCAGTGCTCTCGTCTCTGTTTTTGGCAAGCGAAAGGACCTTGGTCCTTGTCTTCTTTAAAGAAAGGATTCAACAAAGAGTACCAAGATTGCAAAGCAGGCACAGAGTTTACTAGAAGCACAGTATGTGTGGGGGAGCACATGGGAGAACTCACAAAGTGAGTTGCGCCTTTATAGGGGTAGCTTAGGTTGTTAATATGGGGTTAGTCTTCCAGGGTTTAGATGAGGGTGATTCCCCTTTTTCCTCCCCCGTGGTTGTGTCATCTGCAATTCCTTATTTAGGCTTCCACCAGGTACCATTCTGAATCTTCCCCATGAGCACCCAAGCGAAACCCACCACGGGGGGTGGTGGAGCTCAAACCCACAATGCTTGTGGCATTATAATGATATTACAATGCAGCCAGTTCCTAGATGATGGCTTGAGACCCCTTCTGCACATGTGTCAGGCTGGGAAATCCCCTCAACCACAAAAATTAGGAGGTTGGGGGGCAGGTCGCTTTGCCTTTCATTCAATCAGGGTTCCAGTTGGTTCTCAAAGGGTCAGCATGAAACCAGCTGCAACAGGTAAACCTGAGGCCTATTTCTTTCCTACCTCACCTCTATTGGAAGACGTTCCTGGGTGGTCCAGTGCTGTTGTTTTCCATCAGCCATGCCCACTCTTCCTCCTGTTTCACCTGGTTTTGGACTCTGTGTTCTGGCCCCTTGTAACTTTGGTCTCGACTCTCCAGGTGAACAACTAGCTAATTCATCGGCCTAATTTTTAGAAAGTAGAAGGAGAGCTGCTGTCCTTGCTTCTTCTTGGCGCCGTTTCTAATAGTGACCTCCTGGAGACGGACTTTTGGCGCTTGTGTCCCTGCTGGTGGACACTTCAGGTAAGGTAGGGGGACATCGGCCTCTCTATCCACTGCACTGTCATCTCGGGCCATCCAGCACCAGTCCTCTGCTTGGCCCTCCCTTTTCCTTGCCTCTGTCTGGCCCAGTCACTCCCCTACCAGTCACCAGAGCCATCATTTGAAAATGCAAGTCTGAGCACCTCATCCTCATCCTTAAAGCCAGCCATGGTCTCGTTGTTCCCAGGGACAAGACCACAATCCTTACTGAGGCCTAATGGGTGGTAGGGACACAGTCTTGCCCAGTCCCAGCCACTCGGGCACCACCCCTGGCCCTGGCTGCCTTGGGGGCCTTGTGCGAAGTCCCCCACCCCCCAAGCTCTGCACGCTGCTGCCTTTCCTGGATTCAGGGGCTTCACCTGGGTTTTGTGTTAGGGACTCTTTCTGACCACCTGGGCCAGCTATTCTTTTCTAGAAAAGATTTTAAATTAATGTTTTGATTTTTAAAGTGACACAGGTTTTCCTTGGGCTTTTTTATTCTTTTTAAGTCTGTCTGGTAAGTTTTATTTTTCTAGGAATTTGTAAATTATTCATTGGCTTTTCTAGTTTTAGATTTTTGCTGTAGCTGTAGTTATGATCAATCCTGATATTATTTATGTCTCCTTTATAAAATTCTTCATTATGCTTGCCAGAAATTTGTCTATTTTATTAGCTTTTTCAATGAAACAACTTTTGGGTTTTAAAAAATATTCTTTGATATTTATTTTCCATGGCACTAATTTCTGTACTTATTTTTGTTATTTCCTTTCTTCTTTTTCAAATATATTTTGCCGTTATTTTTCTAACCTCTTTGGTTGGACATCTGGTTAGTTAAATTTGTAGCTATTATTATTACTATTCATCAAATGTAACATACCAAGTGTATCTTACTTAACTTCCTTATTCTTAGAAGTCAGAGTTATTGATGTATAATTTCCACAAAGTCTAACCCTTTAAAGTGTGTATTTCATTGAGTTTATTTATTTATTTATTTATTTATTTATTTTTGGCTGCGTTGGGGCTTCGTTGCTATGTGCAGGCTTTCTCTAGTTGCGGCAAGCGGGGGCTACTCTTCATTGTGGTGCGCAGGCTTCTCATTGCAGTGGCTTCTCGTTGAGGAGCACGGGCTCCAGGCACACGGGCTTCAGTAGTTGTGGCTCACAGGCTCTAGAGCGCAGGCTCAGTAGCTGTGGCTTGCGGGCTCTAGAGCGCAGGCTCAGTAGTTGTGGCACATGGGCTTAGTTGCTCCGTGGCATGTGGGATCTTCCCAGACCAGGGCTCGAACCCATGAACCCTGCATTGGCAGGCGGATTCTTAACCACTGTGCCACTGGGGAAGCCCTTTCATTGAGTTTTGACAAATATATACAGTCAGGTAACTGCTACCACAAACAAGATATAGAACATTTCTATCACCCCCCAAAGTTCCTTTATAGCCCTTTGCAATCAGTGCCTTCCTCCCACTCCAGCCCCTGACAGCAATTGACCTGATTTATTCCCTATATTTGGCCTTTTCTAGAATGTCATATAAATGTAAACTTCAGTACTATCACTTTGTGTTTGATTCCTTTCATTTATACTAATATTTGTGAGATTCATCCATGTCATTGCCATGCAACACTTCATCCTTTTATATTACTGAGTAGTAGTCCGTTGTTTGCCTATATCACAAGTGTTTGTTTCATTAGTTGATGGACGTTTGGATTGCTTTCATTTGGGGCTGTTATGAATAATCTTTACGTGGACATATGTTTTCCTTTCTTTTGAGTGAATGCACAGAAGTGGAAATGCTGGGGTGTATGGTCAGTGTATGTTTAACTTTATAAATAGCTGCCAAACTGTTTTCCAAAGTGGCTGTGTCATTTTGCATTCCCACCAACAATATATGAGAGTTCCAGTTGCTCCTCATTGTTGCTGGTGTTCGATATGGTCATTCTTTGTAATTTTAGCCATTCTAGTCAGTGTGTAGTGATCTTTCACTGTACTTTTAATTTCATTTCCTGTTATAGACTGAATTGCAGCACCCACCCCCCGCCAACTAATTTGTATGTTAAATTCCTAACCCTCAGTACCTCAGAACGTGATTGTATTTGGTGATCGCCTTTTAAAGAGGTAATTAAGTTAAAAGGAGGCTGTTACAGTGGTCCCTAATCCAATCTGACTGGTGTCCTTGTAAGAAGAGGAAATTTGTACACATAAAGAGATACCAGGTCCAAAGAAGACATACAGATGGCCAACAGGCACATGAAAAGATGCTTAGCATCACTAATCATCAGGGAAATGCAAATCAAAATCACAGTGAGATATACCTGTTAGAATGGCTTTTATCAAAAAGACAAGAAATAACAAGTGTTGGTGAGGATGTGGGGAAAAGGGAAGTCTTGTGCCCTGTTGGTGGGAATGTAAATTGGTGTAGCCATTATGGAAAACAGTATGAAGGTTCCTCAAAAAATTAAAAATAGAATTACCATATGAACCAGCAATTCCACTTCTGAATATTTATCCAAAGAAAATGAAAACACTAACTTGAAGAGATATATGTACCCCATGTTCATTGCAGCATTACTTATAATAGCCAAGATATGGAAGCAACCTAAGTGTCCACCAGTAGAATGGATAAAGAAAATGTCATACACACACACACACACACACAGGCAATAGAATATTGCTGAACCATAAACAAGAATGAAATCTTGGGACTTCCTTGGTGGTGCAGTGGTTAAGAATCCGCCTGCCCATGCAGGGGACACAGGTTCGAGCCCTGGTCCAGGAGGATCCCACATGTCATGGAGCAACTAAGCCCGTGTGCCACAACTACTGAGCCTGCGCTCTAGAGCCTGAGAGCCACAACTACTGAAGCCCGTGTGCCTAGAGCCTGTGCTCTGCAACAAGAGAAGCCACCATGATGAGAAGCCCATGCACCACAACGAAGAGCAGCCCCTGCTCATTAGAACTAGAGAAAAGCCTGTGCATGGCAACAAAGACCCAATGCGGCCAAAAAATAAATAAATTTATATATATATATAAAAAAGAATGAAATGTTACCATTTGCGACAACATGGATGGAACTTGAGGGTATTATACTAAGTGAATTAAGTCAGACAGAGAAAGACAAATATGACATGATCTCATTATTTGTGGTATCTAGAAAAAAGGAACCACATCCCCCCCCAAACAAAAACAAAAACAATCTCATTGGTTGCCAGAAGTGGGGTGGAGGTGAGGAGGGAGTTATGGATGAAAGAGGTCAAAAGGTACAAACTTCCAGTTATAAAAGAAATAAGTACTAGCGATGTAAGGTGCAACATGGTGACTATAGTTACTGATACCATATTGCATCTTTGAAACTTGCTAAGAGAGCAGATTTTAAAAGTTCTCATCAGAGGAAAAAAAAAATGCTTGTAATTATGTAAGGTGATGGATGTTAAATAAACTTATGGTGATCATTTCAAAATGTACCCAAATATCAAATCATTATGCTGTACACCTGAAACTAATACAGTGTTATATGTCAATTATGCCTCAAAAAGATTTAAAAAAAGAGAAAAAAAAAAGATACCAGGGAGGTGCATGCACAGAGAAAAACCCATGTGAGGACACAGTGAGAAGGGGCCTGCTACAAGGCCTCAGGAGAAACTAATCCTGCTGGCACCCTGATCTTGGACTTCCAGGCTCCAGAATTATGAGCAAATACATTTCTGTTGTTCAAGCCACCAGGCTGTTATTTATTATGACACCCTAGCCGACTAATACACTTGTCTAATGAGTAATGACTGTGCCTTTTTGTGTGCTTGTTTGCCATTCATATATCTTTTCTGGTGATGTGTCTGTTCAAATATTTTGCCCATTAAAAAAACCCAGTTGTTGGTCTTCTTATTATAGAGTTACAAGTATTATTTATATATTCTGGAAAGGCCCTTTATCAGATATACGTTTGAAAATGTTTTCTCCCAGTCTGTGGACTTACTTTTCATTTTTTAAATGCATCTTTCAAGACAGGTTTCAATTTTGTAAAAGTCTAATTTATAATGTTTTTTTTTCATTTGTGGTCTATGATTTTTAGGTGCTATTTACAACATTTTTTTGCCTAATCCAAGAACACAGATATTTTTCTTCTGTGTTTTCTTTTTATGAGTTTCAGATTTTGGTTTATGTTCCATTTAGTTTTTCTTCCTTTGTTTTTTTTTTTTTTTTGTATATGGTGTCAGAGTCATGATACATTTAAAAAATAAGGATGTTCAATTGTTCCAGCATTGTTTGTTGAAAAGACTTTCCTTTCCCCATTGAATTTCTTGCTGTGTTGGTTGAAAATCAATTGATCATAAATGTGTTGGTCAGTGTTTGGAGCCTTAATTCTCTTCTGTTGCTCTCTGCATCTAGCTATATGCCAATACCACACGGTCTTGATTATGGGAGATTTATAACAAGGATTTAGGCCAGGTGTGAGATTCCTCCAACTCCTTTTTTCTCCAAAATTGTTTTGGTTACTCTAAGATTTTTTCCTTTTCAATACAAATTTTAGAATCAGCTTGTTAATCCGCACAAAAGCCTATACAAATTCTTAATGGGTTTGCCTTGAATCGAGATCAATTTGGGGAGAACTGCCATCTTAACAATGTTGAGGCTTCCAATCCACACATATTGTATTTCTCTGTAGTTTTAGGTCTCCTTTTATTTCTCTCATCAAGGTTTGGGGATTTTCAATATACAAATTTTGAACATATTTTGTTAGATCTATCCCTAAGTACTTGACTTTTTTTTAATGTTTTGACAAATCACATTTTTTAAAATGTATATTTTAATTTCCAATTGTTTGCTGCTAGTTTGTAGAAGTACAGTTGAATTTTCCCTCAACTCCCATTGCCTTCCTCTCCCAAGGCAGGATCTCCCTGGTTCTTTGCAGCGGTGAACGGAAAACCCAATTCTTGTTCTTTGTAGGGGAGGGGTGGGGCAATTGGAACACTCTTCCGGTATCAGTGTGTATTGGCTATGATTTTCTTTCTTTCAGAATTCTCTTGTGAAGGCTTTGATGAGGCTTTGTCCACCATGGTTAGACTAGAAGGAAATGCAGAGCCCCCAAGCATCTTCCATGCCCTTGTACAACTCTTCCCCACCGCATGGGGCCTCAGCATTACCTCCTAGACTCAGTCCCAATGACGCTGAGTGTCAGAGAGACAGAAAAAGCAGCAGTCACAGCGTTAGCTCATCATGGACTCAAGCCTGAGTCTGGAGAGCTTTCTAAAAAGTCTATGGAGAAGGAGTACGTTGGGTTGTAGATGAAGATACGAATTGATTTCTTTTACTTGGTTTGGGACAAAAGGAAATCCCATTTTGAGACTGGTTTTTACATGAGTTTCTTAATGAAGATGAAGGTTTTGTGGTGGTCTGTATTTTCTGAGATTTGTGCTGAAGTCCAGCATCTGCAGGAATAAATAAGAGACAGACAAAACACTTGTACAAATGGTGACCCTGAGAAGAAGGCTTCTCACTGGGAAAGCCTTTTCATCAAAGGCAAAATCGCCTTCTCAAGCCCCGAGTCCCACCCTTCCCTGTGCACTGCTGTCTCTGGTCACTTCCCAGCTCGGGTCTCAGGCACAGGCAGAAGTCACCTGTGGACTGTTTCTCATGTCTGGTATGCACGGTGCTGCCATTTTTCCAGGTGGCCCCAACTCAGACATTTCTCCTCTGCATCTTCTTGGGCTCCCACAGGCAGGGCGAAGGGCTCTCCCCCCTGTTTCCGGATCCCCCTGTGATCAGCACCCTGCTGGAACAAGCTGTTCACGCATCTGTCTCTATCCTTGGAGGAGGGGCTGGCCTCCATCATCTCTGGGTTTCGGGTGCCTCCACAGCGCTAGGCACAAATCAAGTTTGCTGGATGGAAATAGCACATTCAAGGGTCAAAAATGTTGGAAGCTTGGTTGGACTAGATTCCCAGAAACTGAATACCTCCCTGCGGAAATTAAGAATTCTTCTGGACCTTTCAGTGCTGGATGGATGAGCACTGGCTTGATGGCTTTGGCTTTTTCAGGAACAACTAGCTCGGTAGATGCCAGAAGCAAGATGAGGCTGCCAGAGAACTTGTGCAAACAGAGCAAAAGATGTAGCATGCCTGTGGCGAGGACCCAGATTCTTTCTGGGCCCCTAATAGGTTCCCAAGCTTTCCCTGCTGGCCTGTCTGATCCTTGCCTCTGCCCTGCGGAGTTATTGGCAGCCCCATTCATAGTAAAGAAAACTGGGATTCAAGTTACACACTACAAGTTAGTTCACTGGGAATGGAACCTAGACCTCCAGTCTCATCATCCAGTGCTCTTTCTAGCTGCAAGCATGGTCTAGAGGCAGGGGCAATGTGACAGAGTGGACAGACACAGGCTCCAGGTCAGAGCAAATCTAGATGCAGCCCCTGCTCGGCGGCTTAGCTGAATGATCGTAGGTGAACCACTCCACATCTCTACAACTGTTTCCCCATCTGCAAGAGGAAATGACAATGTCAACCTCATAGGCTCCAATAGATGTCACTCGAAATTTTAGGCTTGGTGTAGGTGCAGAGTAGGAGCTTAATAACGACTTTACTGTTTTGTTTCCTCTGGCTGCCATGTTTAAGAAAAGACTTTGCCTGTGGATGTGGAGCAACAAAGGGATGCCTGGAATGGTGGGAGGTGGGGAGGTCCCCCTGGGTGCCCCCCACCCCATGTGCAGCTGCAGAGGGGAGATGGAGGAGTGATGCCTGCAGATGCCTTCCGAAGCACAGAGCTCGGATCTGGTTGCAGGAGACAGGCTTTAGTTTAGCAGTGCCCAGAAAGCTGTAGAATTGGTACTTGGTAGTGAGTATGCCGTCTCTGGACATATTCAAGCAGAGATTTCACAAGCACTCACTGGGAATGCTGGGAAGGGAATTTTGGGGTTTGAGAGATGACTGGACCAAATATCCCTAAAAGTCCTTCCAGACCAAGCATTTGTATTCATTTCTGTGGTCGGCTGAATGGCTGAATAATGGCTTCCAAAGATGCTCACATCCTAATTTCCAGAGCGTGTGAATATGTTATGTTACGGGATAAAGGGAAATCAAGGTCGCAAGATAGAGTTAAGGTTGCCGATCAGCCGACTGTGAAATAAGGAGATTATTCTGGATTGTCTGGGTGGCCCAAAGGAATCACTAGTGTCCTTACAAGAGGTAGAAGTGAGAGTCAGAGAGATGCAACATGAGGGAGAATCAACCCACCATCGCTGGTTTTGAAGACAGAGAAGGGGCTGTGAGCCGAGGAATGCCTGTAGCCTCTGAAAGCTGGAAGGGGCAAGGAAAACAGTTCTCTCCCAGAGCCTCCAGAAGGAATGCAGTCTCAGCAGCACCTTGATTTTAGCCCAGCGAGACTCATTTCAGACTTTTGGCCTCCAGAACTGTAATATGATAAACTAGTATTGTTTTAAGCCACTAAGTTTATGGTCATCTATTACAGGTCCAATAGGAAACTCATACAATTTCATTTCTTATTTAGTTAGAATTTTTGGATAAACTAGTGTTGTTTTAAGCCACCAAGTTTATGGTCACCTATTACAAGTCCAATAGGAAACTCATACAATTTCATTTCTTATTTAGTTAGAATTTTTTTTTCATGGGCAGGTAGCAACTCCTTCAAAATCTAGAGCTGTGATGGGCATTTCCAGAGGGTTGACAAGTACAGATCAGTTATAGTAATTTGACAAGAAATGAAGGCCACGGCCCAGAGTGGGGAGCTGAGGAAGGCAGCCTTTCATGGTGGGTCTGAGGCAATCAAAACGCTCTGTCACTAAGCTTTACAAATGACTTAGTAAATAATAAAATAAACAACACCCGCATATTGGTTCTTGAGCGTAGGATGATAGCTCAGGCCAGGCCTGGCAGCTTGTAACAGGACCCCTGGCGCGTGGCTCTACAATTTGCAATTAGGATGGTAGTGTCGTCTCAGAGCTAGACAGTCCTTTTATCCAACACGTCAGCCCCTGCATGGGTTTTCAGACAGCTGCTTGAATGTCCCCTCTGCCATGTCCCAGCAAGGGACCTTGGGCAAGTCACAAACCTCTCAGGGCTTTGTGATGACAGCTCTGCCCTCCTGGGGTCTGTGTGGTGCAGTGTTTCCACGTGCCCTGCATCAACGGTCCCTTGTCAGGGCCTGGATTGTACAGCAAATGCACCCGTTGTATGGGATCTGACGTAATCTTCCCAGACATCCTGTGGGGTTACCGTCGTGATCACAGCTTTAACATCAGGGGCCAGAGGGCCAGGACCTGAGAGCCAGGGTGTGGTGGCACTGGATTTGGCCGATGGCTCACCCTCAGCTCTCCGTCCCCTCCTCCACCCCTGCCCTTTGGACACATCTCCTTGCAAATCTGTGATGGGACATAAGGCAGCTGGGAGGGGATTGGGGGCTGAGTCTTGTTTTCTCTGTGCCCTGGAGACCCTAGTGCACGGCTGCCTGAGGCCATGGCTATGTTCTTTCCCTGCCCCATGCAGATATTAAAGGGGAAAATATTCATGATACTTGCTGAAGACAGTAAGCAGACTTTACTAAAGGGGGGCCTAGGTGATGGGTGTAGGGACCACTGCAATGGTGTCTTACAGTGGGGATGAGAGATGGGTCTCAGCTCCAAATACAGCCTGGGCAACTGGGAGTTATAGCCAGGGAGCAGGGTATGGGCCCGTGGGTGCAAAATTACTACAGTGGAAACATCAGGGGTAAGACAGACTAGGGGGATCAGACATCAGCTGGGGGATGGGGGGGAAGGAACACTTAGATATGAAGGGTGATCACACATTGAGTGTGGGCGGGGTTCTGGTTAGACGGACATCAGGATTCTTGCCCAAACTGGACAATGCAAAGAGGAATACAGAAATAAGCCTAGCTGAAAAGTTCAGGGGAGCCTGAGTAAAGTCTGGTCAAGGAAAGAATCTTTGTCACAGGCAAAGCTGTTCCCTAGGCCTGGCTGAGTGGGTAGGTTACCCACAAACCCGGCCAGAGTGGGACAAACACCGCCTGCAGGCTGGGGAAGGAGGCTGTTGGACTTGAAAACTCCCTGATCAAAGCAATGGCATGGATCACGCAGTCAGGAGAAACGGGGCCTCTGCCTACTTGAGCTGGCTCATGAGGAGGTGGACCTGGACATGCAATTACTCTTCTGTGCCCCTCAGCCCTGTGTGCGAGGCCACTGGGGACTGCCCCATCTCATGCACAGAGCCCCTGTGGGCTCGCATGTGTCACTTTGGCAAAATGCCAAGTGCCGGATAAAGAAGTTCTCAGAAAGGGGAAGGGGGAGGGGTGGGGAGGGATTTAAGACATTTTTAGAGGCAGAAACACAGCTCACGAGAAATCTTCCATTCACACAGGCCCCCTGAGTGTCTGGTGCTTTATGTAAGCTACAGCCCTTTATTCTCACCACCATCCTGTGCACTAGAGCACATTATCTGTTTCTTAGGTGAGGCTCAGAGACAGGCAGAGGTTTGCCCAAGGACACCCAGTGTGTGGAGGGCAAAGCTGGGAACCCAAGCCCAGGCTTGTCTCAGCCCCAGACTCGTGCTCACGGCCCCTCCATCCCACACCCTCCAGGTGAGCCTTACCTGCAGGGAGAGTCCTGTCTAAGGCAGCTTTGAAAAGCCTGCCCTCATTTGAAGGGTGAATTGCAGAGGCTGTGGAGTGGGAAACTCAGTTCTGCCTCTATTTTTAAGCTTCTCTTGGTGACAGATCCTGTGCCTGGTGCCGGCGACACTGAGACCAGCAGGCCATGATCTTTCGGTGGGGCTTGCAACGTGCTGGCAGGAGGGGGACAATCAGGACGTTGCTGCAGGAAGGGACAGCGTGGGATTTGGAGAGCACAGAGCAGGGCAGCTATTCCTGCAAAGGGCCTGGTGGGGTAAGACATGAGTCTTGCAGGATGAGGACGAGGGGCCATGGGAGGGAAAGAAGTGAGGAGGGAGGGAGCCTATGAAAGAGAAGAGGTGTGTTCTGGGAGGGGAGGGAAGCAAGGTGGTCAAGGATCACTTGGGCCTCACATTCTAGGCTGGAAGGGCTGAGCCATGGGGCTGCAGGGGCAGGTGGAGCCTGGACCAGAGGGCTTTGGATGCCATGTGGACCCAAGCCCTGGGATCTCCAGAACCCCCCGGGAACTTTCAAAATGACAGATTAATAGGTTCCCTCAAAGACCTGCTGAGTCAGAAACTCTGCAGCAAGGCATTAAGTGGTAGTGGATGCATTTGGGTTAAGTAGGGGTAGTGACCTGAGGAGATTTGTTTTCTGCAGGATTGTTCTGGAAAATTGTGAGCCTAACCTAGGGAGTCACATGGTTAGAAGCAGAGAGAATACCAGAGGTGCAGGCCCCCGGTCTGTAGATGGGGTCTGAACTGGGGAGGCTGCCGTGGGGATTGGTGAGAGGGGGATTCCCAGGGGAAAAGCTGTAAGGGTCGAGTTAGGTTTGGGGTCGAATTTCTTAGTTCTTATTCTTGGGTAAATTTATATAACGTCATAAATTTCAGTGTCCTCAGTTGTAAAATGGGGATACAAATGCCTCTTGAGTCAGATCACCTTCCAGATGTTGTTAATAGCTTAACACCCTGTTTCCTACTGAGCCCAGACCTTCTCACTGCAGCATCCTGGAAAGCCACTGTCCATCAATCAGAAGGGACCTGAGATCTGGAACCTGGGACTTTTTGCCAAGGTCATTGGCCCCATGTCTATATCAGACCTGGCCCCAGTGGGCCCCAGTAACTCTTGGGTGAAAATCGACTCCTGGGGGAGGACCCAGATATGCCTGCATCTGCTGCCCCCATCTGACAGTCACAAGTTCAGTGTTCAGTGTGAACTAAGAGGTGATGATGTCTCCTTTTGTCTATTTACACATAAGCCGTTCTTAGCAGCTCTTTGGGTTTATAGTTACAGGCTACTTTCAAATTGGAGTTCAGGACAGGAGAATTACATCCCATGATGGAGCAGGTGGTGGGTGAGGACGGAGGTGTTCCCATCCATTATTATGGATGGACGTGGGTTGAAAGGTGTGATCTGTCATTCCTCTTAAAGGGCTCCTGTTCCTGTGTGGCCTGGAAATTGGGGGAACCTGTTTTCTGGATCACTTACAGTAAGTTGTCACCTACCAGGATGGCTTAGGAGCCGTTGCCATGGCAATATATTTGTGCTCCTTTTTTGCTTTCAAAGGAAGCGGGGCTGCCCAGAAAATAAGGGAGCCTCCTTCCTCGAAGGTTGAGGCCTTTGTTCCCTGCTCTCCCCTCCCCCTCCAAGAATACACAGGAGCTCATTATGCTGCTTCTGCTTTTCGTGTTATAATTTGGATCACAAAAGAGAGGCACAAGATGGATGGGAGCCCTTTCATTTCTTGGCATCATGGCCGAGCATGAACCTGCTTCACAGGCTGTGATTAGTTTGCTCAAGTTCAGGCTCACAAAGCCAAGCTTGATTCTACTCCTGTGGGTCAGATGGCCCTCTTTGGTTTCATTTTAGCAATTAACAAACAAACTAACTGACTAACTAACTAACTTTCTCCCTCCCTCCTTCCCTCCCTCCTTCCCTCCCTCCATCCTTTCCTTCCTTCCTTCCTTCCTTCCTTCCTTCCTTCCACAAACATCCACTGAACAGCCCTGCTCAGGCTGAGATTACAGAGATACAAAAAGAAGACATAAGGCTTGATCCCAAACCTCTAATGGTCCGAGTGTGACACAGACATGAAAAGACACACTTCTGACAAGAAGCCGTCCAGGGCCCGAGAGTGGGCCCTTGTCTAACACTTGAAAATGAATTGTCTGAGGAGACACACGTGCTGATGAAGCAAGAGACTTTATTGGGAAGGGGCACCCGGGTGGAGAGCAGCAGGGTAAGGGAGCCCAGGAGAACTGCTCCGCCACCTGACTCTCAGGCTTGGGTTTTATGGTGATGGGGTTAGTTTCTGGGTTGTGTCTGGCCAATCATTCTGACTCAGGGTCCTTCCTGGTAGTGCGCGCATTGCTCAGCCAAGATGGATTCCAACGAGAAGGATTCTGGGAGGACATGTGGACTGGCGTCTCCTCTCTCCTTTTGACCTTTCTCAAATTCTTCTGGTTGGTGGTAGCTTGTTAGTTCTGCATTCCTTACCAGGACCTCCTGTTGTAAGAGAACTCATGCAAGTGGCTACTATCTTGCCTGGCCAGGGCTGGTGGTTTTGGTCAGTGGTTCCCCTAACACTATGATTTACATGGCAGCCGTGGGGTCCCTAAATAGGAAGGACCTAGCAGACTCCAGGTAGGTTCAGAAGATGCCCATGAGCTGAGCCTGGGGTGTGTCTGTCTCCAGGGGGATTGAAAGGGAGGGTCTTTGAGGGAATGCAGTGCCCAAGATCTGGGGTATGGGGTTGGTAGGGAGTCAGCCAGGATGGTGTGGGATGAGCTGGGGAGTGTGACAGGCTCCACTCCCACAAGGCCTAATTATTCAGTGTAAGGTGCCCAGGTCCTATCTCATGGTGCTCAGGAGCCACAGAAGGATTTTGAGCAGAGGAGTGCTATGGTCAGATCTGGTGGCCACGTGGAAGAGGGACTTGGTGGGGGCTTAGACTGGGGGTCTGGGGGCCAGCTGGATAGGCTGAAAATCCAAGGAGGGGAGGACAAGGAGGTCAGGGTGGCTGGGGTGGAGAGGGCTCTTTCTCCCTCTGCTCATTTATCCAACAAGAAACACCCAGCTTTGCTCCATCCCAGGCCTGCACTGGGTCCTCTTACTCAGAAATCACACCCTTTGACCCTGTCAACACCTGAGAAGAGGTGAGGCCTATGCTCCTCATTTTACAGATGAAGAAACTGAGCCTTGCAGAGATGGAGAAAAACAGTCCCACACACAGTGAATGGCGAATAACAGTGGAAATCCACGTAAATTCCCCCGTGCCCCCCAAGCCATGGGCTGCATGGGAAATGGAATTTCCTGTAGCACTGCATCCTGCTTTCAGTAACTGTTTGAAGGAGAGTTGGAATGAGTGGACAGAGGCCTCCCCTCCTGCTGAAGTCAAGGCCACAAAACCCGCAGGCCTTGGCTGCCCATCCAGGCCTGCTTGCACCACCTGCAGAGGGACCTCTCTGATCCTCCTTGGTCTCCTTGGAGGCCAAATGTCCCATCCTGGGGACTGATTTCAGCAGTGTCTTCGGGGAGCTGTGGGCTAATTCATCAAATGTAGGTGCCTTCTTCCCAAGGCATCCCCATTCTTGGAATTAAATGCCCATGGCTCCCATAGGCCCTTAGGGAATGAGGCTTACAGGGGAATTTCAGGCCTGGTGAGGGACTGGGCATGGGCTTTCTGCATCACTCTGTGCTTTTCTACTCACTGTATGGTTCTGACATGGTTAATACAACGTTGAGTCTCACCAGAGTGATCCCTGTTTTACAGATGAAGACACTGAGGCGATGTAGCATCACCAGCTGTTAAGTGATGGTGCTGGAATGCAGTCTGCCCACAAAGCATCAGTTGACTCTCCCCAAGCTTTGGGCAGGTGTTGAACCCACCCACACCTGTGCCGTCGTCACTGTGGGCTCAGCTGGTCTGGTTTCTCAGAGCCCCTGTAGTCTGGGGTCAGCTCCAGCACCTAGTTCTACTGCAAGTGGACAACTTTACATGGTTTTCTCTGTCATGCTTGGAGACCCTCTCTCCATCTCCGGGGCCATCTCTGTGAGAACAGGGCCCAGGCTTGCTTCCTCCTCTCAGCCCCCTACAGGGCCTGGCGCCATCCCAACCCTAAGACATCACTTGGGCCTGGAGCTGTCCAGCGCAACACCCAGTGAGGGGAGGAGAGACCTAGTTTATGAGGAGATGCTCAGGTAACGTTTTGACTGAGTACCACTGGGCTGCTATTTCCCCATCAGTCAGCTGAATGAGTAAGAGTGGACTGCAAGACCCTCAAAGGAATCCTAACCTGTATTTCTAAAGCTCCATGGTCTGAATGGCCATTCATTGCGGGGTGAGCTCCTGCACCCTCACTCCAGGCAAGACTGACTGCATATTCCTTTTCAGGGGTAGGATTTGCTTTTCTGATTTCCAGAACAGCTCAACGGAGTGCAAAGACCTTCCTAGAATTTAAAACCAATGCACAATTATGCTAAGTGAAACAAGTCAGACAGAGAAAGACAAATACTCTATGATATCACCTATAAGTGGAATCCAAAAAATACAGCAAACTAGTGAATATAACAAAAAGAAACAGACTCACAGATATAGAGAACCAACTAGTGGTTACAAGTTGGGAGAGGGATGGGAGGAGGGGCAACATAGGGGTAGGAGGTTAAGAGGTACAAGCTATTAGGCACAAAATAAGCTACAAGTTTGTATTGTATAATATAGGGAATATAGCCAATATTTTATAATAACTATAAATGGAGCATAACCTTTAAAAATTGTGTCTCACCGTATTGTACATCTGTAACATATAATATTGTACATCAACTATATTTCAATAAAAAATAAAAACAATGCACAAGTTAAGAACTACATTTTACAAAATTAAGGCATTGTTTCTTTCCCATTCTTAATCTCCTTTTTCTGGAGATTAGGACAACCATGATAGGACCACTATTCTGTCAAAAAAGAATTCACACCCATCTTGGTGTCTGGGTCTTCATTCCCCTCTCCCAGTGTCCCTTGGAGGGACCTAAACTCTTTTAAGAATCTGACTTTAGCAATTTCTTGGTGGACATGGCCTGTTGAAACCAAATCTAAATGCCAGGACACACTCGGTAATTTGAAAAAAGTCCTAATTTTTATCATTTTCATCAAGAGTAATTTATTGAAATGCTTGTATGCTTGAGTCAAACCTCTCTTTATTCTACTCCTACAGACACATCTTTGGAGATTCTCTCTGGCCAGAGACAAATTCTGGTTCTGCTGAGAGCAGCCCTTGTCTGTCCCAGGCCTACCATGATGTTGAAGGGCTAATGCTCAGAAAAGAGGTGCCAGATCTGGGCAGAGCTGCTTCTCCACCCCATCCTTAACCCCTGACAACTCTGTTCTCCATTTCTATGATTTTGTCATTTTAAGAATGTTAAATAAGTGGAACAACATGGTGTGTATTTCTTTGGGATTGGGTTTTTGCACTCAGCATGAATCTTTGGAGATTCATCCAAGTTGGTGCATATTATCAGCAGTGTGTTCCTTCTCATTGTTGAGTAGTAGTCCATGGTATGGATGTACCAGTTTAACCATTTATTTGTTGCAGAATATCTGGGTTGTTTCCACTTTGGGACTTTTATGAATAAAACTGCTATGAACTTTTGAGTACAGGTTTTTGTACATGATCGTAAGTTTTCATTTCTCTGGAATAAATGCCCAAGTGTGCAATTGCTGTTTATTTGGTAGTTGTATGTTTAGTTTTTTAAAAAATTGTCAAACTTTTCTGGAGTTGCTACCCCATTTTACATTTCTATCAGCAATGTAAGTTTGATTCTGTTTCTATGCATTCTCACGAGCATTTGGTACAGTCACTGTTTTTTATTTTTGGCATTCTGACAGGTGTGTGGTGATATCTCACTGTGGTTTCATTTTGCACTTACCTGATAGTTAGTGCCACTGAACATCTTTACGTGTGCTTATTTGTTGTCTTTATATTCTTTTTAGTGAAATGTCTCTTCAAGTCCTCGCCTGTATTCTAAATGTATTGTTTGATTTTTTTACTGTTGAATTTTTGAGAATTCTTTATATATTCTAGGTACTAGTCCTTGTCAGATATGTGGGTTGCAAATATTTTCTAATAGTCTATAGCTTGTCTTTTTATCCCCTTAACAGGATCTTTCTTAGAGCAAACATTTTTAATTTTAATGAAGTCTGATTTATCAATTTTCTTTTTTTTTGGATTATGTTTTTTGGTGTCAAGATTAAGAACTCTTTGCCTAGCCCTAGATCCCAAAGATTTTCTACTTCTACTACTTCTTCTTCAAGTTCTATAGTTTTATATTTTACGTGCAAAAAGTCCCTGTTGCATTACATGTTAATTTTTGTTAAGGTGTGATGTTTACATTAAAGTTCATTTTATTCTTTTTCTTTTTGCTTGTGCATGTCTAATTATTTATTGCAAAGCCTTCCTGGATTGAATTGCTTTTGCAGCTTAGTAAAAAATCAGTTGGGCATGTTTACATCTGTCTATTTCTGGGATCTCATTTCTGTCCCATTGTTATGTGTTTTTCCTTCCATAAATACTATGTAGTTTGGGTTACTGGGATTACACAAGTTTGGAAATCAGATAGACTGATTCCTTCCACTTTACTTTTCTTTAAAAAAATGTTTAACTTTTCTTGTTCCTTTCCCTTTTTATATAAATGTTTCTATTAAAAATCTGTAAATATGCTGAGATTTTGATAGGAATTGCATTAAACATGTATAATAATTTGGGGAGAATTGACTCCTTTACTATATTGGGGCTTTTGCTACATAAAAATGATATCTATCTTCATTTATTTAGATCTTCATCAATTTCTTTCACCAGCATTTTGTATTTTTCAGAGCACAAAATCTGCTTTGTTAGATTTAGCATGTTTTCTTAGATTTATAGTCTTTTGTATGTTTAGAAATGAAGCATTTTGTTTCTTGAGTCATTTTAAATTTTGTTGTCCAAGTGTTGATTGTTAGAATATAGAAGAAGTATAACTGATTTTCATATGTTGATCATATCCTATCATAACATCTAACATTTTTTCATACGTTGATATCCTGTGACTTTACTAATCTCACTTATTAGTTCTAGGATTTCATTTTTGTAGATTCCTTAGGATTTCTTACATAGATCATAATGCCATCTGCATGTAGTGGTAGTTTCAGTTCTTCTTTTGTGATCTGTTTGCCTTTTCTTTTTTACCTGATGGCAGTGGGTAGAACTTTCAGCACCATACTGAGTGATAGTGTAGGAGTGGCAACATGCTCCTTGTTTCCAGTTTAGAAGGAAAGCATCTTTCATAACCAACTAGATGTTCTTTATGAAATGAGGAAGTTCTCTTCTATTCTCAGATGTCTGAGAAGTTTTGTCATGAATTAAGGTTGAATTTTGTCAAAAGAATTTTCTGCATCAATTAAAATGCTAATATGATTTTTCTTCATTAGTCTGTTAAGATAATGGATTATTTTGATTGATTTTCAGTATTGAACTAACCTTGCATCCCTGGAATATACTTTACTTGTATCATGCTATATTTTTATCAATTGCTGAATCCTATTTGCTAATATTTTGTATGTCTATATTCATGAAGGGTATCAGTCTGTAGCTTCTTTTATGGTACTCTTTCTGGTTTTTGTATCAAGGTAATACTAACCTCATAAAATTAACTGGGAGGTGTTCCTTCCTCTTCTATTTTCAGAAAATATTGTGTAGAATGTTTGATAGAATTCTCCAGTGAAACTATGGGTGTAGAGACTTTTTAGGGGTAGTTTTAAATTATGAATTCATTTTCCTTAGTAGTTATAGGCCTCTTAAATGTTCTATTTCACATTGCATGAGTTATGCTACTTTGTAATTTTTGAAGAACTGGCCTATTTCATTTAAATTGTCAAATTTATATGTGTAGAGATGTCTGTCGTATTTTCTTATATTCTTTTGATGTCTACCAGGTCTTTAATGATCTCTCCTGTTTCATTCCTGATATGGTTTATTTGTATCTTCTCCCTTCTTTCTTGCTAATGTTTTGTCAATTTTATTGAAATTTTCATGGAACCAACTTTTTGTTTCTCTATTGGGTTTATGTTTTCAATTCATTGATTTCTGCTCTTATCTTTATTATTTTCTTCCTTCTGCTTGATTTAGGTTTATTTTTGTCTTCCTTTTCTAAGTTCTTGAGCTGAGACCTTAGATAACTGATTTGAGATATTTCTTCTTTTCTTAGTGCTGTAATTTCCCTCTGTACACTGTGTGATGGACTGAATTATATTCCCTCAAATTCATAGGTTGAAGATTTAACCTTCAATGTGACTGTATTTAAAATAGCTTCTATAAATAGGTTATTAAGGTTAAATAAAGTCATAAGGGTAGGGCCTGATTCAATAGGATTAGTGACCTTATAAGAAGAGATATCAGAGTGCCCTGTCTCTCTTTCCCTCTCTCCTACATGAGGACACGGTGAGAAGAAAGCCACCTGTAAGCCAGGAAGAGAGCTCTCACAGAGACTGAATCAGCTGGCACCTTGATCTTGGACTTCCAGCCTCCAGAACTGTGAGAACTAAATTTCTGTTGACACCCATTTTGTGGTATTTTGTTATGGCAGCTTGAACAGAATCATACACACTTCTTTAGCTTTATCGCATGAATTTTGATATGGTGTATTTTCATTTTCATTCAGTTCAATGTGTTTTTTGGTTCTTCTTAGGCTTTATTTTTTAACCCATGACTTACTTAGGTATTGCTTAGTTTCCAAATACTTGGAGATTTTCCTTTTATCTTTGTCATTTTATTTCTGTTATTTTGATTCTATTGTAGCCAGAGAACATGTATTGTAGGATTTTAATCTTTGAAACTTGTTGAGCTTTGTTTTATGACCCAGGCTGTGGTCTAGCCTGGTTATGTTCCATGGATGCTTGAAAAGAATGTGTAATCCTGCGTTGTTGGGTGGAGGTTTCTATACATTTTGATTAGATCCTTTTTGTTGATGGTTTGTTCAGTTTTATTCCTTGCTGATTTTGTGTCTTATTATTCTAACAATTGTTGAGAGATTGGTGTTGAAGTCTCCAACTTCAAAATTAATCATTTGTCTGTTTTTCTTTTCAGTTCTATCAATATTTGCCTCACATATTTTCAGCTCTATTGTTTGATGAGGATGCATTTGGGATTCTTATGTCTTCTTGGTGGATTTAACCATTTATCATTATGTAATGTCCCTCTCTGTCTCTACTGATTTTCTTTGCTCTGCAGTTTACGTTATCTGATTAATATAGCCGCTCATGCTTTCTTTTAATTTTTGATTGATATGTCTTTTTCTCTCCTTTTAACATCAACTTCCCTATAACATTAAAATTGAAGTGAATTATTTGTTGACAGCATAAAGTTGGGTTATTGTTTTATCCCCTCTGTTAATCTCTGCCTTTTCATTGTTGAATTTAGCATATATACATTAAATGTAATTATTGATATGTTAGGGTTTAAATCTGCCATTTAAATTTTTGTTTTCTATTTGTTCTCTCTGTTTTGCATGTGTTTTTTTTAATTTCCTTTTTCTTTGTGGACTAATTAAACACATTTTAGAATTTTCATTTAATTTATCTATAGTACTTTTGAGTACGTATCTTTGTGTAGCTACATTAGTTGTATTTATGTATTAAATTATATATACATAACTTATCACAACCTACTGTTGTCCACACTTAATGAGTTTGAATAAAATACAGAAAACTTCTCCCTTTAGGTCCTTTTACCTTCTAAGTTTGTCAGATAATTGTCTTACATATCTCCTCTACACACATTTAAGACCACAAAGGATCATGTTATAATTTTGGCTTCAACTGTTAAGCATAATTTAGAATACTCAAAAGGAGAAGGAAAATATATTGTACTTACCCATGTTTTGATTCTTTCCTTTGTTCTTTTTTCCACCCTAATGTTCCAAGAGTCTTTCTTTTAGCATTTTCATTCTGTTTAGAGAACTCCCTTTAGCCGTTTTTTTTTTTTTTTTTTCTTCAGGTAGGGCTGTTGGTGACAAATTCTCCTAGTTTTCCTTCATCTGAGAATACCCTGTTTTCCCCTTCATTGCTGAAGGATGTTTTCTCTGGATGTATAATTCTGGTTTTTTAATCTCAGCACTTGAAAAATGTTGTGCTACTTCCTCCCTAGTTTCTTATGAGAAA
Source organism: Mesoplodon bidens (assembly GCF_964165515.1). Taxonomy (NCBI): domain Eukaryota; kingdom Metazoa; phylum Chordata; class Mammalia; order Artiodactyla; family Ziphiidae; genus Mesoplodon; species Mesoplodon bidens. Next base: position 321,042 of record NC_138165.1, on the reverse strand, counting down.
TATGCTGTCATTTGAAATTTTCTTTTCTAGGTAAAGTGTAGTTACTCTCTTGCTGCTTTCAAGATGTTTTTCTTTGTCTTCACTTTTCAGAAATTTGACTATGATATGTTTTGGAGTGAACTTCTTTAGATTTGTCCTGTTTGGGATTCTCCTAGCTTCTTAAATCTTTTTTTACTTTGCTAAATTTGGGAAAATTTCAGACATTATTCCTTCAAATAATTTTTCAGTCTCATTCTCCTCTTCTTTCAGTCTTCTTGCAATGTTAGGTTATTTGCTACAATGTTATATATCTCTGAGGCTCTGTTCATTTTTTTTTTTTTTCAGTCTGTTATTTCTCTGTTGGTCTGATTGGGAAATTTCTATTGCTTAACCTTCAAGTTCACTGATTACTTTCTGTCCCCCTCCCCACATTCTGCTGTAGAGTCCATCCATCAATTTTATTATTTGAGGTATAGTATTTTTCAGTTTAATAATTTCTTTTTGGTTCTTCTTTATATCTCTTATTTCTCTGCTGAGACTTGTTTCGAGCACACTTGTAATTACTCATTGAAGCATTTTTTTGATGTCTGCTTTAAAATCTTTGTAATATAATTCAAAAATATCATCTCAGTTTTTTTAATCTATTGCTTGTCTCTTTGCATTCAAGCTGACATTTCGCTGGTTCTTGTTATAAGAACCAGTGAAATGTTGAAACCTGGACATTTTTGGAATTGTGTTGTGAAGCTCTGGGTCTTATTTAACCCTTTTGTTTCTGTTGGCTTATTGTGACATTACTCTATCAGGAGACTGAAGAGGGGTTCTGTCTCATTACCTACCAAATGAGGGTAGAAGTCCAGGTTTTCAACTTGCCTCTTTGACACCCAAGAAGGGAAGAGGCTCCTCATTATCACTGAGTGGGGGTGATATTTCAACTCTTCACTAGCCCTTTGTTGATACCACCCTGGCTGGGAGGCGTAGGAGTGACTTGTTACTGCCCCCCAAAAAGCCTTCACTGAAACCATGGGTGTGGGTCTCATTACTGTTAGGCAGTGGTAAAAGTTATGACTCTGCACCAGGCCACCTCTGATACCACTGTAGAGGAGGGGGAAACTGTAGTTTTAGTCAGTAGATGTGGAAGTCCAGGCTCCCATGTTTCCTTCACTGGCACTGTGGTGAGACCTTACTGCTCAGGATGATGGAAGTCCCAGAATCAGACTCAGTCTTTTCTGAAACCACTCTGACAGCAGATTAGGGCATCTCATTATAGCTTGGGCTAAAGTACATACTATCCCTTTGCGCTTGCTAGTGTCATGGGGGCATGGTCACAGTTTTACATGGTGTTTGGCTGGAGTTGAGAGATTACTGTCTAAAAGTTTTCTGTCTTGCTGAGCAGCCCCTTTGCTGCTCTTTGGCTAGGGAAGGCAGACTTTTTTGGGAGTTTTAAAAATCTGTGCTTGATTATTTTTGGTTTCCAGCTTCTTCTACTGCAAGCCTGGGATATATGAGGCAAAAAGAAAAGCAAACAGAGATAGCACTCTGTCTTTTCTTGGGTCCCTTGTACACTAGCCCATCTTTTTTCTTCTCCCCACCTTTCAGAGTCTTCTACTATTTGTTTTATACATAACACCCAGGGTTTTAACTTAGGAGAGAAAAACATTGGGAGAATAGAGAAGCATTTGTTTATTTCATCTTCCCTGAAGGATGTTTGTGTCTGGTCTGCAAGCTAACAGTGGTTTTTACATATTAAAATGCTCTAGAAAATACAAAACAAAACCTAATAACAACAAAAAAACAAAGAATAAATGACAGAGACCATGTGTGATTCACAAAGTCTAAAATATTTACTACTTAGTTCTTTACAGAAAAATTTTATTGACTCTGATTTATACATAAGTTAACTTTTAGAACAGTATAATTTATATAACATTTTATTTATGACATTCCCAGCACTTTCATTTCTTTGTGTAGATCTAGGTTTTTGTATCTTATTTCTTCTATCTAAGGAAATTCCTTTTACCTTTCTTTTAGGGCAATTGTACTGGCAATACCTTTTTGTTTTGTTTTGTTTAATGAATATGTTTTTATTTCTCCTTCATTTTAAAAAGATATTTTATTGGATGTATAATAGATTTTTTTTTCTTTCAGCCCTTTAAGTATGTCTCATATAGTTTCTGGTGAAAAGTCTTCTGTAATTCTTATATTTGTTCCTCTAAACAAATATAAGTGTAGTGTAGTGTATGTAGTGTTTTCCTTACCCCTTCAGTTGCCTTTGAGATTTTATCTTTATCTTTTATCTTTATCTATGTCTAGATTTTCTAGGGTGTGGGTGGATTTATTTATTAATTTCATGTTTTTTGAGAGTTAGAATCTATGTCTTGGTGTCTTATCATTAATTTTGGAGAATTCTTGGCCATTATCTCTTTAAATATGTTTTCTTCCCTGTTTCTCTCTCCTCTCCTTCTGGGATTCCAAATACATACATGTATGCTAGATATTATCTAGTATGTTTGTTTTATCCTACAGCTTTTGGATATTCTTTTTCACTGTTTTTCTTTTTGTGCTTTAGTTCATATAACTTATATTGACCTAATTTCAAGTTTATTGATTATTTCCTAAACTGTATTGATCTATTGTTAAACCCACTGAAGCATTTTTAAACTCTATTATCATGCTTTCAATTTGTTTTTTGCATTCCCATTTGTCTTTTTTTTTTTCCATTTGTCTTTTTGTTATAATTTTCATGTCTCTGTTGAAGATCATGCATGCTGTCTACCTTTTCCGCTTGAAATTTTAATTATCATTATTTTAAATTTCCTGTCTGATAGTTTCAACATCTGTGTCATATTGAAATCTGGTCTTGCTCATCATTTTTCTTTCTTTACCTTCCCCCACCCCACCTAATTGTGTGTCTTGTACCTTTTCTTTGAAAATGACATCTTTTATACAGTAATGGAGACTAATATAACTTGTGTTAATGTCTGGATTCCCATAAGTGAATATCTCCCCCACCCACTTCTTTTCTAGTGTCAGCATTTGAGTCAATTCAGTCATAAGCTGATCTGTGTTTGGGTTTTGTTACTGCTGTGGTCACTCTCAGTGCAATATGGGCTTCAAATTCTTCTTAGTGTTATCTTGTTTTTAGGGTAGGATTGTTACATTAGCCCACACTTAACATTTAGCAATTTGTTAAAATTTTTAGATGAATTCTTCTTACCATTTTACATTGTGTCCATTGTCTGCTTCAAATAAACAAGTGCTGTGTCCCATCTCTCATTGGAGGTGCTTGTTTTTCCTTAGATTTTGGGTTAGTTGTTCTCTCCCTCAATCTCAGATCTCTTACTTATTCAAGAAAAGTTGTGATTTTGCAAATTATCCAGAATTTTTTGTTGGAAGGTGAGAGTAATGCTTTTTCCAGTTTCTTAATATCCTAATCAGAAGCTTGAAATCTCATGAAGTTCATTTTGAGTTTTTGATTTCTCATTTATGGTCTGCACAGTCTCATTTCAAATTATGTAACCTCTATGAGCCACAGTTTTCTGATCTGTTAAAGGCTAATAAAAGTATTTATTTCATAGGGTTGTTGTTTAGGATTAATTTAAAGATAAAAAATATGCGCAGCCACAGCACCTGCCATGAAACAGCATATTTTAATTCTCCTCTGCTTTCTGACACCTAATTAAATGGATTAAGGATGTTTTACAAATGAAAATCCTCTTAAATGACATTTGTGTCGACCCATCAGTATAAACAATGTAGCCTCCTTTGTCTTTTGTCATCAAGGAATGAATATCATCTTAAATATTTGGAGAGAATTTTTCAGAAGACTGAAATCTGCCTTTGGAGTTGGAGGTGAAATGGTCGTTTCTCTGGCTTAGCCCCATCTGATTTCCTCTGCAGCATCTCCTGCAAGATTGCCCTTTGCCAGAGAACACACTGTCTACTGAGGCAGTGCTTCCCTTTCAAGCAGATCTGAGGGGTCCTAGGGATTTCTTCCTTGGAGCTGAAGGCTGTCTCCTCTGGTTTCCACCCTTTGGTCCTAATGCTAGTTCTTGGGGGTACAACTTGCGAGTCTGAATCCTTGTTACCACTGCACCCTTCATTTATGTGAAGATAGCTCTTACATCCTCTCTAAGTCTTCTTGCCTCCAGATGAAACCTCCCCAGTTTTTTGACTTTTCTTCCTGTGATAGGTTGTCCTGGCCCACATCATATGCCACCAGGTCTCACTGCTCAAACCCCTCTACAGGTGGGACTCCATGAACTGAGCCTCAGGTGTGGTCTGACCTGAGTCTACAAAGACCTAGTTGTGCCAGATACTAACCTTCCAGAGTATAGCCCAGGTTTGGGTTAACGTTTGCAGAGTCAATATTTTTGCTCACTACATGAATAAAAGCCCAAAGTGTCAAACGTGCTATTGTTAAACAGCATCTTCCCCATCTTCTACTCAGATAGTTGGATTTTAGCCCCAGAGACCCCTGATATTTATCCTTATGATCTGCTCTGCTTACTGGGTTTAGCCCATTTCTCCAGCACATCAGTCATTTTGCAACTTGATTCTGTCCTCTACCATAAGCTTTCCTCCCTGTATCTTCTGTGGGTCTGACGACCTCTGTTGACCCTCTAGCAAAGGTCAGACTAGAGGGCCTGGAGAAGCAGGTTGGGTTCCTCCAATCACTCCCTGTACTGCCCACCTCAAGACTTCAGTGTCTGTGGAAGCCTGACATGACCCCAGCTGTTGGCTGGCAGGCCATGCTCGTGACAAGGCCAGCATCTTTAGTTCACACTCCTGACAATTTACTCACGTCATATCTCTCAGCAAGGCTCCCTGGGGTTTTCCCATCAATGTCAGCATCTCCTGAGCAACTCCTACTATATCCTCTTCTGGTTTTCTCTTTGGGTCAACCACTTCCACAGTGGTGCAGGGACTTTGCCAAGGGGACTTGCCACTAAGACTTCCCCCGGTTGTCTTCATGGAACCCTGGGCCAGTCCATCTGACTTTCAGTCCTTCCAAGTTCATCCATCCTCCAAGGCTCAAGTTCTAGTCCTGTAACACATCTTCCCTACCTGCTTATCTACTCAGACTCCAGCCCCAGCCCATGTCCCACCTCATACCTCACACATTTCTTGAAAGCTGTTTTCACGTGACTTCACACAAGTCATCGATGATTCAGAGGCTACTAGGACAGGGTAAAGTGTAGAGCCTGGAGGCACTCATGGGAAAACTCCCCCAGGCCATCTTGAGGTATCCATTAAAAAAGATTTGTCCAGTCTCAGCCGTCCTATGTCTCCTGACTTGGTTTGCCTTTCCTTCCACCCTTTACTCCTGAGACCATTTTCCTGGAATGACAAGACAAAAGTAAAATAAGAACTGGAGAATTCTGCTTTCCTCATTTCATTCACTGGTTTTCTCTCATCAGCTCCCGACTTCAGTTTTGACGTTCTTGAACTTGCTGTGAATGTTACTTCTTCCCCTATATCTACCCTTACAGCTTAGACTTTTCAACTTGTCTTATGTCTGCCTACCTTGGGTTTCTCTTTTTCCTTTTTCTGATCTCAAGGCCATTCCTTGGGTCTCAGCAAGATAGAACACAATTGGAGGCAGTATAAATTAATGTAGGAATTTTCTAAAGAGGGAGAGAGAGCTGAGATTGGTTTCTTATAGAAAAAGCTAAAGAGTATTAATTTATTTTACAACTAGGAGAGGTGAGAGGGAGGAAGGGGGATTCGGAGGTAGCTGAGGGCCAGAGAGAGTTGGACAGGGGAGGTTAGGGGAAAAGAAGTCTTGTGCTGACATTCACTGCCACTCTGCTGGGTCCCTTTTTCCTGCCTCTCATGCGTCTCCTTCCCCTTAAATTGTACATGTGTCTAAAACCACATGCTCATTTAGGTAGCATGAGCAGGTAGAAGCTACAAGTGCACTTTGTCAGAAGCTATAGTGCACTTTAAAGCAATTCAAAAATTATTTATTGAGCACCAACTATGTGCCAGGCTCTGGCAAAGCTCGGGGGATTGAGGAGATGAGTAATACAGTCCCTTCGTCAAGAAGCTCGGGGTCCTTCTTGGGGCAACAGGCTAGCAGACACCCAGCAATTATGCAATGTGGTCAGTGCCTCGACAGGGGTGGGGGTGCAGCACAGGGGGAGCAGGAGAGGTTCGGCTGGGAGGGGTCAGGAAGGTTGCCATGCACAGTTGGCAAATCTAAGATGGCATCATGGTGCCAAATGGAAGGAGGAATATTCCAAATGGATCTTTGCATTGACTTGTAGACTATTCTCCAGGGATCTGTGTCTCCCCTGAAGCCCCTTCTCCAGCCTCTCTCTCCCCACCTCCCACCCAATACACATTTCTCACTCCTTCGTATTTAATCTCTCTCTCAACAGAGCTTTCCAGTTGGTGACTTAACAGTCTCAAATCTTGCTCATGGGCAGTCTAGCAATGCCAAGTGCAGAAGGAGATGGAGGTGGAGGGACTTCCCACCACTGGTGAAGTGTAAGTCCTGCTGTCTTGTGATGCCACTCGTGACCCAGGCATCCCACCCAGAGGTCTCTGCCCTGGAGACATAGAAGCCTGCAGGCAGTCCAGGACTATTCTCTGCAGCATTCTTGCTCAAGGGGAACCCTGCACATCAGCAATCAATAGACAGATAAATGAGGGGAGTGTGTACAGTAGGATGCCATGGAGAAGTTAAAATAGTTCCACACTTACCAGCCTTGATAATTCTTATAATCATGATGAGGAGAAAAGGATCATGTTCCAGAAAGATCTAGACAGTATGATACCATTTCTATAAATATGAAAGCCCAAGAAAATGATCCTTTAAAATGTTTTTGGATAAATAATTATGTAGTAAAAATATAAAAACTGTGCATGACAATGACAGACAGTATGTTCCTGACAGCGATTACCTTTGGGGACGTGGAAGAGGAATGAGGTTGGGGAGAGGTTCGTAGGAGACTCAAGTCTGTAATGTCTAATTCTTTAAAATTAAAAGAAAATCTCCACTCTATACAATCACTAGTTACTGACCTTTGTCTCTCCTCCCCTTTAAAGTAGAATTTCTCCAAAGAATAGTCTAGACTCTCTGTCTCCGTGTTCTCAAGTCTCACACATTCCTCAGTCTGCTCTCTTCTGGTGTCTGGTCCCAGCAAGACACGGAAACAGCTGTTTCCAAGATCCCTGATGACCTTCAGGGAGCAACAATGTCATGTGTCTGTACACACACACACACACACACACACACACACACACTGTTTCAAGCGTGGGAAACATGAGTGGCTGTGACATCCAGTTTTAGCAAATCTTACCATTGTTATGTGTTTGATTCAGATTTTCTTTTAAGACCCTCCCCTCTCTCAATCCCATTTAATCCGTTTCCTCTGCAATCTTCTCTCCCACCGTTGCCCCGCCATAGAGACCACCACCCCATGGCACGGCAACCCTGAGGCACAGTTCAAGCCAGGCCCAACCACTAACCAGCTGTGTGACCTGGACGGGTTCTAAATTGCTCGTGCCTCAGTTTCCCTACCCCAGGTTTACTGGGGGTTAAAAGCCCTGACACACATAAAACTCTTGGAACAGAGCAGAGGTGAGTGTCTCCCCTGGCCCCCCTCGGGCCTGGATGCTCGCCCTTGGGTACTGTAGGGGACAGTCTGGGGGTCCATGTGTCTCCTCTCCATTCTCCAACATTCCCACACTGGGGGCAGAGGGGGGCTTTCAGAACGCAAACCTGCTGAGGTCACTGTATCAGCATAACATGCTGTAAGCTGCTCTCCACTATCTCCAGAATGACTAGCTAGCTGGCCAGGTCCCACAAGGCCTGTGTGGCCTGGTCTGACCCCTTCTTCCACACGGCCTTCTACTCATCTGCTATTGTCAACAAAACTGCCCTCCTCGCAAGGCCTTTGGGCGTGCTGTGCCCTTCTCTTGGCCGGACAGTCTTTTTCCACCCCCCATCCCGTTGCCTTTCAGTGCCCACCTTCCCTCCAGGCTGAGCCTCCCCTGCAGGTGAGGGTTCCTGTGTGTTAGGGGATCTCATAGTGTGGCGTGTTTTCATCACAGTGTGTGAGGGCACTGTTGTTGATTCATTCAACAGTGGTTTATTGAGCACCTGCTATGTGCTGGGAGTTGTGCTGGACGCTGGGACATAGCACGGGACACAGAGGCCTGGTTCCCACCTCCAGGGAGCCTCCGATCCCTTGGGAAGCAGCACTGAGCAGATAGCTATGAGCATGACGAGGCCCCAGAGGAAAGATGCGCTCATCATGGGGTTATGTGATGGGGTCTGACCTAATCAGGGGCCTTTTGAAGCTTCTCTAAAATCTGAAGAATGAGTCAGAGCTACTGAGAAAGGGGAAGGAGAAAGTCCAGGCAGAGGGAACAGCTTGTTCAAAGGCCCTGAGGCAGGAAAGAACATGACACTTTTGAAGGAGCAATGATTTAAAGGGTAAATCAGGGAGAGGAGTGACTGGGGGAGGATGCAGAAGAGAAGTAAAGGTGCTAGAAGGGAAGAGAACCAGGGACGAAAGGAGCCTTAAGGATCACCAATGTAGCAGGAAGTCAAGAGAAGCATGCCAGTGATCCCACATAGGACTGCAAGTTTCAGGGAAGTGATGAGAGTGGGAAGACTAGGGAAGGGTTTACTTGTCTCAGGCAGCAAGAGGTGTGGCAGCAGGGAGTCCTTGGCTAGGTTGAGAGCTTAGCCATGCAACTAGGGAGGGAGGCTCTCCCTTTCCTTTTGCCATTTGTCCTCTGCATGTCGCTTCTGACCTCATGCATGTTGTCTCATGATCACAAGATGGCTGCTGCTCCTCTAGGCCTTGCCTCTGAGTTCCAGGAAGGAAGAGAGGGGAGGGAGAAGGGCAAATGGCTTTTTTAAAGGAAGGTTATATTGTTATTGTTTTTGTTTAATTGAGGAAGGCTGCCTACCCTAGGAGTTTTGCCTACTTCTTACTGGCTGTTGAGACTGCACCAACCCCATAGGCTGGGATGTTATTTTCAGTTGAGGACATCACTACCTCTAACTAGAAATGTTTTTGTTTTAGAAGGAAGTGTCTGACCTGGTGGTTATAAGCTGAGAATAAACAGGGGGCCTCACAGTTAGAGCTCTAAGTGGGCTTTAAGAGAGGGGCTTCAGAGCCTGTCCTCAGAATCCGTCTCCAGGCTGGGCCCACCGGAAGGGGAGGTCTCAGCACTGTCACATGATTCCAATGAGCAGGACAGTCCCGAGACTTCTCATCTTCTTTCTCTTTGCTGCACAGGAATTCTGGGCCACTCATGTACCTGAGGGGTTCAAGTTAAAGCTTTTTTACTTAAAAAAATAAGAAGCCTTTTCATCTACTTTTAAAAAAACACATCAAACAAACCCGACCAAATTATGTCAGGCAAAAAGCGGATCATGGCTGTTGGCAGGTGGGCCATTCATCTCTGAGGAGTTGAGTCTGGCCTGGGTGAGCCCTCCACCAGCTGGAACCTGCCTGCACTTCACAAGGGCGGGGCCAGGGAAGCAGCAAGATCAGAGCTAGACAGGGGTGTACACCGAAGGTGGGCACTGAGGAAAGGGGGCTGCTCACCCACAGAGGAGGCCCCTCCTCTTTCCTCACTCACCCATGGGAGGGAAATAAAGGGACAGCTTGCATGAGGACACAAGCCAGGCTTAATTCAAGGATGCAGTGCAGGCAGCGAGTCAACTCTGAAGTACCCTTTCTGTCTCTTCTTATCACAGTGGATGCCCCCCAACCTCGGGAAGCCCTCCTTGACTGCTGGGGCCCACACTGTTTTTTTTCTCCAACAATTTCCTGAGCCTCTCTCTGTGCCCCACCCAGACAGAGCCAGGCTCATTCCTTTGGGTGAGTGACTCTACTTTAATGAGTCTGAAAAGGCCAAGAGAAACAGCCCCTGATTCTCCTTTTCTCAGGGGAGGCAGCTGGGAAGGTGCCGGCAGGCTGAGGGAGACGCGCTTCTGCTCTGAACGCCAGCAGACGTGCCTATAATACTGAAAACTAGGCCTCTGTGCACCGGTGCTGAATTGAATCTCAGAGACAGGGTTTTGGATTAAGTAGAAAAGGAGAGCTTTATTGCTGTGCCAGGCAAAGCGGGACACAGCAGGCTGCTGCTGCTCAAAAATTGTGCGTCGCAACCTGGGAGGATTTGTTGAGGAGTTTTCCTGCAGGAAGGAAGACCTCTTCCAGGGCCTGAGAGTGGGCTCCTGTTTAACACTTGGAAATGAATTGTCCGAGGAGACACACATGCTGACAAAGCAAGAGACTTTATTGGGAAGGGGCGCCCTGGTGGAGAACAGCAGGGTGAGGGACCCCGGGAGAAAGGCTCCGCCACGTGGCTCACAGTCTCGGGATTTAACGTAATGGGGTTAGCTTCCGGGTTGTCTCTGGCTGATCATCTTGCTTGGTCCATATTTGGTCTGACTCAGGATCCTTCCTGGTGGTGCACGCATCACTCAGCCACGATGGATTCCAGAGAGAAGGATTCTGGGAGGTTGGTAGGACATATGGACTGGCTTCTCCGCTCTCCTTTTTTTTTTTTTTTAACATCATTATTGGACTATAATTTGCTTTACAATGATCTGTTAGTTTCTGCTTTATAACAAAGTGAATCAGTTATACATATACATATATGCCCATATCTCTTCCCTCTTGCATCTCCCTGCCTCCCACCCTCGCTATCCCACCTCTCTAGGTGGTCACAAAGCACTGAGCTGATCTCCCTGTGCTATGTGGCTACTTCCCACTAGCTATCTATATTACGTTTTGTATAAATGTCCATGCCACTCTCTTACTTTGTCCCAGATTACACTTCCCCCTCCCCATATCCTCAAGTCCATTCTCTAGTAGGTCTGTGTCTTTATTCCCGTCTTACCCCTAGGTTCTTCATGACAAATTTTTCTTTTTATTTATTAGATTCCATATATATGTGTTAGCATACAGTATCTGTGTTTCTCCTTCTGACTTACTGCACTCTGTATGACAGATCTAGGTCCATCCACCTCACTACAAATAACTCAATTTCATTTCTTTTTATGGCTGAGTAATATTCCATTGTATATATGTGCCACATCTTCTTCATCCACTCATCTGTCAATGGACACTTAGGTTGCTTCCATGTCCTGGCTATTGTAAATACAGCTGCAATGAACATTGTGGTACATGACTCTTTTTGAATTATGGTTTTCTCAGGGTATATGCCCAGTAGTGGGATTGCTGGGCTGTATGGTAGTTCCTTTTGTAGTTTTTTAAGGAACCTCCATACTGTTCTCCATAGTGGCTGTATCAATTTACATTCCCACTAACAGTGCAAGAGGGTAACCTTTTCTCCACACCCTCTCCAGCATTTATTGTTTCTAGACTTTTCGATGAGGGCCATTCTGACCGGTGTGAGATGATATCTCACTGTAGTTTTGATTTGCAATTCTCTAATGATTAATGATGTTGAGGATTCTTTCATGTGTTTGTTGGCAATCTGTATATCTTCCTTGGAGAAATGTCTATTTATGTCTTCTGCCTATTTTTGGATTGCGTTGTTTGGTTTTTTGATATTGAGCTGCATGAGCTGCCCATAAATTTTGGAGATAAATCCTTTGTCAGTTGCTTCATTTGCAAATATTTTCTCCCATTCTGAGGTTGTCTTTTCATCTTGTTTATGGTTTCCTTTGCTGTGCAAAAGCTTTGAAGTTTCATTAGGTCCCATTTGTTTATTTTTGTTTTAATTTCCATTTGTCTAGGAGGTGGGTCAAAAAGGATCTTGCTGTGATTTATGTCATAGAGTGTTTTGCCTATGTTTTCCTCTAAGAGTTGGACAGTGTCTGGCCTTACATTTAGGTCTTTAATCCATTTTGAGTTTATCTTTGTGTATGGTGTTAGGGAGTGTTCTAATTTCATTCTTTTACACATAGCTGTCCAGTTTTCCCAGCACCACTTACTGAAGAGGCTGTCTTTTCTCCACTGTATATTCTTGCCTCCTTTTGAAAGATAAGGTGACCATATGTGGGTGGGTTTATCTCTGGGCTTTCTATCCTGTTCCACTGATCTATATTTCTGTTTTTGTGCCAGTACCATACTGTATTGATTACTGTAGCTTTGTAGTATAATCTGAAGACGGGGAGCCTGATTCTTCCAGCTCCCTTTTTCTTTCTCAAGATTGCTTTGGTTAATCGGGGTCTTTTGTGTTAACATACAAATGGTGAAATTTTTTGTTCTAGTTCTGTGAAAAATGCCAGTGGGAGCTTGATAGGGATTGAACTGAATCTGTAGATTGCTTTGGGTAGTATAGTCATTTTTACAATGTTGATTCTTGCAATCCAAGAACATGGTATATCTCTCCATCTATTTGTATCATCTTTAATTTCTTTCATCAGTGTCTTATAATTTTCTGCATACAGGTCTTTTGTCTTCTTAGGTAGGTTTATTCCTAGATATTTTATTCTTTTTGTTGCAATGGTAAATGGGAGTGTTTTCTTAATTTCACTTTCAGATTTTTCATCATGAGTGTATAGGAATGCAAGAGACTTCTGTGCATTAATTTTGTACCCTGTTAATTTACCAAATTCATTGATTAGTGTTCTAGTAGTGTTCTGGTAGCATCTTTAGGATTCTCTATGTATAGTAACATGTCATCTGCAAACAATGACAGGTTTTCTTCTTTTCTCATTTGGATTCCTTTTATTTCTTCTTCTTCTCTGACTGCTGTGGCTAAAACTTCCAAAACTATGTTGAATAATTGTGGTTAGAATGGGCAACCTTGTCTTGTTCCTGATCTTAGTAGAAATGGTTTCAGTTTTTCACCATTGAGGACGATGTTGGCTTTGGGTTTGTCATATATGGTCTTTAGTATGTTGAGGTAAGTTCCCTCTATGCCTACTTTCTGGAGGATTTGTATCATAATTTGGTGTTGAATTTTGTCAAAAGCTTTCTCTGCATCTATTGAGATGATTATATGGTTTTTCTCCTTCAATTTGTTAATATGGTGTATCACATTGATTGATTTGCTCATATTGAAGAATCCTTGCATTCCTGGGTTAAACGCCACTTGATGATGGTGTGTGATCCTTTTAATGTGCTGTTGGGTTCTGTTTGCTAGTATTTTGTTGAGGATTTTTGCATCTATGTTCATCTGTGTTATTGGCCTCTAGTTTCCTTTCTTTGAGACATCTTTGTCTGGTTTTGGTATCAGGGTGATGGTGGCCTTGTAGATGAATTTGGGAGTGTTCCTCCCTCTGCTATATTTTGGAAGAGTTTGAGAAGGATAGGTGTTAGCTCTTCATTAAATGTTTGATAGAATTCGCCTATGAAGCCAACCGGTCCTGGGCTTTTGTTTGTTGGAAGATTTTTAATCACAGTTTCAATTTCAGTGCTTGTGATTGGACTGTTTATATTTTCTATTTCTTCCTGGTTCAGACTCGGAAGGTTGTGCATTTCTAAGAATTTGTCCGTTTCTTCCAGGTTTTCCATTTTATTGGCATATAGTTGCTGTAGTAATCTCTCACGATCCTTTGTATTTCTGCAGTCAGTTGTTACTTCTCCTTTTTCTTTTCTAATTCTATTGATTTGAGTATTATCCCTGTTTTTCTTGATGTGTCTGCCTAATGGTTTATCAATTTTATTTATCTTCTCAAAGAACCAGCTTTTAGTTTTATTGATCTTTGTTATTGTTTCCTTCATTTCTTTTTCATTTATTTCTGATCTGATCTTTATCATTTCTTTCCTTCTGCTAACATTGGGTTTTTTTTTTTCTTCTTCTTTCTCTAATTGCTTTAGGTGTAAGGTTAGGTTGTTTATTTGAGATGTTTCTTGTTTCTTAAGGTAGGACTGTATTGCTATATACTTCTCTCTTAGAACTGCTTTTGCTGCATCCCATAGGTTTTGGGTCATTGTGTTTTCATTGTCATTTGTTTCTAGGTATTTTTTGATTTCCTCTTTGATTTCTTCAGTGATCTCTTGGTTATTAAGTAGTGTATTGTTTAGCCTCCATGTGTTTGTATTTTTTACAGATTTTTTCCTGTAATTCGTATCTATTCTCATAGCACTGTAGTCTGAAAAGATACTTGATATGATTTCAATTTTCTTAAATTTACCAAGGCTTGATTTGTGACCCAAGATATGATCTATCCTGGAGAATGTTCCATTAGCACTTGAGAAAAAATTGTGTTTTGTTGTGTTTGGATGGAATGTCCTATAAATATCTATGAAGTCCATCTTGTTTAATGTATCATTTAAAGCTCGTGTTTCCTTATTTATTTTCATTTTGGATGATCTGTCCGTTGGTGAAAGTGGGGTGTTAGAGTGCTCTACTATGATTGTGTTATTGTCCATTTCCCCTTTTGTGGCTGTTAGTGTTTGCCTTATGTATGGAGGTGCTCCTATGTTGGGTGCATAAATATTTACAATTGTAATATGTTCTTCCTGGATTGATCCCTTGATCATTATGTAGTGTCCTTCTTTGTCTCTTGTAATAGTCTTTGTTTTAAAGTCTATTTTGTCTGATATGAGAATTGCCACTCCAGCTTTCTTTTCATTTCCATTTGCATGGAATATCTGTTCCCATCTCCTCGCTTTCAGTCTGTATGTGTCCCTAGGTCTGAAGTGGGTCTCTTGTAGACAGCATATATAAGGGTCTTGTTTTTGAATCCTTTCAGCCAGTCTGTGTCTTTTGGTTGGAGCAATTAATGCATTTACATTTAAGGTAATTATTGATATGTATGTACCTATTACCATTTTCTTAATTTTGGGTTTGGTATTGTAGGTCTTTTCCTTCTCTTGTGTTTCCTGCCTAGAGAAGTTCCTTTAGCATTTGTTGTAAATCTGGTTTGGTGGTGCTGAATTCTCTTAACTTTTGCTTGTCTGTAAAGATTTTAATTTCTCCATCAAATCTGAATGAGATTCTTGCTGGGTAATCTTGGTTGTAGGTTCTTCCCCGTCATCACTTTAAATGTGTCCTGACACTCCCTTGTGGCTTGCAGTTTCTGCTGAATGATCAGCTGTTAACCTTATGCAGATTCCCTTGTATGTTATTTGTTCTTTTTCCCTTTCTGCTTTTAATATTTTTTCTTTGTATTTAATTTTTGATAGTTTGATTAATATGTGTCTTTGTGTGTTTCTCCTCTGATTTATCCTGTATGGAACTCTCTGTTCTTCCTGGACTTGGTTAACTATTTCCTTTCCCATGTTAAGGAAGTTTTCAACTATAATCTCTTCAAATATTTTCTCAATCCATTTCGTTTTCTCTTCTTCTTATGGGACCCCTATAATTCGAATGTTGGTGCATTTAATGTTGTCCCAGAGGTCTCTGAGTCTGTCCTGAAGTCTTTTCATTCTTTTTTCTTTATTCTGCTCTTCAGTAGTTATTTCCAGTGTTTTATCTTCCAGGTCACTTATCTGTTCTTCTCCCTCAGTTATTCGGCTATTGATCCCTTCTAAAGAATTTTTAATTTCATTTATTGTGTTGTTCATCACTGTTTGTTTGCTCTTTACTTCTTCTAGGTCTTTGTTAAACATTTCTTGTATATTCTCCATTCTATTTCCAAGATTTTGGATCATCTTTACTATCATTACTCTAAATTCTTTTTCAGGTAGACTGCCTATTTCCTCTTCATTTGTTTGGTCTGGTGGGTTTTTATCTTGCTCCTTCATCTGCTCTGTGTTTCTCTGTTTTCTCATTTTGCTTAACTTACTATGATTGGGGTCTCCTTTTCGCAAGCTGCAGGTTTGTAGTTCTCTTTGTTTTTGGTGTCTGCCTCCAGTGGCTAAGGTTGGTTCTGTGGGTTGTGTATGCTTCCTGGTGGAGGGGACTAATGCCTGTGTTCTGGTGGATCAGGCTGGATCTTGTCTTTCTGGTGGGCAGGTCCACGTCTGATGGTGTGTTTTGGGTTGTCTGTGGCCTTATTATGATTTTAGGCAGCCTCTCTGCTAATGGGTGGGGTTGAGTTCCTGTCTTGCTAGTTGTTTGGCATAGAGTGTCCAGCACTGTAGCTTGCTGGTCATTGATTGGAGCTGGGCATTGGTGTTGAGATGGAGATCTCTGGGAGATTTTCACCATTTGATATTACATGGAGCTGGGAGGTCTCTTTTGGACCAGTGTCCTGAACTTGTTTCTCCCACCTCAGAGGCGCAGCTCTCATTCCTGGATGGAGCACCAAGAGCCAGTCATCCACACAGCTCAGAATAAAAGGGAGAAAAGAAAGAAAGAAAGAAAAAAGAAGACAAAATAAAGTAAAATAAAATAAAACTTTATTAAAATAAAAAATAATTATTAAAATTTTTAAAAAATTAATTAAAAAAAGAAAGAAAGAAGAGTGCAACCAAGCCAAAAAACAAATCCACCAATGATAACAAGTGCTAAAAACTATACAAAGAAAAAAACAAAAATGGACTGACAGAACCCTAAGACAAATGGTAAAAGCAAAGCTATACAGACAAAATCACACACAGAAGCATATACATACACACTCACAAAAAGAGAAAAAGGGGAAAATACATATATATCTTTGCTCCCAAAGTCCACCCCCTCAATTTGGGATGATTCGTTGTCTATTCAAGTATTCCACAGATGCAGGTACATCAAGTTGATTGTGGAGATTTAATCCACTGCTCCTGAGGCTGCTGGGTAAGCTTTCCCTTTCTCTTGTTTGTTCGCACAGCTCCTGGGGTCAACTTTGGATTTGGCCCCGCCTCAGCAGTTTAAGTCAACTGAGAGCGTCTGTTTTTCACTCAGACAGGACGGGGTTAAAGGAGCCACTGATTCGGGGGCTCTGGCTCGCTCAGGCCAGGGGAGGGAGGGGTAGGGAGTGTGGGGCGAGCCTGCGGCGGCAGAGGCCGGAATGACGTTGCACCAGCCTGAAGCGCACCGTGCGTTCTCCCGGGGAAGTTGTCCCTGGATCACGTGACCCTGGCAGTAACGGGCTGCACAGGCTCCCGGGAGAGGAGGTGTGGATAGTGACCTGCGCTTGTACACAGGCTTCTTGGTGGCGGCAGCAGCAGCCCCAGCGTCCCACGCCCGTCTCCGGGGTCCGCGCTTTTAGCCTCGTCTCGCACCCGTCTCTGGAGCTCCTTTAAGCAGCGCTCTTAATCCCCTCTCCTCGCGCACCAGGAAACAAAAAGGGAAGAAAAAGTCTCTTGCCTCTTCGGCAGCTCCATACTTTTTCCCGGAGTCCCTCCCGGTTAGCTGTGGCGCACTAGCCCCCTTCAGGCTGTGTTCACGCCGCCAGCCCCAGTCCTCTCCCTGGGATCTGATCTCTGAAGCCCGAGCCTCAGCTTCCAGCCCCGCCCGCCCCAGCAGGTGAGCAGACAAGCCTCTCGGGCTGGTGAGTGCTGGTCGGCACCGATCCTCTGTGCTGGAGTCTCTCTGCTTTGCCCTCCGCACCCCTGTTGCTGTGCTCTCCTCCGCGGCTCCGAAGCTTCCCCCTCCGCCACCCACAGTCTCCGCCCGCAAAGGGGCTTCTAGTGCGTGGAAAGCTTTCCTCCTTCACAGGTCTGTCCCACTGGTGCAAGTCCCGTCCCTATTCTTTTTCTCTGTTTTTTCCTTTTTCTTTTGCTCTACACAGGTAGGTGGGGAGTTTCTTGCCTTTTGGGAGGTCTGAGGTCTTCTGCCAGCGTTCAGTAGGTGTTCTGTAGGAGCTGTTCCACATGTAGATGTATTTCTGGTGTATTTGTGGGGAGGAAGGTGATCTCCACGTCTTACTCTTCCGCCATCTTGAAGCTCCTCCTCCTCTCTCCTTTTGACCTCTCCCAAATTCTTCTGGTTGGTGGTAGCTTGTTAGTTGTGCCTTCCTTACCAGGACCTCCTGTTGTTAAGATAGCTCATTCAAGTGACTACTATCTTACTTGGCCAGGGTGGGTGGTTTTAGTGTTTCCCCTAACAGTTTTATAGCAATAGTTCAAGGGCGAGTTTGCTGACAAGACTAGGGTGTGTGCAGGGCCTGCCCTCCTTTAATCTGGTCTCAGGTAATCTCTTGATGGGCTTCTCTGGTTCCTTTAATCTGGCCTCAGGTGGTCTTTCTCTGGTATAAAGAATGAAGACATCTTCTATTTGTTGGGTTTTAGGTCTATAAAGAGCTCAAAAGATATTGCATGTGTAACCCTTGAGGGGGAACCAGGACCCTGCCCCAAGGCTGCACTATTGTTTCCTGGCTGCTCCTCCCTTGTCTCTGTATCCCCTCCCTTCCCTGATTAGCAACTGTTGGAACCTGCCCTTTGGGACTCAGGGAAGGTCCTAGAGGCTGGACAGAATGGCTCCTGTGCCCAGGAGCCCCACAGGCAATGGTGGCCCGGTTTCACCTACAAGCTTAACCCCAGCCCACCTTGCCTGAGGGCCTCAGGTGAATACCCCCAAGGGGTGGTGCTTCCTTCTTCTTCCCGGGTCTCTGACTTTCCTCAGGGTTCTCTGGAGAAGCAGAAGCAATAGTCTGTCTATATCTATTTTGATTTAGACATAGAGAGGAGATTTACTATATGAATTAGTACATGTGGTTCTGGAGGCTGGAAGTAATTCAGTCTGAATCCCAGGCTGAGAATTTGGAGGGGGCTGATGGTATAAGCTGCAATCTGACTCCAAAAGCCTGAGAGGCTGGAGCGCTGCTGTCCTCAGGGCAGGAGAAAGTGGAGGTCTCAGCTCAGCAGAGAGAGGGCAAATTCTCCCTCCCTCCCACCTTTTTGTTCCATTCAGGCTGGATTGGGTGATGCCCACTCACACCCGGGAGGGCCATCTGCTTTAAGCATTTCACCAATTCAAATGCTAAACCCTCCCAGATACACATGGAGGTAATGTTTTACCGGCATCTGGGCACCCCTCAGCCCAATCAAGTTGACACATAAAATTAACCACGACACAGATGGTGGTCCTGGGGTGCTAATAGAGGGCCGAGGGCACCCAATTTTGTTGCGGGAAGGGGGACCCCTTCCAGGGCTTGAGAGTGGGCTCTTGTCTAACACTCAGGAATGAATTGTCCGAGGAGACACACATGCTGACAAAGCAAGCCACCTTATTGGGAAGGGGCCCCGGGCGGAGAGCAACAGGGTAAGGGAAGCCAGGAGAACTGCTCACCACGTGGTTCTCAGTCTCAGGTTTTATGGTGAGGGTTGTCTCTGGCCAGTCATCTTCCTTGGCCCATAGTCTAATAGTCTAACTCAGGGTCATTCCTGGTGGTGTGCACATCTCTCAGCCAAGATGGATTCTAGTGAGAAGGACTCTGGGAGGTGTTGAAGAATGAATAGGAGTTTTTCAGATGGACAAAGGATAGGAAGACATCTCAGAACATAGGGGAAAGCAAGAACAAAGCCTCCCTCTTTTGGCCCCTCCCAGATTCTCTTGATTAGTTTTCAGCAGCAGCATCATGTTCCTTAATGGGACCTCCGGCTGTGCGACAGCTCAGGCAAGCGGTTATCAAGGTGGGTAGTTTTGGTCAACTCTTCCCTAATAATTTCACCAGTCACTGGACAAACTTCTTTCCTCCCTAATAGAAAAGCGTCTGGACAGTGGAGGCCTCCAGCCTGTGGAGAAGGGAAAGAGCGGCTGGAGGGCAGGGAGGCAAGAGTGCACCTCCTATTCCCCGGGGCAGCCCTGCTAACGGAAGACCCAGCCCAACCTCCTGCCCTTTTCTCTCTCCGCCTGTCCTTTCCCTTCCTGGGTTCAGGTTTTGAATCTTGGCTGCCCACCAAGATCCCTGGGGAGCTTGGCAAAATGGATGTATTCCCCCCTCCCCACCACCTCCCCACTAGCTGCAGGCATAGCTGGTCAGGGTGGGGTCCAGACACTGGTGTTTTTATAGACACTCCTGGAGATTCTAGTGTTCAGCTGGAATTGAGAGCCACCCCCAGAGGTTTAGATCCTGCATTAACCCATGTGCAATTTGTTTTTGCATCACTCATGTCTGGTGTGGTTGGCTACCACATCTTCACAGCTCGGCTGCTGGGTGACAGTGATGGTGTGTTCTTCCTCCTCCTCCTCTTCCTCTCTCTCCTCCTCCATCCTGTCTCCTCTATCTTCTTGCATTTATGGAGCAAATTATTAAGAACGCCGTTTGTGGCAGACACTGATTAAGACCCTGGGGATGGGGCTGTGGATAAAACAGTACAGATGCTGACCCCATGGAGCTTATATTCTGGTGGAGTGAGATTGACACAAACAAATACATGAATAAATGTGAAATATGTCAGGTGGGGATGGGTGCTGTAGGAAAACAAACAAACAAAGAAACAAAGAAAACCAGAGAGGGAAGCTACAGACATGGGGATGATGCTATTCTGCATCTGCTGGGCAAGAAAGACTCTGGTCAAGAAGGCACTGAATAGAGGCCTGGGGAGCTGTGGGGGGAATTCACATGGTTATCTGCGGGAACAGCACACCTGGCAGAGGGAACAGCATGTGCAAAGTTTCTGAGTTGGGAGTAGGCCTGGCAGAGGAACTGGTATTTCCTTTTCCTCTGCTTCTCTTTCCATTGCTTCTCCCGCTCTTTCTGATTCTTGAGCTTTCCTCCTCCCTTCTGTTGTCATCATCACCACTACCATCGTCTTCAACAAAACCCTTTCTGGCCCACACAGCCCTAGGTCTCTGTGTGATGGAAGTACATCTTGGTGAGCTTCTTCCTGATGATGTAATTCCGTGTTCTGGTGAGCAAGCATACACCCAGGGCTGCTTCATGCCTCTGTGCTTTGTTCTTGCTTTCCCCTATGTTCTGAGATGTCTCCCTATCCTTTGTCCATCTGAAAAACTCCTATTCATTCTTCAAAATCTTACTTAGGCATCTCTTCTGGGAAGCCTTTCAGAAGCTGCACTAAATACTTCTACATTCAAAATATCATGGTGTTCTTCCCAAAATATAATAAGAAAGATATTTTTATTAAAGTTGTTCCTGTTTGAGAGAAAGGATCTCTCTGGGACTCAGAGAGGTTAGGTGACTTGCTCAAGACTGCACAGCAGGAAGGGGAAGTGCCGGGACTGATGCTGAAACTCAGTCTCTGTGCAACAGTGCCGAATTGAATCTCAGGACAGAGTTTTGCGTGAAGTAGAAAAGAATAGTTTTATTGCTTTGCCAGACAAAGGGGGCCACAGCGGGCTAATGCCCTCAAAACTGTGTGTCCCAACCTGGGAGGATTTGATGAGGAGTTTCGTAGCGAGGATTCAAGAGTGAGGTTGCTGATAAGATTAGGGGGTGTGCAGGGCCTGCACTCCCCCTAATCTTATCTCAGGTAATCTTCTTGTTGAGTTTCTCTGGTTCTTTTTTTTTTTTTTTTTTGCGGTACGCGGGCCTCTCACTGCTGTGGCCTCTCCCGTTGCGGAGCATAGGCTCCGGATGCGCAGGCTCAGCGGCCATGGCTCACGGACCCAGCCGCTCCGCGGCATGTGGGATCTTCCTGGACCGGGGCACGAACCCGTGTCCCCTGAATCGTCAGGCAGACTCTCAACCACTGTGCCACCAGGGAAGCCCCTCTCTGGTTCTTTTAATGTAGCTTCAGGTGGTCTTTCTCTAGGATGAAGAAGGCTGACATCTTAAAGAGCTGAAAGACGTTGTTATGTGTATCCCTTGAGGTGGAACCAGGACCCTGCCCCAAGGCTTCACTATTGTTTCCTGGCTGCACTTCTCCCATCCCTGCATCCCCTGCTTTCCTATCAGCAACTTTAGCAACCATTGGAATTTGCCCCTGGGAACCCAGGGAAGGTCATGGAGGCTGGAGGCTGTTTCCTGTAAGAAATAGGGGACAGAAAGGCTTCCGTGCCCAGAAGCCCCACAGGGTCCTGCTCGGTTTCAATGCAGCAATGAGCAGCTACATTGCTCTGCCAACCTAGCAGGCTGTGGAGCTCCACTCCAGCTGTAGCTCATGCTGGTACCCCACAGCCAGTCCAGAACTACCTTGCCCTTCAAGTCCACTCATTCAAACCCTCCTCACCCTTCAGAGTTGGCTCAAATGCCACTTCTTCCATAGAACCTCCCCAGGTCACTCTGGCTGGAAGTTACCTCCCCTTCCTTCCCTCAGCTTTCCCCATACCTGGAAGTCTCTGTCCTTTGCCTGCTGCTCCCTCTCTCATCTCTCTGGCAGGATGTAGCCTCTTAAGGGCAGGACCACAGTTGCCAGGCTCTCTCCCCACAAGAGCCCAGGCTCTGGCCAGAAGATGTCCTCCATACGTCTTTACTGAATAGGCACAAGTTGTTGCAGAGGAAACACAAGCATGGGACATGCAGTCCTTCCCCACCTCTGAGCAGCGAGATGCTGCCAGTGCCGGTACTTAAGATGCTTTTGGCTGCCAGACAGAAAATCCCCAAATTGGCTCAAATGAAGGAGAGCGGTCCCTGTGTCCTGGGGGCTGGGAGAATTCCACAGAAGCAGGGCAAATTTCCCTGGAAGGGTGAGCCAACTTTGCTGAAGAAAAAGGAGGGCTCTGTTGAAGAATGGGACATGCATTCATTCATCTGTTTGTTCATTAATTAATTCATTCATTCTTCCATTCACTCATTCAGCAGCTGCTCCCCAAGTGCCAGCTCCTCCCTGTGCTAAGGGCTGGGGTCAAGATGAATCAGCCCCAAGCCCTGCCTTCAAGGAACTCTCCATCCGGCAGGGACGCAGACACTTGATTAGACGTGAGACTAGACATGACCGTTCTCTGGTGGGTCTGGGGGAGAGAGTCATGGGAGCACAAGGGGCACAGGAGGCTCTGGGCATCAGTGCAGGAGGAGTGCTCTTGGCTGGTACAAAGGTGGGGGGAGAGGTGCAGAAGGCAACCACACAAAGGCTGGAGGTGCCCAGGACCCTCAAGAAATTGGAGGAGACCAGCATGGCCGGAGGGTGGACTGTGTCCTAGAGGGGCAATGGGGCCGCTCGGCAGTCACTTATTCATAGCTGAAAACGATGAGTGCTATGTGCCCGGTGCTGGGCAATCTGTACTTATCTGTATCTCTATCATCTCACTCAATCCCCATAAAAACCCATGAGATGGGTACAGCTGGTATGCCCATTTTACAGTTGAGGGGTCTGAGGGACAATGAGGCCAAAGAACTTGTCCCAGTGAAACAGGATGGAAGGGGGCAGGGCACAACCCTTAAAAGAATGACATAGCCATAGAACATGACAAAAATTGGTTAGAACTAACTAGATCCAAGGTGGTAGAAGATTCAACTTCCAGTGGACCTTGAGCCTCATTATATGCTTATTGTAATACATTAGCTAAACAACACACCCACCAGCGCCATGACAGTTCTGAGCTAATCATAAAAGGCCAAAAAGTGGGCGGTGGCCCAATTCCTGGAAATCTCCACCCTTTTCACAAAACAGTTGGAATAATCCTCCACTCAATAGCCTACGAAATCACCCAGCCCATTGGAAACTAACCACACCATATTTCAGGGTCTCTCACCTTCAGAGATGGTCCATATTCCATCTGTGGAGCGTGTTTCTCCCAAGGCCTCTCGCCTTCTGAGATGGCCCACACTCTGTGGAGTGTTCCTCTCTAAAAAAACCCACTTCTTACCTATCACTTTGTCTTTCACTGAATTCTTTCTGTGACAAGACATCAAGAACCTGAGCTTCATCAAGTCCTGAGACCAGGTGTGTGATCTCAGTTAAAAGACCTTGGGTTCAAGTCCTAATCTGAGTTACATGGTTTCACCAGTTCACACAGACTTGTATCTGGGTAGTTAGTTCCCCAGTGAAGGCTTTATGCACTCTCTGTGCTGCCCATGGGAGGCTGCTTTGCCCCATCAAGAGGCTGGACATTCTCTGAGGGCCCCAGGAGCCACCGACCTGCCCTGAGCAGGGGGTGAGCAAGGGCAGGTGTTCAGTCTTGCGGATCATTCTGGCTGCAGTGTAGAGAATGGATTGCAGGTGTGGGTAGGGCAATCCTGGGAGAGATGGCTGTGGTGTGGCTGGTGGTCAACAGGGAGAGGCTGATTTGGGAGATGCACGTTTAGGAGGCAAAAATATCAACAAAACATTAGCAAGTAAAATTCAGCTATATATAAAAGGAATTATGCATCATAACCAAGTGAAGTATTTTCCAAGGATGCAAGGCTAGTTCAATAGTTGAAAATATGATCCATCATATTAACAGACTAAAGACAAAAAGTCACAGGATCATATCAATTAATACATGAAAGATATTTGACAGAATTCAGCAAACACTAATGATAAAAACTGTTAGAAAACCAGAAATAAAGTGAGACTTCCTAAACTTGATAAAGAACATCTACAAAAAATCTACAGCTAACTTCTTACTTAATAGTGAAAGACAACGTTTTCCTCCTAAGATTGGGATCTTTGGCAAGGATATTCACTCTCATTCTTCTTATTTGACATAATACTGGACTTCTTTGTCATTGCAAAATAGCAAGAAAAGGAAATAAAAGTTTTCAGATCAGAAAGGAAGAAATAAAATTGTTACTATATGCAGATGACACAGTGCTCTGTGTAGAAAAACCCTTCAGGAATTTACCAAAAAACTCCTAGAACTAATAAGTGAGTGCAGGAAGGTTGCAGGGAGAAAAAACAGCACAGAAAAAACTGCCTCTCCCATCTTTTATAATTGCTTAAGAAAATGAAATACTGAGGTATAACAAAACTTGTACAAGATTTGTATACTGAAAACTATAAAACAATGAAGAAAGAAATCAAAGAAGATGTAAGTAAATGGAGAGACATACCATTTTCATGGACTAGAAAAATTTAACATGGTTAAGATGTCAATTCAATGCAAAATGACATATAGATTTAACACAATTCATATCAAAATGTCAGGGAGATTTTTTTGTAAATATAGACAAAATTATCCTTAAATTTATTTATATGGAAAGGGAAAGGAACTAGACTAGGTAAGATAACTAAAAAAGAAGAATAAAGTAAGAGGAGTCAGTCAATCTGATTTTAAGATTTTTATGCTACAGTAATTAAGACATATTATTGGTGCAGGGATAAACACACAGATCAATGGAACAGAATAGAGAACCCAGAAATAGCTCCACACAAATATAGCAAATTGATTTTCACATAGGCACACAAAATATTCAATGAAATGAGGATAATCGCTTCAATAAATACTGCTGGAGAAATTGAGTATTATAGGCAAAAAAAAAAAAGGAACTTTATGCCAAAATTAGTTCTAAATGGATCTGAGAAGTGAATGTAAAATGTGAAACTATCACACTTGTAGAAGAAGATAACATAGTACAGAATCACCAAACAAGGGAGGGGAGGGGTAATGCATGTGTAAGGAGTAGAAATAATTTCATAGAAAGGTGTAATGGTTTCTAAGAAATACTTCTAATGCAATCATGTAAGTAGCGATTTCTCAAGTTTTAAAAAAAGACTTAGAGTCATGAACAGGTTCAGTAGTCCCATTTCTATCCTGTGTATGTCCTAATATGCTTGGTAAATTTATTATTTTTATTTTTTTAATACCTTTTTTTATTTATGACTGTATTGGGTCTTCATTGCTGCACGCGGGCTTTCTCTAGTTGCGGTGAGTGGGGGTTGCTCTTCATTGCAATGCACTGCTTCTCATTGCGGTGGCGTCTCTTGTTGTGGAGCTTGGGCTCTAGGTGAGCGGGCTTCAGTAGTTGTGGCATGTGGGCTCAGTAGTTGTGGCTCGTGGGCTCTAGAGGGCAGGCTCAGTAGTTGTGGCACGTGGGCTTAGTTGCTCTGCGGCATGTGGGATCTTCCCGGACCAGGGCTCGAACCCGTGTCTCCTGCATTGGCAGGCGGATCCTTAACCACTGCACCACCAGGGAAGTCCCATGCTTGGTAAATTTAAAAATACTGAATAGGAAGAGATTAGGGTTAAAATACAACAGAAATAAAGGTAATGAGATTTATCATTGAGGAGCTCCACAAGCTAAATTGTGTAAAATTCTCACTGTTTCATTCATCCTGACTCTTGGTCAGCATCATAATTCAATCCAAAGAGCGTTTGAAGTGTTCCTACCATTTGTGCGCATCTATTTCGTCATCAAGAGAAGTAGGGAGTGAGGATCCCTGGCTGGGGGTGGGAAAAGCTTCTGGAACCTTGTGGGCAGTGTCTGACAAGATTCCCAGTAGTCACCTCCCCCTGGTGGGTGGACTGGATCCAGTGACTCAATTCTAACCCCTAGAATATGGAGAAAAGATGGCATGTTATATCTCTGACTGGGATGGTATTCTCTCTCTAGTGCCTTCTAAGCCTTTATACTTTATGAAGCAAGTTGCCCTGTTGGTGAGGTCCAGGTGGGAAGGAGCTGAGGATGGCCCCTGTCCAGCAGCCAGCAAGAGAGCAAGGCCCTGGGCTCTATAGCCAGTGAGGACCAAGCCAGGTGAGTGGGAAGTGGCCTGTCCAGCCCAGCCTTGAGATGACTGCAGCCCTTGACTGCAGCCTGTGACAGACCCTGAGGCACCCAGCTGAGCTGTGCCCAGACTCCCTACCCACAGGAGCCATGAGATCATAACTGCGTGGTGTTTCAAGTTACTAAGCTTTGGACTAATTCACCATGCAGCAATGGACAACCAACACAGATCTCAAGACTTTTACGTAATACAACTGAAAAGTACATCTAAGGTCAAGTGGCCAAATGCAATCTATAAAACAGAATCATGTCTGTCCAGTTCCACCTGTGCACCCACTGCTGTCTCCCAGCCCTTCCCATCCTAAGGTGACAACCTACGTGGCTGGTGGTATGTGTATCCTATGGATCCTTGATGTATTTGCCCTGTCCCCATATGTGCTCCCTACAATGACACAGAGTCCCTTCCCCTTGGATCTGGAGGGCCTGTGGCTACAGTGATGCTATTGGATTTCCTTGGCTGGGTCCTACGAGGTGATACAGGACACAGTCTTTGCCTTGGGGAGCTCACCAAGGACCTGGTCAACACACTGTGAGGAAGTCAAGCAGCCACATGCTCCAGCCTCAGCCCCATTCGGGCTGCTCTGACTACCACACATGGGACACAGCAGGACTTCAGGGGTTCTAGCTGAGCCTCTGAGCCCCCGGCTGATGCTAGGTGGTACAGAGACCCTGTGGGCAAGTTAAATGTCATTATTGTTTTAATCAGCCAAGTTTTAGGGTGGTTCGTTATGCGGCAACAGATGCATTCCCAAGACTCTGCGAGTGTGCACTGGAGCTCTGGCACGTTTCAGACATGATGCAGCGGCAGTGAATCACCTGCAAGCAGTGAAAAGAGAGAACGTAAGCTATTTTGCTAAAGCATTGGGACATGATCTATCATTTAACCATGGTAATTAAAGGAGTGGGAGGGACAATGGGAGAACAAGATTGCTCAGAGAAGGGTCATTTCATATGATGAAATTCAAGGTAACAGATCTGGGGGAAACATAACAAAATCTACCTTTCAGGTAACAAATGGCAGGTGGTGACAGGGGAGACTCAAAGTGACAACAAACTCTTTTCGAAGGAATCTGCAGCACAATATTCACTCACACACTGTCACTGAGCACCATGCCAGATACGGCAACACGAGAGTGAACCGATGAAACTGATTTCTGCAGTCCCCGACATGTCACTCTTGTGGGACCAGACGCAGAGCAAATATTTTAACAAGTAAATACAGGTATCCCCACTTTTCAAAAGATCGATTTATACCACTTCACTTTTGTGAAAGATCCATATTAGTACCTGTTTTTGCTACCCAAAAGAAATCCTAAGAGGATGTTTGCTTTTACAAAAAAAAAAAAAAAAAAAAAAGGCAAAAGCGAAAAACAGCACTGGCTTTGCAAGCAGCTGTCACAGAGGCAGCTTGCACCCTGGGGAGCAGCAAGAGTGGCTCCACCAAACTCCTTCTGTGGAACTACACTCAGCATCTCTGCATCAAGCCGCCACAGCCTTGAGCTGTGTGAGCATATGTGTTTATCTCGATTTATTTTGTTAGCAAGATGTGTCCTAAGGTAATTGCTTCTTCGCTTTATGCCATTTCAGCTTATGAAAGGTTTCATAGGAACACTCTACTTTCGGATAGTTGAGAAATCTGTAATTAAATTCAAAATTTGAATTTGTTAAGAAGGGAAAAAACTGTGGTTTGGATCATTTAGAGTCGGGAAGGCTTCCATGAGGGAGTGAAACTGATGCAGAAGCTGGAGGGAGGGGACCCTCACCACCCTGGTCACAGCCCTTCTTCCCTCCCTCCCTCCTTCCCTCCCGAGGCTCTGCCTGTACATCAGGGCCTGCCATCTGGCTTGTCCTCAAACGGGTTGTGGTGTGCCCGCTTCAAGATGCAGAAACCCACATTCAGAGAGATTTTGTAACTATCCTAGCCAGGGCTCTTGATTGCAGGCAAAAGAAACAGGCTGGCTGTTTTAGGCAGGAAAGGGATTTATTTCAAAGATATGGGGAACTCACAGAATCACCAGGAGGACCAGAGAACCGGGTTTAGCAGAGGGGCTGGGATGAGGGAGGCCGGGCACCAGGACCACAGTAGGGCGCACCGTGGAGCAGCAGATCCGCTGCTGTTGCGGCTGCTGTCCCTGAACCTGGATGCCGCAGCGTGCCCACACGGGCACTGGGTCCTACACAGTGTCCTGCTCTCTCCAGAAGCTGAGTCATCCTCCAGGAGAACTGGCCTGTGTTCACCGGCTCAAATCCCAAGTGAGCGCTTAGGTTGCTGATTGGTGGAGGCAGTGATCTCCGGATGTCCAATTCTGCATCTGGAGGGCACTCGGCCACTCAACCGGTCTCAAAAATGGGGTTTAGCTGCTGCTGGGCATCTCCAAATGGCACCTTTCCACTCCAGGTAAGTCCACAGCTGGCAGAGGCGGGCGCCAGATGGGCGTGGCTCCGGGCCCACACTCTTTCTGGTGCCCTATGGGAAGCCTTGGTGGGAATGAGCTCTGCGGTTATGTGACCACAATGCATATATTTGAATGCAAAATTAGCTTACCTTTCAAAACACCATAGTTATCTATTGACCAAGTGGTTAGAAAACCACTCCCGCACTGTGAGAACAAAGAACTGGTCTAACATTTCTGGAGGGCAGTTTGGCAGTATGTATCCAAAAGCCTTAAAAATACAGCACTTGACTTAATGGTTTCATGCCTGGGAATATAGCCTAAGGAAATAATTAGGGATGAGGACAGTCAAACATTAATAATATATGATCCAATATCTACGTGTTGAAAAGGAATCTGTTAGAATTCATACACCTGGTGGAAAACCCAGTCCAATTAGCAAGGAGACTGGGCTGTGCTCAGCACCGGCCCAGTGCAGGGCCCCTACGGAGTGATCAGGATCTGTTTCTATGTTTACAACCCTCAGTGTCACTTCTCGTGTTTTGATTCTGATCCAAGGCAGGATTTCTCTGGTTGAGAGCAGTTCCGAGGGTTCACAGGGAGCAAGCAAAGAGGGCAAATCCATGACCCTGCGTTCTAAGAGAAAAGGCCCCTCGGAGGCTCTGATTGGATGGGCCAGGTCACATGACCACTCGGGAGAAGGCGGTCCTCCTCCTGCTGGGCTGGGCCTCTGGTTCTACCTCTAGCCTTAGGGAGCCCCACCTACCCATGGACCCCGTGAGCAAGCGGACACCTCCTACTGAAAATCGGGACTACTGTGGGAGAAAGAAAGAATTCTGGGGATTGAATTTCAACCTGAAAAGATAGGGAGAAAATACACAGGTATTTATGGCAGTAACCGCTTGATGTGAGGTTGGTTGACTTTTGTTTTATATTTTTCAGTATAATCAGAAAAATAAATAAACTTTTAAAAAATGACAGAAAATCAGCGAAGGTAGTGGTGTGGTGGACCTGGTGGCTGTCTTCCTATAACTCCGCCCCTCTCCACCTGGGGGGCCCCATATCCTGCTCTCCCAGGCCAGGACTTATCCTCACACGGTGTTCCCTTGCCCAGTGGCCTGAGCAGTCGCTGTCAGCATCAGGACTTGAGTTTGGTGGCTGAAGGAGGGGCTATTCTGAAGCCCTGCTTGCCGGTGGCCCTCTTAGGACCAGGAAGGAAGCCAGCCCGAGGTCACAGCCGGCTCAGGGAGGGGTCGGGGGGAGGGGGAGAGAACAGAGAAGTAAAGATGAGGGGCCCTGCTTTCACTGCGGAAACTCCCTCCTCCCATAGACCTTTCCACTACAAGAGACTATGAATCCGTTATTGTTTCCGCCAGTTTGAATTACATTTTCTCTTAACTGAAACTGATACAAATACTCATTTATTTTGGGTCTGCAATCATCTCTACTGTATGTAAGTACGAGATTGGCCTGACATTTATTTATTTATTAAATATTAATCAATTAATTAATTAGATTGTGCTGGGTCTTAGTTGCAGTATGTGGACTCTCAGTGGTGGCATGCGGGATTTAGTTCCCTGACCAGGGATCACCAGGGAAGTTCCTGGCCTGACATTTAAAGTGAGAAGAGGGAAACCTTTGCTGGCCTCGTGACTTTAAGGGGGCTGTGGAAGAAGGGAAGGGTGGGGGGCTGACTTCTCCAGGATGGTCTCCAGCTGCCTACAAGGGGCCCATTGGGAAAGGCAGCCCCACCAGGATTGGAGGGAGCAATGGACTGGGGTCAACACCCACGGGTCCAGGACGTGACACAGCTGGCTCTGGGGTCAGCAACAATGGGGCGAATCCTGTGTCTGCCTCCATTTCCTCATTTCTAAGATGAAGAAGTTGAAAAAAGAACATAAGCCAGGTATGATGTGGAAGAGCGCAGTTTTGTTTGGTGAATAACAAACCAAACCAACCTAGCAGGAGTTTGGAAGCCAAAGCTGTATGGACCAGCCCAAGTCCAGCAGACAGGTCAGAGGACTTCCTCTGGCTTCATCTTCAAAGGCCAAACCCACCTCTGGTGGTAGTGGTTTTTGCTCTTGCAAAACCAACTTAAGGGGAATGGTTAGATGCCTGTCCAGCTCTGTGCTACCTACGAAGAGAGGACAACAAAATCAGCCACTGGAGAGGCTGGAAAAATCTGGGCAGTGCTGGAGGGGATCGCCCTTGGAGGTTCATGCTTTGGCTGGAGTCCCACCTCACTCAGTAGACTTTTATGCTTATTTGCTGACTTTGCCATCTTCTTGATCAGACCCTGACCCCGCAGAGGGGATGTTGTTTGCTGCAGAATGCCAGTGCCAGGGGCAGACAGGAGGTAGGAGTAGAATGAAGGAGTGGAAGTGGGCGCTGCAGCCCCGGGTCCCTTCCCTAGCGCATGGGGCAGGCAGGAGGGGTCAGGGCCAGGCAAGGCTAGGGTCACCACTGCAGGCCTGGCTGCTCTGGTGAGGCTGCCCGATGCCCTTGTTCATGGTTTGCTGTGAGCAGTATCTCCTCTGGACCCAGGGAGTCGTGCTAGGGTGGATTGGGGTCATATTTCAGTCTGACCATAAAACCGCACGTTAGGAAAGGTATCTAATCAATTAGTTCTAATTAATTATGAACAAAATGCATCTCCAGCTGCGGGATGTGGTTTGTTTCCCACTTGCTATAATTAGAAAAGTTTAGTGACTGTATAAAAACAAATGTCTACATACAGGGGAGGAAAAAGAAAAGAAAAAAAGCAAGTGGTTAGAATTAGTATTAAACGCCCATAGAATGTTGTAACCACTGCCCACAGACATGGACTCAGCTTCCTTGACACTGAATATAGCTGCCCAACGCTGTTATGTGCCACTGCCCTGGGGACTCTCGAGTCTAGCCACTAGGTTAGAGCCCGGCCACAACAGGGCAGGGGGCTTCCTGGGGACATCAGGTATCAAGGGAATCTGTCACCCCCCTGTGTTGCCTCCTTGCCTGGGCATTGCTGAAAATTAATGTCTTCACTGCTAGGCTCTTTCATGGACACATTAAACCTGACCCACTTGTGTCCAGGGTCTGTGATGTTAGGACCCTGCTGGGATGAGCTGTCAGCCCTGGGCACCAGAGGCAGCTGGTGAAGATGCTGGGTGGTGGTTATGGGATGTGGTATGGAGCTGTGGAAAGTGGCCTGGGCAGGAGGGAAAGGAGTCAGAGCTTGTCTCCCCTGCTTTCTAGCTGTGTGACCTTGGACATGTCACTTCATCCCTCTGAATCTCACTCCGCTCATCTGTATAGTGGAGCTTTTAATCCCGGTCTTGCAGGGATGCTGTGAGGACCAATGGTGAATGGCGTCAGTGCACAGTTTATAGGGGCTCAACTCATGGGGGCTGTTAATAGGACTGTGATTATATACCAAGTGTCGAGGAACCTCTTTTTCCATCCTTTGCAGAGAGTGTTTCTCAGCCCAGAAAATTTCTTGATGCTTCTTCTTTGCAAAAAGAGCGGCAACGATCCATCCGCCCTGGGCTGCTGCCTTGCTGGGAGCAGCAGGAAGCTGCTGCGATCCAGCAGGTGTGGGAGGTGCAGTCCTTTCACAGAGAGAACAGTGTGCAGAGGGAAGCTTGGACAAGTGCATCAGCAGAGGCTGAAGGTTTCTGCAACAGGACCTCAGACCAGCCCAGGCTGAGCAGGCACAACTTGCTTGGACCCATGGGAATCGGATGACACAAGTGGCAAGTCTTGACTGTGACAGACAGAGGCAGGCCCCTCAGTCCCACTGGCTAAGGGCTGTCACGGTGCTTAATGGGGAGAATGAATGCATATAAACCCAATACAGGGCTCGGGCTGAAACTGCACAACTCAGATTGGGACTTGAACCCACTGTCTTTTAACTGAGATCACACAGCTGGTTTCAGGACTTGATGAAGCTCAGGTTCTTGATGTCTCATTGCAGAAAGAATTCAGTGAGAGACAAAGTGATAGGTAAGAAGTGGATTTATTTAGAGAGATACACATTCCATAGACAGAATGTGGTCCATCTCAAAAGGTGAGAGTGGCCTTGGGAGAAACACATTCCACAGATAGACGGTGGGCCATCTCAGAAGGCGAGAGGCCCCGAAATATGGGGTGGTTAGTTTTTATGGGCTGGGTAATTTCATAGGCTAATGAGTGGGAGGATTATTCCAACTATTTTGGAGAAGGGGAAGAGATTTTCAGGAACTGGGCCACCACCCACTTTTTGGCCTTTTATGGTCGGCATCAGGACTGTCATGGCTCCTGTGGGTGTGTCATTTAGATGCTGATGTATTACAATAAGCGTAGAGTGAGGCTCAAGGTCCACTGGAAGTCAAATCTTCCGCCTCCCTCCCTCCTCCCTCCTCCCTCCCTCCTTCCTTCCTTCCTTCCCTCCCTCTCTCCTTCTTTCCTTCCTACCTTCCTACCTTTCTTTCATTGTTTCTTTCTTTCTTTCTCTCTCTCTCCCTTCATTCATCAGTTTCTTCCTTCCTTTCTTCCTTATTTTCTTCTTTCTTTCCTTCCATTTCACAAATATTGAATGCCTACTATATTCCAGACAGGCACCATTCTAGGCTCTGAGGATGTAACAATGAACAATATTCTCTTAGTAGCAATGAGAAAGCCCTATTTGTTTCCAGCAGAAGGAATTTAGGCTCCACCAAGGGTGTTGGTAGCATCCTCATCACACACCTCGGATCCATGCCCTGCCCAGGCTGCCTCCTCAGAGAGTGGATTCTGTTTGCGTATTCCCACCTTGCATATCCCTGCCTTGGAATATCTGTTCCCTCTGACCTTTCCAGACGTTTGCCCCTCCATGTTTCTTCTGCTTCCAGGAACTTGTTTTACCCTCTTTAGAAGGTTGAAGACTATAGAATGTGTTCTCTGATTCTTAGAATGAATCCTCTGTCATGTCCTACATCCTTCCCTCCCCCCGACCCCCAAGAGAGGGGCACACAGGTTATCGGGTAAGGCATCATTTACCTCTTGGAATGTGCACGTGCCCTGGGGCACCACAGCTCCAGTTCCCCTTTCCCTGTGGCCAGCTGCATCCCAGGAACTCAGGCCCTGCTCCATGCAGGTGTGTGGCCCCTTTCCCTGAAAGGGTATTAGAACACTGCTCTCTAAGAGGCGGCCTTGTGTTCCTTGTGCGCAGGTCATCTTCACTCAGGTTCAGCATTGCTGCTGGGCTCCAAGCCCATTTCTGACCCACGTTTAAGCTTGTCTATGTGTGTTAATTTTTGTTTATCATTTCTATGTGTTCGGAGGAAGCGATGGGTGTAGAGTCATGGGGAGTGACTCACCCTGTCTTCCATGATCTTTGCTGGTGGCTTGAGGCCTTTGTGTTAGGAGCATTGTAATAGCAGACTCAGCTTTAAGTCAAAGGAAAGGTAAGCCTTTTATGGTGGGAAGGAGCAGGTCTGGGTGATGGGGAGAGTCTGAACACCAGGTTCTTGGTGCTTCAGTGCCCGTTTTGCTGGGAATCTCCAGGACCACCTTTTAGTTCACTTTTCTGCACCTTTCTCCTTCCAGGCATCTGGCACTTTCTTACTGCCTGCTGAGAATATTTTCATATTATTAAATAGGTATACCCAGAAGTCTGAGAGGGGAAATCCCGAGGACACTTACTTCTGCTCAGATCTGTCTACTACAGCAGGCAGGGTGCTTGCTCTGGGCAGGCATCTGGAGACCCAGACTCTTCACAGCCAGTGACACGATCCCCAGGGGCTTGGTACCCACCCCATCCCGTCCCTAGTGACTTTCTTGGGAGTACAGTGGTGACATCTCTAATAATAATGCAAACTCTTATTTCACAACCCTTATTTTAAACTTATTTTTATGCATTCTGAGAAAATAAAATAAAACTCTCAGAAGAGGACACGTCTATAGGCCTAGAGGCTCATCCTTTTTCCCTCTGGATGCTCAGTGGGGAGCTGACCCAACAGCTGTGTCATGGTTAACTTTGTGTCAGCTTGGCTATGCCATAATAGCCAGATGTTTGGTTTAACATGTCTAAATGTGGCTGTGAGGGTGTTTTTTAGATGATATTAACATTTAAATTGGTGGACTTTGAGTGAACAGATGGCTCTCTGTACGTAGTATGGGTGGGCCTCATCCAATCAATTGAAGCCCTTAACGGCAAAAAGACAGACCTTCCTTGAGTAAGAAGGCGTTCTTTTGGTGCACCGCCTTCAGACTCAAACTGCAACATCAACTCTTCAGCTGGTCTTCAGCCTGCCTGCCTACCCCAGCAGAGTTTGGACTTGTCAGCCTCCACAATGCCACAAGCCAATACCTTAAAATCTCTCTCTATTTCTGTTTCTTTTGAGGACACTGAGTATTACAAGGTAGAAACTAGGATAGGCTGATACTGGCCCTAAACCCCTGTCTCACAAGGTCATTTCTCCCCTCTTACATGGTACCATAGCCAATCCCCACCCAATGGACCCCACAAGGATAGAGGACAGCACAGGGGGAGGATCCCTCTTCACTAGGACATTGGCCATGGAGCATGCAGACCATTCATGATAACCTCTATCTTATAGCTGCACTGTGTGGCCCCCTCCGTGTGTGTCCTGGCCCCTTGGCATGAGTTATGATGAGTTCCTGGCTGATAATGACAATATTCAATGATATATGGATTACTTTTATGCTTGTTCTTTCATTTCATCACCACAACTACCCTGTAGTTTGTCTCTTTTTCATTGCTTCTCAGATGAGCAAACTGATCCTCAAAGAAGTGAGGCAGCTTCTCAAAGACTGCACAGCCATCCTATGGGATAACAGGGACTCAGGCCAAGAATCTTCTTGCCTCACCCTGTCTTCCATGATCTTTGCTGGTGACTTGAGGCCTTTGTGTTAGGAGCACTGTAATAGCAGACTCAGCTTTAAGTCAAAGGAAAGGTAAGCCTTCTATGGTGGGAAGGAGCAGGGCTGGGTGATGGGGAGAGTCTGAACACCAGGTTCTTGGCTCCAGGAAATCTCATTTCCTAGATAAGCACCCCTGAACTTATATGTGTTAGCAGTTTTATCCTGCTGCTGTGTTCATACTGGGAAACTTTGTTTAATACTGGAAAATAATTGAGAGGGAAGGGAAGACTTTGCTTTTTTCTTGCAGGGGTGGGGATTTTGGTCCTTTTTTCTCTCAATAAATTACTTTTATAATAGTTTTAGATTTACAGATAAGTCACAAAGGTAGCACATGGAGTTCCCATATGCACCACACCCAGTTTCCCCTACTACTAAGATCTTACTTTAGGATGATATCTTTTTCACCAGTATCAATATACTAATATTAAATGAAGTCCACATTTTAATCTTCTTAGTTTTTACCTAAAGTCCTTTTTCTGTTCCAGGATCCCATCCAGGATCTCAAGTTCCATTTAGTCATTATGTCTCTTTACGCTCATCTTGGCTATGACACTTTCTCAGACTTTCCCTGTCTTTGATGACTTTGGCCCTGTTGAGGCACAACAGTCAGATATTTTGTAGAAAGTCCCTCAGTTGGTACTTGTCTGAGCCTTTTCTCATGATTAGATTGGAGTTTGGGGTTTCTGGGAGGAAGATCACATTCTTATCACATCATATCAAGAATAGATACTATCAACGTAATGTGTCACTGTGGATGTTGACCTTGATCACCTGGCTGAGATCATGTTTGTCAGGTTTCTCCAGGGTAAAGTCATTCTTTTTTCTCCCCTCCTTTTTCCTGTATTTTTGCAAGGAAGTCACTATGCACAGCCCACATTTACAGAGTGGGGTTATGCCCCATGTCCTTGAGGGTGGAGTATCCACATGGATCATTTGGAACTCTGCAAGGAAATTTGTCTATTCTCTCCGATTTATTTATTTAAGCATTTATTTATATGAGTATGGACTCATGGATATTTATTTTACACTTTGGGTTATAATCCAATACTTCTTTTAAAATATTTTTTGCTCAAATTGTTCCAGCTTTGACCATTAGGAGCTCTTTCAGTTGGCTCCTGTGATAGACCCCATCATTGTTTGTGTGTGCTTGTGTATTGTGTGTCTTAGCACCGTATTACTTTCTGGCACTATATGGTTCTCTAGGTTCATATTGTAAATTTTCTTCCCTAGGTCTAGAATTACTCACTTCTTCAAGGAGCTCTGGTTCCTTTTCTTGGAGAATGGTATTAGAAACCAAGATCTGGTGCTAGGTGTGCTCATTGCTACTGAGCTGTTATTATTTTTAGGCCTTCTCAGCTGACAGAGCAAGAAAATACCTGTGTGTATACTAACTCTTATATATATACTTATCTGTATGTTTTCTATACGTATCTAGCTGTATGTTAAGATAGTTATGAGTTCATATTATTAATGTCTCCAACTTAAACACATTATCATATGAATCATTTTAGTCCTCTCCCCTCGCTCCTCCATAGCCTCTGACTCCAAAAGTGAGAAACCTGGCTCCCACCATTCACCATCCATTTATTCAATCTTAAGGAAATAATTTCATTAGCTAGAATACAATGCTTCTGTACAGTTCCTTTTGCCTTTAATCTTACTGTGAGAGACTGTACTCATTTCCAAAGTTACTTAGGTCAGCACCTTTTTAACCTTCAGCAGGAGGAAACCACTTTCATGAGGTAGTTTCATACATTTGTATTATACAGTTGGATTCTTTCATCACATAATGCATTCTGTCATGTGCCCTGACCTCCTAAGTAATTTTTTTTTAAATTGGCAATCATTAAAGTTTACTTTTCATATTGAACAATTCCATGGGTTTTGACGAATGCATAGTGTCATGTATCCGCCATCACATTATACAGAATAGTTTCACCACTCTAAAAATCTCTTGTTCCCTACCCCTGCTGAACTCCTAGCAAACACTTATCTGTTTATAGTCTTGTCTATATAGTTTTGCCTTTTCCAGAATGTTATATAAAGGTAACCATACAGAATGTGCCATTTTCAGATTGGCTTTTTTTACTTAGCAATATGCATTTAAGGTTCACTCATTTTTTTTAAACATCTTTATTGGAGTATAATTGCTTTACAATGGTGTGTTCGTTTCTGCTTTATAACAAAGTGAATCAGTTATGCATATACATATGTCCCCATATCTCTTCCCTCTTGCGTCTCCCTCCCTCCCACCCTCCCTATCCCACCCCTCTAGGTGGTCACAAAGCACCGAGCTGATCTCCCTGTGCTATGTGGCTGCTTCCCACTAGCTATCAGTTTTACATATGGTAGTGTATATATGTCCATGCCACTCTCTCACTTCGTCCCAGCTTACCCTTCCCCCTCCCTGTGTCCTCAAGTCCCTTCTCCAGTAGGTCTGTGTCTTTATTCCCATATGTTAACACATATATATGGAATCTAAAAAAAAAAAAAAAAAGGTCATGAAGAACCTAGGGGCAAGATGGGAATAAAGTCACTCATGTCTTTATGTGACTTGACAGTTTATTCTTTTTTAGTGCTTAGTAATGAGGTACCCACTCTTTTTCACTCATTCATTTACTGAAGGACATTTTGGTTTCTTTGAGTTTTTGGAGATTGTGAAAAGCTCTTATAAATATTCACATGCAGGTTTTTGTGTGGACATAAGTTTTCAAATCAGTTGGGTAAATATCTAGGAATGAGATTGCTGGATCCTATGGTAAGATTATGTTTAGTTTTGTAAGAAAGTGACAAACTGTCTTCCAAAGCAGCTGGGCCATTTTGCATCCCCAGCAGCAATGAAATGAGAGTTCCTGTTGCTCTACATCTTCACCAGCAATTGGTATTATTGGTTTTTTGATTTTGGCCATTTTAGCAGGTATACAGTGATACCTCATTGTTGTTTTGATGTGCATTTCCCTTATGATAAATGACTTTGAGCACCTTTTTACATACTTATCATCTGTACAAATTTTTTTTTTTTAATTATTTATTTATTTATTTATTTATTTATGGCTGTGTTGGGTCTTCGTTTCTGGGCAAGGGCTTTCTCTAGTTGCGGCGAGTGGGGGCCACTCTTCATCGTGGTGCGCGGGCCTCTCACTGTCGCGGCCTCTCCTGTTGCGGAGTGCAGGCTCCAGATGTGCAGGCTCAGTAGTTGTGGCACACGGGCTTAGTTGCTCCGCGGCATGTGGGATCCTCCCAGACCAGGGCTCGAACCCGTGTCCCCTGCATTGGCAGGCAGATTCTTAACCACTGCGCCACCAGGGAAGCCCCTGTACATCTTTTTTATGAGATGTCTTCTCAGATATTTTGTCCATTTATTAATTGGGTTGTTTGCTTTCTTCTTGTTAAGTTTTAAGAGTTCATGTACATTGTGATACAAGTCCTTTATTATATGTGCTTTGCAAACTTTTCTCCCAGTCTGTGGCTTGTGTTTTCATTCTCTTAAGTGTTTTCACAAAGCAAAGTTTTTAGTTTTAATGAAGTCCAGCTTATCATTTTTTTTTTCTTTCATGGATCATGTAAGATGTTTATATCAAAAACTTCTCACTAAACCCAATGTCATGTTGATTCTCTCTTGTATTTTTTCTAGAAGTTTTATATGTTTTCATTTACAATTATGTCTGTGATCCATTTTTAATTTCTCTTTGTGTAAGTGTAAGGTCTTTGTCTAGGTTCATTTTTTTTTGTATATGGGCATCTAAATTTTTAGCAGTACTTTAAAAAAGACTATCTTCTGTCTGTGGCATTGCCTTTGTGCCTTTGTTAAAAATAAGTTGACTATATTTGTGTGGGTCTTTTTTGGGCTCTTTATTCTGTTCCATTGATCTATGTATTTCTTTTACCAATACTGCACCATCTTGATTACCTTAGCTTTATTGTGTATCTTGACATCAGGTAGTGTGAGTCCTCCAATTTGATCTTCTTCAGTATTGTTTGTATATTCCAGGTCTTTTGGTTTTCTATACAAGTTTTAGAATTAGTTTGTAGATATCTACAAATAGTTACTGGTATTATATGGAATCTATATATAAAGTTGGGAAGAACTGACATCTTATCAGTATTGAGCCTTCCAATCCATAAACATGGAATATCCATTTATTATATCTTTTTATACTTCTTTCATCAGTGTTTATAGTTTTCCCTATACAGAGTCTGTGCATATTTATATCTAAGTATTTTATTTCTTGGTGCTATTTTAAATGGTATTTAAACATTGTTTTTCAAATTTCAGTTGTCCATTGCTGGTTCATAGGAAAACAATGGATTTTTTTGTATATTGACCTTATGTTTTGTGACCTTG
Organism: Mesoplodon bidens; assembly: GCF_964165515.1. Classification (NCBI taxonomy): domain Eukaryota; kingdom Metazoa; phylum Chordata; class Mammalia; order Artiodactyla; family Ziphiidae; genus Mesoplodon; species Mesoplodon bidens. The sequence goes on along the minus strand of NC_138165.1, from coordinate 281,138 downwards.
CTATACTGACTTACTAGTTCCAGTAATATTTTTGTAGATTCTTTGGGGATTTCTATGTTGATAGTGATGTCTTTTGTGGATAAAGATGTTTTTACCTCTTCCTTTTCAATCTGTATGCCTCTCCTTCCTCCCTCCTTCCTTCCCTCCCTTCCTTCTTTTCTTTCCTTCTCCTCCTCCTCCTCCTTCTTTTCTTTAGTCTTATTGCACTAGCTAAGATTTTTAGTGTGATGTTGAATAGGTTTGGTGAGGTTTTTTTTTTTTTTTAATGTATTTGGCTGCATCAGGTCTTAGTGGCAGCATGCAGGATCTTTGTTGCAGAGTGCGGGCTCTCCATTTGTGGCACACGGGCTCCAGAGCGCGCGGGCTTAGTTGCCCTGCCGCATGTGGGATCTTAGTTCCCTGACCAGGGATCGAACCCGCGTCCCCTGCATTGGAAAGTGGATTCTTAACCACTGGACCGCCAGGGAAGTCCCTGTTCTTAATCTTAAGAAAGCATCTAGTTCCTCACCATTACCCATGAGGTTGGCTGTAGTTCTGTTTTTGCGGATGTTCTTTATCATGTTAAGGAAGTTCCGTTTATTTCTAGTTTTCTTATAGTTTTTTTTTTATATCATTCATGAGTGTTGGCTTTTGTCTATTGCTGTGTCAGTTGATATGATCATATTATTTTTCTTCTTTAGACAGTGATGTGCTAGATTACATTAATTGACTTTGGAATGTTCAACCAGCCTTGCAAACCTGAAATAAATCTCACTTGGTTACGGCATACAAACTTCATACATGATTGCATTGACTTGCTAATATTTTGTGGAGGATCTTTAAGTTTACTTTCAAATAAATGACAGATGTAGTTTGTAGTTTTCTTTTCTTGTAGTCATCTGATTTTGTTATTAGGGTAGTGCTGGCCTCATAGATGACCAAGGAAGTGTTTCCTTTGCTTCTAAATCTGGAATTATTATTACTGCCTAAATGTTGGCAGAATTAACCAGTGAAAACATCTGGACTTGCTGCTTTTTTTTTTTTTTTGGAGGTTTTAAATAGTTGATTCAAATCATAATAGATATAGGGTTATTCAGGTCATCTATTCTCAAGTGAGCCTGTGTCTTTGAAGGAATTAGAGTATTGCTTTGGTACACACTTTAGCTTTTTCTCCCCTGCACCCTACTCCTTTCATTGGATGCAACATTTACAGTTTATATTCTTGAAGTCCTTACTCCCATGGGCTGTGTTCCCCAATCCCCTTAGATGATACAAGAAGGCTGGAGAGGGTTGAGTGGTAGGAATTCCCTTCTCCCAGCTAAGGCTCTGGTCTTATCTAATGTGGTCTCTTAGATAGTAGACCTTTGTTATGATGAAGGCTTCGGGCATATTTCCTGATAGTTACTCTTCCCTTCCCCCTGCCAGAGTCAGGAGGTGAATCTTTCTAGGATCTTCACCATGAGAACCTGGTGGGGTCCCCAGATATAAAGGCCACAAATAAGTAGGGTCATCCTTAAGACTGTGGCCCCAGGAGTTTCTCCCTCTCATGCTAGTCCACACTCAGCCTCCAGTAATTCATCAAAATTACCCTTTTAGTGTTCCTACCACTTTACGACTCCCGCAGCTTTTTTTTTTTTTTTTTGCGGTACGCGGGCCTCTCACTGTTGTGGCCTCTCCCGTTGCGGAGCACAGGCTCAGCAGCCATGGCTCACGGGCCCAGCCGCTCCATGGCATGTGGGATCTTCCCGGACCGGGACACGAACCTGTGTCCCCTGCATCGGCAGGCGGACTCCCAACCACTATGCCACCAGGGAAGCCCAACTCCAGCAGCTTTTGCTCCACTTGGTTAAGCTGACCTCAGCTCTGTCTCTCTGGATGCACCAGTCCTTCTACATTTTGGGGTGACTCTTAGCCCTGCAACCTTGGCTCTGTGATGGTTCTTAGAAAAGTTGTTGATTTTCAATTTGTCTAGCTTTCGTTTGCTGTAAGGACAAGAGTGATGATTTCCAAGCTCTACATGTTGGAGCAGAAACCCAAAGTCCCTCACCCTTCTTGAACTTCTTGGGGTCTTGTAGAACTTGGTGTCTTTTCCTTGGCAAAACTGAGGCCCAAGTTAGGAGCTACAGCTGGGAGCCAGGGAGCTAGCATTACGAGACCGAGGACAGGGCCTGCTGAACTTTATGCCAGGTCATGAATTTACTTTTGACACTTGCCTGTCTGGCTTTAATTTCTTATGCATTCATTACATGACTAAAGACATCTAGGCCCTTTAATCATCAAAACTAATGTTCAAAGAATCTCAAGAATTGCGAAAGAGACCCAATCCAAGTCTCAGTCTGTGTACCTCCACCTTGAGGTCCAGGCTGCTCAGCAGCCCTCCCACCACCCCTCATCTTGGCTCAGGCAGAGCTCCGAGGGTGCCTGTCTCTATCACTAAGGCTCTGCTCTGGCCTGTTCTGAGCATAGGTGGGGGCCAATACTCACCCTCCACGTTGTGGTGATGCAGAGCTCAAAGAGGTCATGTGACAATGCAGAGGCCCTGACCCCCATTCCACTGACTGTGTTACCCACAAGGAAAGGGGTCTTTCTTCCTGACCACCAGGTAAAGACTCTCTCCTCAGCCCGTGGGCCTTCTCACCTGGTGCTTTCTCCTGGGTGAGTTCCTCCTCCTGATGGTTTACATTCTTCTATTCACTCAGTCATTTGTTCAACAAATATTCTTTAAGTGCTGCCATATGCTGGCCACCAGGAGATGAGCAGATGACCATACAGACACTGCTCCTAGCCTAGAGGAACCAATGATGCTGGAGCCTCAGGTACTAGAGACACAATTGCAGTGAAGAATGAGAAAGCTTTGTACAATGTCTTAGGAGCAAATACCTTTGCCCAGTGGCCCAAGAAGACTTCTTTGATGTACTGATGTCTTCAGATAAGTTCTGGAGGGTGAGAAGGAGTCAACTTTGTGAAGAGGGTGGAAAAAATGTCCTATCCATAGATGAAGGATATGCAAAGGCTTGAAAATAAGAGAGAGCTTGGGCCTTTCAAGAAGCTGAAAGATATTTGGCCAGACCAGGGCATGTAGTGAGCGGAAGAAATAAGAAGGAGGTCAGGGGAGGTCAGTCCAGGCTGGAATACATGAGGACCACTTACACCTCCCTAGTGCTTTAGAGATTTTATTCTAAGGTTGAATGGAGGGTTCTGAAGGTTTTAACTAGAGGTGTGCACGTTCAGGCTGTGTTTCTGAAGGCTCACATTAGGGTAGGGGATGGACTGCAAGGTGGGAACCAGGGAGGCCAGTCAGGAGATGGCTGTTGTCCAGGTTGGTGATGAAAGTGACTTAAATGAGAGTGGTGCTGGGGGTGGGTGGAGAGGGTGTGGATTCAAGAGATGCTTAGCCTGGAGAACTCTTCCCTAGGTCCTCCTGATGGCTACTCCCTCATTCAGGTCTGCAGAGAGCCTCTGCCTGGTGCTACCTTCGTCTCTTCCCCACCATGCTCCACTCCCCCTTATCCTGCTTTTGATTGGTTCATAGCACTAGACACTACCTGGCATTATGTCATCTTAATCATTCCATATCACATGACTTTATATTTTCTGCAACACTGGTTTACTCAATGGACTACATTTGCTAGATGGCAACGAAGGAAGAGTTTCATTCACTCCTACTGGCCCTCAAAATGCATCACTTCTCCCTTCCTTATCACTCATTGGCATCTCACAGTCTATAACCTTCTGATGACTTTTAAGAAGGAAGACGTTTGGTCCAGTTTAGGTTGAAACTGTGATCATACAACAAAGTTAAAGCCTCACTCCCCCATTCCTCCAGGCTGACCTGACGGGTGGGGTTCAGCAGTGCACAGCTGATGTGCCATCTGTCTAATTCTTTGGCTCTATCTCCCCCTTTCCCCCACCCCATTCTAGCTCCTTTAGGGTTAGGGGGCAGCTGAGAGGGATCAGAAGGAAAGAAATGAAGGGCTTTTTGACTTGGCTGGCTCTCTGTGTAGTTCTTTCTTGTCAAAACCCTTGGTCACAGGAAGCATCCTTGGCTCTTCATGGGGCTCATGAATGGGTTCTTTGGAAACTTCTCTCAGGGCTGTCTGCACTTTCCATCCCCTAAAGCAGAATGCTCATCCAGGAGTCTTCTCACCTTAGGTTGCAACCCTCTTGGCGGGGGTGGGGGGGTTAACATAAGTGGAACCCAGACCACTCAGAGTCCCACCAACCTCACCAAGGATGTCCCCACCAGGAAAACTCCTGAATTCTTATCCCATTTGACCCCAGCAGAAGTGCCCAGCCCCTCCCTCCTGCCTTTAGGTAGTTCCAGCCATGCCCTCTCCCACAATCCAGGGGACACTGCCGTAATCTCCCAAGGACTACTGGGGGCTCTTCTCCTAAGACAGTATGGGACACACAAGATTTGAGCTCAGCCCTCATCCAGGCTGCAGTGTTCCTGCATCTGACAGTCCCAGACTCTAAAAACGATTCTTTGGTGGTGGTGGAGGCTCTCATTTGACCTGGCTTGAGGTAGGAGGAGGCCACAAAATGCTCACTTTATATAATCTTCAAAGAAGTCTGCCCACATGGACTCTCTCACGGGTTAGAGGTGAGTGATGGGTTGAGAGGACCAGGATCAGTACTATCTAATGCTTATCCATGGAATATAGGAATACTTACCACCCATTGCTCTCAACTGGAAGCTTTAGCCAAAATTCTGAAATACCAGGACAAAGTCCATGGCAAATGATTCAGAATGTTTAATTTCCCACTAGAATTACAAGTCCCATAGGGCAGAGGATTGGTTTGTTCACCTCTGTATTTCCAAGAACTGGCACCATGTCCAGCACATAGAGACAGAGTGAATGAATGGACATGCACCAGCATGATGATGCTATAAAGAGGAATAAGAGAAGAGTTCATACTGACCTTGGTTCCTGGTGATCACCACACTGTTTTCTAAATGTCCATTTGGAAAACTCAGTTCTGGGACAGGGATGAGCAGCCAACTGATTGTGACATGTGGGCAGGCAGACTCAGGTCTGGAGTGGGTGACAGACACAGATCTCGGGTGGGTGACAGACCCAGGTCTGGGGGTGGGTGAGCAGTGGATCCAGGTCTGGGATTTGAGTTAGGAGCCATGACTCTCTGGTTCAGGGCTCAGTTGAGATTCCTTTTAACTGGACCTGGAGGGCATTATCTGTTCTCGTTTTTTTTTTTGCGATACGCGGGCCTCTCACTGCTGTGGCCTCTCCCGTTGCGGAGCACGGACTCCGGATGCGCAGGCTCAGCAGCCATGGCTCATGGGCCCAGCCGCTCTGCGGCACGCGGGATCCTCCCGGACCGGGGCACGAGCCCATGCCCCCCGCGTCGGCAGGCAGACTCTCAGCCACTGCACCACCAGGGAAGCCCAGTTTGTTTGTTTTTAAAATAAATTTATTTTATTTATTTATTTTTGGTTGCATTGGGTCTTCACTGCTGCATGCAGGCTTTCTCTACTTGCAGTGAGCAGGGGCTACTCTTTGTTGCGGGGCGCAGGGTTCTCATTGTGGTGGCTTCTCTTGTTGTGAAGCACAGGTTGTAGGCGTGCGGGCTTCAGTTGTGGTGCATGGGCTCAGTAGTTGTGGCTCGCAGGCTCTAGAGCACAGCCTCAGTAGTTGTGGTGCACAGGCTTAGTTGCTCCGGGGCATGTGGGATCTTCCCAGACCAGGGCTCGAACCTGTGTCCCCTGCACTGGCAGGTGGAATCTTAACCACTGTGCCACAAGGGAAGCCCTGTTTGTTTGCTTTATATAAGTACAAACTTATTGACCAATTGATCTGTTTTGATGCTTGAATCCCTGAGATTAATTAGCCAGAGGCAGAGCTTCCGGATGTCCCCGCAAATGCTGTTGCTTGTCACAGTCTCATGCCTTCCTTGCTTCCGACAGATCCATGCTCCCACATGGCTCTGCCATGCTTGCATTTGGCACCTCCATTTGAATCAGGGACCCACCCCCTGGCCCCTCCTCTCACCTGCCCTTGTCCTGCAGAGAAGAGCCATGAAAGTGCTTTCTAAGAATTCCAACTCTTCCCCCTCCAATTCACCTTGGTGATAGGACTGTCCTCCGGGCTCTTTCAAAAGATGCAGTTACATTGTAACTGGGAGGGTTGCTCTCTGTGAAGGTCTGAGGTTCTACCCCACAAGCTAACAGGTCAGTTCCATGGACACTAACAGAAAAACCAGACTCTTGGACCAGAGATGAAAGATTGTATTAACAGTAACAGCAGTAGCCACAGTGTAAGCATAGTTACATTGTGTTCTTTGCCCCCAAGCATACGGAGGGTGCAATGGGCCCAGATCCATGTCACACATGTTGTGGGTTTGTGTTGCAGCCGAGCAACCCAGGCCAAAGGCCCATGTCTTTCTGATCAAGCAGCAAACATTGCAGCAAAGAGTAGTTGCATGGTAGGTGGTCATGCCATGGTCACCTTGACATGCGTAGGTGCCTCAGAAATTGCTCAGCATCTGGAGACTGATCCATCATGCAGCCTGGCACTCTTGGCAAGATTGCAGGGTTGCCAGGCCCATGGCGGACTTTCATTCTCGATGGCACATGTTATCAACCACCCCAACATTTCTATCTCCTAAAATCTCCTAAGGACCCCTCTGTTTTCTCAGCCTCATTTTGTGTGAACCTTCCCTGAGCCAAAGTTCCAGTGACCCTCTGAGCTAACACATATCGTGCTCCCAGCCACTGGTGCCGGCACTGGTTCCAGAATTCGGGTGAGGGACGCATAAGAACAAACTCCACGTGGCCGGGATCGTGCTTTCACGCTTTGCTCCATCACCCAAACCGACGTCCATCCATTTCCCCTTGATTTTGGCTGATGTCGGTTAGCATCTTGCATGCCTCCTGATGTTGGCTTCCCAGGTTTGCCCTTTTAACTGAACCTGGAACATTTTGGACTCTGAGGGGTGGCTGGGTTGGGGCATGAGAAGAAGGAGGTTCTCTATCAGAGTAACTCTCTGCTAAGATTATTACAGAGCCGTCAGGCAGGGCAGGAAGAGACTGTGGAGGACAGTGGGCCTGGTCCTAAGATGCTCAGTCATGGGTGAGGGCTATCAACTGCTCCATCCCACTGGGCCTCACTTGGGTCTGTGTCCCAGGACAGGACAGCATGATCTTAGGAAAGCAACATTCAGGTCATGCAACCTCCCTCCCCCTGACCCCCCAAACACACAGACCTGCCACACTTCCCATCACATTCAGGATAAAATTCTAGCTCTGCCCTGTGGGGATAAGGTCACCATGGTGCTAGTCCAGCCGCTCCTTCTTTCTGGGCCCCCCTCACTCTCCTCTGGCCTCGTGGGGCCTCCTTGTGCTTCTAACACAGCAGGCTGATCCCGCTCTCTGTAAATGCCCCCTGCAGAGAGAGCATCGTCAACCCAACTAACACGAGTGCCCCACCAGTCACTTTCTAACACCGTGGCCCTAAGCCCATGTGAAATAGATGTCCTCGTTTCCTGTTTCTTGTCACTTGCCACAAGCATGTCAGGCCCAGGGAGCCAGGGCTGCCCCTCTTGGTCACTGTCGAGTAGAGTTTGGAATGGTGGTGCAGATAGGTTCTGTTGGCCATGCTGTTTACCTTTGCAAAAACAATGCAGACTCTTTGGCACCCAGTGTGTGTGGACCTTCGGCATCCCTGGGGGATGCTGCTGCCCTGTGTCGCTGCCTCTGCTTCATCCTGGTGCCTGACCCCCTACCCTGTGCAGTTCTGTGGGACTCAGTGCCTGGGGGCTGTCAGGGAGGCATGCTGGGGGCTGCCCTCCTGGGGCTTACAGTCTGTGGAGAGAGGAAAATACTACAGGGTTAACTAGATGAATAATTCCTTGAGCCTCCTTTTTCCTTCCGCTTGGACCCCTCCCCAGGGATCTACAAAGTTCTTCGTGAGTTTGCTCTGCAGGGCTTCTCCCAGGCCTGCCCGCTCCTGATGGAACTTGGTGCCACATCTGCCTCCCTCCCAAGCAGCCCAGACCTGGATAGGGCCTGGGTGCATTCAGAGGTGCTTCTGGCTGACCATGCCTCAATTCTTGACTCCTGGTTACATGCACATCCTAAGTGTGTGGAAAAGACACTGAAATAGAAACTGGCAAATCGAAATTCTACTCCTAGATCTGCTCTCTGTGAGCTGTGTGACTTTGGGCAAGTCACTTACCCTCTCTGAGCCCCACTTTTCTCGTCTGGCAAGTGGAGACACTAACACCTTCTCTAAGTATCTTTTAGGAGAATGCTAAGGAGAAAATAAGAGTGTGCATGTTAAATCACTGTAAATGTGACTGCTCAGCATTCAGAAAGCAAATGGTGGGTGTTTCTAATCCCTTGGCACACAGATGGCCGTGCTTTGGGATTGTCTGTCTTGCCCTTGTTGCAGTGGGGTTTGGTGTTAGTAAACTCCGGGTTAGAATGCTGGCTAATCACTAATCACAGGGTGAGCCTCTGAATCTTGTCAAGCCTTGGCTTTCCCATTGGTGGAATACAGATAACACCAGCAACAGAGATTTGTGGTGAAGATGAGGAATAAAACGTTCTCACTAGTTGTCACATGCAACACTCTGAATAAAGGTTAGCTTTGCAAATGCACAGAGCTCTTCTTTTATTGCAGTCTCTGTAAAGTTCTGTTAAAGATTCAGTGTCTTCCTTCCCAAGCTTTAGCTAAAGAAGTGCCATCTGTCACTTTCAGTCTTGAGGTGACCTCAGAGCCAGGCAGAAGGGGCTCAGAGCAGATCCAGGTCCTGGATCCGTGGGCACCCACTCATTTCCCAACATGACCCTGAGGGTGGGGATAATTCTCCACAACGAGGAAGACAATCAACAATCACGCTGGTAAACAGATGACTGTGAGTACTGAAAGATGTTTCCAGCCAAGCATTCTGAATATAGTATTTATGGACTCAAGTTGTTACTGGGATATTTATAGTCTGGATGCAAATGTAAAGCATATGGTGCTTTCCTCCAGAAATACTCTTTCAATTAAGCTGTGTGTGGTACTCAGCCGTGCTGCTCTTTCATCTGAAGATGCTCTCCAGCACATTTGTAGGCAACATCACTCTAATTTGCAGAAAATTGGGTGAACAGCTCTCCCCCAGGACACTGTCTCTGGGTAAAAGGCTGTTTCCCTTTGATTGACATTACTTTGACCCAGTCTCCAGGGCCCCCTGTAAGGGTGCCCTGCAGTGAAATGTGTGGTTGAATTTTTCTTTCTCTTCCTGTTCTTTGATACATGCGTGGAGTTCACTGTGGGGACATGGCAGGAAACACCAAGTAAAGATTTAAGAATAATCTGGAAGAAGATCCCTTGTCTCTAACTTTCAGTTTGTACATGCAGGTCCGGGACCTGGCAATACCAGGATGTGTTCTGCACCCCGCCCCAAGGTACCACTGGGAAAATATGCTCCTGTTTAGAATACCCACTGTGGGAACAGGGGTCCAGAACCAGCACCCCACAAGAAGGCACATCATGTCCTGGGACTGGCAGTTCCAGACACCATGCTGTTAAACTTGGGGTCAGTGCAATGCAGTGTGAACAGCACGTGTGGATTCCACACCAACCAAAGACATGGCGTGAAAACACAAACTCATCCAGTGGTCATGCTGAGCAGGGTGGTGCAGCATCTTTTACAGAAGGGTTCCTAAAGTAGCTGATTTTCCTGAGCATTAAGAATAGACATAGGTTTTTCCTTTTAGCAGATAATACATAAAAACACTCAAAGTTTTAGAGAAATGGAATGTAAATTAATACAAGTCTTTTGGAAAGACTTTGTAAAGTTGTGTCAGGCAGCAAGAGATGGCTCACATTTTAGCAACAGCATTTCTATTTCTGATCATCTTTCCACATAAATAACTTAAATTTGGACACGGTTTCACACCAAGGGTTTTATTGGTATTGCTGGTGTGTGTGCATGTATGTGAGTGAGTGTATGAAAAGGCAACAAAGAAATAGTGTAAATATTCAGCATCCAGGAGATCACTAGGTAAACCCCTTTATAGCCACTAAAATGCTATCATGTATCTATTGAAATTAAGTTTATTTGAAGTTACATAAAAAATAGTCTTTATGATAAACTATTAAGATTTTAAAAGCAAGAAGCAAAATTAAAAGTATGATGAGTGGGGCTTCCCTGGTGGCACAGTGGTTGAGAGTCCGGCTGCCGACGCAGGGGACACAAGTTCGTGCCTCGGTCTGGGAAGATCCCACAAACCACGGAGCGGCTGGGCCCGTGAGCCATGGCCGCTGAGCCTGTGCGTCCGGAGCCTGTGCTCCGCAACGGGAGAGGTCACAACAGTGAGAGGCCTGGGTACCGCAAAAAAAAAAAAAAAAAAAAAAAAAAATATATATATATATATATATATATATATATATATATGATAAGTGTAGCTACAAAGAAACTAAAAACATCTATGATGGTAGCATTTCAAATTGGAAAAAAGACATTCAAATAATCTATTAATAGACAATTGGGGAAAATGTTCTAGCTCACTGCTAACAAATAACATAAAAATTTTTAAAAAGAAGTATTTACTTTTTACATATTAAGATGACAAATCTTTAGAAAACCACAAGAAAATTAGTGCTGGTGAAATACAATGAGGGCAGTAAGTTTTATTGTTGTTGTCTGTTTTGTTTTAAATTATATAGACTGTAGAGTCCTTGCTTTTACAGCTTAGCTGTTGCCTTTATATACATTATATCTGAATAATTTCAAACATATCAAGACAAATTAGTTCATTGACATAATGTAAACAGAGAGATATTGCACAATAGTTAAAAAAATTATCCTACCTGTGGATGGGTCAAGAATTGACTAGCTGGCCTCTGCATGCCTATCTCATTAAAAAAAATGATAGCCTTATTGATATAAAATTCACAGACCATACAATTTGTTCACTTAAATGTACAATTCAATAATTTTGGCACACTCACACAGTTGTGTAACTATCATCAAAAAGATATTAGGACTTTTTTATCAGCTCCAAGAGAAATTCTGTACCCATTAGGAGTTATTCTCCATTTCCTTCCACCCCTTGTCTCAGGCAACAAATAACCTACTTTTTGTCTCTATAGACTTATCTTTTTAGGACATTTTATATAAATGGAATCATATAATAAGTTGTCCCTATGCCTGGTTTATTTCACTTCAAGGTTCTTTCACTTAAAGGTTTCTTTCACTTCTTTCACTGGTTTCTGTCACTTCAAGGTTCATGTTGTAGCATGTATCAGTATTTCACTCCTTTTTTATTATCAAATAATATTCCACTGTATGGATATAACACATTTTATTTATCCATTCATCAGTTGATGGGCATTTGGGTTGTTTCCACATTTTGCCAATTATGAGTAATGCTGCTGTGAACACTGGTGTATAAATTTTTGTGTGGACCTATCTGGATTTGGGTATATACCCAGGAGTGGAACTTCTATGTTCAACATTTTTAGGAACTGCCACACTGTTTTCCATGGTGGCTGACACCTTTTACATTCTTACCAGTGATATATGAGAATTCAAATTTCTCTATATCCTTTTCAACAGTTGTTATTTTTTCTTTTTAAAAAATTATCATTATGGCCATCCTGGTGTGAATAAACTAGTTTATTCACTCATTTTTGTTTTGATTTGCATTTCCTTGATAGTTGATGATTTGGAGCATGTTTTTGTGTGCTGTTGATCATTTGCACATCTTTGGAGAATTGTCCTTTTATATATTATATATTAAAATGTGGTCCTTTTTTCATATTTTAATTTGGTCATTTATCTTCTATTATTGAATAGTAAGAGTTCTCTATATGTTTTAGATACAAACCCCTCATCAGATACATTATTTGCAAAATTTTCCTCTTATTCTGTGGCGGAATTGTCTTTTCACTTTCTTTCTTTTTTTTTTTTTTTGCGGTACGCGGGCCTCTCACTGTTGTGGCCTCTCCCGTTGAGGAGCACAGGCTCCGGACGTGCAGGCTCAGCAGCCATGGCTCACGGGCCCAGCCGCTCCGTGGCATGTGGGATCCTCCCGGACCAGGGCACGAACCCGTGTTCCCTGCATCGGCAGGCGGACTCTCAACCACTGCGCCACCAGGGAAGCCCTCACTTTCTTGATGGTAACTTTTAAAGCACAAAAGTTTAAAATTTTGATGAAGTCCAATTTATCTACTTTTCTTCTTTTGTTACTTGTGCTTTTGGTGTCATCTAAGAATATTTTGTTTAACTTAAGGTCACAGAGATTTACTCCTATGTTTTCTTCTAAGAGTTTTACAGTTTTAGCTTTTATCTTTCAGTCCATGATCCATTTGAGTTAGTTTTTGTGTATGCTGTGAGAAGGAGGTCCAACTTCATTCTTTTGCACATGAGTATCCAGTGAACCCAGCATCATTTGTTGAAAAGATTATTTGTTCCCCATTGAATTGTCCTGGCATCATTGTCAAAATCAATTGACTGTAAATGTAAGTGTTTATTTCTGTACTCTCAATCCTTTTCCACTGATTTATATGTCTATTCTTAGGCCAATACCACAGTCTGATTAGCTCTGTAGTAAGTTTTAAAGTTGGCCAACTTATCACTATGTCCTCATATGCCTTTTGATGAGACCTTGTTGGGTGGGGTGGGGGAAGGGATGAGCTCTCTTCTGTCTCCTCCTAGAAGCACATTAATTCTACAGTTTTCAGGGCTCCACACTTATGACCTCAGAACTTCATGCCTTTGATTTAGTAATTATACTTCTAGGAACTTAGATTAAAGAATTAATCGGAAATGAAAAGCTTTATGAATAAAATTGTAAAAAATTATTTCTGATGGAGAAAAATGAGACAGCCTAAACATATCAATGGTAAAGTGGTGAAATAGATTGTGATACATCTATAGCAGCTAAGGATCTTACTCCCAGCCTCTGTGATGCAAGAAGAGATGTTACAATTCTTTTTTTTTTTTTTATGGGGAAAAAGATAAAGAATTTTATTGATCACAAGCATCCTTTGAACCAACTAATACAACAAAATGAAACAAAACAAAAAAGTGAATAGAATCTTAGGTGGCACTAGTAAAAGCCTAGTGTCTAGATCTGTAAAATCAGGGTAATAATAACAATAAATAATAATGATGATGATGATATCTTCCCCACAGGACTCTTGCAAGAATTAAATGAGAAAATCCATGTAAAACACTTGGCACGGGGTTAAGTATAAACATTCAATACACTAGTTATTATTATTATTATTAACAAGAAATACGATAGTCCTACTTGTGTCAAATCACATCTGGAAGAGTATGTCCATATGAAAGGTACTGAGGAGGGTAGAAATATTGGAACCAACACGAGAATTGGAGAAAACTTGCAGTGGGGAAGATGAGATAAGAGATGTCACAATTCTTTATTTGCTTTAACTCAAATCCAGATCTACTCAGTCCCTGCCAAGAAGGCAGGAAGTTCAACCTCAGTCTTTCTTGGGGCTTCATACACCCAGGTTATATAGTGCAGTCAGGAAAACTCCCCACTACTCCACCTATGTGATTATCAGTGATATGCCCTTTGGCCACACTTAAGGAGCTCTCTGAATATGGTGGTTCTCTGCTTGCCTGCCATGCAAAATACAGGGAGTTTTTGTTGAGGGCTTTAGGGCATGATATGATACTAGCCTCAGAGGCCCTGTAACATCTGTAGGTTTGAGTATTTTCAGGACCTGCCATTCTTTGCCCCAGCTCTAAACTGGAGGAATCAATCAATCAATATCTCTCCATTTTTTTAAACTTTTAATTTTATATAGGAGTATAGTTGATTAACAGTATTGTGTTCATTTCAGTTGTACAACAAAGTGATTCAGTTATACATATACATGTATCTATTCTTTATACCTACTCTCATCCTCGTACACACACACACACACACACACACACACACACACGAGTCCCTAGAGATGTGTGTGGCAGGGCCCAGCCCGAGGTCTACTTCCCAGACCATGGCCATCAGAGTAACCTGAATCTGGACTGCCCATGCCCTTGTAAAGTCTCAGATCTCTGAGCCCTGCTCTCAAACTAAAGGCAAGACTCCCTAGAATAGCATTCGAGGCCTACCAAATTGCCCAGGCCTCTAGACATCCTGTTGATTTAAAATTGAGGCATTCCAGAGACCCACCCAAGGAAGCAAGTGCTCCTGGGCTGGAGTTGAGTCCATTCTCTGTCAAGTATCTTCTGGGACTTGGTCTTGTGCAAGGTGATACCTAGGTGTTATTTTATTTTTATTTTATTATTATTTAATAAATTTATTTTTATTTTTGGCTGTGTTGGGTCTTCGTTGCTGCATGCGGGCTTTCTCTAGTTGCAGCCAGCAGAAGCTACTTTTCATTGCGGTGCGCAAGCTTATCATCGTGGTGGCTTCTCTTGATGCAGAGCTCGGGCTCTAGGTGCACGGGCTTCAGTAGTTGTGGCACACGGGCTCAGTAGTTGTGGCTCGTGGGCTCTAGAGCACACACTCAGTAGTTGTGGCACACGGGCTTAGCTGCTCTGTGGCATGTGGGATCTTCCCGGACCAGGGCTTGAACCTATATCCCCTGCATTGGCAGGTGGATTCTTAACCACTGCACCACCGGGGAAGCCCCTAGTTGCTATTTTAAAGATGACCTTCCCAACTCCAACATTTTAAACTGAAGCCCATATAGTTTTAGTATTTCTAGTGTCTTTTTTTTCCCCTCTCTCTTCCCTCACCATGCCTCCCTCCATTTTTATTTTCATTTTAAATCTGTAATAAGTGTTGGTATAACAAGTAACTGAGGGAAGGTTCCAACTTTATGTTTTAAAAAAATGATTATTTGGTGCTCCTAACATCATGTATTGAAATGGTCTAACTTTAGCTCCTATTATGAAATGATACAGTCATAATATAATAAACTCCCCTATATTTTTGTTCTCTTTATTTTGTTGTAGTGATATGTTTATAAAATTCATCTCCAACTTAATAATACATATTGTATTATTATTCTCCAACAATAATACAATTTTCTCCCAAAATAATAAAAATTGTATCATCACAATTTTATAAAACATTTTAATATTTGATTAGGCAAATCTTTATTCTAACTGAAATTTTCTTCAGTATTTGCTTTAATGTTGATTATCCAGGTAAATTACTTTGTCTAGCTCCAGAAAGTCTTATTAAAAAAAAAACCCATAGAGGTTTTAATTTGGTTTTTATTGAACTTGTTGATTTAAGGACAATTGATGTTTATAATATTCAGTTTTCCAGTCCTGGAACAAGGTGGGTTCGGCCACCTATTCAAACCATGTCTGCCCTTAACAGAGTGTTGTGGCATTCTTCAGACAGGCGGACACATTATTTTTAAGGTCTCTCTAAGACATGTTACGGGTTGGGTTGCTGCTGTGAATGGCTTCTGCTTGTCATACTTTCTACCTCTGTTTCTAACTTTGCTCTTGGTTTAAAAGCAATTTTGTATATTTATCTTTTAACCAGCCACTTAGTTCAAGTCTTTTACTGTTTCTGTGGTTTTCTGTCAATTCTTTTTAATCTTCCATGTACAAAAGCATCCCATTTGCCAGCAGAGATCATTTTGCTTCTTTTCACCCCAACACTTGTGCCTCTTACTTTATTACTATTCCAGTTGAATTACTTTGTACTTTTGGAAGAGGTTTTTAATAATCTGCTGTTCCTGACCTTAAGTCGTATTTTTCTTGAGGAAGATGCACCTGATGCAAGACCTGCTTTGCACCCCTTGGCCTCACTGTGGTCCAGGCCCTTCATCTCTTTCTTGGTCACTGCCAGAGCCTCCTGCTGATTTCCAGGTCTCTAGCTTGCAGGCAGGACCTGAGCCAGGGCTGGGCCACTCATTGCCCTGGGCGCAATTGATGCGTGCCCCTAGGAAGAAAGGAAAGGAGATGAAGGTTTTAACTTACTCCACCTAGGTTTCTTTTCCCCTTTTGCCCTGGGCCAAGAGGATTTTGATTTTCCTTTTCTGTAATTCCAACAGATTCCCAAAGAGCAGTATTTGGAAAAATCAAGTTCCCAAGAAGATGAGCATTCCCTGGCGACACGTTTCTTTTTCTTGGAAAGGGGTCATGCTTTATTTGGACACTGCCTGATTCTGGGGACAAGATCCAACTCAGCACTGTCCCCTTGCTCTTCTCAGTACTGCTGTCAGAACAAGCTGTCTACTGCTCCGCCTTTCCAGAACTTGCTCCAGGCGGCTGCCTGGTGGGAAAGGCTGGCAGAGGTTCCCGGAAAGGGGCTAATGGCTGGGGACTAAGTTACACAGGACTGTCCACCAGGTCTCAAGTTTAACAGGGGCTGTGCTGTGGTGCTAGGTGTGCTGGTTTGCAGGGAGCCAGGCTTCATTCCTGCTGTGCTTCTTTCACTTAAGGTGCACTCCATCCAGCCATGTAAGTCCCATCTATAATGTGACTATTAATAGGCAACCACCTTTTAATTGTAGGCATTGCAAAAGGCACGTACACTCCAGCACTGGCAGGTGTCCTGAAAATCAAGCTCTGGGAACTATAAGGCTCACTCTCGTCCAACACAGAATAGATCAGGAACAGCCTCACCAGAAAGGCAGTAGCCCGCAGCCTGCAGATCACAGTTGTGGTGCCCCCTGCTCTGCCTGTGCCGAAGGTCGGCAACGACGTCAGCACGCAGGGGTCAGGGTCAGGGGTCGGGCTGGGGGTGGGAGGGACGGCGGTAGGCTGCTGCGTTCGACCACCCCTGGGCATGTCCTTCCGTTCCCAGACCGTTTGCAGAGCGCTTGTTCCCTTTCGTTTATGAACTTCCTCAACCAGAACAGCAGACGCGCTGGCTCATTGCAGTGCGGTGTGCGCTGGCCTCCCGGTCACCGTCTGGAGGTTCGCCAGGCAGCCAGAGGGGGGTGATGTGGCTGAGCGCGCGCGAGGTCCACGAGCGGGAGGCTTCCTAGGGCGGGTGGCGCCACGTGACAAGCGGGAGCCCCCAGGCCGAGGGAGTCGCGGTGCCGAGAGCGGGTCGGGAGCAGGAGGCAGCTGGGCGGAGATGGGCAGGGAGGGAAGGGGCTGTACGGTGGGGAGCACCGGATACACCCCTCCTCGCGCAGGGCATCTACGCAGGAAGGGGCGTTTGGGGTGAAGCCTGTGCGATCCGAGGCGGCTCCCAGCTCCTCCCCGCCCCCGCTCCGCTGCCCCTCGGGCGCGCTGTGAGCTCACGCCTATTTAATGTCAATAGACGTAAATGATTTCTTATTGAATGTCATTTGCAAATCACTAGTTTGAGGCTCCAAACAGCTCTTAATGTCAATTACTTTTTTTTTAATACCAACTGAAAATCACTGGTTTTGCAGTTCCAAGCCTCTCTGAATGCCAATTACTGCTCCGAGTGCTGGCGACACTGTCATTTGACACTGGGTTTCTAAGCGGGGCTCCATCTGGCTCAGTCTTCCTGGGAAGCGCTGCCGTTGTCTGGTGTTAACCCTTACTCCTTCTCACACGGGACAGCAGTGCTCTTTCAGGGCGGCTTAGCCAGGGGAGGGCTCTTTGGAGGTCCAGAGAGCCAGGGTCATGCTACATCATCGCTTTGACACCCCAGGCAGGCAGACCCCAAGGCCCTTGGGAAGGGAGGGAGATGTTGGAGCCACGAGCACCCCTGCCACGGCCCCAGCTCTCCAGGACCAGCATCCCCAGCATGCCCTCCCTGACCTCAGGTCCGCCATCCTTTCCCACTCACCCCACAGAGGCTCCTACAGGCAGGTGTGCCGTGAGGGCAGAGGAGGAGGGCTGACTCACTCAGCCTGGTGTAGCCTGGCCCTCAGCTCCTGGCAGGAGGCCTGATGCAGTGGTTCAGAGCTCGGTGAGACACCAGATCACCTCTTGCCAACACATGCATTTGGACTAGGTCTCCTCCCTGGGGTCTCACCTGAACAGGGAGGATCTTTTCTCCTTGTCCTAGAATGGTTTAGAGGATTAAGTGGAGACTGCATAGAGTGTCCAGAGGATTATCTGGCACAGAGGAGGTGGCGCGGGGGTGTGTGGTGGGGTGCAGTGGCAGGCATTCTGGGGATTACTGCTGTTCTCTGTCAGCACACGAGGCTTCCCCTGGGCTGCAGTGACAGTGAGGTCCAGAGAGGAGGCTTGGGGTGCCCGTGGGAGCCGGGAGGCCCTGGCACACCTGTGAACCAGCCACTTCCCAGGCCAGCAGCAGGGCTGATCCTCACACTGCCTGGGATGTAATGGCAACTGCCTGGAGGGAAAGTCATCTCCCCAGAGAGGAGAGGCTCTGGAACAAGAGGAGAAGGATAAAAGGGGAGGCAGGAGAAGGGGAGGGAAAATTGGGGAAGACAGGAGGAGGAGGAGGTGTGAATGTTCTCTTTATCTGATGCATCTCTGTGTCCCATCTGAGGTGTGTCTGTCTTTGTGTTGGCAGACAGATGAATGATGGTAAGTTTCGGGGACAAAGATCTAATTTTTATCCTCAGAGAGAGGTGACACATTGGGGATGATGACCCAATTGGAAATGCCATATCTGATCAACGTGGAAATGTGTTTGCCATTATTAGCACAGGGTGGGCTGAGGAGTGGGCCATGAGATGTTGACAGGCAGCGAGCCCAGCCCCCTCTCCTGGCTGGGCCGCGTGCTCTGGAGGTTCCAGTGACGTTTCCAGCTCTGTGAAGTTGGCCACCCAGCTGTCAGGTTGGCCGTTCAGATTTGCCAGCAAATCTCTTGACTAAGCAGGCCTGAGGCTGGCCAGGAATGACTGGGGAATGGAGCCAGGAGGCAGGAGGGGGCCGTTCACGAATGCTAGTAAGTGACAGCCATTGAGCTGATGGCTTTGTGGCATGATTCACTCAGTCCTCCTGGAAACTGGAAAGGCAGGCATGATTATTACCATTTACAGAGAGATCTGAAGCTCAGAAAGTTTAGCTCAGTGTCGCTCAAACTTTAGTGTCCATCCAAGTCACCTGAGGGTCAGGACACGAGGCAGATTCTGGGCCAGGGCTGGACTCTGCATTTCTGACTGGTGCCCAGGCGGTGCAGATGCAGCTGGTCTGGGGATTACCCTCCGAGGAGCAAGGAGTTAGATCATCTTCCTGGTCCACACAGCTGCTTGCAAGACAAAACTACAAAGGACTGTCGCTGTTGGCATCAGGATGGCCCGCAGAGTCAGCTGCGGGGCCCAGGTGTGCCTAACTGAGGTACTGGACTTTAATCCATTGATAGATTGGACCCTGGGAGTCTGATGAGGTAACATCCCAACAGTGAACCTGTGACTCCTGCTGCTTGGGAAGAGAGCAGCACAGCCCTGTGTGGGGTATGGGGTGGGCTTCTCAGGCCAACAAGGACAGATCAAGGCTACCGTCTTAGGTAAGGCTGGGGGGAGAGTGGAGGTGAGCAGTGCTCTCACGCTCAAATTTTCCTTTCAATATAATTTTAAATTAAATTTTTGAGGTATATTTTATGTCACTAAAAAGTACCCATTTGAAAAGTATAGTTCAATAACTTTGACAGATGTACACACCATGTATTCATAACCACAGTCAAGATATAGTCCATCCCATCATTCTAAGATTCTGTGCCCCTTGCAGGCAATCAAATTAGTGCCCTGCTTGCTTTACTCAGTAGTTTCCTCCTTTTTTTCTCACTAGTTGGTATTTCGTTGTTGGATATACCACATTGTTTACCATTTTCTTATTGATGGCTATTTGGACTGCTTCCAGTTTTTGCCTGTTATGGATAGATGTGCTATGACCATTCACATAAACGTGTTTTAGTGGACATGTTTTCGTTTCTGTTGGCTAAATCATGAGGAGTGCAATTGTGGATTGTATAAGTGAATGCTACCTTTTCTTTTTTTAAAATTCTCCAATTTCTGATTTTCCTACAATGAACTCATTTATTCACTCATTTAGCAAATACATTAGCACCTACTATTCATCAGGCACTATTATCTGGGAAAAAGGAGCTGAACTGTTAAAACAGAAAAAAAAAATTCCCTCATAGAGTTGCTTTAGGGGAAATAGAAGACAAACAAAAAACCACATTAACAATAAAGCTGCCAGATATTTGTATATTTTATGTAGAAAATTAAAAGAATATGCTGTGATAGTGACTGATTGTGTGGTCGAGGAATGTCCCTACGAGGGGGTGACATTTAAGCTGAAATCTGAATGATGGTAGGGACCCAGCCACACAGAGATCTTGGGGGTAAAGGGAGCATTCCAGGCCCAGGAGGAGCCAGAGCAGAGACCCCAAGAGATGCAGGGCAGAGGAGACCGTGTCACTGGAGCAGGGCGGGCAGAGGAGACTGTCTTTAGAGGAAGGTGGAGAGCTGGAGAAGGACATTGTCTGAATACCCTTAATCATGCTGTTTATCTATTTCTGTGTTTATTTGCTTACTCTCTGCCTTGCTTACTACAATGTCAGCCTCTGAGAACAGAGGTTTTGCTGGTTGCTTCCCATGGCATTCCCTCTGCTTAGAACAGAGTCTGGTATGTGACAGTTACTTGTTAAACATTTGCTGAATAATTAACTGAATGAATGAATGAAAGGACCATTTGTTCAGTGTCCTGCCCTGGGCACTGTGATGGGCGTTGCTGCTTCAAAATGAAATAAGACAGTTCTTCATCTCAGTGAGCTCCCCAGGCACTGGGGAAGAGAGACAGGTGATCATAAAGGACCTGATAGAAGAAATCAAAGGGTGGTAGAGGAATACAGAGGTGGGCACCTTGTGGGCACTCAAGCAAGGTGTTCTGCGGGAGTGGTTATTGAATGTGACCAAGGAGATAGCTAGGTAGAGGAGGCTGGAAAAAGCAATTTAAGAAGCAATGGTTGTGCAACTGCATAGATGCCTAAAAGAGAGCACCACGTATTGGTTAATTACAAGATGTTCTACATGGTTATAGCCATATAGATGGAAAAGATGTGCTGGATCTATCCAGGGACAGCTCAAGGTGGGCCTTGAGGACTAAGGAAAGAAATTTGAAATTTATCCTGAGAACCACTGAAAGATTTTAGTAAAGGTGAGAGACACGATCAAATTGGTGTTTTAGGGAGGCTTGGGTAGCTTCCTAATAAATATGGCAGCATACATAGACTAAAGTCTACTTCCTTTTCTATCCCGATGAAAACAACAGTAAAAGAATTTTTTAAATGAACCAATACCCATCAGAAAGTTTACAATGAAAAAATATGTTGATAATGAAATAGAACAGCCGGAATTCTTATATACAGCTGGTAGGAGTGTAAATGGATACAAACAACTTGGAAAACAATATGACGGTGTCTGATAAAGCTGAATATATGCATCTCCTGTGACATAACAGTTCCACTCCTTGGCATAGACCTAACAGGAATGCACATGTATGTTTACCAAAAAACATGTGCAAGAATATTTGTATCAACAATAGCTCCCAAATTGGAAACTACCAAGTGTCCATCATAAGTGGATAAATAAATTATGGTACAT
Source organism: Mesoplodon bidens (assembly GCF_964165515.1). Classification (NCBI taxonomy): domain Eukaryota; kingdom Metazoa; phylum Chordata; class Mammalia; order Artiodactyla; family Ziphiidae; genus Mesoplodon; species Mesoplodon bidens. The sequence goes on along the minus strand of NC_138165.1, from coordinate 259,704 downwards.
TGGAAAAATGAACAATGAATACAGCAGTGAGAATGAACCATTCACATTTTACATTATGGATTAATGTCAAAAACAAAATGCTGAGTGAAAGAAGCCAGACACAAAAGAATACATACAGTGTAATTCCATTTACATAAAGTTAAAGAGCCGGAAAAACTCATCTGTGCTGTTAGAAGTGAGAACAGTGGATACCATTGAGAGAAGGGAGATTGGGGCTGAAAGGGAGCTTACAGGGGTGTTCTGGGATCCTGGTCATGTTCTGTTTTGTGATGTGGATACTGGTTACTTGATTGTGTTCCATTTTTGAACATTGATTGAGATCGACTCTTAGGATATATGCAATTTTCTGTCTTTATATTACACTTCAATAAGAAACACTTTAAAAGGCATAAACCCATAAGGACAAAAGTAACAAAATTTGGGGAACTGGAAAGCAGATGGTGAGTGGCAAGTGATGTAGCTCAGCTGAGAAAATGGAATTTTTCATTGGCATAAGTAAAAACCAAAAAGCAACCTGGCTTACATAGTAGAATCCCCAAGAAACCAAAGAATTTGCAGCATATGGCACCTCTGGAAATTTATAAAATCAGGAGAAATGGTTGCAGATCAATTTAAGAAGCAGATGGAGCCCCAGATTTCCTCCCCAAGTTTCTGCGATGGGGCAGCTGCTCCCCCGACCCTGAAGGGAAATGGAGGTTTAGTATTTGGAGAGGTTAAAACAGAGGGTCTCTGGGCTGGACAGCAGGTCCCACTGAGAGTAGAGGTGTGATCTGGACAAGAGAGAATGTTTACATGCCTTTGTCCCTGTGTTTCTACAACCGCCTTCCCCTCTTCAGGCAGAAGAGCATTCTCTGAAGAATCTGACCAGCCCAGGAGAAATAAAAACCTAAAGATACTGATAATGAGGCTTTCCTGTAGGATATGCTCAAGTCAGATCCTTTATAGGGAAGAGTGTCAACAAGACTCTGACACAGAGAATGCCCATCCGCTTTTCTCTGCCTCACTATTGATCCAGTGTCTCAAGATATCTGAAGACAACATGCAATGTAAAAGGCAGAATCAAGATAAACTGAAAGACAGAAAAAAATAAAATAAAACAAAACAAACTCAACTTGAAAGAAACAGACTATGTAGAGAGAAAAAAATGTATCAATATTATTCGAGAGGTGAGAGTTGCATCCATGAAGGAACAGGAGGCCATGTTTACAAGGAAGGTACAGAGAAAAGAAGAACCCTGGCCATTACTGGCAAACAAGATAAGCAAATAAGAGGATGAACCTAAGAAGTGCAAGTTAAGAAGAACAGAATTTTCAGAAAGAACAGAAAAAAAACAGTGGGGAGAAAATCATCAAATAATACAATAAGTTTTTCTAGAGTTGAGTGGCATGAGTTTCCAAATTGAAAAGACCTGCATGAAAAACAGAAACTCATGATATAGCAAAACTCTGGGTGCAAAGATATAAGAGCTTATTAAAAGGAACGAAAATCAATGTTCATGCAGAGAAGCAAGATATAGAATGCATCAGTCTTCTCAACTCCGTACTGGAAACCAAAGCCAATGGAACAATGATTTTAAAATTCTGAGGGAAACGGTTTCTAACCTAGATGTCTACACCTAGCTAAACCATTAATCAAATATGAGGGTAGAAAAAATAAATTACAATATTATATCCCTGCATCCTGTCTCAGGAAGCTACTAAAAGTTGTATACCACCAAAAAGAAGAACCTAACCCAGAAAGTGGATAGTAATTCAGGAAACAGGGATCCCCAGAATAAAGGTTAAGAGACAGCCTGACATTACAACTGCACAGCAGCTGTTGACAACCACCAGTCCACATGGGAGCATGTCCCAGCAGAAACTGAAAAACCTACTGAACCTATCTTATCAAGTTTGTGACACAAGTACACACAGAAAAGAATTTCTTCAATTTACTTTAAATCACACTATATTGACTCTACATCCTTAGTGGTATATATACATATATATATATACATATATATATGTGCTTTTTTTGTTTGTTTGTTTGTTTGTTTTTGCGGTACGCGGGCCTCTCACTGTTGTGGCCTCTACCGTTGCGGAGCACAGGCTCCAGACACGCAGGCTCAGTGGCCATGGCTCACGGGCCCAGCTGCTCTGTGGCATGTGGGATCTTCCTGGACTGGGGCATGAACCCGTGTCCCCTGCATTGGCAGGTGGACCTCAACCACTGCGCCACCAGGGAAGCCCAGTGGTATATATTTTAAGGATAATAAAACAACAAAGAAATTTTAAACACCAATTCAGTAGACTTATTGTTAATAGTGTATTATTATTTCAAAACCATTTGTATTAGTCTGTTCGGGGTGCTGTAACAGAATACCATGGGCTTGGTGGCTAAAACAACAGAAATTTATTTTCTCACAATTCTGGAGCCTGGAAGCCCAAGATCAGGATGCCATCAGGGTTGGTTTCTGGTGAGGACCCTTTTCCTAACTGGCTTCCTAGCTCATTCTACTTCACCTGGCCTTTCCTCGCTGGTGTTGCTTCCCCCTCTTATAAGACAGCAATCTGATTGCATTAATGCTCCACCCTTATGATCTCATCTAACATTAATTACCTCTTTTTTTTTTTTTCGAAAATTTTGATTTTCTTTTCTTTTTTTTTCTTTTTTTTCTTTTTTTCTTTTTTGCTTTATAACAAATTTAATCAGTTATACACATACATATGTTCCCACATCCCCTCCCTCCTGCGTCTCCCTCCCACCCTCCCCACCCCACCCCTCCAGGCGGTCACAAAGCACCGAGCCGATCTCCCCGTGCCACGCGGCTTCCTCCCACCAGCTATCTACCCTATGTTTGGTAGTGTATATATGTCCATGCTGCTCCCCCACTCCGTCACAGCTTACCCCTCCCCCTCCCCATATCCTCAAGTCCATCCCCTAGTAGGTCTGCATCTGTATTCCTGTCCTACCCCTATGTTCCTCATGACATTTTTTTTTCTTAAATTCCATATATATGTGTCAGCATAGAGTATTTGTCTTTCTCTTTCTGACTTACTTCACTCTGTATGACAGACTCTAGGTCCATCCACCTCATTACAAATAGCTCAATTTCATTTCTTTTTATGGCTGAGTAATATTCCATTGTATATATGTGCCACATCTTCTTTACCCATTCATCCGATGATGGACACTTAGGTTGTTTCCATCTCCGGGCTATTGTAAATAGGGCTGCTATGAACATTTTGGTACATGTGTCTTTTTGAATTATGGTTTTCTCAGGGTATATGCCCAGTAGTGGGATTGCTGGGTCATATGGTAGTTCTATTTGTAGTTTTTTAAGGAACCTCCATACCGTTCTCCATAGTGGCTGTACCAATTCACATTCCCACCAGCAGGCAAGAGTGTTCCTTTTTTTCCACACCCTCTCCAGCATTTATTGTTTGTAGATTTTTTGATGATGGCCATTCTGACTGGTGTGAGATGATATCTCATTGTAGTTTTGATTTGCATTTCTCTAATGAGTAAAGATGTTGAGCATCCTTTCATGTGTTTGTTGGCAGTCTGTATATCTTCTTTGGAGAAATGTCTGTTTAGGTCTTCTGCCCATTTCTGGATTGGGTTGTTTGTTTTTTTGTTATTGAGCTGCATGAGCTGCTTATAACTTTTGGAGATTAATCCTTTGTCAGTTGCTTCATTTGCAAATATTTTCTCCTGTTCTGAGGGTTGTCTTTTGGTCTTGTTTATGGTTTCCTTTGCTGTGCAAAAGCTTTTAAGTTTCATTAGGTCCCATGTGTTTATTTTTGTCTTTATTTCCATTTCTCTAGGAGGTGGGTCAAAAAGGATCTTGCTGTGATTTATGTCATAGAGTGTTCTGCCTATGTTTTCCTCTAAGAGTTTGATAGTTTCTGGCCTTACATTTAGGTCTTTAATCCATTTTGAGCTTATTTTTGTGTATGGTGTTAGGGAGTGATCTAATCTCATACTTTTACATGTCCCTGTCCAGTTTTCCCAGCACCACTTATTGAAGAGGCTGTCCTTTCTCCACTGTACATTTCTGCCTCCTTTATCAAAGACAAGGTGACCATATGTGTGTGGGTTTATCTCTGGGCTTTCTATCTTGTTCCATTGATCTAAACCTATATGTATTGAAATACAAAATGATATATTATTAAGTAAAAAACCCCATTAAATTGCAGCATGCCTAATATGATTTCATTATTATAAAAAGTATACAGTAACATGTGTGTATACATATGTAGAAACATGTGTAGAAGAGTATCCCCCAAAATGTTAATGTTGATTATCTCTGTGTAGTAGGATTATGGATGATTTTTGCTTTTCTCTCTACCATTTTCTATACAGTCTGAATGCTTTGCTGTGAAGAAAAAATAATCAGAAAAACAATTTCTAATTTTTTAGAACATATCTATATTTGACTCAAAAATTCCCAAACACTTTAATGACAGAGTATAAAACCCTATTGGTCTAATAATTTTGAGGCTTACAGAAAATCACTTGGGGGAAAATCATTAGAAAGGATTTTGCTTTTTTGTTTGCACAGAAAAACATTTTATCAGCTCTTCCCATGTTCCTAACTTCAAGTCCTTTGTCATCTCCAATCCCACCCCATCGTATTGACTACAAAAAGCCTCTAAACCCAATTTTTTACCTCTTGGTTATAGTCACACATCTGGTTTTTTGTCCATAGAATTTTCAGATATTAGGCAAAGGGTTTTAAAAATCTTTCACAATGTGAGACAATATCCCTTTAATTTTTCCATGTGCAAAACCTCATCTTCCCACCAATATTGTAACTCAAAGAAAAGATTGTGTCACACTTCTTTGTCTTCTCATATTGTGGTTTCCTATCTCTGATGCATAGAAGTCAGCTAAGAAAATATGTTGTTATCTGAAAGACTAATGTCTCTATACAAAGGTACCTTTTTAAAATAAATATTCCCATAATTGCCTAATGTTTTATGAGAAATTGAAATGCTTTTCCCAGTATACCTATTTTGTTTTGCAGCAAATCTGCTGCTTCTCTCAACATACTAGCTGCTGATTCATTACCATCAGCTATTTGGATGGGATCATTTTTCTACTTGTTATCTCTGCAGTCAGAGTTCCAATCCCTTGGGATGTTCAGACTATTTTTGTCATCACCTTTGCAATTTAGTTTCATGTTTTGCAACATGAAAAATAATTTGGGGGCTTCCCTGGTGGCGCAGTGGTTGAGAGTCTGCCTGCCGATGCAGGGGACACGGGGTCGTGCCCTGGTCCGGAAGGATCCCACATGCCGCGGAGACCCTTTTCCTAACTGGCTTCCTAGCTCATTCTACTTCACCTGGCCTTTCCTCGCTGGTGTTGCTTCCCCCTCTTATAAGACAGCAATCTGATTGCATTAATGCTCCACCCTTATGATCTCATCTAACATTAATTACCTCTTTAAAGTCCTTGTCTCGAAATATAGCCACATTGGGAGTATGGCTTTAACGTATGGTTTATGGGGGGACACAGTTCAGATCATAAAACAATTCAATTAAGTGTATTGCATGAAAAGCAAATAGGTAAATATGATAATGTAGTTAAGAATCAAGCTATAAGAGAAATACGAAATCAAAGTAGTTGACTCAAAACCCTGTATTCCTAAATTAAAATTGGAAATACCAGTTTAAACTCATGATTTCTCTTTCTGAAAAATGTTTCCTTGCTTTGTCCACTGAACAGGTTTAGAAGAATTGACAATTAAGTAGCGATGAGGATACTTGATGCCTGGATTGTGGCTTCTGAATACCATATTCCACTCAAAGAACCTAGAGCTCCATGGAGCATATGTGATTCATGGGGGGGTCACATCAAAAGGACACAGGAGGCAACTTGAAGGGCTTTTCCTAATCAAAACTAGGACAATTAGAACATTGAAAAATAATAATTGCCAAGTATTAAATCATATCACATAGATAAAATCTATGAGTTCATAATCACACTTAGAAAAACATTCACTGGTCACCTTTGGTGTTTGGCATTGATGGTGATGGTCTTCAACCCATCACTTTGAAAACAAATACGAGGAAAGAAGCCATCATTTGTACAACCTTTCTTGTATGAACTGTAGAGTAACCTCATAATTAAAGAGGAATAGTTCTTTACAGAACTCCCATGCAAAAGCAATGGTAGATTTTGAAAATCACTTTTTCACACTTAATAAAGTAACCTAGGCAATGATCACCAATTGATGAAAAGATGATCAACATCATTTTGGGGTTTTTTTTGGTAAATTAACTCTAGTTTCTTAAATGAGTTAACCAGTAGTCATGAGTTACTGATAGGTCTCATGGTCTTTTTTGTTGTTTATTTAATTTTTATTGGAGGACAGACAGTTAATTTACAATGTTGTGTTACTTTCTGGTGTACAGCAAAGTAAATCAGTTCTATATATATATATATGTATGTATATATATACCCACTCATTTTTTTTTTTAAAAAAACATCTTTATTGGAGTATAATTACTTTACAATGTTGTGTTACTTTCTGATGTATAACAAAGTGAATCAGCTATATGTATATATATATCCCCATATCCCATCCCTCTTGTGCCTCCCTCCCACCCCTCTAGGTGGTCACAAAGCACCGAGCTGATCTCCCTGTGCTATGCAGCTGCTTCCCACTAACTGTTTTACATTTGGTAGTCTATATGTAAATGCTACTCTGTCACTTTGTCCCAGCTTGCCCATCCCCCTCCCCATGTCCTCAAGTCCCTTCTCTATGTCTGTGTCTTTATTCCTGTCCTGATGCTAGGTCCATCAGAACCTTTTTTTTTTTTTTTTTTTTTTAGATTCCACATATCAGTGATATCATAAGATATTTGTCTTTCTCTGTCTGGCTTACTTCACTTTGTATGATAATCTCTAGGTCCATCCCTGTTGCTGAAAATGGCATTATTTCATTCTTCTTTATGGCTCTGCAGGTGATTCTAATGTGTAGCCAAGGCTGAGAACCACCTCAGTAGCAAGTATATAACACCACTGATGAAGTCTTTATGCTTGAAGAAAATGAATGAATCAAGTTAAACCTCAACAACAATGCGTCTCAAATGTTTGTGAGCATCAGAATCCCCGGGGGGCTTGTTAAAAAACAGATTTCTGGGCTCCACCTGCAGAGTTTCTGATCCAGTAGGTCTGTGCATGTGCCTGAAAATTTTCATTTCACAAGTTCCCAGGTGTGCTAATGCTGCTCTATAGGGCAGTGTTTGTTAACTTCCGATGCCCATTGGGCTCACATGGGGCACTTTAAAAATACTGATGCTTGGGTCCCATCCCGCAATTCTGATTTAATTGGTCTGGGCATTGGGGTTTTATTATAAAAGGCTCTTCAAGTGATTCTAATGTTCTGTCCAGGCTGAGTCACTACCAGGGTACAAGGAATGTGAAGGAAAGCAAAACAAGTTAAATGACACTCAGAAGAAGTAATCAGCAAAGTTTAGAACGTGAGACATTTTATAAGACAAAGGACTTGGTCACTTCAGCTAATCAAGGACATTGAGGACATTGAGATAACAGGAGAAGGAACTCTTACAGAATAAGGGACTTAGTATACAAGGAGATTCGATACGTGGGTCTCATTTGGATTCTATTTCAACCAATCAGCTTGAAAGATATGTTGGGGATGATCATAAAATTTGGATATATGCTGGTTAACCAGATGATATTAAGGAATTATTTTTATAATGTATGCTTTTAAAAAATTAATTTATTTTATTTTATTTATTTATTTTTGGATGTGTTGGGTTTTTGTTGCTGCACGCAGCCTTTCTCTAGTTGCAGCGAGCGGGGGGCTACTCTTCATTGCGGGTGCATGGGCTTCTCACTGCGATGGCTTCTCTTGTTGCGGAGCACGGGCTCTAGGGTGCACGGTCTTCAGTAGCTGTGGCACGTGGGCTCTAGAGTGCAGGCTCAGTAGTTGTGGCACACGGGCTTAGTTGCTCTGTGGCATGTGAGATATTCCTGGATCAGGGCTCGAACCCGTGTCCCCTGCATTGGCAGGCGGATTCTTGACCACTGTGCCACCAGGGAAGCTCCAAGGAATTATTAATTTAATAGATTTGATAATAGCATGATGGTTATATTGTTTAAAAGTACCTATAAGTTAGAGATACAAATTAAAGCATTTTTAGATGAAATGATATGATGTCTGGGATTATCTTTAAAATATTTCAGCAAAAATGTGGATATATGGAGTTTTATGTACAGTTGAAAATTTCCATAATAAAATTTTCCATAATAAATTTAAAAAAAATTTAATTTAAAATTAAAACAATTCCATAATAAAAAGTTAAAACAAAAATAAGATAAAAATTAGATAAAAAAGAAGCTACCAAACAGAAAGAAAGCTCCAGTAGAGATTCTTCATGATGATACACTGAGAGGATATTTATAACAGGGCAAGAGTGCAAATAAAACAAAGTAAATGGAAAAACAAAGTAATTATTAACTTCGGGGAAAGCAAATTATTGTCCAGGAAACAAAAGATAATCATAGTATACCGCATGGCTCAGCTGTGAAGAGCATTTAGGCAGTGATAATGATATGAAGATCAAATACTGAGCTAACTAAAATTATAAGGCAATGAAATTGGACCAAGTCAAGGATGGGAAGTCAACATGTGTAGGGCGGGGCTTGGGAACAATGAATCTCATCTTCCATTATGAGCAGTCAATTGATGATAGCCAGATGGAAAACTCAAGAAATAGCAATGTGAGCATGGCAATTAGTCATACAGAGCTAAGTACAAAAAAAATCATAAAGTAAAATAGAACCCAATCACTGATAATACAGTAAGCTGTGCCTAAAAAATAATCAGTCCTGTATGTAAAGTGGGAGGGGCCACTTTGTTGAAAGGTGAATGAAATACCCTCCACTGTTGCGTGCAGCCAGCCAGCTGGGGATTTGGAGGTTAGAAGGCCAATGACCAACCCTGTTATAACCACATTCATATGATTTCAGGTTCTGCCCCTCAGGGTTTTGTTTTCATTTCTACTGGAGGAGGAAAATAGGGGGAGTGGAGAGGCCTGTTGTGGTACTTTTAAAAAGTTCTGTATGCATAATCTTGATAAAAATTAAAAAATAATTAAAGAACAAAAAGCAAAGAGCACTAGGCTGAACAAAGGGTTAGTAGTAAAATAACAGAGGCCGGGAGACCAAGGAATAGAGGCCACTTCAGTCGTCTGGATGAGAGAGCAGGGAGGACCCTGCTGGACAGCACAGGAATGGGGATGGACACAGGAGGGTATCTATACTGTAGGAGTCATCTGGGCCTCGTGGGGTGTTGCTGGCAGTCCCACCCAAGACATCTGACTCTCCAACACTTATCTCAGCAATGCTGGGAAAGTGTGGTGGGTACTAATATGTAGCTCACCTGTGGAATACAACCTTGGAAGTCAACCTTGAAGTTGCCACTTCAAGAGGTTGTGACTCACCTTCCTGAGGATATTGAAGCTGAGGCCGGGTGTTGACAGAGGTGTTGTAGAGGGGTCTCCTATACCTGCTGTTGCTTCCAAAGTTACCACCAATCTAATGTTCTGTGTTTCTTCCATAATATCATGTAGAATCCCTGAATATTTGGAAAAGATAGATGGCAGACTGACTTTTGGTTTTCTTTTCAATCCATCATCCACATGGTTGCCATCAGTCTCATATACTGCAAGCAGTGATTTTCAAAGATCAGTGTTTCCACCCCTGGGCCTGGCCCTACATAGAACAGAAGACAGGCTGTGCATTGGGGATTTGTCAAAGGTAATTCCTATAATGGAAATGGCCTGGTCTGGTCATCTAGCATCTCCCAAGCTCTGGGAGCTATGTGACACATTGATCTGTCATGATAATGCTAATACGTTTTCAGGTTGAATATGCAAGTATGTTAAGGAAGCTGCTACTCGGGTTTCTCTGAGCCTGTTTATGAGGTAGTGGTGTTCTAGTCAGTTCTCATCTGACCCCCATAAGAAGCATTATCAAGGGTCAAAGCAAATCTTCCTTCAAATGGGGACAGTTGACCAGGGAGCCATATTCTCCTTATAGGGGTTACACCTGACTGCATTAATGATTTGTAGGTCCAGGATTTTTCTAACCAGGCAGCATTCCCAGGTGGACAGTATTGCCTTTGGTATTCCTTGAAATCAGCTAGACATGTCCATGCCCAAACACCTACTGTGTTTGATTTCACGGTTATGTTTTTATTTTCCTTTCCCATCACTGCCAAGGCCCAAGTACAGTCAGCTCTCAAAGATGCTCAGGACCCACTCAAAGGGTAGGCCAGCATCCTGGCCAAAGTCTCCCCTGCTCTCTCCCTTTGCATACCCAGCTCTCTGCAAAGTCTGCAGTGGAGAGATTCAGGAGGTGTACTGAAATCATCTGCTGAATCAACAAATGTTTAAGGAGGATATACTCCATGCAGGTACTGCTCTGGACTCTGGAACCCGAAGACCTGGAAACAGCAAAGCCCCTGCCCTCAGGTAGCTTATTTTCTAGTGGTGGGAGAGGTAAACAGGTAAACAAATGATATATAATGTAATTATATAAGAAGGGCGTAGATAGGCCTTGTGATTTTAGCTGTCTCTGAGGACATGACTTTTGAGCTGTGATTTGAATGAAATGAGGAAGATAAACTATACTGGAAAGAATATTCTGGGCAGTGGGCAAAGCAACCCACTATGACTGGAAGAGTTCCATGAGATGGAGAGGCAGACAGAGAAGGTCCATCTGGGGTCTGAGGAAATATTTGGAAAAAGAATCTTCCCATGTGGAGAACAGATTATAGGGCAAAAGTGTAAGTAGGGAGGCCATGTAGGATGACATCACATTTGTCAAGGTAAGATACAAGGTGAGAAGAATATTGGACTTCATATATCTTTTTGAAGGTGGAGGTGACAGGATTTTCCAGTGAATTGGATGTATGACACAAGGGAAAGTGGTCACAAGATTGACTCTAGGATTTTGTCTTGAGCTACTGGTTGATTGTGGGTATCATTTACTAAAAGTGGAAGACAGGGAGGTCAGGTGCTGTTGTCGGAAGGGCTTGGGTTGTTTGTTAGAATCCAAATGGAGAGGTCAAGTAGGCAGTTTGATAAATACATTTTGTGGTAAAGAGTGAGACCATGAGTAGATAAATAGATTGTGGAGTTGTCAGAATATATCTGATATTAAAAGTCATTGGAATGGATGCAAATACTTTAGGGAGACAATGTGGATAAAGAAGGAACAAGGTTCAGGGTTTAAGCCCTGGGTCACTCTTAGCTCAGGGGTCTGGATGAGGAAGAGAAGTCAAGAAAGGACATGTTGAAGGAGCTGTAGAAGGAGGCTATTCTGAGATTGATTCATGCGTGCTAAAGAGGAATTAGTATAATAAAATGGCCAAGCATGACACAAATCTGGAATAAGATTCTAGGGAAGGTGAAAGATCAGAAGAATTTCATAAATGAAAACTACATTATGAATATTTTTAAAAAGGATTTAAAAAGTTTTGTTGACAGAGTCCAACTGTTGATGGCATATGGTGTAATATTAGAAGGTGACAGAGAGAAAGCAAAATGTCTCAATTCCTGTTTTACTGCCATGATTTTGTTAACAAAGCAAAATGTACAAAATTGAAAGCAGATGCAACATGGTTAAGAGGCAGGGTACTCAACTTAAATGAGGCTCAGAGCAAGACAAATAAGGGCTCAGCATCTTATTATCAGTAGGAGCATAAAACCACTATTGTAAATCTGTGATAAAGCTCAGAACAATGGAGGGTTTCCAGAAGATGCCAATAGATTTCTGCTGAAAAGTCAGCTGATAGCCTATGGGAGTTCCCTTGTACATAAGGTGTTGCTTTTTCCCTTGCTGCTTTTAATATTCTCTCCTTACCTTTAATTTTTGCAATTCTTATTACAATGTGTCTCGGTGATTTTCTCTTTGGGTTAATCCTGTTTGGGACTCTCTGTGATTCTTGGACCTAGATGTCTATTTCCTTCTCCATGTTAGGGAAGTTTTCAGCTATTATGTCTTCAAATATGTTTTCTGCCCCTTTCACTCTCTCTTCTCTTTCTGGGATCCCTATAACATGAATATTCGTATATATATGTTGTCCTAGAAGTCTCTTAAACTGTCCTCATTTTTTAAACTTTTTTTCTGTTCAGCTTCAGTGATTTCCACTACTCTGTCTTCCACCTTGCTGATCCATTTCTCTGTATCATTTAATCTATGCTTGACTCTTCCTAGTGCATTTTTTATTTTAGTTGCTGTATTCTTCATCTCTGTTTGGCTCTTCTTTATATTTCCTAACTCTTTGTTAAAAGCTTATAACATCTCACTCTGTTCATCCATTCTCCTGAGTTCTTTGATCATCTTTACAATCATCACCTTGAACTCTTTATTGAGTAGATTCTCTCTCTCTCTCTCTCTCTCTCTCTCCACTTCAGTTAGCTCTTCTTCTGGAATTTTATCTGTTCCTTCATTTGGAACATGTTAGTCTCTCACTTCATTTTGCCTAATTTGTTGTTTGTATTTCTGTGTCTGGTAGGTTGGATATGTTTCCTGACCTTAGAGAAGTGGCTTTTTGAAGGTGTCCTATTTGCTAAGGTGCCTCCTATGTGGGCTGTGTGGGCCCTTCTGTTGTGGTGGGCTGACTACTGAGGGTGGTCTGGTAGGTGAGGCTGGCCCTCGTCCAGTTGGTTGCCAGACCCTGCCTTGTGTGGAGGCTGCTTGCTGCTGGTTGGTGGGGCCAGGTCACAACTGGCTGTGGAATCCCAGGTGGTCCTGGAGCTAGTGCTGGCCCACTGGTGGGCAGAACTGGTTTATGTGTTGGTTGGTTGCAGGGCCAGGGTTTCCAGATCTAGTGTTGGCCTGCTGGCACATGGGGCTGGTTGCTGACATGGCTGGTTGCAGATTCCAGTGTGTCCTAAAGCTGGTGCTGGCCTGCTGGTGAGTGGTGCTGGACCCTGGGCAACTGGCTGATGAGTCCAAGGTATCTCCAAGCTGGTGTTTGCCTGCTGCTGGGTGGGCTGGGTCCTGGGGTCCTGGGGCTAATGCTTGTGCACTTGTGTGTGGAGCAGTGTCCTGGGCCCTCTAGTGGACAAGACTGTGTCCTAAGGAGGCTGTGTGCTCTGGGAGTTTTAAGGCAGCCTGTCTGATGGTAGGTGGGGCTGTGTCCCTGCCCAGCTAGTTGCTTAGCTTGAGGCGTCCTAGTACTGGTGCCAACAGGCTGATGGGCAGGGCTGGGTCCTGGTGCTACTAAGCTAGAGGGAGGATTCCAAAATGGCACTTGTCAGCCCCAGTGTCCACGTGGTAGAATGGGCTCCCAACAGTGGCTGCTGCCAGTGGCCGTGTGCCCAGTGGAGCTGCCGTTGCCTCCTGCCTCCGGGAGACTCTCCAAGATCAGCAGGTGGGTCTGACCCAGGCTCCTTTCACGTTATTGCTTCTGTCCATGATCGCCTGAGATTTTGTGTGCACCCTTTAAGAGTGGAGTCTCTATTTCCCACAGCCTTCTGGGTCTCCTAAATATAAGCTCTGCTGGCTTTCAAAGCCAAATATTCTAGGGGCTCATCTTCCCAGTTCAGGACCCCAGGGCTGGGGAGCCTGATGTGGGGCTCAGACCCCTCGCTCCTTGGGGAGAACCTCTGCAGTTGTAATTATCCTCCCATTTGTGGGTCACCCACCCTGGGGTATGGTTCTTGACTGTACTGCATCTCTGCCCCTCCTATCCATCTCTTTGTGGTTCCTCCTTTATACCTTTAGTTGCAGAAGATCTTTTCTGCTAGACTCTGTTCTTTCTCACCATTAGTTTCTCTGTAAATAGTTGCAATTTTGGTGAGCCTGTAGGTGGAGGTGAGCTCAGGGTCTTACTCCTCTGCCATCTTCCCTCCAATCCCGAAATAAAGTCTTTTAGAATTAAGATATGTACATTTTTAAGACATAATGCTATTGCACACTAAATAGACTGAAGTATAGCATAAACATAACTTTTATATGTACTGAGAAACCAAAATATTCATATGACCCCTTCATGGCGCTGGTGTGGAAAGCAACACAGTCTCCACAGTATCCTGTATGTAAAGTGTAGATTGGTGCTGATTGCAATGATGAAGAAGGAAGCAGGGTGAGGGGTGGGAATGTGACAGAAGGTGGGGTGCCCTGTTAGGGAGGGGGTCTCCTTATGATCAGAGATGAGAAAGAAGTGAGGGAGGGAGTCCCGGGGCGATCTTGTGATGAGCATGGAAGGCAGAAGGCAGCTAGCGGGAGTCCTGGTGGGGACCGTGCTGGCTGTGCTTGAGGAGGCCCTTGTGGCTGAATCTCCGTGAGTGAGGGTAGAGTTGAGGGGGGAGGAGGAGTCAAGAAGCCACTCTGTAATACATTTTAAAAAATATACCTATCAACAGTCTCCCAAGAGGGAGAGCATACCTGGTGTCCCCAAGCTCATTAGACAACAGACCCCTTTTTGCCTCCAGATCATACTTCAGGGCATGCTGCTCCAGGGCCTCTGCCTGTAGTGACTCCTGTTGGGTCCCTTTCATGTACTATTAGGCTATGGGGACAGGTGACAACACTCCCTCCTCCTGCCACCCTATCAGTGTCTCATTTAAGTACCTCAGTGCCTGGAATTGTACCTTTGGTTGTACATTTCCTTGAGTTAAGTCTTTAATCTCTACACATTTTACTATAAAATGCAAAATACCCTGAGATGTAACACATACAGTAAAGACTAATCACTCACTATTTTGTGCTGAGCAAGGAGCATGGTCCTCACTGGCAGCTGGACCTGCAGAGGGCCTCCTGTAAGAGCTGTAAACTCTGGTAAATAAAGCAGCGCTGCAGGCAGGGAGCTCACTCTCCCTCACCCTCCGATTGCCTGCTGGGGCCCCCCATCCACAAGCCAGACTGGAAGCCTGTAGCTGCAGTCTGTCCAGGTCACCCTCAAGGGACCAGATCCCAGGGGAGGATGATGGCAAGCTGCTTGGGACGGGCAGATGGAGGAAAACCAGCACAATTAACAAACCTTTGTGTGTAAATCCTGTTCCTTCGAGGAGATTCAAAGCTCCTCATCAGAAGCTTTGACAGAGGCCAAATACTGGTGGCCTAAGTGAGATAGAGGGGCTGTGTTTCTCTCCTATAAACGTGGACGCTGGTAGGTGGTCAGGTGGGTGGGCGTCTCCGGTCTGAGAAGTCACCCAGGTCCTTTCTGTCATTGTCAGGGTCTAAGCTCTGCCCTCCTTTCTGTTCCTGCCCAAGAGAAGGGGAGGAGGAACAGAGGGCAAGCGACTTCCTTTCAAGGGACCATTCTGGAAGCTGCACACGTCCACCCTGCTTACACTCCATGTGGCACACAGTGCAATGCGTTTCTGAAACTTCAGGTTGCTGCTGGCTATTGGAAGGTTTCTGGCTGGAGGCTATTGGAAGGTTCTGTTCCTGAAAGAATCAGGAGAGGGATAATTAACCCTTTCCTCTTGGTCCCCTTCTCCTTTCTTCTCCCACACGGCGCCTGGCTTGTAGGTAAAGTGAATACCTGCAAAGGAGTGGGAAGAACGCAGTGGGCCTGACACGGGACCCCCTGGCCCACAAGATCTGCTAATTTCCGGCAGAGCTAGTGTCCGTGAGGGGTTTCCTAGCGTCACAAAGCTGGGGCAAGACCCGAGTGCAGTTAGGAGACGGTTGAATTACCGTCACTGTAGGAGAGATGGAGAGAAGAGGATGGGGGTGGGGTAGAATTGACTGTGCAGAGAGTGTAGACGGGGATCAGGAGAAGGGCCACCGACACTTTGAGTGTGCTCGGCTCCCACAGTACAGGAGCCGAGCCTGGTGTGTGTTCAGTGTGAAGGGGCGTTCAGGTGGGGAGCCAGGCTGGGATGGTGGCTCCACCTGGCAACCAGGCCTGCACATCTTCCTGTTCCATGGCCCTACACACAGAGGCCGGCACCTCCTGCTGGCTGGCCTGGGGATGAAGGATGGCCCTGACTTTCCAGGCCTTGGGCTCAGGAGCCATGGAATCAGGCAGAAAGGAGGAAGCTCCTTCCAGTGTGGCTCTTCCTTTGGTTCTAGAAGGAGGACCCTCCCAGAAGCGTGTGCATAAACAGCATCTGATGAAACAAGAATATTGACTTGGACACAATGTCACCCTGAACCAGCTCAGAGTTCTGGAATTAGGAAAAGTGGGGTGGGACTCTGTGTGACAACTGTTCATGCCTGGTCCCGGGGCCCTAGGGCTGGCTCAGGTTACCTGTCCCAGGTGAGCCATGTTCTCAGCCGGGGGGCCCCTGGAAGAGCCCAGGTCTGGGCCACTGGTGAGGTCAGCTGAATACGTCACCTTGTGGACACACAGGTCGAGATGCCATCAGTGGTTGGATCTGGGAGTCTAGAGTTCAAGAGAGGCCCTGGGCCAGGGATCCAGCTCTGGGCTATGTCTCCCACTCGCCATCTCGCTGCGTCTCCCTCTTGGCCGTCTCTCTGTCCTGCGGGCATGGTTTGCTGGCTCAGATCACACGTGTGTTGGCAAAGCCATACTGTAGGCACTGCAGACCTTGAAGCAAAGTACTAGCAAAGAAAGTATGTAATTTATCCTGAGTGGCTGGTTTGGACAGATGGGGGAAATTGCTCATCCCTCCTGGATTTTAAGCCATGGGGTGGACAGAGCCTGGAATGCTGACAGCCGCCCCTGCCTGGCAACTTGGTGCCCGGGCATCACGCCTAGGCTGCTGGTACAGCCTACCCTGAGCCCGCAGCCATGGGCTGACTTAGAAATATGCCCTGGTGCTGCGAAGCTGGGGCCATTGGTCTTTGTGTCCTTAGAAGCCTAGGACTAAGTTTAACCTGAATTAAAGTCCAAAACAACCATCTGGCTGGTGGCAGCTCCAGGGGTGCCCCACCCCCACGCTACGCAGACCACCGGGGAGAGCAAGCAAGCTCCGGAGGTGGGCCTGCAGTTCCAGTCTCTGCCACAAGGTGGTGCCAGGCAGACCCTCTGGGAAGTGGGGTTGCAGACGGAGGCCTCAAGGAGAAGGCCCAGGAAATCGTACTCCCTGGGCCTGGCAGGGTCAGCCCTGGAGATGGCCTGGGTCGGAGCTGTGGCTACAGACTCTGGCCATCCAGCAGTGTTCATCTGGGGAGCCTCGACCAGACAGAATGAGAGCTGTCATTTTTCTGAGTATGGGCCTGAGGCTCGGGGCTTAGCTCGTGTCATTGATAGAAGGTAGTTGATTCTCCTGCTCCCATTTTGTGGAAAGGGAGACTGAGGACGACGGATGAGTCATGTCCCAGGTAACTCGACTACTACGTGGTAGAAACAGGATTCAACCCAAGGTGTTTACATGGCCAAGTTCCTTCTAATCATCCAGGCAGCATCCCAGGCACCAGAGCCCAAGGCACCTAAATGCTGGCTCTGTATGAGCAGGGCCAGCTGCTGTCTGCAAAGTGCTGAGCCTCACAGAAGTAGTCCCCCCTCCCTCTGCCTCCCTGCCCACATACCAGGCTTCACGTGGCCATGCAGAGCTTCCCTGGGAGAGTGAGGCTCTGTGTATGGATTCTAAGCAGGCTTGTGGGGCTGCCTTGGAGAGCCTGGATCCGAAGGGGGTGTTAAGGAGACATGTCTCAGCCACATCCTACTGTTAAAGGTGTTTCTGAGGAGACAGAAGAGGCATGAATGAGGCATATGATGTAGCATTGAGCAGGAGCAATGTGCGTGTGGTCATGTATTGATACCCTTTCTTGAGGGGTAATGGATGGCCAGGCTTGAGTAGGGAGCAAAGGGGAGGGGCATACAGAGGGAAAGAAAAAGGAAAGGTCTGTGTGGACAGGAAATTGAAATAGTTTGGAATTGCTGGGACACAATGCCTGACAGGGTCTGGATAGAGTGCAACGTACAGGGAGAGCTTCGAGCCCCACACTGAGAAGGTCATGCCCAAACCTAGAAGGAATATGAAGTTATTGGAGGAACTTTAACTAGGGACAGGATCATACTTGGATTTATATTTTAAACAAATCACTCTGTTAATCTCAAGTCCCAAGCCCTCCATGGCTCCTCCCTGAAAATGCCAGCCTGGCATTCCTTCCTGACTATTCATTTATTTGTACCGGGCACACAGGATATAGCAACAATTATATTTGCCCTTGTGATTTCTCTGAAGAAATACGGTAGAATTCTGGAAGGAGGGAGTCAAGGGTTTCTTGTGCTTCTCTTGGATTCCTTTGGAATCCTATCTTCTACACACAGAAGGTGTTTAATAGTTGACTAAAAGCATACTGGGTGCTGTTTAAACGTACACCATGCTGATGTACATTTTTCAAAAACCCATTCTTTGGGGCTGCAACATCCTCAAATATAGCAAAACAGGTAGCTTAACTGGCACAGCTCCCAACCTGAGTTCTGCCTTTGTAATTAAATGTAAATTATGATTCATTCTGAGGACAGTCAATTGCACTACTTTCATAAGCTTTTAATTTCATTATTGAAAGTCAAGATTTCTCTAATATGTTTTCCATTAACTCAGAACTTGATTTGCGGCAGGGGGCTTCCCAAACCCACACAGTCCACTGTGTCCCTTTTGCTCTAGAGGGCTGTGGGCCGTTGGATGTGTGCTTCTCTGGTCACACTGCCCTTGAGGCCAGGGCACTCCTACGTGGACGCACAGAGCATCCAGGCCCTCTGCTGTCCTCGCCTCTGACCCTTTCAGTGTTGGCGAAGACAGGATAATCTTCAGGGCTCTGAACCTCAGTTTCCTCATCTGATAAATGAGGAAAGTAATTAAGTAAGATAATAGATATGAAGATAGAATGCCTGGCTTTTTATCTGGGCCTCACAAATAGATGTTCCATAGACATTTGTTTCCTTCCTATGTCCTTGCCTTCTACATGGTCCCTTCAGTGCCAATTGGGACATTCTGTATTTTATAACCCATGAACCCAGAACTTGAAGATACTGAGTCCCGTGGAGCAGCAAAGTGTGGGAATCACACACCACCTTCTGAGTGCCAGCTTACCCACACAGAACATGCTGCACATTCCTCCACTGACCTCACAGTCTATTTCCTGGAATCTGTTCCCCAGTTTATTGTGATTTCTAAGCATTCACTTTAATGTTTGGGTTAATTTCCTTGGGGGGTGTGAGTGTGCACTCATGCTTTGTGCAAGTTGGCTCCCTGCCTCTGGAAAAAGTCTGGGGTGCATACCAGAGGCAGAATTGTCCCTTCCAGTGTCCCTTGGGGTGGTCAGCCCCTTGCCTGTCGTATGTCTAAACTGGAGTCATACTCTTCCACATCTGAAGATGCTGCCCAGCTCCTAATTTGCCCCAGCCCCCATGTGTCGGGCCATACCATGTTAGCCCTCTCTAATCTGCAAAGCCATGAAATGAACAAGCCCCTCACCAGGGAGGAGGGTGGAAGACTTGGACGTTTTTGCAAAGTGATGGTGAAATGAAGGGAAAGTCCCTTTGAAAGCACTGCCTGGGCTGGACTGCAGCAGAACCCAGCACCCCAGGTCACACTTAGAAAATGGACTCTCCTTCTGCTCTGCCTTAGGCTCTTTGATTCCATGACTTTAAGCTCAGACACTTCTAACCCTACCTGAAACTCCCCAGAAGCACCTGACTTATGCTACTCTGGGCTCAGGTTTGCAGAGTGGTAGACCAAATGTCCTTTAGTGGCAGAGCCCTGGCTGACCACAGCTCTGCTATTCACCGGAGTCTGAGAATGGAAATGCCCCCAGAAGCTTTACGTGCTGGTCATGAGCCATTCCTGATGGCTGCATCAACCATCTAAACATCAGAAACTGAGAGGGCCCTTAAATTCTTTTCAACCAGTAATTTTTTATTGGGTGTTAATTCTCAATTAGGACATGAAAGGATTCAGAGGTGTTGGGCAAAGGAGGTCATGGTCAGAAATGCAGAGTGTGTCCTCCACACACAACCCCTTCAGGGGTACTTGTGTAGCCAGCCGCTCATGTTTGAGTTCCTGTTAAGAAAGCCAGTAGTTGAAAAGCATGTAAGCTACCAGCACCATATAAACCCAAGTGAGACTCCCTTTCTTCACACTGACACCTGCTTTGTAATACTGGTAGTAATCTCTGTCTTCCAGGTGAGCTTGGGAACCACTTCTTCAGAGCTCCTCAAGCCCCAGGGATGGCTGGAAGGCATGCAGCTAAAAGAGCAGTCACTTTGCCAACTCTGTTCCCCAGACCAGGACCAGAGAGAAGACCCTGTCTTTCACTTCCTCTCAGGCCCAAGTATTTCCCTCCTAGTTTTAAGAGAATGAATATATCTTCCATATGTTTTGTCTTTCTCTCCTAGCCTAAGCCCTCAGGCATTGGATACTTTCCAGCACCTAATCAATACTTGCATTTCCCTATAGGGTAGGTGCCAGAAGCTCAAATGCCTTCAAGGTTGGTCAAGCAAATAACATACATGTGTACATTAGGCAGACACTGATAAAATAGATAGTAGTGAGACCTCTTCCCATCCAAAATGTTCTTATTCTACCTAAAAGGTATTCACATTTTAAAAATCACTCTGTCAGCCAAACATCTTTTGGGGGGCTTCAGCTAGTTGGCCCATCTCACTTAAGCAATCTGCTTTTACTTTTAATAAAATGATGCCTGGATCCCCCCCATTGGATCTTCCTTTTACCTAGAGGACTGACTCCTCTTGGGAAGCCCATCTCCTCCTACATGGCACGTAGCAATCACACCAGAATAGGACAGCATTTCAGGTCAAGGCCCACCAGTAGGCTTGAGGGTCAAGTTGCCATTTCACTCCATTACACATCCTGTTTCCCCTTCAGGGTGGTACCATAATTCTCTCCTTACCTTTATCTCAGCTCTTGAAAATCTCATCCCCTTGCTTTGCTTTTTCACCAGCCAGTCACAGCTCACTCCTTGGCAGGCAGGGCTTGGCTTCAACTTCTACCAAAACTGCTTTTTATAGGACATCAGAGAGTCTCCCACTGATAACCTATTGTCCTCCTGCATTGGCCAACGCTCACCTGTCCTCCAGGCAGTCCTCTCCTGCTTGTACACCAGGACCCTGTGCTTTCTGGTTTCTCTGACTCCTCTGGCCACTCCCTTGCCATCTCTGTCCCTGAGGCTCTTCCCCCTGCTGTCTCTGGATGGATGTTCTCCCCATGGACTCATCTCCAGTTTGGGCAAGAAGCCCTGAAAGGA
Source organism: Mesoplodon bidens (assembly GCF_964165515.1). Lineage (NCBI taxonomy): Eukaryota > Metazoa > Chordata > Mammalia > Artiodactyla > Ziphiidae > Mesoplodon > Mesoplodon bidens. The sequence continues at coordinate 238,548 of NC_138165.1, read as the reverse complement.
GCAAGTTGCTAACCCCCGACCTGTGGGGTGGGCCTAGGTAAAGGGTTGATTAAAGACAGTTCTGGACATGAAAGTGGACCAGGAGATTCAAAATTTATTTTAAGAATAACTGTTACACTAGACTGTACCTCTCCATCCAACAGACATTTTTTTTAGTGCCAATAAAATGTGCCAGACACTTTCCCAAACATTGGGCTTGACATCATCATGACTTGCTCTTGAGATGCAAAGATGAAAAAGACACAGTCATTCAGTGTCTCACTTTGCTCACAAACTGGAGGGAAATGAGCCATGTGACCAGCATTTAGTGGTAGGAAGTGCAGCGTGCAGTGGTAGTGTCTCCTTGAGAATCAGACCAGCTTTGGAGATGGAGCTGCAGGAACCAAGAAGACAGGCCAGTTGTATGCACCTGTTAAGCCAGTATAGACTGTGATAGAGGAACATGTTAACAGTGTTTTCTCGTGTAATGCATGTAATGTGTAAATACATAGAGGTGAACCAAATAGGAATGGGAGCTTTGGTGGTGACAGCAAAAGCCAGCAACAGGGTTCAGGGCACTTTTTTTGTGGGCTCTCTAAGTATGTTAGAGATCTTAAGGGGTGACGAGGTGAGGGAGCACTTGGGGATTTTCCCAGACTACTGTGCCCTTTGTCTGCCAGACTCACTTGTCTCTGGGCTTGTGTATCTCCTAGATTTGAATTCAGCATTGTCTCTTGACTTGGTATCTGACCTTGATGCTGGCCCCACCTTTCTCATGATTGCCCAGCTCTTCATGTGTGCTCTCAGCATCAGGGTACCCATATCCCCAGGTAAAAGACTCTGAAGCCTATTCTTCCCCAAGAGCCATGCTTGGTGCTGGACATACAGAAGAAAAAAAAAGGTGGTTGACAGGGAGGTCAGCCTCTAATGGCAGAGATTTACAGCAAGGGAACATATGGTAGGCATTTTTTACTATGTGAATATTGCAGGAATTCAGACAAGTGAGTGTGTGCTGTGTTGTTCCCAGAAGACTTCATGCATGAGTATGACACTCAGCTGGCTGGTAAAAGCCTGGGGAGAACCTGCATGGCTTGGAGGTATCACAGCATTCTGAGAAGAGGAGATATCTGAGCACAGCCCTGAAAGTCAGGGCATTTGGAGTTAGGAGAGCAGCCTTATTAACAAAGTAGGTGAGGTTAGCTATCAGCCTAGGCAAAGAGCTTAATGTCTCACTAGGAATTTGAACCTTTTCTCACACAACCAACCAGAAGGAAAGCTGCCTTGATCTGCTTCGTGTTACCTTTGGTGGGTCTGGTCTTAAAGGGTTTGTGGTAATGGGTCAGAGGTGCTCATACAAGAGGTCACTCCAAAGGGGGTCCTTTTTCTCAAGACCTGTGTCAGCTGAGATTGTCTAGAAAACTAGATTGTCTAGAAACTTAACTTTGTGGTGTGGGAATGAATCTTATTCACACATCTTGAACTGACAGAAAATCATGTACAAAGCAGGAGGACAAAGATCTGGTGGACATGAATACGTGGGCGGATGGGACATCACATTTCTCCCTGCATAGTGACTGCACTGAAGAGTCTGGGAGGGAACTGGTCCAGATTTCTGTGATTGTCATGAACTGACCTGGGTAGCAGTTTGGGAATTTGGGAATCAACAGCATTACCTGCTCCTGTTCTTTTCAGGACTATATTCTTAATGGCTAGCAAAGCCACCCTCTTCAGAGTCTGCTGGTCAGATGTTATTCAGCTCACAGACAAACACTTCCTGGGCTACATAGAGCCAATGACCATGGCAAATCAGGCTGTCAACTAAAATGCCTGAGCTGTGAGTCCATACGTAGAGAGAACAAGTTGAGGGAGCAGGTTTGCCAGAGTGGGGGGAGGTATGGCAGAGAAGAAATGCAAACAAGAAGATATACCTGTAGCAGTGCTTCTACAGGCAAACCAGGCTGACACCTTGGGCATCCAGACAGGCTGAGTGGTTCAGACCTTTAGAAAGAGATTTGCAAGGGCTTACTTGTACTAATGGTTTAATATTAGTTTGTCCCACAGCAGCTTACTGAAGACATGTATGTGTGTGTATGTGTGCATAACCTCCTTCTCCTTGTACATCTAGGACACTTCCCTGACCCTCACTCACCAGATTGCCTCCAGACCCCTAGCTGACCCCTTCAGTTTGCACTCCCTCCTTGTGCCTATTCCACTGTTCCAAGAGACATTTCTCAAAAGCGAGCTCGACAACTGTTAATTATTAATCACCAGCTGTGGTTCCCCAGGCTAACCAGCACAGAGACTCCACTCACATTTTTATGCATCCAGGAATGCTCTCCATTGCCAGTGACATGCCTTCATGTAGTACAGTGGAAAATACACAGGCTGTGAAATCACGGATATACAGGTTCAAGCCCCACTGTCACTGATAGGTGCTGAGATCCGGAGCAAAGCACATGACTTCTTCATTCCTCATTTGCCTCTCTTGAAGCAGATAGTTTAGTTCAAGGTGTCTAAGGTTATCTATCAACCTCCTTTCATACTCCCAATATCAAGAAATAATAGAATGAATGTATTTTACAAATATTAAATACTTATCGTTGGATAACAAGAGAATGTCATCAGTGATGCAGATATTTTGAGAAATTACTAAGACATAGAAGACATTAATGAAGAAAACTATAGTCCAAAGTGCATACTTATGAAATATAGAGAAAAAAGATGGGAGAACTCTTAGGAATCTTCTAATTTCAAACATAAGAGACACAACGAGCAGGAGAAAGCCCAAGATATGCATTATGGTGAATGGTTGAGGAAAGCATGAGAAAAACAGTTGGGGAGATAATCCCTTCTTCCACTAATTTTTGCCTAGTGGTGACAACCCAGTCATTTGTCCCCTGGATGGTGAGATGAATGTGGAGGCTTATTGTCAAGAGGCAGAAACTTCCCTGGAGGGCTGGAGACACCCAGGGAGAATGATGAATTCCCAGCTCAGGAGAGAAATACTGATACATCCCACTTGGAAAAATTTTCCACAGCTGCCTCCATCCTCATCCTTCAACAAAAATCAGCAAAGATACTCAGCAAAGAGAAGAGCTGACACCAGAGGAAAAAGAACTAATAAAACAGCAAAAGTAAGACTATAAAAGAAGTACAGTTGATATCCTTAGAGAGAGAAGCGAGAAGACTGCTGCTATGAAAACAGAAGGTAAATATGAAAAAATTCATATATATAATGGTTTTGGCAATAAAAAATTTAGTAAATGGGTTGAACAGCAGAATGGATACAACTGAAGTTTATCTTAATGAACTGGAGGGACTCAGAATAGGAATTTTTGAAAACTGCAGTACAAAAAAACCAAAATAATAATAAAAAAAGAGATAAGGAAAATAAACATAAAATTTTCCAATATCTGTACACTGAAGAGTCAAAATTAAACTAAAAATACAGGTATTAGGGCATATGTCCAGTGAGTGAAGGGGTGTGCAGAAGGGACAAGCAACATGAAGAAAAAACTACACTGGGAGACACCAATGAGGAATTTTTGGAATATAAAGAAATTCTCAAAAAAAAAAAAAAAAAAAAAAAAGAAATCCTCAAAAAAAAAACTTAACAAAAGAACAAAAAGTGGTCTGGGGTATTCAACTAGTCCTGGGCAATACTAGATTCAAGAGAATAATAGAAAAAATATCTTCAGATTTTTGAGGAAACAATTTTGAGCTGAGAGTTTTATCTTTGGCCAAACTAGCTTTCATATGAAAGAACAAAACAAAAACACTTTGACATGCAATTACTCAGAAATTTGCCACCTCGTAGCCTGTCTTCTAAGAATTGCCAGATTATATTCTGTAGAAAAACATGAAATGTGTCTGTGATATAATAAGAAATACGTATTTTGGTCTTTGTCAGATCCTGGCCAGAGCTCCTAAAACCCTTATAATTTCCTATCCTAAAAGTGATAGGAGCATCTTTTGTTATATTTTGTTCTGTTCCCAGTTCCTGAAAAACCTCTGGAATTAGAAAGATGAAAGGTCTTTTTTTATTCATAAGATGCACCTTTCAACCACACCCGAGTTTATGTTAATAAGGTTAATAAGGTGAGTTTTTGGAAAGCCCCTAAGGAGGGAGTTGTTTGCAAGAGGAAGCAACCATGTGAGTATAGGGTTGGAACTTTCAGCACAGCTGCATGTCCAACCCCATCCCCACCCCCATTTATCCCCTCCAGGGAGGGGAGAGAGGCTGGAGGTTGAGTTAATTACTAATGGCCAATGATTCAATCAATCATGCCTAACTATTGAAGCCTCCATAAAAAATCCTAACCAAAGGGATTTGAAGAGCTTCTGAGTTGGTGAACATATCCATGTGTTGGTACGGTGATGCACCCAGAGAAGGCATGGTGTGTTTCTGTTTCTCACATCTTGTCCTATACATCAATTCCATTTGACCATTCTCAAGTTGTATCCTTTTATGATAAAACAGTGAAGGTAAGTAAGTATTAAGTGAGTTTACTTAGTGTCTTCCTGGGTTCTCTGGGCCATTCCAACAAATTATTGAAAAACCAAGGAAGGGGTTGTGAAAACCCATGATTTAGCTTATTGGTTAGAATTCCAGGTGACAACTTTTACTTGTGATTGGCATCTGAAGTGGGGGCAGTCTTGTGGAACAGAGTCCTTAACCTGTGGGGTCTGCATTAACTTCAGGTAGTGTCAGAATTTAGTTCAATTGTGGGACAGGGCTTCCCTGGTGGTGCAGTGGTTAAGAATCCACCTGCCAATGCAGGGGACATGGGTTTGAGCCCTGGTCCGGGAAGATCCCACATGCCATGGAGCAACTAAGCCTGGTGCCACAACTACTGAGCCTGTGCTCTAGAACCCGTGAGCCACAGCTAATGAAACCTGCATGCCTAGAGTCCATGCTCCGCAACAAGAGAAGCCACCACAATGAGAAGGCTGAGCACTGCAATGAAGAGTAGCCCTGGCTCACTGCAACTAGAGAAAGCCCATGTGCAGCAATGAAGACCCAATGCAGCCAAAAAAAAAAAAAATTGTGGGACATCTATTTGGTGTCTGCTGAGAATTGAAGAATTGCTTACTGTGAAAAACCCACATTTTGGTGTCAGAAGCATTGTGAGGAGAATAGAGAAAACAGTATCCTAGAGAAAGACATGGCAATTAAGAAAGAATAGTAAACAAACTATTAAAATTTAGAGTTGAGTATAAAAAAATAGTTGATTGTAAAATAGTTCCACATATAGCATTAAAAAGAGGTTGTTTTTCTTTAGAAATCAATAGAACAACATGTATATTGTTAAAAATTTAAGTGTGACCACAAAAAAATGGTGAATAAATTCTGAATTACAAGAATAAGAAAAATTTGACAAAGAAAATGGAGTCAATCCAGCAAAGGTGAGAAAGAAAAAAAGAATAAGAAAAACTTGTTGGAAAGAAAACATTAAACAAGATGACAAGAATAAATTTAAACATATGGACTACCAGTATTAATTGGAATAAGGTAAATTCCCTATCAAAAGTTAAGGACTTTCAGACTGAAATTTACAAGAAGCATACCTAAGACAAAATGACATGACGAAAGTTGGAAATAATAAATTAGAAAATTTACATCAGGGAAATACTAACAAAAATAAAGGTAGTGTAACAATTTTAATATCAGACAGAAAATAATTCAAATTCCTAAGCTTAAGTATCTCTCTCTACTCTCTCTGGGGCAGGGCAGGTGTAGGGACAGTCAGCCAGGCTGCAGCTGCCACAGTGCTATTAAACAGCAACTCACAGAAGCAACCAAAAGACCACATGCCATTGTCTCCTACTCGGGTCGTTCCAGGGTGAAAGTTATGATTCTACAAGAAGAAATAAGAATCAGCAACTTATGCATAAAGAGCGTAGCTTCAAGACACAGCAAAAACCAGATAGAGATACAAAGTATAAATCCATAATTATAATGCATGACAGTATATTTCACACAGAATAAACAGAAATGTTAGTGACACTTCTGGGTATTTATCCAAAGGAAATGAAAACACTAACCTTAGAAGATACATGCACCCCCATGTTCACTGCAGTATTGTTTACAATAGCCAAGATATGGAAGCAACCTACGTGTCCATTGATGGATGAATGGATAAAGAAAATTATATATATATATTATATAATAATAATTTATTATTATATAATATATATATATAATGGAATATTATTCAGCTATAAAAAAGAAGTAAATCCTACCATTTGCAACAACATGGATGGACCTTGAGGACATTATGCTTAGTGAAATAAGTCAGACAGAGAAATGCAAATACTGTATGATCTCATGTACATGTGGAATCTAAAAAAGAGCCTAAGTAACTAAGTGATACAGAGAACAGATTGATTGTTACCAGAGGTGGGGTGTGGGGAGTGGAAGAAATGGGTGAAGGGGGTCAAAGGTACAAACTTTCAGTTATAAAATAATTGTCATGGAGATGTAATGTACAGCATGGTGACAGTAGAGTTCATAATACTCTACTGTATCTATGAAAAGTGCTAAGAGAGTAGATCTTAAAAGTTCTCATCACAAGAAAAAAAATTTATAACTATGTGTGGTTATGGATGTTAACTAGACTTATTGTGGTGACCATTTTGCAATATACACACATATTGAATCATTATGTTGTACACCTAAAATTAATATAATGTTATGTGTTAATTATATATCAATTAAAAAAAAAGAGAACGCTTGTCAACTGTTGGTGGGAATGTAAATTGGTGCAACCACTGTGGAAAACTGCATGGTGATTCCTCAAAAACTAATAATAGAATTGCCGTACGATCCAGAAATCCTACTTCTGGGTATATATCCAAAGGAAATGAAAATAGGATATTGAAGAGATATTCACACTACCAATTCATTGCAGCAGTATTCACAATAGTCAAGCTATGGAAACAATCTAAGTGTCTATTGATGAATGAATGTATAAAAAATGTGGCATATATATTATATAATCATATAATATAATTAATATTGCATTATACATAATATATATATAATGAAATATTATTCATCCTTAAAAATAAAGGAAATACTGTCATTTGCAACAACATGGATGAAATTTGGACTTCCCTGGCGGTCCAGTGGTGAAGACCCCATGGTTCTAACTTGGGGGTCGCGGGTTCAATACCTGGTTGGGGAACTAGGATCCTGCATGCCATGCGGTGCAGCCAAAAAAAAAAAGGATAACATCTGAGGGCATTATGTTATGTGAAATGAGCCAGACACAGAAAGACAAACATTGTAAGATCTCTCTTATATGTAGAATCTAAAAAAGTTGAACTCATGGAACCAGCGAGTAGAATATTGTTAGCCCAGGGCTGGGGTATGGCTATAGTTAATAATATTGTATTGTGTACTTGAAATGTGCTGAGAATAAAATTTGTGTTCTAATCTCCCCTCACCCCCCCAAAAGTTAGCTTTTTGAGGTGATGAATGTGTTAATGAGCTTGACTGTGGTGATCCTTTAACAATCTATATGTATATCAAATCATCACATTGTACACCTTACATATAGAGAAAATAAATGATTCACAAGGAATATGTAATGTCCAAAGCAGAATTTAGAAACAATAGAAAACCAATGGAAACAATTTTAAAAGTGGTAAAAATGTACCCCTAAAAAGTCAACATGTCTGGACAGGTTTACAGGGAATTTTAAAAACCAAATCTTCAGTAAAAAGACATACTGTATATTAACAAAAAATCCCGAGCATAGAGCATAGAAAATGGTTGAAAAGATTCCCTATTCTATGAGACTGGAAAACTCCCCAGATGAAGAAGGATAAAAAAAAAAAAAAAAAAACCCAGCCACTTAAGAACATAGAGGCAAAAGTCCCCAATAATGTGTTAACAAACTAGATCCAGCATTGCATTAAAAATATAATATGTCATAACTTGGACATAAATAAGATGATACATGTATGGTATTTACCATAGTTCCTTGTACATAATAAGTGATAAATTAAACTCAGGTATTAGCATCCTAATTATGAATGAATGGTTCTAAATCAGGGATAATTTTTAGATAGTTCACCATATTAACCATTATTAGAGAAACAAATCATTTGACTACCTCTATATTTGGCTAAATATTTGATAAAATTCAATTATCACTTCTGATTTTAAAAAATGATTCAATAGGTTTGAACAGGAGCAAAATTTTCAGTAAAGGACATTTACCAGAAACATACAATAAGCATTACATTTAATGGTATTGCATCATTATTAAGGACAGGAATGGGACAAGAATGCCCACTCTCATCATTATACTGGAAGTGATTAAAGAACAAATAAAAAGTTTTTTTAATGAATTAAAATTAATTAATACTGGAAAGAGGAGACAACATTTGCACACATCTGCATATTGAAGATATCCAAAAAAAGAAATTTAAAAATTTTGACAAATCAACAAAATATAAATAAATGTACAAGAATGAAGTGCTTTCCTATATATCAGCAGTAACTGATTAGAAATGAAAATGAAATTAGAAAATTAGAATTAGAAATGAAATTTTAAAGTAAAAAATATCCCATGCATTCAGCAACACAAAACATAAAATAATTAGGTATAAACCTTATAAGATATATGCAAGATACATAAAAAGAAAATTGCAAAATTATGAAATAAAAATGTATGCCATTAAGGGAGATAGTAATAAACAGACATTATGTGTCTAGAAGGAAAATTCAGTATTTAAAAAAGTTATCTCTCTTCCCACCAACTTGTAGAACATAACAAAAGCTCTGCCAGAGTTTTCATGGAAATTCAAGTGGAAGAGAAAATATACAAGAATAACCAAGGGAACATTTGACACAGAAGATTAATAAATAATATACTATTAAGCTAATAAATTATTGAAACCTTATAATACATGCACAGGGCTCAACAGATTAATTGAACAGAATGGTAAATTTTATAATAGACTCAGGGATTTGTGGTACTCTTACCTGTATCTGTGGTTAAAGTAGCATCCCAAATCAGTGGGGGAAACATGGACTACTTTTAACAACACTGTTGGAATAATTGACTATGAATTTGGAAAAACAAAATAAGACACCTAATTCATGCCATGACGTAAATAAAGTAGCTGTATTTAAGAGCCATTTTTTAAAAAAAAAATATAAGCATTAGGAAAAATTTAAGAAAATACATAAAAATATTTTGGAGAAGCGCATATAGTCTAGATACTTTTTATAAAACATTTGCAGAGAATTTTACCAAAAACTAAGAATAACTTCTAGAAGAAAGAAAAACCATTAATAAATGACAAATCACAAACTTCTGGAAAGCAACATTCATCAGGTTAGGGATTACTATATATAAATATATGAAGAGCTTCTAAAAATCAATAAGAAAAATGCAAATAATTGAAAAGAAAAATGGGCAAAGGATATTAAAAGGAAGTCCACATATTAAGAACAACATATGAAAAGATGTTCAACTTAAAAGGACATGTAAATTTAAGCCATAGTACTATATTTTGTTTTGTTTCTCTGGTTTGCAAAAACTAAAAAGACTAATAACATCCACTGATGACAAGAATGTGGAAAACCAAGCATTCTTGTACGCAGCAGGTGACAGGGTAGAGAAGCTTGGTGAAGCTTCCTGGGAGTGAAGTTGCCATTCTGTTTAAATGTAGAATGCATATACGTTTTGATGAGGAAATTTTGCTTCTAGGACTTTAAGCTTTAAAAAAAAAAAAAAAGCTTTTATATGCACATAAAGCTACATGCACAAGGATGCTTATTCCAGAACTTTTTATAAACAGAAATTTTAAGCATATAACAACATCCAAACAAAAGAAGAGCGAAGAGCATTTTGCTCACCATCCAAGTCCACTAAGATTAACCTGCTGCAGCCACTGACCAACAGTGCATTTGGTGCTTCACACAAAAAGATTAAGGAAATAATAGGATGAAGCACTCTGTGCTTCAGAGAGAAGAAATTAGAGACTAACAGGATGCTCTGTGCTTTGGACAGATAGGCCCTTGGATAGTTGTCTGCATTTTAGGAAGAATTTTAATGAACCCCACTTCTTGCATCTTCCCATACATAGGAAAACACTATAATCATTAACTTGAGATATCTGTTCTTTATGACTTAGCAGTGTTCTTTTATCAAGATGTATGCTTGACTGCATGTATTCCACAATAAAAATTACATGTAAACTAGGCTCCCCCTACTACTTTGGAGCAGTTTCTCAGAGCTATCTGAGAGGATGTCTCTTAGGCCATTGTCCTCAGTAAGACCCTGAATAAAACTTAACTCACAACTCTCATGTTGTGCATTTTTCTTTCAGTCAGCAGTTTTGGTGATCATGAAGAGACACAGAGCAGATTTCTCTCCTTTGCCTGACCTCTACCAGGATCTGGAGCCTTGGTGCCAGCAAGGGCCCCTTGTGCCAGTCCATATTCTCAGTGAGTCAAGATGGCTGGGTAAGTCTCTCCTGGTCTCAGATCTCCTGTCTTGGTTGACATTCCTGAGTTTTATTGGGTGGTTGTTAAACTCCTTGCTATGAGGTGTAGGTTTTTCTTGAATTTAGGTTCAAGAAGAGGTACTTGGGTTCCCCAGTTGAAAGACACTGGGATGACTTTGTTCAACTGAAAGACACTGAGAAGGCTTAGACTGGGTGATTAAGTGGGGAGCTAGCTTGGCATCCTTCCTTGAATTGACTACTTTAACAAGTAGCTTGTCAGAATAAAAGTAAAGATTCCATATGAGAGCTTTCAGCTCCAAAGATAAGGGACACAGATCCTCCAGGCCAGGTATGGCTTTCTCTGGCAACTGGGAAATTTACAAGAGTTGTTGAGTCGAGTCCTCATACTGTGCAGTGGTCCCACAGGGAAGGCCACTCATTAATTTAAAAACTCACTCATCTGGGGACACATATATAAGAATTGGCACACGCATATAAGAATTGGCCATCTAGTGCCCTGAGTGCCCTCGGTAGTTTTAGACTGCAGGAAGGAGAAACTGAGACACATAAAAGAGCTGAAATGACTCTAGGGTAACATCTAGAGGAGTTAAACTCACAAAAAGCACACCAGCCCACCACAGTTTTCAATAGTAATTTTACCCTGACCAAACAACCCTGAAATGGAAAACAAAGCCTTCAAATCAGAAGAAAGGGGCACTCTGACTAACACCACAGCTGTGTTTATGTACCTGTGGAGCTTATACTTGCATGTACTTAACTGGGAACTAAAGAAAATCTCACCCTGAAAATGGCCAAGATGGGGCTCTTTTGACATTCCAAAACTGGTTTTTGTGTACACAGAGAAAACCAGCTTAATAAAACCTCTTTTCAAAATTCTGACCCTAAGTGAACAAAAGTTCTTTTAGGAGAGCGTACAATTATCTCCCTGTGGCTTTGAGATATAAATGTTCTACCACATCCTCTCAGGAAACTCTTATCTAGACCATCTCCAATTCCTGAGACTGAGCAAGAAAAAAAGATAAGATAGGCTTTTAAAAAAACTCAAGTGAGTAACCTTAACTTATTCCAACTGTTATTATAAACTAGTGAATCAGGTATTGTAATACCTGATTCATGACTAAGTTTTAAAATGAAGGTATGAGATCTCTGATTGTGACTATCTATTTGTCTGTGTGTACATTATAGTTATATGTTTCTACATTTTGATGGTATTATGAAAATTAATTTGTAAAAGAGCGCTATTTAATTGGCTTAAAGAAAATTAAGCACTCATATATAGTCTCAAGAATATAATAGAAACTAACCGAAATGTTTTTTAAGATTGTGTTATGTAGGATAAATCTTTAGTGAATAAAAAGAAGTTTTCGTTTGTTGGTTTAATTAAATAGGCTATCTTTAGAGTTAACAACATTAAGTGTACTTTTATTGTACATAGGCTTACTAAACATCAAATAAGATCATGTTATCTTTGTTACAAAATTTGCCAAGAGGAAAAATAACTTGGTATAATGACATTTTTGTAAGTAAATTAAAATGCAAATGGAGCAAGAGTTTTTAAGTGAACTAACTCTCTAAAACATACCATGTTCTATGGTATGTCTACTTAAAAATAGTTTCTCCAAATATTTTTGGTAATTTAAAACTTTAGAGTTCTGCTAAATTAAATTAAATGATGGAAGTTTATTGAATATCCATATCATTTCCAAGTAAAATACTGAAACATTAATTGCTAAGTAAGTCTTAGTTTACCTACTTTTGTGTTCCTATTAGAAAAAAACTAAAGATGTTTGGGTTTATTGGACACATACCTTGTACTACTTTGAGGAAAGAAATTATGTGGTGAGAAAATGTGTGTTTGCAGAGGTTATGGAATATGTTCGTTAAGTCTGCCAATCAGGAAATGCTGTTGTGACAGTTTATGATTGCTTGCATCTTGGTTTTCACTAGAGACTGGGGTTTTTAAGGGTTGAGAATTTGGATTATGTAAATAAAACTACTAAAATTAATAAGGAAAGTATCTTTGTATGCAAGGAAACTTTTTAAAAGGGTATAAGGAATAGAAATGCATTTTGTTAAGGGAAAAGAAAATAATTTTATCCTAAAGAGAGGTTAAGAGAGAAAGAGAAAGAAAAAGGGAAAGCATAGGACAAAATCTGAAATTAAAAAAGGAAGTTGTAGAAGGTCTGTGGAAAAGAAACCCTGGCAAAGAGTTTAATGTGTGGTCAGGTCAAGTTAAAATGGACTTAATTGACTGAAACAATTCTAATATTAAAAGTAAGCTAGTGCAAAACTAGAATTTTATTTTCTCTCTGTTAAGAGGACAAAGTTCTCTTGGAATATTGATCTGTTTTTGATAAAAGATTGTAAAATTTTCTTTACCTTTTAAGTGATCTGTTGTAACTTTTCATGTTTGCCTTATAAAATCTTTTTGTCACTTTGGTTAAGTGAATAACTAAGTATTGTTTCTCAGAGACCTATGATCCTATTTGACCAAGTATTTTAAAACCTTTATCTTGGATAAACTTCCTCAAATAAAATTTTAAATGAATTTTTTTGACCTCTAACTAACTTTGAGATGTTTCAGAGGGCCCCTGAAATATCTTGGAGAGATATTAAACTAATGAGGCTTATTGGTATATTAAATTACATGAGAAACATTTTAAAATAACTGATGATAAACCTTCTTAGGTTATATTGTATGGTTAAATGTTATTAATATAAATATTCTAGAAATTTTATGAAATCCCTAAAATTCAGATATGTCCTAATATAATATTATCATTCATAATCCTAATTATTATCTTGAAATATATGTCACAGAAATAACCAACTTTCTTTGTCAATTATATTTTAATCAGGTTGCTAACCATGCCATTTAAAGTCTTTTGTCATTTATAGACGATTATTGTTTTATTCTTATACTTTTGCAAAAATGCTTCATCAAGAAGATTTATATATTTTTAAATTTATTTTTTTTAAATTATTTATTTATTTATTTATTTATTTATTTGCTTACTTGGCCACACTGCATGGCTTCCAGGATCTTAGTTCCCTGACCAGGGATCTAACCCTGGCCATGGCAGTGAAAGCCCTGAGTCCTAACCACTGGACCACCAGGGAAATTCCCAAGCAGATTTATAGGAATGACTTTTTTTAAACAACCACAGGTTTCTGATAACTTTCAGATCATGCTACTGAACTGGGTAAGAAATTAAAGAATGCTATTGAACAAACTGATGACTTCATAAAACTTAACAGAAGGTCAAAATAAACAAAAATTAATTACATAGGACTGAATGAATTGATGAATATGGTTATAAATTTTATGAATTTTGTCTAAAATGTTACTCAGTTAAAAAAAAAAGTTGCTTTCCAGATATAAGGAAACATTTCTCCTTACGCTAATTATGACTTACAACAATTTGGTAAATTAGACTTTTGTAAGCAGAATTGAAACATTTATCTTTTCTCTGTACCTGATCCTCCAGAATTAGAAACTCTTAGTGAGTATTCTTATTTTCATGGCAATATAGTTATTTGCGTATGTTCAATAAGAACCTGTTCTCCTGGTATGGACACCAAGGGAGAAAAGCAGCGGGGGGTGGGAGTGGTGGTGTGATGAATTGGGCAATTGGGATTGACATTTATACTCTGATGTGTATAAAACTGATGACTAATAAGGACATGTTGTATAAAAAAATAAATAAAATAAAATTCAAAATTCAATAAAAAACCCCAAAAAACTAAGGTACAGGTTTTAGTATCACAGTCTAGAAAGGAACTTCAGTAATCATCTAGTTCTATGATCATAATGATCATAACAATCTTGAATAGCAGTCAATATTATTTTTGACAATCTCTAGGCATTTATATATTATATATGTTCCTTCAGCCAGTTCTTGAGTTTTATCACCTAGTTGGTCAAAGGAGTTCTTTCTTTTTTTTTTTTTTTTAAATTGGGTGCTGTCTCAATTATCCTTTATTTGTAGTTTACCTTGAATTACTCTGGTAACCTATTGAGGTTTTTTTTTTTTTTTCTCCAATTCGCGCTGTCTCGGCACACGTACGTGTCACCAGCTCTTTTTTTTTTTTAAATTAATTAATTAATTTATTTTTTATTTATGGCTGTGTTGGGTCTTCGTTTCTGTGCGAGGGCTTTCTCTAGTTGTGGCAAGTGGGGGCCACTCCTCATCGCGGTGCGCGGGCCTCTCACTATCGCGGCCTCTCTTGTTGCGGAGCACAGGCTCCAGACGCACAGGCTCAGTAATTGTGGCTCGCGGGGCCAGCTGCTCCGTGGCATGTGGGATCTTCCCAGACCAGGGCTCGAACCTATGTGTCCGGCATTGGCAGGCGGACGCTCAACCACTGCGCCACCAGGGAAGCCCCGAGTTCTTTCTTATGTTGAAATGAAATGCCTTCTACTGGCAGAGACTATGTTGTAATTCATCTTTCTGCTTCTGCAATCTCCTATTTTGTTAGGCAACGAGGCAGTGGCCTGAATTGTGTTTTTATTGATTGAAACAATGCCTAAATAAATGCTTTAATTAAAATAAATAAATAAATAAATAAAAAATAAAGGGAGTCTCTTGTAGGCAAAAAAAAAAAAAAAAAAAGAAAAGAATCTGTTCTCCTATAAAGATGTTAAAAAAAAAAAAAGAACCTGTTCTCCTTATAACAGGACATAGATGGAAACATTGGCTATATTATCATGACTTTGACTCGAATGCCGTATTTGAGAACATACATAGAATCAGATATGACCAGACAGCTTTAAAGAACTAAGATGGACTTTATGGAGCCAAAAAAGCCTTTAGAAAAACAACCTGGTTTCTTACTTACAGGGTTCCCAGCAACCTTACCAGATGATTAAGAAAGGTCCCTTCCTGACAGGTGCAGGGATCTCAAGATATTCTGGGGAGCTTGAGAAGACAGGACTTCACTCAAATCTATAAGTATTACAGGTGAGTCTGATGACAAGTCCTTAGCATAAATTTCCTGACCTTGAGAGGCCTTTTAAAGTTCAACCTGAGATTCCTTATGGAAAGTTCCAGCAAAGCAAATTTAAAACAGCTTATATGATCAATTGCTTTTCTTGATATACTTATGTAAATAATCAGGCCAAGTTTATTGAAACCAGACTTATTCTGCAACCAAGTTAGCCTTAGTTTGGCTATATTTGGTGAAAATGAGGATCATTTTAGAGAGAAAAATTACATTTCAGTAATACACCTTTGTGGATATTAAGTTCTAGTGCTATTAATTCTCTTTAAGTTTTCATATGTATACCTCCTAAGACTCACTTCCTAGATGGCTCCTTGTTGCTATGTCACATTATTGCAAAATTTAATTGAATTATTGAAAAGACATTTTTAGGCTTGTTTCTGAAGTTTATCACTATAATCTCTCTTTGGATGAAGATCAGATGCCCCAAGAACTAGAACCAGGATAATATATACTGAAAAAGTTATCTTAAAGGACACTCTCCAGCCTAGGAAGAAAGGCCTGTATCAGGTACTTTTAACTAGCTCATACACAACATAACTAAAGGGAATTGACTCTTGGATTCATATTTCCTACTTAAAAAGGGCCTTGCACTGGACTGGTCTACAGAGAGGATTGTTAACCTCAAACTCACCTTAAAGCAATGCTCAAACATAGAAGAAGGATCTCCACAGCAGGACAAGGAAAAGGTGACATCAGAAGTAGATAGTTATCCCAAGATGCTGGACCAGACCAGTATGTTTATTTATAGTGTTTTCTCGACTTTTACATATGAATTATGACCTTATTAATGCTATTAGCTGTAATACTTGTATTCTGCTTATTTTCTTATATTACCCAATATGCAACTGAGTCTCTGCCAAAAATAATGATGGCTAAGTGACTTGAAATGATTAACCAGCTATATAATTCCATATAAGATTAAGATGGACTGTAATAGTATAAACTCTAGATATGGAAATAAACAACAGGGTGAATTTTTCCTGGATCATAACAGACTAGTAAGACAGGTGGTCCAGAGACCTTTATAGCTACGGTTAGACTGGCTCAGTTTGGTCATAACACATTGAGTGGTCTATCAACAAAATCCTTGCTTGACCTAAAAGTGAACCTTCCTAGTGCAGTGGGACAAATTGGTCATGAAATGCCTCCCAAACTTTGGTTGAATTTATGACCAAAAGGGGGGAATTGCAAGCAAAAGAACAGCAGTGAGGGCTTCCCTGGTGGCGCAGTGGTTAAGAGTCCGCCTGCCGATGCAGGGGACACGGGTTCGTGCCCCGGTCCGGGAAGATCCCACATGCCGCAGAGCGGCTGGGCCCGTGAGCCATGGCCACTGAGCCTGCACGTCCGGAGCCTGTGCTCCGCAACGGGAGAGGCCACAACAGTGAGAGGCCCGCGTACCGAAAAAAAAAACAAAACAAACAAAAAAAACAAAACAAACAAACAAAACAAAACAAAACAAAAAGAACAGCAGTGAGCATTTCTCTCTCCATCCAAGTCTACAAAGATTAACCCACTGCAGTTGCTGACCCACAGTGCTTTGGGTATTTCAGACAAAGATTAAGGTGATAACAGGATGGGATGAAGCACCCTGTGCTTCAGACAGAGGACATGAAAGACAATAACAGGATGCTCTGTGCTTTGTACAAACAGGCCCTTGAATAGTTGGATGCATTTCAGGAAGAATTTTAATGAGCCCCATTTCTTGCATCTTCCCATACATAGAAAAGTACTATAATCATCAACATGAGATGTCTGTTTTCTGAGACTAGCAGTAATCTTTTACCAAGATGTTTACTGACTGCATGTATTCCATAAGAAAAATCACATATAAACTAGCCTACCCAGGACCTCTCTGGAACAGTATCTCAGAGCTATCTGAGAGGTTGTCTCCTCGGCTACCATCCTCAGTAAGACCCTGAATAAAACTTAACTCACAACTCTCATGTTGTACGTTTTTCTTTCAGTCAAGCAACATCTACTCTGGAGTATGATGCAGTCGTTAAATAGAATGATGTAGACCTACATGAACCGACAAGAAAAGAAATACTGTTAAACAAGAAAAAGAAAACTATGTATAAATGGTTCTGTTGTTTAAAAAAATTTAAATGATATTTAAAGTGATAAATGCTTATACAAATATGTTTGCGTTTGCATAGAAAAGGGTCTGGAAATTGCATCCTGCCCGGCTGACAGTGATGAGTCCAGAGGCTGGGGATGGAGGGGTTCCTGATTGGTGTGTTGTTTGAAGCCCTCAGGCTGCTGTGAGGCTTGAGTGAGTGAACCCAGGTGAAGCACCAATCACAGAGCCCATTAGTTTTGCAAAAGGCAGGTTCTTTTTGAGGTTGAGGGTGAAGCTCAAAGTGCTGCACATTTTTAAGCCACGCTCTTCAATTCATTGACCTTGAGTGCTAACCACATCATCTTGAAGGGCTTACTGTACATCACTTCTACCCAGCTGCGGGAGCCCCAGGTCTGGGAATGGGGGCTGTGGGACACAGAGGACTGAGTCCCCCTTGGTGTAGCTCTGAGCCCTGGTATGACAAAGTTGATGCATGCCGACATTGGAACCTCACTTTCACTGGGAAAACCCCCAGAGGGTGGGAAATTAAGATGCTGCAGGCCTCCCAGCCCTGTCACCTTTAGTGGGGCATGTAATTAATGTGTAAGCTGTTCAAGCATGTTGTATTAATTGTGTCTCTAGCCAGTGCCCAATGTGACAAGATTAGCAGAGAGCACAGTTATTCGTCGGTGAGTTGTCACAGTTTAATTGCCCTTTAAATGCTTCAGAATACAGCAGAGGTTGAAGAAGGCAGGGACAGATTACCTTTGCTTACCTGAGAACCAGCCCGTGGAGGCACTGAGAAAACTAAGTGCAGCTTCCAAATAGTGAATCTCAAATGAAGGTGTATCAGCATGCATTGCTCTTCCCATCTTTGCCATGTTCTTCCTCTCACCCCTGACATCTATCTATTAATAATCATGGTAGCTACCATCAGTTGAGGGCTAACCATAGGCCAGTTTAGAAACAGCATCTCCTTTGAATTTTGGAATAACCCTGAGCCTTGGTTATTGTGTTATGCCCATTTTACAGATGATGAAACTGAAGTCTAGAAAAGTTAGGTAACTAGTCCAAGATCCTGTGGCAGATAACCAGAAAAACTGGGAATAAAACTGAGTCCAAAACTGTGTGCATACATGTGTATGTATGTGTGTGTATGGGGAGGGTTTGCTGGACTATTCTCCCATGTGTAAAATCCTCTCCATCTTCTAGGACCTAGTTTAAGTGTGACTCTCAGAAATGTCAGACCTCTTCAGAGAAGCTGTCCCCAATATCTCTGCATCCTAAAGAAGTTAACTATTGTCTAATATCCCACAGGTTAGTAGAATTCACTCTTGCATCTCCCTTTCATCAGTTTGCTCACACACAGGTCCAAGGTAGCCATCAGGTTGTTCAGGGACAGAAGTCTCTGTGTTGTGCCCTGGAATTGGCAAGCCCAGCTGGAGACCTGTCCCTGCTTCCCCCAAGCTCTCTGATGTATGCTCCCTTCACAACCAGCCAGCCAGGGAACTTGTCTCCTTACCAATACAAGGGCCCTGGATTTCTTTATTTGAAGCAAAATCTTCCTCCTGGAATCTTTTGCTTGCTCTTCTTTGCCCAAGCCTGTGGTCACTGTTTCTGGAAATGGATCTCTAATCTGTGTTCTTGAACTAAAGAAACTGGTAACTTCTAGCTAAATTTTCTTTTTAAAAAAATTTTTTATGGGAGTACAGTTGCTTTACAATGTTGTGTTAGTTTCTGCTGTACAGCAGAGTGAATCAGCTATACATATACATATGTCCCTTCTGTTTTGGATTCCCTTCCCATTTAGGTCACCACAGAGCACTGAGTAGAGTTCTCTGTGCTATACAGTAGGTTCTTATTAGTTATCTATTTTATGCATAGTAGTGTATATATCTCAATCCCAATCTCCCAGTGTATCCCATCCCTCCTTTCTCACCTTGGTATCCATACATTTGTTCGTATGTCTGTGTCTCTATTTCTGCTTTGCAAATAGATTCATCTGTACCAGTTTTCTAGATTCCATATATATGCATTAATATATGATATTTGTTTTTCTCTTTCTGACTTATTTCACCCTGTATGACAGTCTCTAGGGCCATCCTCCAGCTAAATATTTTGAAATAAAAAACTCTGCACTTTCCATTCTTGGGTAAATGGATTAGGGAGCCATTGCGATTCCCTCTCAAGCCTACTGGAAGAGAGGTATTAGGATAAAACTGACCGACTTGTTGATTACAGTGGCAAAGATAAGCAGAAACAGCTTACCTGGCCATATTGTATTGAAACCACCTCCTCACTCCTCCCTGTATACATGAATTATACCATATGACCTTTGCAGTTTCCCCCAACTAAACAGAGTCTATTTCTCCACCACTGACTCTGACGTCTTTTGGTTTGTTGCAAGCAGAGGCATGAAAAGCACGTGTGTAATTGGGCTTTGCTATTCTAGCGCTGCTGCCTCCACCCTGAAAACAGGCCTGGGATGGGGCCCCCGAAGGGCGAGGGACTTGGGGAGCAGAGAGTCCATGGTCGCCCTAGCCAGCTCATCCTAAATCACCTGACCGCCAGTCCTGGACCCTGGACGTGGGGCTGAACCACCTAGCTATTCCAGACATGGGAGAAATAAATGCTTCCCTTATTCACCCGGATGGTATTAAACCTTTTCCAAATAAAATCTGAAAAAAAACCCAAAAACGTGATATTACAGAAAACAGCATCTGTTTTAATTTTCAAGCGTTTGATTTCTTTTAATTTATTCATCTTCTCAAATCGTATTGATTTGGTAAAAAATGAAGCCTGTTCATTATGAAGAATGGAAATAATACAGAAAAAGAAAGTTTTAAAATGATCTCAGATCCAGCTGCTCTGCAACAGACATCTCAGCCCCAGGTGGCCCTCACCTCAGACATCTCTGTACCCATATCAACCATAAAAGGTGCAAGTATAGATAAACAAAGAAAGACTTTTCGATAAAGATGGGATTAGTGGGCTTCCCTGGTGGCGCAGTGGTTGAGAGTTCGCCTGCCGATGCAGGGGACACAGGTTCGTGCCCCGGTCCGGGAAGATCCCACGTGCCGCAGAGAAGCTAGGCCCGTGAGCCATGTCCGCTGAGCCTGCGCGTCCGGAGCCTGTGCTCCTCAACGGGAGAGGCCACAACAGTGAGAGGCCCGCGTACCGCAAAAAAAAAAAGGGTTTAGTGACACCTACTATTTTCAATATAAAAGTATTTTATTAACTTTTACTTTAATTTAAAAGAAAATGGGGTGGTATTTAAATGAAGGAAACTGCCTATCTTCAAATAAATGTTGCCTTGGCACAAAAGATATTATTTTGTAAAAGTGCCCTCTAAGATCAAGAACAAGGATGTGAAAAACATTAAGAGGTTGGCTTCTTTATGTTTTTAATTTCATGTTTCAATTTCAGAAACTTTTAATTATGCTCTTTATAAAAGATGAGGAAATCAGCATCCTTATACTTTCACATTTCTTGTGATTTTTGCTGGTGATATTTGCAAGGTTAGTAGCATTTGTATTCTATTATGTAACAATTATTCCCACCATTGTTTAGCCTTTTTCTGTATTTGAGTGGATTTGATACTCTGGAGCCCTTTTCCTAATAGCTTTCCCTCTCCTGGCTGAGTTTCTATTTGGTTTATTTGCTTGCTGGGCTGGATTTTATCACTGAGCCGTTCCAAGGTCTCATAGATGCTGGATTCTTAAATTCTTGCCGGTCAAGAATCATCTGTGGCCTTTGTAATCAAAAGGAAACTTGGGTGGGTAAACAATGTTTCCTTTCCCTCAGAACTCTTCAGTCCATACTCCATGTCCTCTGTTTTTGTTTTTTTTTCTTTTACCTGGTTGTTAAAAATTGTATGGTAAGGTATACATAATACAAAATGTACTTTTTAACTGTTTGTCATCTGATTTTAAGTGTTGCCCAGGTCTACCTGTCCTTTCTCTGTTCATGTTAGTGGGCTGGCTTTTTTTTTAATGTCTCATGAAAAGAGCCTACTTTTCGGTAGGGTTTACCCGTGACTATGATTCCTGGAAGCCAGCTTGGCTGGGTATAATCATCTTGGGTAATGTGTTCTTGCTCTCAGAATTTTCTCTCCATGCCATTTTCTTTTTTAAACTCTGGATGCTGCTGTGGGGCAGCCTGAGACCTGTCTGCATGGTCTGGTTCATCCCTGGCCAGCTCTCTCCCTTGCTTTCTATGCCTGAATGCGTGAAGTAAGCCTTTGCCCTTAGCGTTTATTAACTTAACCAGGAACTATTTCACTGGCATTCATTCTGCATTAAATTTTCCTGGAGCATAGAGTTTACCTTTTAGATTGGTTCCAGTCCATGTTCCCTTGTTCAGGAAAATTTTCTTCTTTACATATTTAAAAAGACATTCTATCCCCTTTTGTAAGGTTTCCAGTTCAGGGACACCAGTTAGTCATCTCTGGCTCTCCCTTGCCCGTCCTTCATTTCTATTGTTTTTTCCGTGATTGCTTTAATCTCTAGGTCTTTTCTTGGGCTTTCATAGCTGTCACCTCAAACCTGTCTTCTTCTACGTCAGTAACTGATTACCTATCTTGTTCCTTGCTGTTTTTGTTAATTTACTAGTTCTGTTAATAATGTTCTTTGGTGCTAGATTAAAAAAAACCACAACTCTTTTAAATCTATTCTCTGCTTTTTAATCTCATCTCTTAACTCATTCATATCTTTGTATAGATTTTCTCTGATGTGAAGGACTCATGGAAATATTTTTTGCCTTCAGGTTATATTTTCACTCAGACTGCTTTCTTCATCAGTCTTTGCAGGCTGTGTGCTATCTTCTTTCCATAATTTCCCCTGAAACATGTTCATCTAGTTACTCTGTCATTTCTGTCCGTCTGCCTTGTCCTTAACCTACATTTGCTCTAATATCATTGGTCAAATTTTCCTTGACAGCTATTCTACCGTCTCTGATATTATTGTCTTCCTTGCAGAGGCTCAGTTTCAGGGCTGAATTGTGTTTTATACACTTTTTCACCCTATTCCCTTGGTGGAATATTCTTGGAACATTCAGTGGGGAGCCCTCAGTGACAGGGAACCCTGGAGTGCTTCCCTCTCTCTGAGAGCCAGAAAGAAGCCAGGTGAGCCCCCTCCCCTCCCCTCCCCTCCCCTTCCCTTCCCTAGGGTTGATCTTTATATTTTCCATCTTGGTCTACTTACCCCATAGTCACCTTCTCTCCAAATGTGGGGGCTTTGAATTCTTGAAATTTTCTTTAACTTCTTTGTCCAGTGTGCCTCTGGCTGTGGGGAAGAGTGCCTTGCTGAGCATTTTAACTCTAATTTTTTTTTTTTTACATCTTTATTGGAGTATAATTGCTTTACAGTGGTGTGTTAGTTTCTGCTTTATAACAAAGTGCATCAGTTATACATATGCATATGTTCCCATATCCCTTCCCTCTTGCATCTCCCTCCCTCCCACCCTCCCTATCCCACCCCTCCAGGTGGTCACAAAGCACCGAGCTGATCTCCCTGTTTTAACTCAGCTTTCCTTTTTCAAGCTGTGGAATGAAGTACTCTTTCCCTTGTTTGTAAGCAGTTGGTGAGGATTTTGCTAACTTTTGCCCTTCTGTTGGAAGGAAGAAGATCTGTGGTGTGGCTTCACTCTCCCATCCTTATCCCGTTTATTTGACATCAAAGCCTGCAGCAGTCAGAACTGGGCCACACACAGTGTATATGTGGAAGCACCTGACATCCTTCAAGGACTGCATCCTCCTGCATTAACATATCAATTGGATCCATGCTCCCCACACCGCTGAGGATCTGGGGTTTTTTTCCTGCAAGATCAGAGACCCAGCGTCTTCATTTTGCACTATATAAAACTGCAGTTAGGAAATTAAGTTCCACATGAGGAGGAAAGATGTTAAGATCGCTTCTGATCACATGAGAATGCAGCAGACGTTCAGCATGAGAGAAAACTGGAGGCAGGAGGCTGGGCTCAAGCCTCATTCAGCACAGATCCGAAGCAGCAGCAGCCACAGGTCTGGGCCAGAGGAGAGATGGGTTGTCAGGCCCCAAACAGAACCCAAGTCCTGTGTGGGTGAGTGGTGAAGGGTGCCATCTGCTTATAACGTGTACATTTTGTGATCAGTACAAGTTGCTAAATTTAAGAAAAATGACTACAGCCGTGAAGCAGAAATTCACTATAAGTATTAATAGGCAGTGGTTGCTTTTATTATCTTGTTCTCCTTTATACTAATGCTCTGCCCCTCCCTTCTCCCAAAAGTGTGCCTAGAAAAGTACGGGATGCGGCAGAACATCCCAGGGCAGAATTCAGGCCCCACCTCTGGCTTGAACTTTACCTGTACACAGGGCAAGTCCTAAAAGAATCAGAGACCTACCTGAAACAGGAAGCAAGTAATAGCAACATCAACAATGGCACCATGATAACCCACCTCAATGAGCGATCGTCCACCAGGAGTCAGGAACCATGTTATGTGTTTTACAGACTTTGTTTCATATAAGTTTACCCCATGATACAGACAGAACATGGAAGAAAAAAAAGGCTACATATACAAAATCATACAACCAGAAAATGCCAGACTTAGAATTTTTCCCAAAGTATTTTGCTGAAACACAAATATATTGACTTTTCATTCTTTTCATTTGACCTTCAAAAGATATGAAAGGGACCAAGAACCTTTGGAGAGGACCCAAATCTACCCCCACTACTGGATAAATATAGAATCCCCAAAACCCTCTAAGAGTGAATAAATGGATGAAATCACTGGTTAGAAAAAATGCCATCATTCAAAATATGTTTCAGTTTGAAGCATTAAAGAAAATGTTCCACGACGCCAAGGCATTATCTCCTCCCCCAAACAAACAAAAAGTAGGAGAACATGCCAGAAATCTCAAGTTGAGAGACTACTGTACTCTGAAAATGCAACTGTTTTCAGATGGAAATACAATGAACTTATTTGAAAATACATTGTAGACAGTGAATAATAGATTAGATGTGGAAAACAAAACCAGACCCATGAATTAGAAGACAAATTACTAAAATTCTCCCAAAACTAAGGGAGAAGACGATGATGATGCAGATGAAGAGATAGGATACAGTCCCATGGGGTACCCTCAGGACATTCAGACTGTGTTAACAGAGAACTAATGAAACATTTTCCCTGAACTGAATAAAGACATCAGTGCAATACATCACCAAGGGCCCAACAAAATCAACTGAAAGAGATCCACAAAGAGGTATAAGTTAATGCAATAGATCAAGCTGGGGAAAGAGTGCCTACAAAGGGAAGACACAGTGGTGATATTAAAATGCACTGAGGTGGTTCCTGATGCTTGCTTGGGAAGTGTTTGCATCCATCAGAATCATGCAACACACTTTCTAAATATTTAGGGCTTTGCCCCAGACTTACTGTAGCAGATTTGCCAAGGGTTGGGTGCAGGAATCTCCATTCTTGTATATTCTGAGATTCACCTGGGCTTGGAAACCATAGCTGGCTGGATGCCAACAGACAGGGAGCACACAAACTTGTTGCTTACCAATCAGTATCCACTAACCAAAGGCTTCTTACACAATAACAAAAAACAGTTAAGAAATAAAGTGGGAAACAGTGTCAATTCAGGAAAAAATAAATCCCAGGAATGATGTCAACCTGAAATGTGCAAAACCTGTGGGATCAAACTATAATAGAGAAGAACAAAACTGACTCCATATTCGATCTGTTCCTTTTGCTTTAACCTTTGTGTTTTATTGCCTGTGCTTCGTCAGGCTGGCTCTGCATCTTTTCTAAAAAGAATGTTGCCTACAGCCTGAAATATACAGGATAGCCCATTCTCAAGGCTCTGACCTTTAAGAGTCCATTCATATAAAGGTAAAAAGTTGCAGAGCAAAGGATAACATTTGTCTTGCTGGAGGTTTACAGGAACATCGTGACCTGACCTACACAGACAGCTGCAAGAACAAAGGATCCCAACACCAAGAAGTTTGCAAGAACTAACCACGCCCCTCCCACGCCTGGGCTTTAAAAGAGCTTTGCTGAAACCCTTCGGGGAGTTCAGGGTTTTTTTTTGGGCACGAGCCACCTATTTCCTTGCATGGCCCTGCAATAAACCTTTCTCTGCTCCAAACTCTGATGTTTCTGTTTGTTTGGCACACGAAATACTTGCATTCGGTGACAAAACCAGAGATGCATAAATGACTGCTAACAGCAGCCCAGAGTGAGATTCTGGTTGGCAAAACTTAAACTTGTTTTTCAAATGGGATAGAAGAATTAACCATGTTAATATGTAAATATCTTGTCCAGACATGTGAGCATTCATGCCAAAAGTGTTACTAATCCCTTGTCTGTCAGCAATAGGAAGTTTGGTAAGAGGACAAGGGACAGACGTATTTCAAGCCTGAGGTAGAAGGAAGCTCTGAGTCCCTGACTGGGCTCATGAGGACCAGTGGGCCAAGCACAGGACAGAAAGGTCATGTCCTAAATTTCAGTCCTTACTCTCCAATAATCATGTATGAGATCTTTTGGAAAAAACTTGGCTATCTCTCCCTTGTTGTTGGGCTTTTTTAAAAGTGGATCATTTTTCTAATTACATAGTCAATACACTCAAACTAAAAACAAATACTCTTGAAAAACACAAAACATCACCATATGTCCACCAGTCCTATTTAATGTTGTGTGTGTTTCCTTGGTCACTTCTAGAGCCATGGGTGTGTGGAACCTGAAGAGGTGGTGTTTGACAGCTGTGCTTTACACTTGGCATTGGTCTGTGAACCTCTCCATGTCAACAGCCTTCTGCTGCAACAAGGATTGTATTGGCCGCATTCATGGTTGCTTTGTCATTTATCTGCTTAGTTTTGGCTATTTAGACTGTTTTCATTTCTTTAGTATCAAAAATAACTCACAGTGAATGTTTTTGAGCTTTGAAAGTCGCCACTTTTCCAATTTTTTCTTTTTATGGGAAGTACCTAGGAGCTGATTTGCTAAGTCACAGCATAAGCTCATCTTTAATAATATAATAATAAATATGTGCTACACGACTACAAGAATGGATGGGCAGGCCTCCTCACCTCTTCTTGCCTTGGCTTCTTCGTTTGTAGAGTGAGGGTCCATGACCTGAGCCTCCCCCTCAGAACTTCTTGATCACAGTCACTCATTCGGTCCACAGGTGGCAACACTGTGGTCCATATTGGCCGAGGTCCTGGATCCCTAGAGTTGATGCTCAGGACTGCTGACCAGAAGGAAGGCCCACTCCGATGGGAAGAGGGACAAGGAGAGAGACAAACTCTTGTGCTAGGGAGGGGGTCCTAGCTTTGGGAGGCTACAAACTGCTTCTACTCTGAGTGAGCCTTGAAGGTGAGGACGCTCTCTGAGAGTAAACCTGTCCCAACAGGAGGCATGCTCCAGCTGAAGGGGTCAGGCAGGATGCTCAAGGCCAACCTGCTCCAGACCCTGGGGGACGTTGGGTGGAGGAGGGGGAAATGAATCCTTGTCAGGTCTCCCCATGAGTGAATCCTAAACAGTCTCCCCAGACCACCCAGCGACTGTGCTGAGGGCCACTAGAACTGCCTTGTTGCAGGGCCCGTGCACCCCTCTCTCCAGGACCTCAAAACTCATGGTCAAATCCCTCTGGAAAGGTGTGGGAGCCTGGCGCTCTCTCCTGCCACCCCATAGCTTTCTCCTGCTTCCCTGACCCAAGTCCTCACTCTTAGGTTGACAGTCAACCTCTCAAGCCTGGGCCAACCCGGGGTTAGGGTTAGGGTTAGGGTTAGGGTTAGGGTTAGGGTTAGGGTTAGGGTTAGAGTGAAGGCAGCAGAGCTTCTCTGTAAATCAACAGAGGGAAGGAGATGCTGCCTCAGGAGCCTTTGAGGTGAGGCAGATCCCCCGTGTTCCTGAATCCCCCATTTCTCAGGACAAAGCTTCTCTGGAGGTGTGGCCATCAGTGGACCCCGTTAGGGAGATGCTTAGCAGAGCCTGGAGAGCAGAGGATGAGGCAGGCACTTCCCAAGTGTGCAGGCATCCAGGAGAGGGGAGGAGGCCAGGTTATTCAGGTAAATGGAGGAAACTAGCACCCTGTGGAGTCTGTGAAAATGAATAAAGAAACCCTCGTTTAGGGCTTCCCTGGTGGCGCAGTGGTTGAGAGTCTGCCTGCCGATGCAGGGGACACGGGTTCGTGCCCCGGTCCGGGAAGATCCCACATGCCGCGGAGCGGCTGGGCCCGTGAGCCATGGCCGCTGAGCCTGCGCGTCCGGAGCCTGTGCTCCGCAACGGGAGAGGCCACAACAGTGAGAGGCCTGCGTACCACAAAAAAAAAAAAAAAAAAGAAACCCTTATTTAAAGTGGAGTGGGGAAGCCCTGAAGCGGGGAGGTCTCACACAGGCATCAGCAGCAGATCACAGACCCCATCGGGAAGAAAGGTTTCCCCCGACCCAGAAACAACAAGCGGCCTACCACCTCCACAGTGCCCTCTTTTCCTCTAGAAAGCAAGCCCCTCTCCTCTGCCCTCTGGACTTGCCTATCGTTCACCATAGTTTCCTTGTCCTGAATTGCAATTCTCTGCTATTCCTGAATAAACTCATTTTGCTGGTAAAATAACTGGTCCTTTTTTTTTTTTTTTTTTTAAGGTCAACAAGTCTAAGGTGGGAACTGTGTGGAATGCGTTCAGTGAAAGGCAAGAGAAAGAGGGGACAGTGGTCTTGAACCAGCCTGGAAAGGAAGGACATGGCAGGACACAGGGAGGGGAGAGGATACACAGTGTGCTCCCTGGGACCCCACCCCATCTAGGGCAGGGACGGGCTGACAAGGGGGAAGAGGCCACAGGGCTGGTGAGGGGGTCTCTAGAAATCAGTGCTGACCATAGCACAGGGCCTCCTGCGGTCCTGCCCAGTGGGTCAGCTGTTGGGAGGGTGAGAAGGATGGCAGGACAGACTGGATTCTGGGAGTTTTCCTTTCAAATGTTGACAGAGCCAGACGGGAAGAGGTCCCACCTCAGCGTGGGACATTCCATACCTTCTTCTCCAGCCAGGATCTCCCAGGCATGACAAGTGCACAGCTTTCTCCTCGGCCTTCGAAATCACCTGGTGACCTACTAAAACACAAAGATGTCTTCCTCTAGAAGATGTTCAAATATAGTCCACGAGTTCCTGTCCAGTTCTCATGGGCCTCAGACTCTCCAGAGCCCCTGGCTTCCACAGCCTGTCTGTGCTCCATGGTTTCATAATGTAGGGTCTCTCCCCCTGACCCCCTTCAGGTCCTAGAGGCCTCCCACATCTAAGACAGTCACTTTGCAAATATGCTCAGTCCTGGAAGGTGAGACATCTTTTCTCCATAGGAGCTTTTAGCAAGGAATCCAAGACAGCATTCCTCCCATCTGCCACAGGATTCCTCAGGCAGGCAGCAGCGAAGCCACTAAACGTACCAGGAGAAATGCTCTAGTGAAGGGACTTTTCAAGTGCTTTGTCATATGTTCAGAACGATAGTACTCCAGCACCAAGGAGAGAAATACGGCAACCTAAAATCCCCTATTGCTCACTGTATTTCCATTCTTACTGTGGCGAAGAGACAGAGGAATGACCCTGACACAAAGGAGTTAAACCAGACACACCGGCACAGCCCACACCCCTGTGTCAGTTCATTGGCACCTGAACAAGTGTCAACGGTTTCACCCATGCCAACTTTTCCCTGTCTTTTCCCAAGACGTGGAATGCAGACATTCACAGGCACAGCTGAATCTCAGTTCCTGTGATAGACTATTTCTCGGTGAGGGGGCAGGTGGCTCAGCCCACACGTGCTGCAGGAAAATGCTCTCCACTGATGAGCCTGCTAAGATGGAAGCACTGATTTATGCATGTGTGCATGTCAGAGGGGCTAATGCAGTCAAGGTCCTGCAACTCCACGCAAGCCCTTGGCCTGCCAGCCCCTTGAGGCTGTGGGGGGGCAGTGAGCCCCTCCTCAGCTCCCCCGAGACCCAGCTTCTCCTCTCTGAAAATACACATGCACGTGCCTTTGTTCCTGCTCCCTCAGCAGGCTTAGTCATTCATTCATTCATTCATTCGTTCACTCACTCAACAAATACTAACTGCACGTCAAAAGCTTCAGCCAAGGTTCTACACACTGGGCATACAGTAGAGAGAGAAACAGATAAAAAACTCTGCCTTCTCTTCTACTGTGGAAACGTAGATAATAAAGATCAGTAAGTGAGAAGTATTTCGTTTTTTTTATCATGGTAAGTCCAAAGGAGAAAATCTACCAGAGAAATGGAAAAGTGACATTTTTATCCTCTTGCCTTCCTTATCTGTCTCCAAACCCAACCCATCCTTCAGGCTAGGCCACCCCCATCCTCACCCCACAGCTTTCCTGAGTGCTTTCCTAACCCTAACCCTAACCCTAACCTTAACCCTAACCCTAACCCTCTGAAGACTCTTTCTGAACTTGTTGTTCAGGGTTTCACATGTACCCAGTTAGGTCAGAAGATCTCACCCTCTCAAGGACTACAGCCTGCATTGATCAGGCACACCCACAAAGGCTCAAACGGTGCTGGGCCCAGTGGACTCAGGGGAGGCTCACAGATGATTGTGTGGAAA
Organism: Mesoplodon bidens; assembly: GCF_964165515.1. NCBI lineage: Eukaryota > Metazoa > Chordata > Mammalia > Artiodactyla > Ziphiidae > Mesoplodon > Mesoplodon bidens. The sequence goes on along the minus strand of NC_138165.1, from coordinate 208,442 downwards.
CCAGTGTGGATCTGTGTACAGGTCCTGGGGGTCTTGCCTATGGGGGATGCTTGGGTGCTCCATGCCATGCACGGAGGAGCCTAGAAAGAAGTACATGGAGAGAAGTAGCATGTTAGGCAATGCCCTTGGACATGCTTTCTGATTTCACCTTCACTTGCCCTGCTGAAGCAGGGACTATCCACAGTATCAGAAACTCGGAGAGGTTAAGATAGATGAGCCCATGGTAACAGAACTATTGAGTAGAAACTCTGAGAGTTGAAGGCCAGCGTGTCTGAACTCATTCTTTTTTTTTTTTTTTTTTGCGGTACACAGGCCTCTCACTGCTGTGGCCTCTGCCGTCGTGGAACACAGGCTCTGGATGCGCAGGCCCAGCAGCCATGGCTCACGGGCCCAGCTGCTCCACGGCACGTGGGATCCTCCCGGACCGGGGCACGAACCCATGTCCCCTGCATCGGCAGGCAGACTCTCAACCACTGCGCCACCAGGGAAGCCCTGAACTCATTCTTTGAGGCTAGAAAAATGAAGTTAGTCAGCCCTGAAACCAAATTACCTATCTGACAATTTTGTCTAGATCCATCTCTGTTCTAGTAGAACCTGAGCAAATTTAACATACTAAAACCAGTAACAATCACTGCATGATTTATAATAGAGCTAATAACTGAACAACAACAACATTAAAAAAGAGGCAGGAAAAGGGGCAAGATGGTTGGGTATACTGAGATTTGGCATTGAGCTCCAGTTATGCTGAAATGGAGAGCTGGGAGAAGAATGGCAATTAGACGTATTCTTTCTCACTCCCTGGGGTAGAATTGGGCCCATTAATGACACTCAAGAAGACATTCTTTTTGGACCTCTGCTACAGGATGGAATGACTGTCAGGAGGCTGGGCAGCTCCATGTGTTGAATGCAGAGAGAGAAAGGTGAGCTTTCCAATTTACACTGTGGGGTGTGGTGAGAACTCAGTGCATAAAAGCTACAATCTTTCTGAAACAAATTTTGGTGATACATGTGAAGAGCTTTAAAAAGCTCCTATCTTTTGGCTCAGCAATTTCTTTAGCAGGAATTTATCCTTAAACTAATTAATAATCTCAACAAATATAAAGGTGCTTCTTGACACAACGTGTAGAATAGGGAAAAATGGCAATAAACTAACTTTCCATTGTCCAGGAGATGGTGAGACACAGCACAAGAAACGTATTATGAAGACATGGAAATTATGTGTATAAAGAGTTTTTAATCATGGGGAAATCCTTACAATATAATGTGATGTGAAAAGAAGAACAGAAACATAATTGGATCACCCCCTCAGTGAAGCCTTCCCTGACCACCCAGACTAGGAATTGTCCTCTACACTTCTGCCTATTAGGACCCATCACAATTTTAATTCTATTTAATTAATTATGTGCACAATCATGTTTCTAAAGTCTTTTTTGCATTAGGATGAAAGCCTCAGGAGGATAGTTATAAGTCTGTTGTATTTGGTCAAGAACCAAGAACCAAGAACAGTGCTGGGCACATGGGAGCCATTCAATAACTACATACTGAATCACATGGAATCACGTAATATGTGACACTTTGTGCCTGACTTCTCTCACTTAGTATATTTTCATGGTTCCTTCATGTTATAGCAGATATTAATATTTCACTTCTTATTACTGAATAATATTCCATTGTATGGATATACCACATTTTGTTTATTCATTAATTAGTTGATGGAAATTTAGGTTGTTTCTACTTTTTGCCTATTATGAATAATGCTTTTATGAACATTTGTGTACAAGTTTTGTATGGACATATGTTTTCATTTCTCTTGAACATATGTCTAGGAGTAAAATTGCTGAGTTAAAAGGTAACTCTATGTTTAACAATTTTAGGAATTGCCAAAACTATCTTCCAAAGTGGCTTCACCATTTTACATTCCCACCATCACTGTGTGAAGGTTCCAATTTCTTTGCATCATCACCAACACTTGCTATTGTCAGTCTTTTTTATTTTAGCCACCTAGTGGGTATGAAGTGATATCTCGCTGTGGTTTTGATTCGCATATGCATAATAAATAATGATGTTTAACAATTTTCATGTGATTTTTGGTCATTTGTGTATCTTTTTTAGGTAAATATTCACTTAAATATTTTTCCTATTTTTAGTTGAATTATTTATCCTTCCATTGTTGAGTTGTAAAAATTCTGTACATACTCTGCTTACAAGTTCCTTATCAGATACATGATTTGCAAATATTTTCTATCGTTCTGTGGGTTGCCCTTTTCTTTTTCATTCTTTGAAGCTCAAATATTTAAAATTTTGGTGAAGTCCAATGTATTTATGTTTCCTTTTTTGCTGTGCTGTTTGTGTTGCATCACCTAGTCTAAGGTAAACAATATTTACTCCTGTGTTTTCTTCTAAAAAGTTGTATAGTTTTAGCTCTTACCTTTTAGGTCTGTGATCCAGTTTATTGAGGTATAGTTGATTTACAATACTACATAAGTTTCAAGTGTACAACATATTGATTCATGATTTTTAAAAGTTATACTTATTATTATAATTATATATTATATAATTATACTTATAATTATTATAAAATATTGGCTATGTTCCCTGTGCTGTACAGTATGTCCTTGTAGCTTATTTATTTTATACATAGTAGTTTGTACCTTTTCATCCCCACCTCTAGCTTGCCCCTCCCCCTTCCCTTTCCCTGCTGGTAACCACTAGTTTGTTCTCTATGTCTGTAAGTCTGCTCCTTTTTTGTTGTATTCACTAGTTTTATTTTTTAGATTCCACATATAAATGATATCATACAGTAGTTGTCTTTCTCTCTCTGCTTATTTCACTAAGCATAATACCCTCCAAGTCCATCCAGGTTGTTGAAAATGGCAAAATTTCATTTTTTTTTATGGCTGAGTAGGAGTCCATTGTATATGTACGCCACATGTTCTTTATGCATTCATGTATTGATGGGCAGTTAGGTTGCTTCCATATCTTGGCTATTATAAAGAGTGCTGCTATAAACATCGGGGTGTATGTATGTTTTCAAATTAGTGGTTTTTTTTTTTTTTTTTTTGATATCTACCCGGGAGTGGAATCGCTGGATCATATGGTAGTTTTATTTTTAGTTTTTTGAGAAATCTCCCCACTCTTTTCCATGGTGGCTGCATTAATTTACATTTCCACCAGCAGTGTAAAAGTGTCCCCTTTTCTCCACATCATTGTCAACATTTGTTATTTGTGATCTTTTTATGATGACCATTTTGACAGGTGTGAGGTGATATTTCATTGTGGTTTTGATTTGCATTTCTCTGATGATTAATGATGTTGAACATCTTTTCATGTGCCTGTAGGCCATCTGTATGTCTTCTTTGGAAAACTGTTTATTCAAATCTTCTGCCCATTTTTTAAATTGTGTTGTTGTACCCATTATTTATTTATTTTTAATTTTAATTTTATTTTATTTTATTTTTTTTGTGGTACGCAGGCCTCTCACTGTTGTGGCCTCTCCCGTTGCAGAGCACAGGCTCTGGACGCGCGGACTCAGCGGCCATGGCTCACGGGCCCAGCCGCTCCACGGCATGTGGGATCTTCCTGGACCGGGGCACGAACCCGTGTCCCCTGCATTGGCAGGCAGACTCCCAACCACTGCACCACCAGGGAAGCCCCTGTACCCATTTTTAAAATCAGGTTATTTGGGTTTTTTTGTTTTGTTTTGTTTTGGGTTTTTTTTTGTGGTATGCAGGCCTCTTACTGTTGTGCCCTCTCCCATTGCGGAGCACAGGCTCCAGATGCGCAGGCTCAGCGGCCATGGCTAATGGGCCCAGCCGCTCCGCGGCATGTGGGATCTTCCCAGACCGGGGCACGAACCTGTGTCCCCTGCACTGGCAGGCGGACCCTCAACCACCGCGCCAACAGGGAAGCCCCCAGGTTATTTGTTTTTTTGATGCTGAGTTGTGTGAGTCATATCATTTGCATATACTTTCTCCCATTCAGTAAGTTGTCTTTTCATTTTGTCAATGGTTTCCTTTGCTGTGCAAACGCTTTTAAGTTTAATTTGATCTCATTTGTTTATTTTTGCTTTTTTTCCCTTTGCCTTAGGACACAGATCCAAAAAATATATTGCTACAGTTTATGTCAAAGAGTGTTCTGCCTTTGTTTACTTCTAGGAGTTCTATGGTTTCAGGTCTTACATTTAGGTCTTTAATCCATTTTGAGTTTATTTTTGTATATGTGTGAGGCAGTGTTCTAGTCTCATTGTTGTACATGTATCTGTTCAGTTTTTCCAGCACCACTTATTGAAGGACTGTATTTACTCCCTTGTATATCCTTGCCTCCTTTGTTGTAGATTAATTGGCCATAAGTTTGTGGGTTTATTTCTCATCAGTAAAGGCAAATACACAGGATGATCTAGTTTTGAGTTAATCTTTGCCTATGGTATGAGGATATCCAGTTGTCCCAGCACAGTTGATTGAAGAAAATATTCTTTTTCCATTGAATGGTCTCGGCACCCTTGGCAAAATCAATTGACTGTAAATGTAAGGGTTAATTTCTGGACTCCCAGTTTGATTCCATTAACCTATATGTTCATTCTTATTCTAGTACTATGCTGTCCTGAATATTGTAGCTCTGTAGTGAGTTTTGAAATCAGGAAACATGAGTTATCCAGCCATGTCCTTCTTCAAGATTATCTTGGTTATTCTGAGTCCCTTCCATGTCCACATAAGTTTAGGATCAGCTTGTAAATTCCTGCAAAAAATTCGACTTGGGAGTTTGATAAGGAGTGCATTGAATCTGCAGATTGGTTTGAAGAACGTTGCCATCTCAATAATATTAAGTCTTTCAATCCATGAACGTGGGATGCCTTTCCATTTATTTAGATTTCATTTAATTACTTTCAGCAATGCTTTGTAGTTTTAATATACAAGTCTTGCACTTCTGTTAACTCTCTTAAGTATTCCTTTTGATGTTACTGTAAGTGCAATTATTTTCTTAACTTCATTTTCAGATTGTTCATTGCTAGTGTATAGAAGTGCAACTTATCATTGTGTTTTGAACTTGTAGCCTCCCATATTGCTAAACTAATTTATTAGTTCTAATAGTTTTTTGGCTTGTATGATTCCCTTAGGTTTTCTACATAAAATATCATGTCATATGCAAATAGAAGTAGTTTTACTTCTTTATTTTCAATTTGGATGCCTTTTATTTCCCCTTCTTGCCTAATTGCCATGACTAGGACCTCCAGTACAATGCTGAATATAATTGACAGAAGTCATCTTTGTCTTGTTCCTGATTTTAGGGGAGAAGCATTCAGTGTTTCATCATTAGTATGACGTTAGCTGTGGGGTTTTTTTATAATGACTTTTATCAGGTTGAGGAAGTTCCCCTTTATTACTTGTTTGTGGGGTGTTTTATCACAAAGTTCTGTTGGATTTTGTCAAATGCTTTATCTGCTTCTGTTGAGATGATCATTTGGTTTTGTCCTTTATTCTATTAATATGGTGCATTACATTTATCATTTATTATATGTTAGGCCAACTTTTCACTCTTGGGATAAATCCCACTTTGTCATGGTGTATAGTCTTTTTAATATATTTTTGTATTTGGTTTGCTAATATTTTGTTAAGGATATTTTCACATACATTCATGAGATATTGATCTGTAGTTTTCTTTTCTTGTAATATCTTTGTCTGGTTTCAGAACCATGGTAATATTAGCTTCATCAGATGAATTGGAAAGTGTTCCCTCTTCTATATTTTGGAAGAGTTTATGAAATATTGCTACTACTCCTTCTTTAAACATTTGCTACAATTCATAAGTGAAGCCATCTGAGCCTAAGATTTTGTTTGTGCAAAATTTTAAATGTGCTAATTTGATTTCTTTACTTCTATAGTGAGACTACCTATTTCCTCTTGAGTCAGTTTCTGGAGTTTTGTCTTTTGTGGAAGCTGCTTGTTTCATGTAGGTTTTATAATTTTTTGATATACAATTGTTTATAATACTCACTTGTAATTTTTTCTGTAAAGTCTTGATTTTAGTTATTTAAATCTTCCCTCTTTTTTTTACTTGATCAATCTAGCTAAAGGTTTGCCAATAATGTTGAACTTTTAAAAGAAATACCTTTGGGTTTCATTGATTTTCTTTATTGTTTTTCTACTCTCTACTTCATTTATTTACATTCTGATTTTTATGTCCTTTTTCCTGTTTACTTTGTATTTAGTTTGCTTTCCTTTATCTAGCTTCTTAAGGCAGAAGCTTAGATTATTGATTTGAGGTATTTCTTTCTTTAAAATATGTGAATATTTAAAAAACATAGCTATACATTTTCTTGGGAATGCTGCTTTTTCTGCATCCCATAAACTTTGGTATGTTGTGTTTCTATTTTTCATTCATCTCAAAGTATTTTCCAATTCCACTGTGATTTCTTCTTTGACCCATTGATTATTAAGAGTGTGTTGTTTAATTTCCACATAGTTATGAATTTCCATCAATTTTTTAAATTATTATTTTATTAAATTATTAATTTCTAATTTAATTCCATTGTGCTTGAAGAACATATTTGGTATTATTTCAATCCTTTAGAATTTGTTCTGTTGTCTCGCATATGACCTACCCTGGAGAATGTTCCATGAGTACCTGAAAAGAATGTGTGTTCAAATGTTTTTGGGTGGGATGATTTATAAATGTTGGTTAATAGTGTTGTTCAAGCTTCCTTATTGACCTTTCACCTACTTGCTCTATCCATTATTATAATGGGGTATTGAAGTCTCCAAGTATTATTTTTGAGTTATCAATGTCTGCCTTCATTTTGTCAGTTTTGCTTCATGTATATTGGGGCTCTGTGGGCATAGGGGTGCGCTCTCACCTTGAGTGGATGCCAGGGTGTACTCTCACTTTGGTGATTTTCAACTTTGCCTTAGCCTTTACTTCCTGCTTGTGCAGGTCCTTAGGTTTAGCCAGAGGTGAGAGAATAGTATATAGTCAGGTCTTTCCTGAGTATGCACAATGCCCTGTATATGTGCATGTCCTTCCAGATCCCCAGGAATATGTTCAAGCTTTTCAGAGCTCCCATGAGCATCTTTTTTCCCATATCTTTCAGTTTAACCTTTTGGCCAGACTCTTATTTTCCCTAACAGACATCACTCTCTCAGTGATAATGTTAAACAATTGCCACTAATTGTTTTCAACAAATGCTTTGAAGATAGGGTTCTTTACGCAGAGTGAGCTCTGAGTCAGGTCAAATAATGATAGGCCCTGTAAAGGGGGGTCCTCCAGGGAGCAGCTGGATGTGTCATAGTGACAGTCCTCTACAGATGGGACTTTCTAAGTTTCCTCAGATTCTGGCCTCCTTTACTTGCTATTACAATGCTGGCTTTAACAGCTACTCTTATTGCAAGACCGCTGGTTTTCAAGATGACTGTCGAGGTGGAGACAGGGTGATGGGAATAAGACAAATTGAAACACCACACAGCTCACTGTTCTTACTAACACTCAGTCATTTTTTCTTGAATAAATGCTCCTTGGATTGTTGTAAGCCTTTGATTAATTTTTAGAGTTCTGAAAAATTTGATTTTGCATGTTCTTATTGCTTTTATGAAGGAGTGGATTTTTGGCAGACCTTCTCTGCAATTCTGGAAGTTTCCTATATCAATTTTATATAAATATTGTTAGGTATTAAGATATTATTCTAGGAAAATCTTCCAGGTCTCTGAAGTTAAGCATCCACTGCTGCTAAAGAAAGGTCAGTTTTCCGTCTCTTTCTGCCCCTAGAGTCAGATGATTGGTTGTCTAAACTTAGAGATCTTGCTGGACCCCTGGACTTGCAGGTTTACTGTTAAAGGTGCTGTAGTAGGGCAAGAAAGACCGGTGCTGGGTGAAAAAGAAGGACAAATAGGAGGAAGGGGAGGAGAAGGAAGAAGTGGAAGAGGAGAAATAGGAGAAAGGAACCATACATCTGTATTGGATTGTGGAAATAATTTATGAAGGTTAGTTACGGAAGGATTAGATGATACAAACTGCAGAAAGGAATCTGGAAACCATTGTGTCCTATATAAGTAATAGGACTGACTTTATTAATGTTTTGTTTAGTCTTAACAGGAAGCCCAGGGATCTATAGGCAAGAATTTGTGGGGACACTGAAGAAGGGAGCCGTCCTGAACAAGCCAACATGATAATTATTCTCCACGTAGAGAGAGTTTTAGGAGAGATTAACAAGGTCCCGTTGAAGCAACAAAGAATACACATCCATGTGATAGAAAGAAAGCCTGCAACACCCTCAGGTCTCATATTGGTTTGATTCCTTCTTTTACTGTGCAGATGCCACATTCCTTGTTTGATGAGGATTCAGAGGGGGCAGCAATCCTCCTAAAGGAAGCCTGACAAAGGTGTGGTCATCGAGGCTATAGTGTGGCTGGGATTAGAGCAGAGGGTGCAGGAGAGTGGGCAGGATGCTGGGTCTGGGGCAGGGGGCATGTTACAGGAGCTCTGCACTGAGCCCTGAAGGCCAAGGAGGAGTTCCTGAGATGAAGCTGGCTGAGAGCACACTAAGACAGGGGAGCAGCATATGCCTGGGAGGCTTGAGACATGCACATTCCACCGGTGACAGGACACAGGGTTTGACAAGGTTCCTGGAAACCACACTGCAAAAACACAAGGTGCTATGCTAGGGATTCAGTTAGCAGAGAGGAGCCACACGGCTGAATTTACTCTGCCCATCGTTCAGCGGGGCACTCAGGCAGAAATGTCCAGCAGGCCCTGAGAGAACGTGTGCTGAAGATAGAGATCTGGGGTTTATCTGCCAGCAGGTGCTTGGAGCCAAGGAGAGGGAGGCAGGGTGATGATGAACTTGCCCAGGGAGACTGTGTACAGTGAGAGAAGGCTTTATCCCAAAAGAATTCATGAAAGTCAGCTCCAAGCTTCCTGGCCTGCCAATGAGGACGAGAGGCTAAGTTTGTGAGGTCTGTACTTGTGCTGTCCTTTCTGCCTCCAGCGTCATCTCTCTGCAACCTTTCCACCCTCCCCCGTCTTTGATACCTCTTAGCATCCTTTAACAGCAGCCCTGGAAACTTACCCTGAACTTGGCTCCCAACAGATAAGAGACTCCTGCTGGCGAGCTCCCTGTGGGCCCATTGAGTACACCTCCACTTCAGGGCCACCCCTCTGAGCTGTGACTCCCTTGCTGGAAGGAGCTCTGGGGCTGAGCAGAGTGCCCACCTAGGGCAGGTGACTGGGACTGTTTGAGTTGGATATTTGCCACCAGTAACATTAGGCAAGAAACACATAAGCCGTCAAACACAACTTTTCTTTCATGTCTACATTGCAGAATTTGTGTTAAGTAGATTCATGAAGGGATGGGTGCAAATACATTTTAGACACACCAAGGTAAGGGAGTGGGAAGGGATACTTGTTGAGGACCTATAATGATGCAGCCGCTGATTCAGTCTTAGTGGCTTGATCCAGGACCTGATATATAATTTGCAAGGCCCAGTGCAAAATGACAGCAGGGTTCCTTGTTCAGAAATTGTTAATAATTTCAAAATCGAGAGAGCAGAGGATTAGGCCACGCAGGAGGCCTTTCTGAGCACTGGTCTGTATGCAGGCCCTGACTTAACTCTACAGCAACCCTGAAACAAGGACACAGTTGTCTTTATTTTATGGACTCAGAGAGGGTGAGCAACTTGGCCAAGGTTTCTCAGCAAATGAACTATGTAGCCAGGAATAGGGATTCTAACTCCAAAGCCCTCAATTTTCTGAAAACTCTGTGTGATGAATATTTTTATAAATTGTATTAGTTTGGACCGTATGAAATTGCCATTTCTGGAGATTAAAAGATGGCAGATTATTGGCAATTTCATACGGTCCAGTGTGATACATTTCCTTCACTCACACTCGTCTTTGTCCCTTACATAAGTCAGGATAATCCAACTTGGTTACTTAACGTGAAGCCCATGAGGCTGCTGGTCTGACCATTCCACTTGTGGCACAACTTGGTGGCCCTCTGTCCTAGCACGTGGTGGTGGTGGTCCCTCAGCCATGGCTGTGGTCCCGGAATTATGTGTGATTGTTGGGGGTGCAGGAGGCTGGGTCCCCATCCCTGTCAGATCCCCAAAGCATGTCCAGAGTGAGTCCCATCTGGGCTCAGCTGAAACCGGACCAGGGACCAGCATTGTGGCTTCTGGGAAGAATATGTTTCCAGCAAAGTGTCTGGTATATAGTAAATGCTTAGAAAATGTAGAATGTTTCTGATCCATGAATTAAAAGCCTCAAGGAAAGAATCAGGTGAGATGTTCCTTGAATACACTGCTGAAATATCTGTCAATCAGCAATCTAGAAATTATAGAAAGCAATCTGGCAATATGTACCCAATATGTATTAAGCTTCTCCCTGTACAGTTCTGAGAAATTAATGTGAAATGAGGACAAAGTTTTAAGAATACATGTGTGTCTTGGGGTGCTGTTTGTAATAGTGAAAATAGCAAACAGACCAGATGCCCATTAATAGATGAACAGCCGAGGAAATGAGGGCACATCCATTTGACGGAACATTTTGCAACATACGTTATAAGATTACTACTTGCTATTTGATAAGGTGGGAAAATGCTTGTATAATGTTTTCAGGAAAAAAGCAGAATAAAATAGAATGTGAAGAATTGAGTAACGTTATTATAAGGTAAAAACAAAATCTTAAAACTTGTGAAAGATAAGGGAACGAAGAGGATTTATGAAAGATCAGCAGTGCTAGTGACTGGGCATTGGGATTGTGGGTGATGTTCTTCCTCGACTTTTACATTTTCTGATTTTCTAAATCTCTACAATGAGAGTGGAAGTCCGTGTACTGGGGAAGGACCTGGGCTCTGTTTGTTCCTCCGTTCTGAGCCTCCTCTGCCCCCACAGTGGCCTCCACCGGCCAACCTTCTGCTTATCTCTCCCCAAGACCTGGACCTGGACTCTCCCTGGGCCTGGGTCCCATCTGCCCAGGTGAGGACACGGCGTCCCTACCCAGGTGCTTGGCTCTAATTAGCACACCTGGCTCTGACCCACAGCTGCTCTGACTCTAGACACTGGTCATCCTCGCCCCGGGTCCTGGCCAGCTTTCCATTGCTGCAGCACTCCCAGTCTTCACTTCAGGCTACAATCCAGCCGTAACAATCCAATTCCCCAGTTCAGTCCTGCAGGGATGAGATAGAACAGGAGTGCCCAGACGGAGATAAGATATTATGAGGAAACTGCTGACTTAAGGAGAAAATGGATGAGTTCAGATGGGAAATGTTAAGCTTGTTATAGTTTTGAAACAGAAAAACAAGTTTTGTCACCAGCTTTTAAAGCCATAAATGGAATGCAGCCACACAGAATGAGGGGAAAGTCTGGACTTGCCAGCTGTGACCTAAGGGGAATTAACAAACTGCTCTCAGACCCATTTCCTCATCTTTAAATGGTGGTAATTATTCCTAATGTGCATAGTTTCTGTAATGAATAGAAATAACAGTGTCTTCTGGATGAACTTGCCTTTCTCTCTCAGGCAGGCTCCCATGGCCTCTGGATGACCCCTGTGCCAAAGCACAAGCCCCCAAGGTCATGGGAACTGAGAATGGAACGTTTCTGTCACTCCGATGGTAAAGCTCAGTCTTTCAAATCAGTTAGGTGATCCCCGCCCCCTCCCAATTCCTCGGCAGATAGAAGGTGTCCCCATTTCCTTGCCTCCATGCACACCTGTTGTCCCAGCAGAGTTATTTATTTATTTATTTATCTTGCGGTACGCGGGCCTCTCACTGTCGTGGCCTCTCCCGTTGTGGAGCACAGGCTCCGGACGCGCAGGCTCAGCGGCCATGGCTCACGGGCCCAGCCGCTCCGCGGCATGTGGGATCTTCCCGGACTGGGGCACGAACCCGTGTCCCCTGCATCGGCAGGCGGACTCTCAACCACTGCGCCACCAGGGAAGCCCCCAGCAGAGTTATTAACAGCACCTTTGTTTATTCTAACAGTGTTCCAGTTTGGACAGTGACGAACATGGTCACCCTACCTAAAATCTACAAGGCAGTAGAGATCAGGGTCCCTTCTGAAGCACGGCTGATGGTGAATTCAGCTACATCGGCAACAGGCCATGTCACTTTGTCGTGGAGATAGTCTGGGGGCTGTGTACATCCTGGGGCTTGTGGCTTATGGCTCCTGCCCCGACAGCACTGTGGGCTGCCTGTGTGTCTCATCTGACTCCCTGTAATGGTGCAAAATGTGAGCAGGCTCGAGGCTACCCTGGAGGTGGGAGGGAGCCCCCAGGTGTCTTGGCTGAGCAGGGATGGGGGGAGACCTGGTGGTTGGGGGTTATAATTATAGCGAGTCCTAGCTCTGGAGGCCCATCTGCTGTGAAAGGAAATGTGGCTTCCTCAAGCTGCCGACACTCTCTGCTCCCCCAGCTGCGCCCCTGGTGGCCTGTGCAGTGTGGGGCAGCCCTGCTGGTCCTGTGTGACTAGAGCACGTCCTGTCAAGGGAAGAAGATGCCACAGGGGCTCTGGTTTCCACTCCACGCAGAAAGTAGGGTCTGGACGCCTCACCAGAGCCCCGCCTCAGGCAGAATCACTGACAGTTAGGTGTTGGGTCCATAAACCAGAGCCCCGAGGAGAGTGGGGAGAAAGGAGCATGTGGGGTGCAATGAAGAAGCCACAAGAAGAGCAGCTGTGGGAAGGGGGGCAGTGACAGGCTGGGATGAGGGCCCCGCGGAGGATGCTTCTGTAGAGTGCGTTGCTCTGGGCCCTGCTATGCTCCCCACAAAGGGACTGAGGGGACAGGCCCAAAGGGTGTGGCCCGTGCACTGGGGACACATTGGAGTGGACTCTGGGCCAGAGCACCCTTGGCACGTTTTGGGAGGGTGCCAGAGGCCTCCTGACCTGAGCCCCCTTGACTTAGAGCGGCGGGGGTCCACGCACCCAGGGACGTTGCTGCCCAAGTACTCTGGCCTCTGTGTGCTGGCAGGTGGGGTCTCCCCTGTGCCGCTGCCCTGAAAGGGACCCCAGAAGGCCCATTTCCTCTGTACACCTGATAGAGGATCCATATATGAAAAAAACGGCATTTTCCCCTCCTGTGTAGGGAGAAACCCAGTTCTTCCCAACTGGGTTTCTCCTGAGTCTCCATCACGCCTCCCACAGGACACTTCACTTCTGGTCAGCAAGCAATTCTCCAGGGTACCAGCAAGCAGGGCGTCCTGCCGTATAACTCAATTCTGGCACTATCTACCTGGAGAAAGTGTCAGATCCCACAGGATAAGGACTCAGTCTATAAGACGGTCCCCTCCTCCACTTAGGATGCCAGTTGAAAGCCCAGGTGGTCACCTGTGCTTCTGACCAACTGGCTACAGATTGGAGGTCCCAGTGAACCATCACCAACCCCCCACCCTAGGTTTGATTAATTTGCTAGAGTGGCTCCCAGAACTCAGGGCAATACTTGCTTATGTTGAGCAGTTTATTAAAGGATAAGATAAAGGCCACAAGGTAGAGATGCACAGGGTCAGGTGCTGGGGGAAAGGACCCAGAAATCCTGAATCCCTTACTATTGGGATTTTATGGAAACTTCCTCCATGATCAATTACCATCTCCATTTCCTGAGCTTCTCTTCTCTCTGGAGGACGGGGGTAGGTGGGGCTGAAACTTCTAAGCTTCTAATCATGTCTTGGTCTTTCTGGCCAGCCACCACTCAGGGTCTACCCAGAGTCGCCTCATAATAACTAAAGGTGGTCCCAGTGCTCTTGTCACTTAGGAATTTACAAAGGTTGTAGAAGCCCTGTGTCAGGGCTGAGGTCAAAGACAAATTTTAGAACAAGAGATGGTCCCCATCCTCTTATCATTTAGGAAATTACAAGGGTTTTAGGAGCTCGATGCCAAGAACTAGGGGCAGAGACCAGTATATATTTTTTTCTGTTATCTCACAGAATCTATGATTGATGAGACCCTGGAGATGGGAACCAGCCCCACGGACTGCATCTGGTGCAGGAGGTTTCTCGGTGAGGCGGGAGTTCCAGCTGGAAAGTGCCGTGTCTCTCGCACTGTGGGTGACACTTGCCCTTTCTTGCTGGGGACCAGGTCCCTCTTCTGGGGACACAGTTCACGATGGCATCTCTTGCTGGGCACAGGAGGGGAGGTTCTGCTCTAAGCATGCAGCCTGGAGCATCTGGGTTGTCCTCACCGCTTGCTTGACATCCACGCTCGGCCACTGATGGGTGCACAGTTAGAACTGGGGTTATGGTTCTAGGTCACGGAGGGGTGAGCCACTGCAGAAGGAAAAACTAGAAATGAGGGTGTACATGCTGACACCCAGACCAGGCCCGAGGATGGAAGGACAGAATTCAGTGTGCGCAGGGCCAGCCCGGTCTTCTCTCCACTGTGTGTGTGCTGGGTGAGCTCCTACCAGCTCATGGTTCCCAGAAAATGCTCTCGAAACTTCCCTTCCTTCTCCTCATAGGAAGTGTCATCCTAGTCATGCTAGTGCCCAGAGAAAAGTCCTTTCCAGCTCAGACCAGAGCAGGTGAGGGCCTGTCTTGCCTTGCTCAGAGAAGCCCCAGGGGGGTGTTCCCTCTGACCCAGGAGGACATTTGCAAATGTACAGTGTGTGCCCAGGAGTCTTGGCATTGCCACGTCCATTAGAAGAGCGAGGCCTGACAGTCTACCTCCCCTAGACCTGGGCCTCCTCCTGGGTTTGCAGGCCCATTCAAGGCACTGGCCCCCACCAGGCATCTGAGCCTAGGAGCACGCCCTCTCTTCACCCCATCTGCTGAAACACTTTCTTGTCAGTGCTAACATCTACCTGTGCATTCCCACAGCAGCCAGTACTGCCTGGTTAGGGTCCTCGCCATCCTGCACCACCTGCCCCCAGGGACATATCTGCACCGAATCCACTCTACACATGGTTTCCAGACAATCTTTGCAAAACCTGCATCTAACCACGTCGCTGCCCAGTGGGAGACCCTGGTGGGGTTTGCCTGGCTTGAGGGCTCATCTCCCAGCTCCCACACTAAGGGGTGGGTCACAAGCCCTCCGTCCTACGTCCCATCTTCTAGCCCAGTGCTGGGGTCCTGCACAGCAAGGCTCTGTGTTTGCCATGTGCACCGATGGGTGAGTGGTTGGCACCCTGTGCTGTCTGAGGGCATCAGCACATGCACATCTGTTCATGTAAAAACTCACAGTCCCCCTTAATTAGGTGACTCAGGATCGTACCTATGCAGCTGCTGTCCAGGCCTCGCCCTCGCTCCGGCCAAGCTGGCTCCTGTGGGCTTGGGAAGCTCCATTTTCTGCAGGTGCAGGAGAGGATGTTTGCTCACAGGCCCTGAAAGAAAACCCAGCCAAGTGTCTGGGCAGGAGATCGATGGGATCTGTCTGACCTGGGACAGATGCGGACCCATGTGCTTGCCGAGCTGCCATTGGGTGGGCGCCTCTCTTCAGGCTGAGCAGACAGATAGCCCAGAGCCGGCCCTCCGGGCTCCTGTGCTCAGGCTGCCTGGCCTCCTCTGTGCCTGTGCTCCTGCATCAGGGCTCCTGCCCACCCTTGTCCTCAGACCAGACCCATGCATGCCTCTGCCCTCCAAATCCACCCTTTTCATAAATCCAGCGGGGGCCTCGTGTCCTCCCTGGAAGCCCCTTCTCATACACTGGAACTCTCCCTCCTCTGAGCTCCCAGAGTCTGGGCTGAGCTTCTTCTGTGCACCAGGCATCTGCGTTTTCCTTCCCTCTTCCCTGAGTTTCTTCCTCCATCCTCTCCTTCAGTCAGCGAGTGCCTGCTCTGTGTGCGATGCTGAAAATACAGACGTGGAAAAGGTAGCCCCCCACTCCCACCTCTGCTAACTGAGAGCTGTGACGACACAGAGGCGGAGTCCCCACCGGGGCCCGTGGCACGGGAATGGCCAGGAAAGCTTCTGGATGGAGGGAGGGTCAAGCGTCACATCTTGAATGAACAAAGGGCACTGGGTAGTCAAGGAAGGAGCATGTGGAAGGGCTTTGTTGTCAATGGGCAAGAAGGCATCTGAGATGGGAAGGCACCTGACTCAGTGAAACGTCATGCTGACCACGGCAGCAGAGGGCAGAGTCTCTGGGAGTGTGACCACCCGATCTCGGTGCTGAGCATCTGTGTGTCACACTTGGGTTGCTCAGGGTGCCAGGCACATCACAGCAAAAACTGCTGGATGGGCAGGGAGTCACTTTCTGGCTCTGGAGGGCCGATTGCCCACTTACCCCAGGATGCATCCTGCATACTTTTTCAGGTTCAAAATAACTTGTTTTCATGTTGCAGGGAGTCAGACAATATAGACAATAAAGGATTATAAAAAAAAAAACCTATTATCCGCAACTCCCAAATCACCGATTTAAAACTTATATATGAATTAGAGGTGAAAAATAACAAAGTGCTGTTGCTTTAATTTGTATTCCCTTGACAGGTAGGGAGTTTAAGCTTTTCTGTTGCTTTCCTTTGCACATTTAAATATTCTCTTTTATAAACTAAGCATTTACTTCTTGTCTTTCTTTTTTTATTGCTATGCAAAAAGTCTACACATTGAAAGATATTAACAGTTTGATGAACATAGCAAGTATTTCCCTAAATGATGTTTGTCTTTTAACTTTGTTTATTATTTTGTGTTTTCACTGCTCGGAAATGTTTACTTTCAATACATTCTATAGCTGAGTCGATCATTCTTTTCCTTTATGGTTTTGTCTTTGGTATCATGTTTAAAAACATATCCCCCACTCCAATATTACATAAATAGCCGTCTATGTGTCTGTAAACTAATTCTATGGCTTTACTTTAATATTTAATTCTTTAGTTTCCCTGTAATTTGTTCAATGCATGGCACCAGGGTGAGATCTATCCTAATTCATTTTCCCAAATGAATGATCCCTCATTTATTTGAAATGTACAATTCTCATGTACTAGTCTTATATATACTTGAATTATTTTCATAATTTCTATTCTATTCTAATGATTTGACTTTTTCCCTCCATCAACACCAAATTGTTTAAATTATTTTAGCTTCTTGCTATGTTTTAACTTTTTTCTTATTCTGTGTTCATAGATGAAATTTAGCATTATTTTGTTGAGTTCTAAAACTCTTCATTGCTAGCTGCCTATTTAATTTCCATTCCTTTCTTCTTCCTAGACTCCCTCATAGCATGGGTGACAAAAGACCCAGTTTTTACCAATTAGATATAAGTGATATTTTTCCTGCTGGGAGTCCCAGAAAAAAAATTGTTTTCCTGATTAAGAGGGACTCACTCCTCTGATAGGCATAATTTCCTTTTTCATCCTGCCTGGAATGTGGCTGATATGTCTGGAGCAGCAGCAGCTACCTTGTGCATATTGTACAATTGACATAACAGAATAGATTAAAAAGATAATAAAAAGATAAAGGGGCATAGACACCCTTTTGGCATCATGCAGCTGTCCTTTCAGTACTTGATTGTCTATTTTTGAACTTCCTGTTAAAAGAGAAAAATAAATCAATTTTTGGTTAAGTTACTATAGATGGATTTCTGTTCCATGCAAACTCAATCCGATTTGGACTTTTAATCGAATTTCCTTACATTAACTGGTTATTTGGAAGGAGTATTTGTACATTACAACATTAAGACATTCTGTTCAGTCTCATCATATGTATTGCAGAATTTAAATTCAGGTCCACTTTGCTGTCACTATCATACCACAGTGTCTGCTCACTCATGCTGCTCAGACCTCCCCATAAGGAACCCATTTACCATCCTCTCTACCTATCTGGGTCCTGACCGCCAGCCTCTTCCAGAGTCTTTCTGAAATACTCCCCACCATGAGCTCTCTTCTGTAGTAGGTCCCACTGTATGTGGTGCTCGACCATGGTTGGGGACAGGAGAGTATTTTTAAGAAAGAACAGACTCTACAAGTGTAACAGTGTAATAAGTCTCATGATTGCACTTAATAGAGGGAAAGGGAGCTAGTGCTTCTTTTGTACCTAGCCAGGCTCTGTGGTGTGATTAGGGCTATTCACAAAGACTGGTTTCTCTCCTTTCTTCCAGACCCCTGGTGGAGCTGCATTCCCACCTTGCTGCTGACTCAGGGCAGAGCTGTGAGTTTGCTGTGGCCCCGGAGAGTAGAAATGGGCCGGCACTCACTTTCCGAGGTCTCCCTCTTCCCTCATCTCTGCAGCTGGAGTCTCTCCAGATGATGGTGCCCTGTCTGCCTGGGGCCCTAGAGGAGCACGAGGACATGACGTGTGAGTGAGCAAGTGGCTTGTCACCACAGTTTACACAGCCTGTCCTGTCTGATATGGCCACCTCATCCTGTTGAGACGCTGGGACATAGATTTAACAATTCCTGTTCCATCAGCAAGAACATGGAGGCTTAGAGAGGTAAAGTCACATACACCCAGTCATGAAGGATTGCCTGCTTTGGGACTCCACCCAGGCTGCCTGCCTAGAAGGCTGGCACTTGTCTGTAAAGCCATTTGCTTCTAGTTCAGCCTTGGGTCTTCTCTGTAGAGTTTTTAGGCATTTGTATCTCATCTTTCAAACTAGATATAGACATCTTACCTCTGTTTCTACTGCCCTTAGTGACACAACACAGACACACAGCAGGATTAGGGAACACTTGCTGCATTCGTGACAACAAAGCTGGCAGCTGCCCACATGGCACTCCCAGGAGGCCAGTTCTCATGTCAGCAAGTCTAGGGACTTCCCTGAAGGTCCAGTGGTTAGGACTCCGCACTTCCATTGCAGGGGACACGGGTTTGTGCCCCGGTCCAGGAAGATCCCACATGCCGCGGAGCGGCTAGACCCGTGAGCCATGCCCGCTGAGCCTGCGCGTCCAGAGCCTGTGCTCCGCAACAGGAGAGGCCACAACAGTGAGAGGCCCGCGTACTGCAAAAAAAAAAAAAAAAAAAAAAAAGAAAGAGCTGATGTTGTGGAGAAAAATGAACACTCCTACCCTGTCTGCGGAAATGTAAATTGTTGCAGCCACTATGGAGAACAGTGTGGAGGTTCCTTAAGAAACTGAAAATAGAGCTACCACATGATCCAGCAATTCCACTCCTGGACATATATCTGGAGAAAAACATGGTTTGAAAATATACATGCACCCCAATGTTCATAGCAGCACTAATTACAATAGCCAAGACATGGAAACAACCTAAATGTCCATCGACAGATGAATGGATAAAGAAGATGTGGTACATATACACAATGGAATATTACTTAGCCATAAAAAAGAATGAAATAATGTCATCTGCAGCAACATGGATGGACCTAGAGATTGTCACACTGAGTGAAGTACGTCAGACAGAGAAAGACAGATATATGATATCACATATATGTGGAATCTAAAAAAGTGATACAAATGAACTTATTTACAAAACAGAAACAGACTCACAGACATAGAAAACAAATTTATGGTTACCTAAGGGGAAAGGGGAGGAGGGATACATTGGGAATTTGGGATTAACATATACACACTGCTATATACAAAATAGATAACCAATAAGGAGCTACTGTATAGCATGGGGAACTGTGTTCAATATCTTGTAATAACCTACAACGGAAAAGAATCTGAGAAAGAAAATCTATGTATATCTGAATCACTTTACACCTGAAACATTGTAAATCAACTATACTTCAATAAAAACAACTTTAACAAAAGAAGAAGGAGCCAATGGACATGCCTGGAGGCATGGGAGGTCCAGTCTGGGTGGAGGAGGAATGGGGAGGAGGGATCCTGGCTGCTTGGGGGAGGAGCCCTTGCTTTCAGCCCCTCTTCGGGGGTCCTGCTGAGAGTGAAGAGGCTTGGGGTCCATGTTCCTCTAGGGGAAACGCTCGACCAGACAGCAGAGGAGTGCCTGGCAGTGTGGATATCCCATGGAGCCAGGCTCAAGGTCAGATGAGTTGTTGGCCTGGGGACATTTCAGGGCTCTCCGCCTCGGAGCCAAACGCTGAGTCCTCACCTTCAACAGCTGGTCAGCCTGAAAAGAAAAAAACAACCAAAGAGTTGGTCTGAGGGTGTTTACGTGAGGATTTGCTACACTGTGGTTGTGCCTGCAAGAGTCAAAGAGTGGGGAAACTGAGGCCAGGACCAGCTATCCTTGGAGTTCGGAGGCCTGGCCAAGAGGGGACCCATATGCCTCCATTTCTGGTCAAGTGCTCCAGACCTCCAGGGCCGTGAGCAGGCTGTTAAAGAAACACATGGAATAACCGCATTTCTCAAGCCGCCTGGGGTGATTAAAATGCATATTGTGATTAAAGCAGGCTTGATGTGGATTTCACAGCTCTTGCCATTTTTCTCTTCCTGTCTTCCTTGCTAATCTTTCTTGCTTTCCAATTACACTGCATATGTTCTGCTGGGAGTGTGAGAATCCATCTTCCTTGGGAGGGCCTGCTAATTACCCTCTAGGGTGGGGCTGTGCTGCAGATTTTGCCGGAGCAGAAGAGGGGAAAGGACAGAATTGACCCCAGGCTCCACCAGGAAAGATATTGCTGTTGAGTGATCGGCAGAATCAAGCTTGAATTATTTATGATTGTGTTAATAATCATTTATTTTATGTTAGTGCAGGTGCACGCTCTCTGTGAAAGACACAGACGTGATGACGTTCTAGGGAAATGGAACCGGGTATTTGTGAAGATTCGGAGCCTGGCTGAGGGCGGGGAGGTCCTGACACCCGTTGCCTGTGTGCACACTTCCATCTCTCTGAGATGCACTCAGGGCAGTGAACCTAACTGCCCGGACTGAGAGTCTCCCTCACCAGAGCCAATGAACACGAACACGCAGTGTGTGATAAGCAGTGAGCAGGCAGGCCTGGGGACAGGAGAGGAGGAAAAGTCAGGCCTGGGGAGTATGGTCTGATCGGGGCGGGGGGGAGGGCATCTGTTGGAGTGGTGCTCACTGGTTCTTTCTCTCTTTATTCACACCCACCTGGAGGGACCTGGAACCCTTCTAGGTGTTGGGGGTACAGCAGTGGACTAGACTGATACCACACCCACCCACATTTATATATTTATACAGACACTATAGTGATGAGTACTATGAATGAAAAAGAGAAACAAGGCAGAGTAAAGGGGATACAAACATGTGTTTATACAAATCAGGGAAGGCCCCTCTAATAAGGTAAAATTTAGCACCATCCAGAAGGAAGTTAGGCAGACAGCCATGGAGATGCCTGGCAGAGAGCATTTAGCAGAGGAAACAGCAAGTGCAAAGGCCCTGGGGCAGGGACAAGTTCAGCAAGATCTAGGCTGCAAGAAACTTATAGAGAGTAAGGGACCTGCAGCAGGAGGTAAGGGGGGACTGGGAGCAGGTGAGAGCTATGCCTGTTGGGGAGTTTTGCTCCCAGCTCCCTCAGGACCCCTGCTTATGCCTTGCCTCCTGACACGCCCCTCTCCTTAAGGAGAGGGACGTCACACATATCAATCGCCTTCTCTGTGTTCTTTGTGTGTCTTGTAGGTCAGTATTACTACTTTCATTTTGCAGGTGAGGAAGTAGAGGCCCATGAAGTTTCAGTGAGTTGTTCTCCTAGCGGAGGTGGGGCGTGTTGGAGAGAGGTAACACCTGCACCCTTTGCATGCTGCCCACTAGCAGCCCTTATCGCACACCTGGTCACACCTGTGTCTCTCTCCACGCTGCCCACCAGGATTTCTCACTGCACTTGGTTGAGGACTTGCTGCTCTCTGCTTGCAAGGCATCCAGGGGCTTGGCACGGGGGGACGACGAGTGCTGTGCGTCGCTGCTGGAAGAGAGCAGAAGATGCCTTTCCACCTCAGCCCTTCCACGCTGTTAGCTTAGGCCGTGGGTTCAAGGGCCATTGCTCAGGACTGGCTTAGCAGGATGAGGAGACTCACCCCGGGCAGGCCCGTTGGCCACAGCAGCAACCTTCTCTCGGAGCCCAGCTTTGCACTCTCCGTCGGGACCCCTTCTCATTACCTCTGCCTTAAGGCTGCACAGTCTCTAATTTTCCAAGTCCCAAGTCCTGTTTTTATTCCATTACATTATGGAGAGTCACAGTTAATGGGAGGCCTAACGTACAATGGGCTGTCCCATCGCCACAAGGATTGGGTGCCTCTGCTTAGCCTGGGGGATTATCAAAGTGTCACCGGTGGCTCCATGCGAGGACGTGCTCGTGGAGTCAGGGGAGGCCCCCTGAAATGTCTAAAAATAGCACAGGGGGCAGGACAATGGCTGGCTTTCAGCACAGAGTCCTCTCCAGAGCTTGGCGTGGACACTGTTCAGTGCTGGGGTCACAGGGCTGAGGACATCTCTTCAGATGGGGCACCCATTTCTGCTGGGCTTGCAGTTGAAAATGACTCTACTGGCAGTATTGCTATTATTTTTTAACTGAAAATAATTTAATGAAGGGTCTGTTTACAGGGCTGCATGAAAAGAATTAATAAGAATTGATAAGGCATCCAATGAACTGCAATGGTGACAAACCATTACCGGAGGCCTCACGCAGGAGTGGGGGAAGGGGGACTGGGGCTGCGAAGGTATTATTATTATTGTAATTATTGTTTGCTACATTTATTATTAGCATTTAAAAAATTGTGGTAAAGTATATATAACAAAGTTTAGCATGGTAACCATTTCTAAGTGTTCAGTAGTGTTAAGTACATTCCCATTATTGTACAAACACCACCATCCATCTCCAGAATACTTTCATCTTGCAAAACTGAAACTCTGTATCCATGGAAGACTAACTCCCCATTCCCCTCCCCCAGCCCCTGGTACCACCATTCTACTTTCTGTCTCTATGAAGCTGACTACTCTAGGTAACTCATATATAAGTGGAATCATGGTGTATTTGTCTTTTTTGTGACTGACTTATTTCACTCAACATCCTCAAGGATCATCCAGGCTGTAGCATGCATCAGAATTTCCTTTTCTTAAAGGCTGAATAATATTCCATTGTATGTATATACCGCATTTTGTTTATCCATTCATCTGTTCATGGGCACGTGGGTTGCTTCCAGCCTTTGACTCTCGTGGATAAAGCTGCCAGGAACATAGGTGTACAAGTATCTCTTCAAGACCCTGCTTTTAATTCTTTTGGGTGTATACCCAGAAGTGGAGTTGCTGGCTCATATGGTAATTCTATTTTTAATATTTTGAGGAACGAACTGGTAGTATTATTTTTTTCCAACAAGTTTATTTTTATTTATTTATTTATTTATTTTAACATCTTTATTGGCGTATAATTGCTTTACAATGGTGTGTTAGTTTTTGCTTTATAACAAAGTGAATCAGTTATACATATACATATGTTCCCACATCTCTTCCCTCTCCCGTCTGCCTCCCTCCCACCCTCCCTATCCCACCCCTCCAGGCGGTCACAAAGCACTGAGCTGATCTCCCTGTGCTATGCGGCTGCTTCCCACTAGCTATCTACTTTACATCTGGTAGTGGATATATGTCCATGCCTCTCTCTCACTTCGTCCCGGCTTACCCTTCTCCCTCCCTGTGTCCTCAAGTCCATTCCCTATGTCTGCATCTTTATTCCTGTCCTATCCCTAGGTTCTTCATAACTATTGTTTTTTTTTAGATTCCATATATATGTGTTAGCATACGGTATTTGTTTTTCTCTTTCTGACTTATTTCACTCCGTATGACAGACTCTAGGTCCACACACCTCACTGAAAATAACTCAATTTTGTTTCCTTTTACGACTGAGTAACATTCCATTGTATATATGTGCCACATCTTCTTTATCCATTCATCTGTTGATGGACACTTAGGTTGATTCCATGTTGGTAGTATTTTTTTTTTTGCGGTACGCGGACCTCTCATTGTTGTGGCCTCTCCTGTTGCGGAGCACAGGCTCCGGATGCGCAGGCTCAGCGACCATGGTTCACGGGCCCAGCTGCTCCACGGCATGTGGGATCTTCCCGGACCAGGGCACGAACCCGCGTCCCCTGCATCGGCAGGCGGACTCTCAACCACTGCGCCACCAGGGAAGCCCGGTAGTATTATTTTTAATGGCTGAAGTGATCATCCTCCTTCTTCTTCTGAATCTCCTTGTTCCCATTTGTAACTGGGACTAAGCTTGTTCTTCACATTGCAGTTTTTTTTTTAAAATTGGGGTATAGCTGCTTTACAATGTTGTGTTAGTTTCTGCTGTACAATGAAGTGAATCAGTTATATGTATACATATATCCTCTCCCTCTTGGACCTCCCTCCCACAGCCATCCCCATCCCACCCATCTAGGTCATCACAGGGCACCGAGCTGAGCGCCCGGTGCTATACAGCAGGTTCCCACTAGCTATCTGTTTTACACATGGTAGTGTATATAGGTTAGTCCTAATCTCCTAATTCGTCCCACCATCCCCTTCAGTTCGATAGGGTCTGCTCTGTAGTAAACTAGAGCACCTTGTGAATCTCAGTTATTATTCGGTATCTCTTCCCTCTTCTCCCACTCTCCTAGGAATTTTTGGTGGGTTCTCAGCATTGTGCTATACGGGTACCTGTGTCCTGCTGTTGGCTCAGTGGTGGGTACGAGGCTAGGTTGGGCTCTGCTTTCACATGAGGCTTTAGAACAGTGTGGCATCTCAGTGGTGCTGACCACCGGGGTTGGGGGGAGGTGACGACTCCAGGGAACCATGTCTCTGCAAAGCTTCGATTTTCTAACTGTTCATGAAGCAAGCATGACGACCACATGGGAGCCCTCACTGTGCCCATGTCTTGTCACGCATGTCCCTGGGGGCAGGTCTCAGGGAGCACGGTGGTGGACGTGGAGGTCACCCTGGGGCCACACGCAGGCACTTTGCTGGGCCTGCTGCTTTTCCCCTGCATGCCTTCCGCCAGCTCATGGCACCCCGTCCACCCAGGGGTCCCAGTCTGGAGCCAGGATCCCTGCTACTTCTCCCCACTTCCAATCCGTCACCAAGCCCCTCGCCCATCTCCTGCCTCTTAAATCTCTCTTAAAGTCACCATCCCTCACCAACACTGTGACCTCATCCAGAACCCAATCTTGTCCAGGTTCCCCTAGGATCCAATCTGGCTAGAGCCTTCTCCATCCGGTCTCCACCCAAAAGCCTCTGGAATCTTTGTAAACTGTCAATTTGGCGAATGAATGAATAACTGCCTTGTTGATGCCCCGAGAGCATCCCCCGCCTCAGGAGCAGGTCCCCGCTCTTCACGGCACCCAACCCCCAACCCTGCTTTCAGCCCAACTCTCCCACTCCAGCCTTGTCAGCCACTTGTCTTCACAGCACAGGGAGCCTCTGGCATCCTAAACCCCCTCACTCCAGCCTCTTAGCATGGCTGGCCCTCAGGCCTGAGCTGAGAGGTTGCTTCTCCACGGGGCCTTCTGGAGTGAAGGTGGACAGCTTCCCCCTCTGCCTCTGCAGAGCTCATACTCAACATTCATTCCAGCACTTATTACCCTCCTTGGCAACTTCCTGTTTTCTTTTCATCTTGAGCCTGTAAGCTCTCCAAGGGTATGTCTCCTTCACGTGACAGGTCTCCCTGCGTGGAAATACTTTCAAAGAAAACCAGTGAAGGGAAGGACGCATCCAGGATTCTGAAGCTAACTATGTAACCTGCCTGGCCTTTAGCACAGCCCTCCTCCCCAGACACTGACCTCCCATCCAGCACGCCACTGTCACCCCGTGGAGCCGCACAGCACCTGTCCCTCTGAGGCTCGCCCAGCATCACTGCTGTGTCTCCCTAGTGGGCCCATCCATTTGGGGCCACTTTCCAGTGTCTGAACTGGGATCTCTGAGTTGATTTGCTGGACACCCTGTTTCTGCAATTACGTGAACGTTCTTTGCTAACCACGCTAGTATGCTGGCCCGTCTGGAGTTTCGCTAATTTTTAGAAAATAGAACTGTGTTTTAAACATGCCTAAGTATGAGTGTGTATCTGTGCACTCTTACCTGCCCTTATGTGCTGTGTAGGATTCAGCTGGCTCCTAGGAGGCCAGCAGAGAGTGTCAGGGGCATGGCACTCAGAAGGAGCTGGGTCTCAGTGTCTGTAACGCCCTCTGTATGGCCTGCTGACCCACAGACACTTAGTGCAGTGGTATCCGAGCAGAAAGCCTCCACCAGCACCTCTAACAACAGAGTCCGTGTGACCCCTTGACCTGCAGCCTTGTGCATTGGTCCAGGGCTCCTCCGGCAGCCCCTCCAGCTCCCTGGGCCCCTCATCCCTTAGGATTTCTCCCCTGTGCTCCCCAAGTGCCCTACGAATTGCTACTCACCCAATTTTCACATTGCTCATGTTATCTGTTTATGTGTCTGCCCGACACATAGACAAGTGAGTCCTTGAGTGCAGGGTAGTTGGCCTGTGTGGCTGCGAGGCCCAAAGGCAGGGATTGCCGCCTGGCAGGCAATCAGGAGAGAAGGATGAGCATGGGAGGGCATGAATGCACCAACCACTGAAAATGACACTGGCCTCTTCGGGGCCATCCTCAGGCCTTTGGTGGAGGAAAGAGCCCAGCCTAGCAGTCGTGTGTGCTCCAGCTCTTCCTCTGTTGCTATAATAGTAACTTCTGGGGTTTTTTTTTGTGGTACGCAGGCCTCTCACTGTTGTGGCCCCTCCCGTTGCGGAGCACAGGCTCCGGACGTGCAGGCTCAGTGGCCATGGCTCACGGGCCCAGCCGCTCCGCGGCATGTGGGATCTTCCCGGACCGGGGCACAAACCCGTGTCCCCCGCATCATCAGGCGGACTCTCAACCACCGCGCCACCAGGGAAGCCCTATAATAGTAATTTTGCATTACTGATAATCATTTATAACCACCTCAGTAAACAAAAAGCAGGGATTTCAGGTGGATTTTACAACGCATACAAGTTTATTTATTTATTTGTTTGTTTGTTTATTTATTTTATTAATTTTATTTTGGGCTGTGTTGGGTCTTTGTTGCTGTGCACGGGCTTTCTCTGGTTGCGGCCAGTGGGGGCCACTCTTCATTGTGGTGTGTGGGCTTCTCATTGCAGTGTCTTCTCTTGTGGAGTAGCATGGGATCCAGGCACACCGGCTTCAGTAGTTGTGGCAGGTGGGTTCAGTAGTTGTGGCACGCGGGCTCTAGAGTGCAGGCTCAGCAGTTGTGGTACACGGGCCCAGTTGCTCCGCAGCGTGTGGGATCTTCCTGGACCAGGGTTCAAACCTGTGTCCCCTGCTTTGGCAGGCGGATTCTTAACCACTGCGCCACCAGGGAAGCCCTTGAGGCTGGAGGGGAAGGTGGGGTGGGCCAGTAGGTGAGGTGGTGGCTACACTGTGTGCCCTTACTGGGGTGGGCCCCACCTGACTCCCCGTCTCCACTGATCAGAGAGAGAAACACAATCATTCATATGATAAGGGAAACCAGCTCCTTTCTCGGACCCCTGGTTTTGGGGCCCTGGGCCCGACAGTCAGCTCCCAGATTCTCCAGCAGGGTCTCAGGGGGAGAAATTCTGAGCCATGTGGCCAAAGCAGGGTGCAGGAAGCAGAGCCTGCAGATGGGCCCGCCCAGCCCGTCTGGTCCCGGGGAGATGGGAAGAGTCCACGGCCCTGGAGGACAGCCTGGTGGCCTGGAGCAGACAGCAGAGCCTCCCGAGGCCATGGTGGTCCAGAGGAAAAGGGGCCCTCAAACATCCTATATTTGGTGAATGACAAACAGGATGACGGACGATAGATGTGAAAATATGGGGAGAAATAGACAACTCAGCAAACTGCATACACGCGGGGCTTTATCACCACCAGGGTTATCGAGTCTCTACCCCACCCCGTCTCCCTCTTCCAGACCTCTTTACGGATCCTGGATCCTCTGTGTGACAGTGACAGCATGAAGGAAAGTGGACCTGGGTGTGGAAACCTACGTTTGTTGTTTGAAAGACATTAGCTGTTTGACTGATGGGCCAGAGAAAGGCTGAGAGGTGGAAGGATTTGGAAGCTTCTCCCGTAGCCTCAGAGGCTTTCGACCTGAGTCTACTGATGTGTGACACTTCTGGGGCAGAATGCCTTGGGCCTGGAAGAATCAGACTGGAACTCAGCCCTAGTCCCAAATGATGCTTCTCAAGTACTCTGCACTGAACCCCTGGCATGGCCGCGCCCCCTGCTCTGGGTGGGGAGCAGGATGGTGTGGGGTGGAGAGAGGGGCCCGGTACCCACCTGAGGCCTCCAGGGGACCTTGGACCCACACTGGAATGTGGTCAGTGTTGCCACTGAACTGTGTGCGGACCTCGGGCAAGCTGTTAATTGCAGGCCTTACATGGAAATGTCCACGTGACCACCCGTGCATGGCTGGGGCTCACCAAACACCAGTCCCCGACCCTAAGTTCTTCATGCACGCACATACCAACTGTTGCTTGGTTGGTTAGTGGGTCTGGTTTAGATCAGGGAAACCCGTCTGTCCCAGGCACCTCTAGGTTAGACTTCCTGGGGAGAAGCAGATTGGCTGTTTAAGATGAACATTTGTGGAATTACATCAACAATTACAGAGCCTGAAGTTAGGGGAAACCAGTGGGATTTACGGGATGCAGTTTCCCATTGAATTACAGCATCTTGTTTGTATTCCTACGCATCAAACTGAGCCCTCCGTGCCCGTGGGAAGAGCAGGCAGGGCCATTGTTTTCTTCCTCCTAGTCAGTCTCCAATATGGGCACAGCCATGAGCAGAAACCACCTTCCTCCAGCACAGCCCCTATCCCCACCCCTGCAGGAGCAGCCTAGGGAAATAAAATAATGAGAAGCAGCGCCATCACAGTTTCTCCATCACGATGGGCACCCAGCTAGGAAAACACTCCTGCCTTGCCCACCCTCGGTCACTTAGGTGCCTCTCTGGACAGTGTTCTCTGCTTCCTGAGGGAAGGTAGGTAGAAGACAGGTGCCCGTCTGCATCATGGGAGGGGCCCAGAGGAAGCAGCCTCTGGAAGCCTGCTGGATGCCTGGAAAGGGCTTCCTTGAACTGTCCACGCAGCAGGTCAGTCTCGGCCCTCACGGGGCAGTGGCCCCACTGGAGACCACAGCCGGTCTCGCTCAGGCTCCCCAGCCCTCACACCCCTTGAAGTGTTGCTTCATCTGCCCCTGCTCTCTGCCCTTCCCCTCTGCCCTCCAGGAACGTGGGAGGAGCACCGCCCAGCAGGTGTCCTGGCTTCACACCCATCCTGCTTCACGGACTCTCGAGAAGGAGTCTGATCACTTCTGTGATTCTGTTCGGTCCCAAAACAGCCACGCTCCTTACCCGTGGCCTCGCCTGCCCACCTCGTGCCGTTACCTGCCCCTGCAGTGCCCTGAGCAGAACACACTGTGCTGTGCTGGCTCCTTTTTACAATTTTTGAATTATAGTAACTATTGATATTTACTTGTAGGTTTCAGTCAGCCAGTGACGGTCCGCTGACATAATGAAACGGTGACTTTGTGAGACTGGAGGCTGCACGGATACACCAGTCAGGTCTGCATAGTTTAATTAGCTAGATGTGAGTTTACAGGTAGAGTCGACTTTCTTTTAGAGTTTTAAAGCATTTTCTTTTCTTTTTTTTCCAGCTTTCTTGATGCATAATTGACAAACAAAAACTGTATATATTTAAAGCGTACGACTTGATGTTTTGATATAGTTATACACTGTAAATGATCACCCCTCAAGCTAATTCACACATCTGTTACCTCGCACACTCACCATTTTCTTCTCTTTTTTCTGGGTGGGTCATGAGAACACTTCAGATCTACCCTGGTAGCAAATTTCAAGGCCACATACGACCTTGTAAACTATATAGCCACATCGCTGTGCATTAGATCCCCAGAGCTTACACATCCTGCACAACTGAAACTTTGCGCCACCTTTTGCTAGGACATTCCTGCCCACTCCTCTGCTTGGAAGATCCTATTGACGCTTTGGGACCACTGCACAGGCACCTCCTCTGAGAAGCCTTCCCACTCCCACCAGCTCCCACCAGGCCCACTCAGGATGCCTGGTACAGGGCTGTTGGGCCGGCACTCAGCGCAGGGCGCTCCTCCGTGGTGGGTGAGGGGTGGATACCTGGGAGGAGGGGCAGAGAGATGTTAAACCCGTCAGCATCACAGATGTCCCAGCTTCATCAGCATTTGGATCATAGTCCACATGCTTCTTCCCCTGTGATGAGGAGCCTCCAGAGCCCACGCTGGCTTGGTCTCCTTCCTCCAGGGTTTCCTCTTGTCCTGCCATTCCCAGATACTGGGGAGACGGAGAGGTGTCGCACGGCCCTGTTGGGCAGGGGGCAGCTCCCCTGCTGCAACACTGGAAGGCCTCTGCTCTGGACTGACCACTCCACCCTGGGAAGGGTCCACTTGCTGAGTCTGCACTGTGGTTCAGGAACTACCCAGGGTATGAGCCATGGTGGGTGGTGGGTGATGTATTCTGGGCAGGAGAGCAGCGTGCACAAAGCACGTTCAACTGGGGAATCAGGGAGCTCTCTGCAGATGAGCAAGAACAAAGAAGGCTCACTGCAAAGAATGAACTAGATCTCTGTGGAAGGAGAGACAGCAATGCAACAGCACAGGAAACTGCATCATAGGAAGACGATGGACTACCTCCCCTCGCCCCCGGCCCATGTAGATGCAGCTTTATAAGCAAGAGCTTGCATGAGCTAGCAAGGTCCAGAAGTTTATGCAGCCAACTGGAGTATCTGGGGAGGAAAAAAGGAACTTTGTATGGACTTCTGTATTATCTATATTTTTTATAAGCAGAAATAACACTTATATTTCTAAAAGAAAGTATATAGACAAAGTATGAAATTTCAAATAATATAGGTCCAGACTATAACAGGGTGAGGTCTGTGACCCTGCAGGTAACCTTGCTGGTGATCCCACTGCCATTCTCCACATCACGGTTAAGTTTCAGAGGCTCTGTCCCCACCTGTGAGGAACCTCTTGCTCAGAGG
Source organism: Mesoplodon bidens (assembly GCF_964165515.1). Classification (NCBI taxonomy): domain Eukaryota; kingdom Metazoa; phylum Chordata; class Mammalia; order Artiodactyla; family Ziphiidae; genus Mesoplodon; species Mesoplodon bidens. The sequence continues at coordinate 177,648 of NC_138165.1, read as the reverse complement.
TCAAGGCCAGGGTCGGGGCAGGGCAGGAGGACTGGCTGTATGGAGGCCAGACCATCGCCAGCTGGAGAGCCACGACCCTGCGCTCACTAATGGTGTGGAGGACGCCACCTACAAAGTCCCTCCCATGGCTCTGCTTCATCCTCCTGATCCACTGTCGCAACCCAGTTGGGGCATTTCCACACTCAGCAGGGAGAGGGAGTGAGGAAGAACAGGCATTCCAGGCCCCTGCGCGGAGCTGCCTCCTGCTCTGTTCTGACAGTCCTCAGCCTCGTCTGACGTGTGGAATGGCCTTGATCCAGCTTCTACCTCTGGTCCAGCCCCTTCTGGGTCACGAAGGCCCCAGGGGAGAGGAAAAGCATGCATTTGGGAGCGTGGGTCCAAGTTCGATTCCTGGGTTGCCACTTACAAGCTGTTCATCCTGAAAAGAAGGACACACTTCTCGGACCCTCTGTTTCCTCTTCCAGTTGCATAGATAGTAAATGACAGGTTCCTCACAAGGCTACTGTAGGTGAAACAAGACCATGTATGTAGTGTCCAGATGGGGCTGAGACTGAGTAGGTGTTCTGTAAATACCTGTCACCTGTCCGGTCAGCCACTCCCCCTCCGAAGCCCAACATGAAGTCGGAGTGTGAATGTGACATAATACCTGCTCAAATGGGATTTAATTTTTCTTCCAGCTCCACGTGACAAATCAAGTTAGATAAGGAATTCTGGCCGGCTCTGTGGAGGGGGCTTCCCCTCCCCAGTCCTCATCACCAAGCTTCACTTCCTCTGATCTCACCTGGTAGGTGAGCAATGGAAGTGCCTGCCTCCTAGTCTGGTTGGAGGTTGGTCGCAGTGCTGCATTTCCCCCTAAGCCTTGAGGGCAGAAGTCCCAGCCCTGTGAGCCTGGATCCACATCAGCACCCAGGCTGAGCACAGATCCCTCTGCAGCTCCAAGCTTGCTGGCTTCTGGGAACGCCACCTCCCTTCCTACCTGTAAATGTAAGAAGTGAAATGCTGACAGATTACCTTGGGCACATCCCCAGGTGCCAGCCCAGGAATCTTGCTTCTTATCAGCTCGTGTGGCCAAGAAATAGCAGGGCTGGCAGAGGGAGCTTTACCTGGTAAGGCCTGTGGACTAACAGGAAGGGAGCGTCCAGAAACAAGGGGCTTCCTTAGAGCCCACAGGCTTTTTCCTTACCTACTGACACCACTGTCCTCAGGATCATCAGGAACCTGCATCCACAGAATCTTGTGGGTGGGCTTCACCGAGGCAGGCGGCGGCCTCTGTTGGCTTCTCCTCAATTGCCTGGGAATCTTTGCTTATCTCAAGACTCACACCAATCCCTGCGTGAGTCAGTGAAACACACAGATTTATCTTAATACAATACGTATGGATGCGGCATCTATTAATCATTCATCCACTTATCCAACAAATCTTTAACGTAAACACACTCTATGCCAGACACTGTCCTGGAAGGTGCAGGGGACGTGATGATGAAGACAACTGCCTTGGACACTGACCTCAGGGACCCACAGCCCCATGGGAGCAGACAAGCATTGATTAAGTAATTAAGAAAGTGCAAACTCTACTGCAAACAGTGATAAATACTTTGGAGGACACACTTTGGAACTTATCGCAGGGGCTGACCTGGTCCAGGGAAGCAGGAAATCTCCCTGGGAAAATGGCACTTGAGCTGAGAGCTAAAGCATTTGTAGGCACTGACTAAGCAAATACGCATGCTAATAATAGAGTTAGTCTTACACTGTACTGATCACGTCCCAGGCTATGTTCTCGGGGATTTATATCAACTCTGCAAGCCTCACAAAAGCCAGGGTGTTAGTGCTGCTGACAATCCCCAGCTCACAGGTAAAGGGCTGAGGCTTGGGGCATCATAGGATTGGGACTCCATGGACCACTGGGCTCCGCTGCCACCCAGAGTGAGGTGTGGAAGAGGAGGGGCAACATCGGGACAGAGGGAAGAGCAGGTGGAGAGGAAACCCTTAACAAACATTTGAAGCTTAAAAATTGGCAAGTGACAAATCCACCTGACAAATCCTTGCAGCTAACCCTGAGCTTACCTGAGCCAAAGAAAGTGTGTCACGTACTGACTGTCAGTCACTCCCCTGGGACTGAGGGTGTGCAGTGGGCACGTGAAAGAGAAAAAGGGGCTGCTGGTTGGATGCGGTAACCAAAGAGGGAGGTACCGACCTCTGCCTCCTGCTGCCATATCCCATTCTGTCTCAGGAGAGGGAGCTCTTGTGATCCAGGCATCACCTTACCTGTTGGGTGGAAGTGGATGGAGCTGAGGGGCTCTTAATGCTGCCTCCTGGACTTGGCTTGGCTCTGATGTTGACAGTTGAGGGCAAGGTCATCCAAACAGGATGGATGGAATGCACTAATGGCTGTGCCTACCTCATGACCAAGACTCAGCCTCCTGCAATGCACTAACATGTCAGGAGATACAAGGCTCTCAGAGATGGAAATTGATCATTACAGACCAAGGGAGAGACAGACAGGAGGTTGGAGAAAAGGCAGCCCCCCGTAGACAGGACGAAACCCTTACCAAATGATAAGAAAGACCTTGACAGGTTGTATATCATCCTTTATTAACTCTAGATGCACGTTTTTTCCCCACATTTAACATTTCTGCAATCAGTTGTGATGCATCGTACAATCGATAGTGTCTTATACAATGGTATCCAGGATATGAAACGTTTGTGTTGTGGTTGTCATTGCTTGCAATGCGAACTTGGTCATAGCTGGGGTAACCTCACATTCCATTTTGCTGGGGACAGTCCTGGCTATGTCAGTTGCCCTGTATTTATTATTAATAGCATCCCTTTATTCCCAAAGGTGTTGCAGTGTGGTTATACATTGCAAAGTCTCCTTATCCATAGCTAGTGTCACTTCAAATATATTATGTGCATTGTTGGAGATATATATATATATATATATATATATATATATATATATAGAGAGAGAGAGAGAGAGAGAGAGAGAGAGAGAGAGAGAGACTAATTACCATTTAAAGTGTCTTCCTGGCTGAGGAGGAGCCAAGATGGAGGAGTAGAAGGATGTGCTCTCACTCCCTCTTGCGAGAACACCAGAATCACAAGTAGTTGCTGGACAATCATCGACAGGAAGACACTGGAACTCACCAAAAAAGATACCCCACATCCAAAGACAAAGGAGAAGCCACAGTGAGATGGTAGGAGGGACGCAATCACAGCATAATCAAATCCCATAACTGGTGGGTGTGTGACTCACAGACTGGCAAACACTTATACCACAGAAGTCCACCCACGGGGAGTGAAGGCTCTGAGCCCCACATCAGGCTTCCCAACCTGGCAGTCAGGCAATGGGAGGAGGAATTCCTAGAGAATCAGACTTTGAAGCCTAGGGGGAAGTGATTGCAGGACTTTGACAGGACTGGGGGAAACAGAGACTCCACTCTTGGAGGGCACACACAAAGTAGTGTGTGCATCGGGACCCAGGGGAAGGAGCAGTGACCCCAGGGGAGACTGAACCAGACCTACCTGCTAGTGTTGGAGGCTCTGTTTCACCGTGGGGACAAGGACAATGGCAGCAGAAGTTCTGGGAAGTACTCCTTGGCTTGAGCCCTCCCAGAGTCTGTCATTAGCCCCACCAAAGAGCCCAGGTAGACTCCAGTGTTGGGTTGCCTCAGGCCAAACAACCAACAGGGAGGGAACCCAGCCACACCCATCAACAGTCAAGTGGATTAAAGTTTTACGGAGCTCTGCCCACCATAGCAATAGTCAGCTCTACCTACCACCAGTCCCTCCCATCAAGCCTCTGAGATAGCCTCATCCACCAGAGGGCAGACAGCAGAAGCAAGAAGAACTACATTCCTGGAGCCTGTGGAACAAAAACCACATTCACAGAAAGATAGACAAGATGAAAAGGTAGAGGGCTATATACCAGATGAAGGAACAAGATAAAACCCCAGAAAAACAACTAAATAAAGTGGAGATAGGCAACCTTCCAGAAAAAGGTATCAGAATAATGATAGTGAAGATGATCCAGGACCTCAGAAAAAGAATGGAGGCAAAGACCGAGAAGATGCAAGAAGTGTTTAACAAAGACCTAGAAGAATTAAAGAACAAACAAACAGAGATGAACAATACAATAACTGAAAGGAAAACTACACTAGAAGGAATCAATAGCAGAATAACTGAGGCAGAAGAACAGATAAGTGACCTGGAAGACAGAATGGTGGAATTCACTGCTGCGGAACAGACCAAAGAAAAAAGAATGAAAAGAAATGAAGACAGCATAAGAGACCTCTGGGACAATATTAAACACAACAACATTTGCATTATAGGGGTCCCAGAAGGAAAAGAGAGAGAGAAAGGACCAGAGAAAATATTTGAAGAGATTATAGTCGAAAACTTCCCTAACATGGGAAAGGAAATAGCCACCCAAGTCCAGGAAGTGCAGCAAGTCCCATACAGGATAAACCCAAGGAGAAACATGCCAAGACACATAGTAATCAAATTGGCAAAAATTAAAGATGAAGAAAAATTATTGAAAGCAGCAAGGGAAAAATGACAAATAACACACAAGGGAACTCCCATAAGGTTAAGAGCTGATCTCTCAGCAGAAACTCTACAAGCTAGACAGGAGTGGCCTGATATACTTAAAGTGATGAAAGGGAAGAACCTACAACCAAGATTACTCTACCTGGCAAGGACCTCATTCAGATTCGATGGAGAAATCAAAAACTTTACAAACAAGCAAAAGCTAAGAAAATTCAGCACCGCCAAACCAGCTCTACAACAAATGCTAAAGGAACTTCTCTAAGTGAGAAACACAAGAGAAGAAAAGGACCTACAAAAACAAACCCAAAACAATTAAGAAAATGGTTATAGGAACATAATTACCTTAACATGAATGGATTAAATGCTCCAACAAAAAGAAACAGGCTTGGGCTTCCCTGGTGGCGCAGTGGTTGAGAGTCCACCTGCCGATGCAGGGGACACGGGTTCGTGCCCCGGTCCGGGAAGATCCCACATGCCGCGGAGCGGCTGGGCCCGTGAGCCATGGCTGCTGAGCCTGCGCGTCCAGAGCCTGTGCTCCGCAACGGGAGAGGCCACAACAGTGAGAGGCCTGCATAACGCAAAACAAAACAAAAACAAAACAAAAAAACCCCCCAAAAACAAAAAGACACAGGCTTGCTGAATGGATACAAAAACAAGACCCATATACATGCTGTCTACAAGAGACCCACTTCAGACCTAGGGGCACATACAGACTGAAAGTGAGGGGATGGAAAAAGATATTCCATGCAAATGGAAATCAAAAGAAAGCTGGAGTAGCTATACTCATATCAGATAAAATAGACTTTAAAATAAAGAATGTTACAAGAGACAAGGAAGGACACTACATAATGATCAAGGGATCAATCCAAGAAGGAGATATAACAATTATAAATATATATGGACCCAACATAGGAGCACCTCTATACATAAGGCAACTGCTAACAGCTATAAAACAGGAAATAAATAGTAACACAATAATAGTGGGGGACTTTAACACCTCACACCAATGGACAGATCATCCAAAATGAAAATAAATAAGGAAACAGAAGCTTTAAATAACACAATAGACCAGATAGATTTAATTGATATTTATAGGACATTCCATACTAAAACAGCAGATTACACTTTCTTCTCAAGAGTGCATGGAACAATCTCCAGGATAGATCACACCTTGGGTCACAAATCAAGCCTCAGTAAATTTAAGAAAATTGAAATCATATCAAGCATCTTTTCTGACCACAATGCTATGAGATTAGAAATGAATTACATGGAAAAAATGTAAAAAACACAAACACATGGAGGCTAAACTATACGTTACTAAATAACCAAGAGATAACTGAAGAAATCAAAGAGGAAATCAAAAAATACCTAGAGACAAATGACAATGAAAACACGACAATCAAAAACATATGGGATACAGCAAAAGCAGTTCTAAGAGGGAAGTTTATGGCAATACAATCCTACCTTAAGAAACAGGAAACATCTCAAATAAAAAATGTAACCTTGCACCTAAAGCAATTAGAGAAAGAAGAACAAAAAAACCCCCAAAGTTAGCAGAAGGAACGAAATCATAAAGATCAGATCAGAAATAAATGAAAAAGTAATGAAGGAAATGATAGCAAATATCAATAAAACTAAAAGCTATTTCTTTGAGAAGATCAACAAAATTGATAAACCATTAGCCAGACTCATCAAGAAAAAAAGGGAGAAGACCCAAATCAACAGAAATAGAAATGAAAAAGGAGAAGTAAAAGCTGACACTGCAGAAATACAAAGGATCACCAGAGATTACTACAAGCAACTCTATGCCAATAAAATGGACAACCTGGAAGAAACAGACAAATTCTTAGAAATGCACAACCTGCTGAGACTGAACCAGGTAGAAATAGAAAATATGAACAGACCAATCACAGGCACTGAAATTGAAACTGTGATAAAAAATCTTCCAACAAACAAAAGCCCAGGACCAGATGGCTTCACAGGCGAATTCTATCAAACATTTAGAGAAGAGCTAAGACCTATCCTTCTCAAACTCTTCCAAAATATAGCAGAGGGGGCCACATTCCCAAACTCATTCTATGAGGCCACAATCACCGTGCTACCAAAACCAGACAAAGATGTCACAAAGAAAGAAAATTTACAGGCCAATATCACTGATGAACATGGATTCAAAAATCCTCAACAAAATACTAGCAAACAGAATCCAACAGCACATTAAAAGGATCATACACCATGATCAAGTGGGGTTTATTCCAGGAATGCAAGGATTCTTCAATATATGTGAATCAATCAATGTGATACACCATATTAATAAATTGAAGGAGAAAAACCATATGATCATCTCAATAGATGCAGAGAAAGCTTTTGACAAAATTCAACACCTATTTATGATAAAAACCCTGCAGAAAGTAGGCATAGAGGGAACTTTCCTCAACATACAAAGGCCATATATGACAAACTCACAGACAACATCGTCCTCAATGGTGAAAAAGTGAAACCATTTCCACTAAGATCAGGAACAAGACAAGGCTGCCCACTCTCACCACTCTTATTCAACTTAGTTTTGGAAGTTTTAGCCACAGCAATCAGAGAAGAAAAGGAAATAAAAGGAATCCAAATCGGAAAAGAAAAAGTAAAGCTGTCACTGTTTGCAGATGACATGATGCTATACATAGAGAATCCTAAAGATGCTACCAGAAACCTACTAGAACTAATCAATGAATTTGGTAAAGTAGCAGGATACAAAATTAATGCACAGAAATCTCTGGCATTCCTATACACTAATGATGAACAATCTGAAAGTGAAATTAAGCAAACACTCCCATTTACCATTGCAAGAAAAATAAAATATCTAGGAATAAACCTACCTAAGGAGAAAAAGACCTGTATGCAGAAAATTATGACACTAATGAAAGAAAGTAAAGATGACACAAATAGATGGAGAGATATACCATGTTCTTGGATTGGAAGAATCAACATTGTGAAAATGACTCTACTACCCAAAGCAATATAGAGATTCAATGCAATCCCTATCAAACTACCACTGGCATTTTTCACAGAACTAGAACAAAAAATTTCACAATTTGTATGGCAACATAAAACCCCCGCATAGCCAAAGTAATCTTGTGAACGAAAATTGGAGCTGGAGGAATCAGGCTCCCTGACTTCAGACTATGCTACAAAGCTATAGTAATCCAGACAGTATGGTACTGGAACAAAAACAGAAAGATAGATCAATGGAACAGGATAGAAAACCCAGAGATAAACCCACACACATATGGTCACCTTATCTTTGATAAAGGAGGCAAGAATACACAGTGTAGAAAAGACACCCTCTTCAATAAGTGATGCTGAGAAAACTGGACAGGTACATGTAAAAGTATGAAATTAGAACACTCCCTAACACCATACACAAAAATAAACTCAAAATGGATTAAAGACCTAAATGTAAGGCCAGAAACTATCAAACTCTTAGAGGAAAACATAGGCAGAACACTCTATGACATAAATCACAGCAAGATCCTTTTTGACCCACCTCCTAGAGAAATGGAAATAAAGACAAAAATAAACACATGGGACCTAATGAAACTTAAAAGCTTTTGCACAGCAAAGGAAACCATAAACAAGACCAAAAGACAACCCTTAGAATGGGAGAAAATATTTGTAAATGAGGCAACCGACAAAGGATTAATCTCCAAAATTTACAAGCAGCTCATGCAGCTCAATATCAAAAAAACAAACAACCCAATCCAAAAATGGGCAGAATACCTAAATAGACATTTCTCCAAAGAAGATATACAGATTGCCAACAAAGACATGAAAGAATGCTCAACATGATTAATCATTAGAGAAATGCAAATCAAAACTACAATGAGATATTATCTCACACCTGTTAGAAAGGCCGTCATAAAAAAATCTAGAAACAATAAATGCTGGAGAGGGTGTGGAGAAAAGGGAACACTCTTGCACTGTTGGTGGAATGTAAATTGATATAGCCACTATGGAGAACAGAATGGAGGCTCCTTAAAAAACTAAAAATAGAACTACCATACGACCCAGCAATCCCACTACTGGGCATATACCCTGAGAAAACCATAATTCAAAAAGAGTCATGTACCAAAATGTTCATTGCAGCTCTATTTACAATAGCCATGACATGGAAGCAACCCAAGTGTCCATCGACAGATGAATGGATAAAGAAGATGTGGCACATATATACAATGGAATATTACTCAGCCATAAAAAGAAACGAAATTGAGTTTTTTGTAGTGAGGTGGATGGACCTAGAGTCCATCATACAGAGTGAAGTAAGTCACAACAAAAAAAAGAAATACCGTATGCTAACACATATATATGGGATCTAAGAAAAAAAGAAAAGGTCATGAAGAACCTAGGGGTAAGATGGGAATAAAGACACAGACCTACTAGAGCATGGACTTGAGGATATGGGGAGGGGGAAGGGTAAGCTGTGACAAAGTGAGAGAGTGTCATGGACATATATACACTACCAAATGTAAAATAGATAGCTAGTAGGAAGCAGCCACAGAGCACAGGGAGATCAGCTAGGTGGTTTGTGACCAACTAGTGGGGTGGGATAGGGAGGGTGGGAGGGAGGGAGATGCAAGAGGGAAGAGATATGGGAACATATGTATATGCATAACTGATTCACTTTGTTATAAAACAGAAACTAACACACCATGGTAAAGCAATCATACTCCAATAAAGATGTTAAAAAATACTTTTTTCTAAGTAATTTATAAATCAATAAAAAATGATCACTTAGTTATTTAGAACATAAAACACACACTTCTAAATAATTCAAAATGCAAAGAAGGAATCATAATGGTAATTAAAGTACTTTGACCTGAATGATATTGAAAATGCTATTATAAAAACTCATGTGTTGCAGGTATAGAAAATATAAAAGGGAATGTATATCATAAAATATATTTATTAGAAAAGAGGAAATTCTAAAAATAATGACATGATGAGTTAAACATCCTATTTACTAAGTTAGTAAAAGAAAGAATAAAATCAAAGTGAAAGATAAAAATGATAAATGTAGCATAAAATATTTCTTAAATAGGAAGATGTTAAATGATGTTAAAAGCTGGGTCTTTTAAAAGACTTTTAAAAGACTAATTAAATTAAGTATTTTCTGACAGAATGATCAATATAAATAGGAGGGATGAATACAAATAGAGCAGAAATGTTTTTAGAAAGATAATGCTATGAAGAACTATACATCAATAAATTTGAGAACTTAGACAAAATCTTAGAAATATATAATTTAGCAAGACTCACTTCAGAATAAATAGGAAGCTTGAATACTATTAAAATGATTAGATAATTTGAATGAGTAGTTATATACCTTCCTCGTAAGAAAAGATTCAGCCTTCATGGTTTTAGTATTGTTTTATAAAATGATCAAGGAATATGTAATTCCAATTAAAAACTTCTAGAGATGAGACAAAGAGAAAACACTTTCTATGCAATTTGTGAGGCTAAAACTCCTTGATAATAAACTATGACAAGGACTGAATGAGAAAAGAAAATTACAGGCCATATTACAAACATTACAAAAAAAGCTAAACAAAATTTTGTTAAAATAGAGAATTTATATAAAAAGATAGCACTCATGACCAAATTGACTTATGATTAGAAAAACCTATGAGCACAATTTACCACATTTACAGATTGAAGGGGAAAAACAAGATGATCATCTCATTGGTTGCAAAATAAGTATTCATAATAATAACATTTAGTCATATTTGTGATAAAAAACATGATAAATGTCAAATAACAAAACCTGCCATAAATAACAGATTTAATGCTGAAACAGTAGTGGTGAAACGTGACAAGAGTGATCACTTTCAGAATTTCTTTATAACACCACATGGGATTCCTAAGGTGTGCAATGAAAAATAATAATATACTAAGATATAAGGATAGAAGTATTAAAAAAAAGAGATAGTCATTATTTCCTGATGATATGACTGCTTGCATAAAAATGAAAAATACAAACTATGTATATACATGTGTTATAATTAAAAAGGAGTTTCTAGGGTGGGTAAAACAAATGAGGCACCTAAATTAGGAAGAAAAAATTAAGACTGAATTCTTTTGTAGACAACATGATTGCTTATGTAGAAAACCTGATGAAAGATAAGAAAAACACCAAAAAATCATAGAACTAAAAAATTGTATTTCTGTATACTGGCAATAAAAAAAACTAAAACTGAATTAAAAAGTAAACCTCTTACAGCATCTAAAAATATGAATTACTTGGGTGTAAATTTGATAAAAAATTATGAAAGATCTATGTGTTGAAATTACAAAACATTGTCAAATAAAATATTTAAAAGACCCAAAGAATTTAGGAGATATATTATCATTTTGCATCAGAGGACTCAGTACTGATAAAATGTCAGTTCTCTTCATATTCTATAAATTCTGATGCAGTCTCAATAATATATCACCATGTATTTTTGTAAGAATGATTAACTAGTTCTAATATTCATTTGGAAATGCAAAGGGCGTTGAAAAATCCAACTTTGAACATGAAGAACACATTTGGATTAAAGATTTATTATAAAGCTATAGAAATCAAGACAGTGCAATATTGTCATAAAGATAGACACATAAATCGAAAGATCAGAACAGAGTCTAGAAATAGACCCATTCTTATATAGCCAACTGATTTTCAACAAAGTGCAAAGGCAACTCAGTGAAGAAAAGGTGTTTTTTTTTCTGACAAATACTGTAGGAATAATTCAATATCTATATGCATAAAAGCTTTGATTCATCCTGTGTACTATATACAAAAATTAACTCAATAATCAACTTGAGAAACCTGAACTGTAAACTTTTAGAGGAAAATATAGGGGGGAAAAGCCTTTGTGACCTTGTGTTAGGCAACAATTACTTACATATGGCACTAAAAGCACTGTCTATAATAAAATAACAAATTGATAAATATGATTTCATCAAAATAAAAAACTTCTGTTTATCAAAATGTACCATTAAGAGAGCAAAAAGTGAAGGCAGGCTGTGGAAAATATTTAGGAATCTTATATCTGATAAGGGACTTGTATCCAGTTTTATGACTCATCAGTGAGAAAACAAACAACCCAATTAAAAAAATTGGCTAAAAGTTTGAGTAGACAATTTAACAAAGTTAGTAAATGAATGGCAAATAGATGCAAAACCCATAAATAGTTATTAGGGAGATGCCAAGTAAAACCACATTAGATATTAACTTACGCCCTAAACACTGGTGTTTGTCCAAAGACTTCTAGTTTCCATGGGAAGGCTTGGATAGTAAATTATTGGTAATTTCAGTCAACTTTGGCTTTGGTGTGGTAGTGGTTACCCATTCTTAAACCCCAGCTTCAAAGCAGGCAGTCATACCCTCCTTCCTGGAACTGCTTGCAGGCGACATGCTGGAGCCACAGTGGGCAGGGAGGACCTCGTCATTCAAATATTGGGGATTTGTGTACTGATCACTGATTGCTGCTTCTGATTGTGGAGGCACAGATAAAGAGGCTGGCCACCACTGCTGCAACCCCCATGGGCTGGGGATTTAAAGAGGCAGAGTCTTCTTTTTTCCATTCACTTTCTTTTTCCTGTTGGGGAGCCAGGCATTTAAAGACTAGGACATTCAAAATGCACTGCATATATGGTGGACCTTAGAAAGTCACTGTACATGCCCAGGGAAAGACACATGCTCAGAAATGACCTAATGAAACTTTAAATTTATCCCTGGCATAGAGAGACACCTTACACTAGTTAAAACAAAAACAGACAAACAAATAAACAAACAAAAAAACCACCAAGCAAGCCCTGGACAAAAAGAGAATCTGATTTTAAGAGCTACGTATTACAATATTCGAAAATACAGTTTTCAATAAAAAAATAAACAAATAAACAGGAAACTACAGCCCATTTAAAAGTAAAAACAAGATTGGGCTTGGTAGACACAAAGTATTACATTTAGAGTGGATAAACAACAAGGTCCTAATCTATAGCACAGGGAATTATATTTAATATCCTGAGATAAACCATAATGGAAAAAAATATAAAAAAAGAATATATATATATATATATATATATATATATATATATATATATATATATATATATATATAACTGAGTCACTTTGCTGTACAGCAGAGATTGGCACGACATTGTAAATCAACTATACTTCAATAAAAAAAAAAGTAAGAAAAAAATCAATAAAAACATCCTTGAGAGAGACCAGGTGGTGAATTTACTAGGCAAAGATTTGAAAACAGCTGTTTTAAAGATGCTCAAAGAAGTAACAGAAGATGTGGTCAAAGTCAAGAGAACAATGTACAAACAAAATGGAAATATCAATGAAGAGATAGAAAACACAAAAAGGAACCAAATGAAATTCTGGAGCTGAAAATTGTAACCATTGAAGTGAAAAATTCACCAGGGTTATTTAAAAACAGGTTTGAGCAGGCTGAAGACAATATTAGTGAACTTGAAGATACAACAATTAAAATTATCAACTCTGTGGAGCAGAAAGAAAAATGTTGAAGAAAAGTGAGGAGGGCCTGAGGGACTTGTGGGATACCACAAAGTTAGCCAATATAAACATTGTGGGAATTCCAAAGGGAGAAGAGAGAAGGAAGCGGACAGAGTGATTATTTGAAGAAATAATAGCTAAAAACATACCAAATGTGATGAAAAACATGAATATAAGCTTCCAAAAAGCTCAGCAAATCCTAAGTAGAGTAAATCAGAGACCCACACTGAGACATACTAGAATCAAACTGTCAAAAGACAGAGACAAAGAAGGAATCTTGAAAGCAGCAAGAGAAAAACAACTGATCATTTACAAGGAGTTTTTGAAATTAAAAAAAAATTATTGAATTAGAGTTGATGTATAATATTATATGTTACAGGTGTACAATATAGTAATTCACAATTTTAAAAAGTTATACTCTTTCTAGTTATTATAAAATATTCGCTGCATTCCCTGTGTTGTGCAATATATCCTTGTAGCTTACTTTATACCTAACAGTTTGTACCTCTTACTCCCCTCCCCTTGTGATGCCCTTCCCTCATTTCCTCTGCCCACTGGTAACCAGTAGTTTGCTCTCTATATCTGTGCCTCCTTCCTTTTTGTTATAGTCACAACTTGTTGTATTTTTTTAGATTCCACATAAAAGTGATATCATACAGTATTTGTCTTTCTCTGTCTGACTTACTACATTTAGCATAATACCCCCCCAAAACAAACACATAGATCAATGGAATAGAATAGAGAGCCCAGAAATAAACCCACACACTTATGATCAATTAATCTATGACAAAGGAGGCAAGAATATACAATGGCAAAAAGACAGTCTTTTCAATAAGTGGTGCTGGAAAAACTGGAGAGCTACATGTAAAAGAATGAAATTAGAATATTCTCTAATACCATACACAAAAATAAACCCAAAATGGATTAAAGACCTAAATGTAAGACTGGAAATCATAAAACAGTTAGAGGAAAACATAGGCAGAACACTCTTTGACATAAATTGTAGCAACATTTTTTTGGATCTGTTGCCTAAAGCATAGGAACATAAAAGCAAAAATAAACAAATGGGAGCTAGTTAAACTTAAAAGCTTTTGCACAGCAAAGGAAACCATCCATAAAATGAAAAAACAACCTCTGAATGGGAGAAGATATTTGCAAATGATATAACCAATAAGGGGTTAATTTCCAAAATATATGAACAAATGCATAAACTCAACATCAAACAAACAAACAACCCAATAAAAAAATGAGCAGAAGACCTGAATAGACATTTTTCCAAAGAGGGCACACAAGGCATTCTTAAGATTATCAGTTGATTTTTCATCAGAAACCTTGGAGGTCAGAAGGCAGTATGTTGATATATTCAAAATGCAGAAGGGAAATTTTATTGACTAATAATCATATATCCTGTAAAGCTGTTCTTCAAAAGTGAGGGATTGATTAAGACATACCCAGATAAACAAAAGATGAGGGAATTTGTTATCACTACACCTATCCTGAAGGAAATGCTAAAGATAGTCTTATAGGTTGCAATGAAAGAACATGAGGCAGTAACTCAAAGCTATATGAAAAAATAGATACCTGGTTAAGGTAAACATATGAGAAATTTTTAGAGCTAGTATTATTGTAACTTTAGTTTGTAATTCCACTTTTTGTTTTCCCCATGATATGATACAAATGCATTAAAAATAGTCTATATTTTTTGATGCACATGCATAAAGATGTGATTTTGTAACATCAGTAACTGAAAGGGATGGTGAAGGGGCTGTATAGGAGGAGAATTTTTGTATGCTATTGAAGTTAAGGTGGTATGAAGTCAAATTAGAGTGTTATAACTTTAGGATGTTAAATGTAATCCCCATGGTAACCACAAAGAAAATATCTATAGATTATACACGAAAGAAAATGAGAAGCAAATTAAAATATTTCACTACAAAGAAATCAAATAAATATGGGAGACAGTAATGTAGGAAATAAGGGACCAAAAAAAAAGCTATTAGGTATATAGAAGACAAATAAAAAAATGGCAGGAGTAAGCCCCTCCTGATCAGTAATTATGTTAAATTTAAATGGATTAAATTCTCCAAGCAAAAGACAGAAATTTGCAGAATGAATAAGAAAACATGATCTAACTATATGCTGTGTACAAGAGACTCACTTTAGTTCCAAAGATATAACTATGTTGACAGCAAAAGGATGGAAAAAGATATTCTTTGGAAATAATAACCAAAAGAGAGTAGTGTGGCTATACTAATATGAGGCAAAATAGACTTTAAATCAATAGAAATCGCAAGAGACAAGAAGGACATTTATGTATTAAGAAAGGTTTCAATATAGCAAGAAGATATAAAAATTATAGACATTTACACACTCGATAAATGTCATCAAGATATATGAAGCAAAATGGACAGAATTCAATTGTACAATAATAGTTGTGGGCTTTAATACTGAACTCTCAATTATAGAACAACTAGACAGAAGGTAAATAAGAAAATAGAGGACTTAACACAATAAACCAACTAGATCTCCAAGACATATACAGAACACTCAACCCAAGAAAAACCGAATACAGATTCTTCTCAGGTACACATGGAACATTCTCCAAGATAGATCATGTGCTAGGCCATAGATCAAGTAATGATAAAAAATGTGATATATACATACAATGGAATACTATTCAGATTAAAAAGGAAAAACACTGGCTTCCCTGGTGGCGCAGTGGTTGAGAGTCCATCTGCTGATGCAGGGGACACGGGTTCGTGTCGCGGTCCGGGAAGATCCCACATGCCGTGGAGCAGCTAGGCCCGTGAGCCATGGCCGCTGAGCCTGCGTGTCCGGAGCCTGTGCTCTGCAACAGGAGAGGCCACAACAGTGAGAGGCCTGTGTACCACAAAAAAAAAAAAAAAAAAAAAAAGAACAACACGATGGACCATGAACACATTATGCTAAGTGAAATAAGCCAAACACAAAGGAACAAATATTATGCTTCCACTTAAAAAGATACCTAGATTAATCACATCTATAGAGACAAAAAGTAGAACATTGGTTACCAAGAGCTGGTGGGAGGGGGAATTAGAATTCAGTATTTAATGGGTACAAAGTTTCAGTTGCATTATGAAAAGGTTTTGGAGGTGGATAGAGGTGATGGTTCCACAACACTACAGATGTACTTCATGCCACTGATCTGTATATTTAAACAGTAAATTTCATATTATGTAAATTTTAACATAATAACAAAGTTGAAGATGGAAAAAAAGACTGACATTACCAAGTATTGGAAAGATAAGTAGAAACTAGAACTCTCAAATACTGGTTGTGGGGATACAAATTTGTACATTCACTTTGGTGAGTGTTTGGCAGTTTGACTAAAAGCCAAACATTTATCTACAATATGATTCAGTCATTCCACTCCTGGGTATTATCCCAAGGGAATTTAAAGTATATGTCAACACAAAGACTTGTGTCTAAATGTTTATCGAATCTTTACTTATAACAGCCCCAAGTTAGAAACAACCCAAATATCTATCAAGAGATGAATAGATGAATGATGGTATACCCATGCAATGAAATACTATTCAGCTAAAGAAGGAATTAATTATTGATACATGCAGTAGCATAGATGTATCTCAAAAAGAAGTGTAGTAAGTGAAAGTAGAGACTGTCATATTGAGTGAAGTAAGTCAGAAAGAGAAAAACAAATATCGCATACTAATGCATATATGTGAAATCTACAAAAACAGTATAGATGATCTTATTTGCAAAGCAGAAATAGAGACACAAATGTAGAGAACAAATGTATGGATACCAAGGGGAAAGGGGGGGTGGGATGAATTGGGAGATGAGGATTGACATATATACACTATTGATAATATATATAAAATATAACTAGTGAGAACCTACTGTATAGCACAGAGGACTCTACTCAGGGCTTTGTGGTGACCTAAATGAGAAGGAAATCCAAAAAAGAGGGGATATATGTATATGTATAGCTGATTCAATTTGCTATACAGTAGAAACTAACACAACATTGTAAAGCAACTATACTCCAATAAAAATATAAGTAAATGCTTAAGAAGAAAAAAAAAGTGAAAGAAGCCAGATCAAATAAAAAATACACACTGTGTGATTCCATTCATACAGTACTCCTGAAAATGCATACTATTCTATAGTGATAGAAAGTTTATCAGTGATTCCTTAAATTTGGATAAAGGGAGAAAGGCTAAGAGGGAGGAACTGCAAAGGAGAACTTGGAAACTTTTGGGAGTGACAGTTATGTTCATTACTTTGACTGTGGGGTGGTCATGGTATATATATATATATGTTGGGACTTATAAAATTTACACTTTAAATATGTGCAGTTTATTAAACATCAGTTACACATCAATAAAACATATTACAAAAATGAATGATGAGATACTAGGACACACCTATTAAAGCAGCTAAAATGTAAGCAACTGAACATACTAAGTGTTGGAGGGAATGAGAATGCTGCTGAGAATGTAAAATATCCAACCATTTTGGAAAACCACTTGGAGGTTTCTTAAAAATTTAAACACATACTCTATCACAAGATTCAACTTAGGGATTTTCACAAAAGAAATTAAGGCATAAGTCCACAATTACTTGCAGACAAGTGTTCATAGCAAAAGTCCAGCAGTAGGTGAAGGTGTAAATACATTGTGGTATATTCATGCAATGGAATATTACTCAGCAGTAAAAATGAATGAACTAAGACTAATCTAACAAGAGCTGTATAATCTTGTTATAGAAGAAATTAGAACTTTTCAGACATCAAAGTAGACCAGTGTAAATGGGTAGGGATAACATGTTCACGGATAGACAGATTCATGTGACAGAAATACTACCTCTTCCCAAATTATACTCAGTTCTTGAGGAAAAGGATGAGTTAACTCTAAAATGTATTGGAAAGAATGAGAGGCCTAAAACATCAAAGATATTCTCAAAGAAGAATGGGCTAAGCAAACTTAGATGTATTAGACAGCAAGGCTTTTAGAGAAGCTATAGTAATTGAGACTAAAACTGGTTCAGGGTTTGACAGACAGAAATAGATCCACACATGCATGCAGATATGATATGACATAACTACCTTTCAGATGAAGAGGAAAGAATTGATTATTCAATTGATAGTTATACTGATGGAAAAATTTATTCTATCCTAATAGAATAACTATCAACTGAATAATCCTACATAAGTTAAATGACAGTTGGTTTAAAGAACTCAATTAAAAGACAAAGGTTTTAAAAATTTACAAGAAAATCTGGAAAAGGTTGTTATGAATTTGAGAAAGGGTTTTCTCCATAAGACATTTAAAAGGACAAACTATAAAGAAAAAGACTGATACATTTAAACACATTAAAGGTGAAACAAATAAAAACAAATCTCTGTTCACTAAAAAAGTGAGAAAAACAGACCACAAACTGAGAGAAAACATTTATAATGCATAAAACAAAGAGATATAATGTGGAATATATTAAGAAGTAAATTTAAAAAAAATCCTAACAGTCCAATAGATACAATGGGCAAAAAGACATGATCAGGCATTTCATGGGAGAAACATGAAAGATTTGGGCATATGTAAAAAATGCTCAGCCTTACTAGTAATCAAGGAAATATACACACAAAAAATAAGGTGGTATTTGGCACCCATTCAATTAGGAAATAGAAAAAAGGACAACACTAAGTTTTGGTGAAAATATGGAGCAAAGACATTCTTACCTACTGCTGGTGGAAGTTGACACAATGCCTTTGGAAAACAATTGGCATTTTCTTAGAAAGTCGAAGATATGCATATCTTATCATCAAGCAATTCTAAGCCTATTAGAAAAAATTTTCTCTACGGAAAATCTTGCACACTTGTACCAGGAGACACGTATGAAAAGGTTTATGGCAGAAGGGTTTGTGATAAAAAAAAATTCTGGAAATAATGTAAATGAAGCAAATGTCCATCCATAAATGGAAAGCTCATTTAATAGGATACTAGACAGCAGAGAAGATGAAGGAACTACAGCCATACACACCAGCATGAATGAATCTCAAACACTTACTGGTGGGTGGAAAAGGCAAGTCATAGAGAAATAAACATATACATTACCATTTATAACAAATTCTTAAGTGATAAATATTTAACTATATTTATTTAGGGAAGGGGATTATGGACATACATTTCAAGAAGGAGATAGGGATGTGATTGGAAGTAGGCAACAAGGAGCCAGGTGGAAATTAATAAAATAATTTGATTTTTTATAACTTAAAGTTGTTATATTCTTTTACATATAGGAAATATTCCATAATATTTATTATTATTATTCTTACTATTATTATTATAAAAGCATCTAGCTCCAGGTATAAACTTCTGGCATTAGTCAGAGATAATACTAATGATTCTTTGAACAATTACTTTATTCCAGACACTGTTAAACACCACAATTCATGGGTGTGAGGTGAGTCAAACTGACTTTTTAATGACATTAGAATCTTCTTTTGCAGATAGGTAGTTACTTATGTCAGCCCATTAGACACTCCCGAAGCTGGGGCCATTGCAATGTCAGGTCCTTCTTGAGGGCTCTGAGTAAAAACTACTCCACCAGAAAAGCCGTATGTGTTAACCAGTCTTAAATGTTTCCTTAGAAAGTGTCTTTTTCCAGAATTAGTGCTATCGCTTGGTTGGGTCAGACAATTAAGAAGAAACATGAAGTTGGAGGAACAAGGAGAGGACGGAGGTCTTTTCATATCTCTGTACTTACATGTATGTATGTGGGCACCTGAGTGTGGAAAGAGCTCCTTCTAACTATTTATTTGGTATTTAGTGACACAACGTTATTGATACCTAATTAAGAATAGGGAAAGCATTTGTGAGGCTGTGGCTGCTAAATGGCCAGGCTCATTAAAAAAACCTCATTAATTAGTTTTCAACAATAGCTGGAATGATTACAACTGAAGAGTTAGACCAGTGTTGCTCTTGATTAAAGCTGGGTGTGAGCAAAGCTGAGATAGGGTCGCTGCTACTAAGGAAAAGGCACAGGTGCAACTTTCAATTAGAGGTAAAATTCCCATAATGTTTCTTAGTTTTGGCTTATCTGCCTTTCTCTGGCTGATCCATATTGGTATCCAGGGTAAGTTGATATCTGGTTAAGTCACTGTCAACATTTCGTTTTCAGTGGTTTCTAGATTAAGTGTTCTGATATTCAATTTATAATGAGAATGTTGAGGCTTAGTGAAATGAACATATTTTCCTTAGGTCTCGCAGCCAGTTCATTGTGGGCCAGGTCTCCCCAATGCTAAAGACTGTGATTTTTCTATTAAACCACATGACACCTTTTAAAACAGTAATGTCGTTACTGAACCAAACTTCAGTCCACTCTCCACTTACAGTAAAACCAATCTACTGATTGTGGGTTGTGGTGACGGACAGTATGGCATTGATTGCAGGGCACCAAACAAGGAAAATGGGCAGCTCACGTTCAGAAGACCCAAACTCTTCGATGGTTTTCAGGGAAAGGGTTTTAAAGGCTGTGTGAGGGAGCGGCTGCAGGGTGCGTGATCAGCTCGTGCACGATTCTAGGATTGGTTGGCATCAAGGTGAAGTTTCAAGCATCATCAGCCTTCTGGTTTCAACCAGTCTAGGGTTTGTGTTGTTGCAGTCAACAGTTTTCATCTGGCAGGGGTCAGCTTCCTGTAAAAACAACTTAGGAATGTGTGTCAGGCCTTTATCTGTATCTTTCAGGGAACTGGGAGTTCGATGATTCTATGTGGTGGATTTATAGTCTAACTTGTTACCGCTTTCCCAGCCCAACAGATATTCTTTGTTTTTACATCTTCACATTTCCTAATTATTAACTCTTGAGCAGACTTTTGAGACTCAAGTGAGGCCTGGGAGACTAAAGCAAGTCTTTTACTTCAAAGGACTAGGACACAGGGACTTGTATATGGTTTCAATCCCCCCTTTTCTTTGATACTCCTCAATCTTGAGGGGATCAGGTTCACGAAAAGTAAGGGAGTAAAGTTTTGAGTAGAGAGCTTAATTATAAACTCAGCAGAGGAACTCAGTTTTAAGCGGAATTGGTTTCAGTGTGTCTGTTGGATTTGGTTAGCAGATAACATGTGGGCATTTCTGGCTTTGAACATTTTGTCAGTCATAGCAGTTGGCTTATTTGTTTCTACTGCAGATAAGCAGCAGAATGACCTCACTTTAGATATAAGGAACAGTAGATAAAGTTTAGTGAGAGTCAGAGGAAAAGAAACAAACTCCCACCCTGCTCACTTTTGTTCTCCACATGATAAATGCCATAACTTGGACTTCCGCAGTGTATCCCCCATCAGAGGGGACCCTGGTAGTCTGCATTTCCACAGGCTAGGAAGAGGGGCTGCCCATCAGCTCCCTGGAAACCCAGCAGTGGCATGTACTTGCCCTGCTGTACATCCGCCAAGGCATGTGTGTTCCCGTGAGTAGTCTCCTGAGTGGCACCCCCTCAGGAACCTCATGGTCTCTGCCTTCAGGAGAAATTAAGGGCAGATCAGAAAGAAATTACCCTGGGCATTGGGAACTGTTCAGGGAGTAGGAGAAAGGCTGTGCTGATGGAGAGGTTTGTCCAGAAGGTTTGGGAAAGGCAGAGGAGGGCTCTGGGCTGTGAGAGAGGCTCTGGGATGCGTGGGGGCCACATGGGAGCCACATGGGGATACAGGAGGCATGGTCCTGAACTTGGGTGATAGAAACAAAAGGCAATGGATTTTGTTCTAACATTGTATTTGCGTATGACTCCATTTCTCTTCAAACTTCTATTTCCCAAAGTGAAACTAATGAATATTTATTAGTATGGAAAGAAAATAAAAACATAATTGTTGTATGGAGGACAGGGCAAAACCTCTTAGGATGCATATGATTTGTAACAAAATAGTGTGAATTTATAAGCACACTGTTGAGAGTGTTGGGTGAGAAATTGTGAACTTAGCAAACAAAGGAGGGCACTGCACATACACTTCAGGGCTTCTTGTGAACATGCAAGCACACAGAATGTAAGGTGCCCTTGTTAGCCCATTATCTTAGAAAATTTTAGGAAGCAGACCCAGCAGTGGAAACACCTTAGGAGCCCTCATGGAGAAGGGGGGTAACAGCCTGCGGGGCTGTGGCCAACCTGTGTCCAGAGGAGGATTTCACCTGGATGTCTGAACACTAAGCTGTAGGAAACCCATGATGTGATTTAAAGTAGCACAAGAGGCGGGGGAAGCCTTCATTGAGATTCACTACATCTAGTGCCACTGAAAGAGATGCGACTCATTTTTGTTTTATGTGTTTTAAGTTTAAGTGTTCCTAAGGATTCTGATTCACTTTAGTACATGGAGAAAAAAGCCATTTTTCAGTGCTTAGCTGACACTGAATTCATTTCCTTCCCCCCTCCATTATTCAGATCCATGATCAGGAATAGTTTTCCTATGAGGTATAGCACTAATATTTCAAAGTCTGTGTGGCCAGAGCACGCAGACTTCTACTCAGTATCATCATGACATCACCACTTCTGTCCTAGAGGACTTCCACGGCCTGAGCACTGGGTTTGCAGGATGCTGCTTTGGGAAAGAGCAGGTAATGTCTCCCCAAGTGATGGGTCCTGTCCACGTGGGGATGAGGCAGCCATACAGGTAGAGCATCAAGCCCCCATCCTGTGTGTCCTCTCAGTATGGGTGACGCTGCTTCTCCTCCCCCATCCCCTGTGAGTTCCTGAGCACAACCTGGTGTTACACTTGCCTCTGGGGTCTCACCAGCTGCTCTGTCCTTCAGACGCCCTTTATTCACCTGATTCCTCTAATGGAATACACTTGATTTCCCCTTCAATGCTCAGCTTGCACGCAGTGCCTCCTCCTGTGTCTGGTATCCTCTGTCTGTGCCCCCAGGTCCTGTGCTCCTCTATCTTAGTCATGGTTCCTCATCTATTTGGTACCTTCTGCTACCTCACCTTGCTGCACTGTGAGTGTCCGAGCATCCTTATTGAATGTACATCTTCTGAGCCTTTGGATGACAAAATCCTCATGTACCGGCTTACATACTCTCAACCCCTGCTGTTGGGGCCCCTGGCCTCCTGTGCAGAAGGTCCACATTCCTCTGGAACTTGTCCCACCAGTGTTCCCTCACCTGGAATGGCAGCGCCCACACTGCGGGCCTCGGCAGGGATCTGAATCCACGGTCCCCATTTCCTCCACATGCTGTCAAGATGAAGAGGTGCATCCTCATCCTGCCCCCACTCATCTCCAGAATGTGTGCCTGCCTCTCCATCCTGTTCTCATCTGGTTCTGGCCACCTTCATCTCTCCATGGACCAATAGGACAGTCCTCAATGTGTCCCTGCCTCTTCCACTCCCTTCTCCATGCTGAAGCCAGGACCACCAGCAACATGGTCCTCTAGGCTTTCAGGGCCCTTTCCCTGCTGCACACCTCTGCCCCTTACAGGGAAGGCAGCCAAGGATGTCTGCCTAGCGGAAGGTGAGCACTGCTCCTTGGAGAACAGGTGGGGTGCCACCTGAGGATGTGTGAACTTGGAGGGAAGGCTCTGCCTTGGTGCCCCAGTGACCTCATAATTTCCATATAGGCCACACCGCCAAAATTCTGAACTGCAGCTTGTTGGAGTTTTGGTAGGATGCCTTGTGATCCTATCAGAACATGAGAGGATGGAGGCCTGTGAAGAGCTGTTCCAAGGCCATCTCTTGCTCACCTCCCTGCCCTGTGGAAGGCTGTCATGGGACAGTTTCTATGGACTCCCAGATTCTGAAGAGGTATGGGGTTTTCTGCATGTACAAGTTTAAAGTATAAAGTATAATGACTTGATTTGCATACATCATGAAATGATTACCACAATAAGTTTAGTGAACATCATCATCTCATATAAATACAAAACAAAAGAAAAAGGAAAAAAGTATGTTTTTCTTTGTGATGAGAACTCTTAGGGTTTACCCTCCTAACAACGTTTGTATGTAACATACAGCCATTTTAATTATATTTATCATGTTGAACATTACATCCCTAGTACTTATTTATCTTACAACTTGAAGTTTGGACTTTTTTTTTTTTTTTTTTTTTTTTTTTTTCTTTTTGCGGTATGCGGGCCTCTCACTGTTGTGGCCTCTCCCTGTTGCGGAGCACAGGCTCCGGACGCGCAGGCCCAGCGGCCATGGCTCACGGGCCCAGCCGCTCCGCGGCATATGGGATCCTCCCAGACCGGGGCACGAACCCGTATCCCCTGCATCGGCAGGCGGACTCTCAACCACTGCGCCACCAGGGAGGCCCGAAGTTTGGACTTTTGACCACCTTCATCCAACTCCCCCACCCTTCATTCCTGTTTCTGGTAACCACAAATCTGCTTTCTTTTTCTATGAGTTTGTTTTGAAGTATAATCAACTGACGGCACTATGGTAGTTCTGGTGCACAGCATAGTAATTCAATATTTCTATACATTGCAAAATGATCACCACAATAAGTCTAGTTTCCATTTGTCATCATACAAAAATATTACATTGTTATTGACTCTATTCCCCATGCTGTACACTTCATCCTTGTGACTTATTATTTTCTACCTGGAAGTTTGTACCTTTGATCCCACTCAGCTATAACTTTCTTTTCCTCCCCTCCTCCCCTCTGGCAACCACCTTGTTTGTTCTCTGTATCTATGAAGCTGTTTCCATTTTGTTATGTGTGTTCATTTGTCTTTTAGATTCCACATATAAATGAAATCATGTGGTATTTGTCTTTCTCTCTCTGACTTATTTTATTTAGCATAATGCCCTCTAGGTTCATTCATGTTGTCACAAATGACAAGATTTCATTCTTTTTATGGTTAAGTTCCCATTTTATATGTATATACCACATCTTCTTTATCCATTCATCTATTGTTGGTCATATAGGTTTTTTCTTTGGAAGAGTACTAGGAACTGAAATTGATGGATCTAATGTAGTTCTATTTTTAAACTTTTGAGGAAACTTCATACTGTTTTCTATAGTGGTTGTATCAATTTCCATTCCAATGAACAGTACATGAGGATTCCCTTTTTTCACCTCCTCACCAATACTTTTTATTTCCTGTCCTGATAATAGCCATTCGGACAGGGGTGAGGTGATATTTCATTGTGGTTTTGATTTGTATTTCCCTAATGATTAGTGATGTTCAGCATCTTTTCATGTTTCTGTTGGCCATCTGTATATCTTCTTGGGAAAAATGTCTATTCAGGTCTTCTGCCTATTTTTCAATTTTTTTTTGATGTTGAGTTGTACAAGTTCTTTGTATATTTTGGATATTAACCTCCTTTGGATATATTGCTTGCAAATATCTTCTCCCATTCAGTAGGTGAACTTTTTGTTTTGTGGATAATTTCCTTCATCCTGCAAAAATTTTTAGTTTGATGTAGTCTTATTTGTTGATTTTTGCTTTTGTTTACCTTGCTTGAGGAGACATATCCTAAAAAATATTGCTGATACCTGTGTAAAACAGCATACTGCCTATTTTCTTCTAGGAGCTTTATGGTTTTAGTTCTTACATTTAAGACTTTAATCCATTTTGAGTTTATTTTTGAGTATGATGTGAGAATATGATGATGTAGTCCAGCTTGATTCTTTTGCAGGTGGTTGTCCAGTTTTACCAACACCATTTATTGAAGAGGCTGTCTTTTCCTCAGTGTATATTTTTGCTTCCTTTGTCATAGGTTAATTGACCCTATAGGGGTAGGTTTACTTCTGGGATCTCTTTTTTGTTCCATTGATCTAAGTGTCTATTTTTGTACTAGTATCATTCTGTTTTGATTATTCTAGCATTGTTGCTAGAAATCAGGAAGTGTGATACTTCAAGGTTTTTTTTTTCTCTCAAGATTGTTTTGGCTATTTGGGGTCTTTTGTGCTTTCATACACATTTTAGAATTATTTGTTCTAGTTCTGTGAAAAATTCCACTGGTATTTTGATAGGGATTGTATTGAATCAGTAGATTGCCTTGAGGAGCATGGTCATTTTAATAATATTACTTCTTCCAATTCATGAACATGGTATATCTTTCCACCTCTTTGTGTCACCTTCAATTTCTTTCATCAGCATCTTATAGTTTTCTGAGTACACGTTTTTCACCTTCTTGGTTATATTTATTCCTATGTATTTTATTCTTTTTTATGCAATGTAAATGGAATTATTTTCTTAATTTCTCTGATTGTTCATTGTTAGTGTATAGAAATGCAACAAATTTATGTATATTAATTTTGTATCCTGCAAAGTTCCTGAAATCATTTATTAGTTCTAATAGTTTTTGGTGGTGTTTATAGGATTTTCTATATATAGTATCATGTCACCTACAAAGAGTGACAGTTTTACTTCTTTTTTGATTTGGATTCTTTTTCTTTTTCTTTTTCTTGTCTGCTGTAGCTTTGTCTTTCAATATGATGCTGAATAAAAGTGGCAAGAGTGGACATCTTTGTCTTTTTCCTCATCTTAGAGGAAATGCTTTCAGGTTTTCACTATTCAGTATGATGTTGGCTGTGGGTTTGTCATATATGGTCTTTATTATGTTGATGTATATTCCCTTCATACCCACTTTCTGGAGAGTTTTTATCACAAATGAATGTTAAAATTTGTCAAAAGCTTTTTCTGCATCTATTGAGATGATCAAGGTGCCGTCCTTTCAGTTTCCAGAGGGAGCTCTTCGTGGTTTATCACCACCTCCCCTCTCACCATGCTGTGTCCTCACATGGCAGAGACAGAGAGAAAGAGAAAGAGAATGAGCTCTGATCTCTCTCCCTCTTCTTGTAAGGACACTATTTCCATCATGGGAGCTCCATCCTCATGCTTCATTTAAACCTAATTACTAAACTACCTCCCAAATACCATTACATTGGAGGTTAAGGTTCAAACATATGAATTTTGTGGAGGACACAATTCAGCACATGGCATTAAGTATATTCACATTGTTGTATAATCAGAAACACAATGATATTGTGCTCTATCTACTGCTTATTATTCCTCACTAATAAGGCAAAACATTCCTGAGTAGTCTACTCAATGACCCATGAATTCTAAGTGTTTCCACTCTGGCTATTGGGAATAAGCACTAATGCCAGCCCTATGTGAGCACTGGTACACTTCTATCACTCTTTCAGATGTTTCTTTTTCCCTATGCAAGTGTTGATCAGTACCCTTATGGATACTTGAAAGGGACTCTCTGTAGTTCTCTGAGCTTATCTATATGAACACTCCTCTCTTTCATAAACCGTCATGCAAACTCCAGCTGCCTTGGTCTCTCTGGATTCTTGCCTCTATCTTGTCAACTTAAGGATTAAGCAGCAAGGTCTGCCTGGGTTCCCCCTCACCACACTCCAGCCTGGAAAGTCTCTAAAGCAGTAAGTTGGAGGGATTCATAGAAATTACCTAGCTTGTTCTCATCTCTCAGGTATTGCTGACCTTCATTGTCTGATGTCCAACATTTTGAAACGTTTAATGCATTTTTTTCTGTTTGTTTCTGTCATTATTTCAGGTGGAAAAGTAAATCATTTCCCTGTCACTCCATCTTGGGAAGAAATGGAGGTCAAGAAATTCTTGACCTCTGATAACATTCTTAGTTAACAAGAATGGTGTTCTGATTATCTGTTTCCTGTGTACCAAGAAGTGAGCTTAGAGACTCACATTAGCAAGTCATTTGATCCCACAACTAGCTCTCCAAGGCAGGCGTTAACCCAGCTCTAACACAGGTTAACTGTATGATGCTGGAAAAATTATTTCACCTTTATGAGATTTTTTAAATCTACAATATGGTAGATTGGTGATGATGATGGTGATGATGATAATAATAATGTTACTGTTGTTTTGTTATTTTCACAAAATTGTTGAGTGGACTAAGTGTGATAATAGAAGTTGAACTTAGCTTATTACATGACGTATAGAAGATACTCGATGTGGGGAAACACACGTCAGAGCTTGGGTAGGAGCCCATCACTGTCCGTCTATGTGCTGTCTCACAATTAAGCTCCGTAATGCCTAATAACATTATAAAGTCTCTAATAAGTCCTAGAGTAAGGAGAACTTTTTAACTTTGTTTTTCATTAATTAATTTATTGAAACAATTTTTTGGTGTACAAAAATCTATACATAATTTATATAAGTATACAATTTGTTGAGAGTAAAGATAATTATACAGTCATGAAACCATCACTACACTCTATGCCATAAACCTATCCACCACCTCCAAAAATGTTCTTCCACCTCCTTATTTATTATTATTGTTTCTCATTATTATTACCATTATTATAAGAACTTTAACATAAGATTTATCCTTTCAGAAAACTTTTAAGTTACAATAAAGTATTGTTAACTATAGGCATTATACTATAGATCTTTAGGTCTTATTTATCTTGTGTAACTGAAACTTGTGCCTTTTGACTAATACCTCCCCATATTCCCTCCACATAGCTCCTGCCAACCACCATTCTACACTGTGATTCTACGAGTTTGACTACTTAAGTTCCTCGTAAGTGGTATCATGTAGTCTATTTTTGCTTTTGTTGCCTGTGCTTTTAGTGTCCTATCTAAGAAGATATTGCCAAGGCCAATGCCAAGAAGCATTGTCCCTGTGTAGTCTTCTAGGTGCTTTACTCTTTCACATCTCACATTTAGGTCTTTATTCCATTTTGAGTTGATTTTTGTGTAATGTATGATATAAGGTCCAGTTTTATTCTTTTGCATGTGGATATCTATTTCCCCAGCACCATTTGTTGAAGAGACTATTCTTTCTCCATTGTCTATTCTTAGAACTCTTGTCAACTATCAGTTGACTATATATGCATGAACTTATTTCTGGGCTCTCTATTCTGTTCCATTGGTTTATGTGTCTGTTTTATTCTTCAGCTTTGTGATATATTTTGAAATCAGGAAGTGAGATGCTTCTAACTTTGTTCTTCTTGCTCAAGATTGCTTTGTTTCTTTGAAGTCTTTTGTGATTCCACATAAATTTTAAGATTTTTTAAATTTCTGTAGAAAAAAAAACACCACTAGAATTTTGAAATGGATTACATTGAATCTATAAATCACTTTGGATAGTATGGACATTTTAACAACATTCATTCTTTCAGTTCATGAACATGGGATGTTTTTCCATTTATTTGTGTCCTCTTTAATTTCATTAGTGTAGCAAATTTTCATTTCCTTGGTTATTTTATTCCTAAGTATTTTACTCATTTTGGTCCTACTGTAAATGAAATTGCTTTTCAATTTTCTCTTTGGATAACTTGTTGTTAGTGTATAGAAATACAACTGATTTTTGTATGTTGATTTTGTATCCTGCAACTTTGTTGAATTCATTTATTCTAACAGTTTTTTGTGGAGTTCAACTTTGTCTAATCTTAGCATTCTATAGACATCTATAGAACTGCCATTTATAGAGCATGTCCTGGACTTAAAATAAATTCTATATTTAGGCTAAAGTTTGCATGGTTAAATGATAATTTTGTATGGTATGATGAAGGAGAGTAGGGAATCTAGAGTGTTTCTCATGTAACTTGCTGGATGGCTAAAGGGATGATAGGACCTCAATAGCAAGAGAAAAATTACTGCTAGCAGAACAATTCTCACACTTACCACACTTACTCCTTCTTTTCACAGTAGAGGTCACCAGGGAAGTATGAAGTGATAATCAGCTTGATTCCCAGCTGTTAATGGTAGAAAAAAAATGGGTAGTGCAAGGAGACATGGAAGAAATAAAGAGATAGGAGGAGAAGCAGAAGAGGATGGAGTCACACAAACCAATAGAAAAGGTAGTTTCAAGGAAAAGAGAATTACTAGTTGTGGCAGGCGGAAAAATGGCCCTTCAAAGATGTCCACGTCCTGACCTTACAGTACACCGCAAAGAGGACTTTGCAGATGTGATTAAATTAAGGGCTTTGACATGGGGAGATTATCCTGAATTATTCAGGTGAGTCCAGAGTAATCACAATGGTCCTTAAAGGTGGGCGAGAGAGACAGAAGAGGAGGTCAAAGTGATGCAACGTGAGAGGGACTTGAACATCCCACTCCATTGTTGTTGATTTGAACATGTCATGAGACAATGCTGGCAGCCTCTAGAAGTTAGAAAAATCAAGAGAATGAATGCTTCCACAGCACTTCCAGAAGGAAAGCAGCTCTGATGACACCTTGATTTTAGCCCAGGGACACTCAAGGCAGACTTCTGACCTCCACAACGGTGAGATAGTAAATCTGTGGTTTTTTCCAAGCCACTAAATTGTGGTAATTTGTTCAACAGCAATAGGAACCAATACATTGGTGGTATCCCATAGGGAAAAGATTGAAAAAATACTTTTTGTATTTTAACATTAAGAATCAGTTGGCGACCTTAATTAAAGGAGTATCATTAAATTGTTGGTGAAAGAAGACAGATTTGGGGAACTGTAATATAACCAGAGAAATATAGTTGGGAAATGTTTGGATTAGGAAGGGAGGGAAGAGATTGAGGATTGAGTAATTAGAAGGAAACTCCAGGTCAAGGGTAGAGACTTTGTAGGATTGTAGACACTTCAGCAAATTAAAAAAATAACAGAAAGTAGTCTCATGTTTACGTGCTTTGTGAATTTACTATGCAATTCTGGAGTAAAAGAAACCTGCAATATAGTACCAGATGTTGGGAACTGAAATATCTCCATGAAAATACAGCAGAGAGCATGGGAAAAGTAGAATAACTAAAATCATACCCCTAGAACAGCTGCCAAGCAAGAATTTCTTTGGGGCACCTGTCCTGACTCTGAAACCTAGTTGGGACCTTGCAACATGCTTGGATTCAGTCTTATCACCACATTTGCTTCATAACTATATAATTAATGACCTGCTCATGTTTCTCTTCCCACCGGCCTGCATATCCTGGAGGATGGGGATGACCATGCTCACTGTTGTGTTCTTCTATCATAAAGCCTGGCACACTGTACAAGCTTTTTACATATTTATTTTATCACTGACCAAATGGACAAGTGCCCATCATTCTTCTTCTTCCAGCACCTCCCTGCTCTTCTCTGCCAGCCCTGACCTTGCCTGTCTTCCCAACCTAGCTAATGGCCCTCTCACCCCAAATCCTTTTGGGTTGAACCCATGTGATGACTTCAGGGAGGCAGGGACCTGCGTGCTGATGGCCAGGTTTCTACATAGGTTTGGCCAAGTGCATGCTCATTTTCACAGCCAGCACTGGCAATTGCCAGGATCCTGTGCTCTGGGGTGGTGAAAGAAACACAGGCTCTGAGGTCAGCTGGGCCTTCTCAGAAGTCTGCCTCTGCCTTTGATCAGCTGGGTGGCCTGAAAAGATTACATAACCACGAGGAAGGTCCTTTTCCTCAGCAGATCGCATACTTCAATCCAGGTCTGAGTACTATGGTAAAGATTAAAATAATTTATGTAAAGATCCCAGGATTGTACCTGGTACACGGATGCTCAATAAATTAGGGATTTCTGTTATGCATAGATGCAATGTCCACTAGTTTAAGACCTTAGAGGTAATATAGAGTTGAATTCAAAGTCTTACCACTTACAGCCTATGTGACTTTAATGTTTCATTTAATTCCACTGTGCCTGAGTTTCCTCAAATGCAAAGCAAGTATAATAAAATCTCCCTCATGGAATATGTAATTTGTGAAGTTACTGTGCAATTCTGGAGTAAAAAATGTTCTGCAACATAATGTTTTGCAGAAAACAGGGCTCCTAATAATTCCTTTCTCCTTTCCCATCCTGTGCTCTGAGGCAGGATCTGGACAGACATTTTTGCCCTTTAGACGCTCATCATCAACACAGCAGATGTGCACTTGGACTTCCTCAGTGCGTGCTAATGTGAAAGCCGCCTGGTTCATCCAGGACATGCTCAACCATGGCCCATGTGGCCCAGATGTATTTGGGGCCTTATTGCTTTTAGCAACTTAATTGTTCATTAAGAGGAAGGGACATTCACAGAGCTGGCCTGACATCTTGATAAAATACCAAATGACTTTCAATGTTTGATTTATGGGCACAGGCTTGGCTCCTGACAGAATGGCTGGAGAGATAAGCACACACTTATCTCTGGGCCTTGATGAATGACAGGGAAACCTTGTACCATAAAGGCAATGAAGCCACCCTGTGGGAAGAGGACTGTAACGGAGGGCATGGGGAAAGCCCAATCAGCCTCCTTGTTGGAGGACAATTAACAGAATTAAAGTTAGAATTTTAATGATCATACAAATTAGAAGGAAATTAATCAGCTAATATTTTATGACATGTCTTGGTGTGGAGCACTGCCAGTTAAGTTTTATGGCATATCTTTGATTAATTGAGACATAGCATGAAGGTATAAAATCCAGACTCCCAGCTGCATGTTAATATCTCCCTTCCCCACCCCTTCCACCCCGGGCTGCCCCAAGGTGAAAGAGAGATGGTTGATGCTTGAGGACACATACACACACATGCAAAGATGGCTCTCAGATGTCTGCTTGTCTTTTCACTTTCTCAATGTGGACAAGAAACTTCTGCCCCCACCTCCTCTCCTTCATTAGTGTCCTTTGACTTCTATTTTCTGCCAGCCGTCCTTTGCGTGGGACACTCCTGAGTACATCATCACCTGACTCTGGGCAGACATCCCAGGACCAAGGGTCACTGCAGAGTCATCAGTGAGAATCCATGTCTATGTGCCCATCATCCTGTACCTTCCCAGGGCCTTGGACCAGATCAAAAAATTGGAAACTCAATGATGGTTTTCAAGAGGTCAGCTCACTAAGTCTTCGGCTCCATGCCAACCCATGCCAAGGGCTGGGTCACTCAAGTCAGAGTGAAGGGCTTCAGAGACAGAAATGGACAGTCAGCCAGAGCTCCTGGTCATAGTGACAAAATGAGACATGTCACTTTGTTGCTCCAAATACACAGAGGAGTTACTAGTTGGCAGGCAACTATTCCAGGTAGGATGCTTGTGGAGACCTGGAAGGGAAGGCAGTCTGTATGAGGACAGACTGAAGACATCCACTAACTGGACAACTGATAAACATTTCTGACCCTGAGCTACTGCTCTACCCAGGACCCGTCACTTCACTCCCAAACCTGTCCCTCTCACAGTCTTCTCCATTTTGGTAAGTAGCATTTTGGTCTTTCCAGATGCTCAAGAAAATTTGGAGTTTCTGGCCTTTCAACATATTTTGTTGGTTCCACTATAAAAACGTATGCAAGAACCAACCACTTCTCACCACTCTATATGGACACTGCCCCACCCACTGCTCCTTGTCACCTGGGTTACCGGGGTTATGGCAGTAACTTCCTCCTGGGATGTTTCTTCTATCCTTGCTAACTTTGGTTGATTGCCAACAATGAACAGGTTCCAGAATGAACCTGTTAAAATGTAAACTGAATCATGTTACCACACTGCTCAAAAGCTTCTGATACCTGAGTCTCACTTAAAGCCAGTCTTTATGGTGACCTGTAAGACAATATGACCTGGCCCCCTTGACTCTTCTGGCCTTGTGACACACTGTGTTCCCCCTGTCACTCCACACAGCTTCGTGCAATTTACACTTGCTATGCTCTTCCCTCTGGCAGCCACGTGGTCCAGCTCCCTCCCCTCATGGCGGTCTTTGCTCAGATGCTCCCTTCCTACTGGTGCCTTCCTTCACCACTCTCCCTAACAAGGGAGCTCTCCTCCTCTTCGTGCCAGTGGCACAGGCTATTCTGATAAATATGCAACAACTGGCCCATGGTTGGGGGGATGGGGAGCACCAATCTGTAGTGCTTGCTGATTTCTGCAAGGTGAATACTTTTACCAAGGCTAATTTGGTTTTGTTTTGTTTGTTTTTGTCTGCACCATGTGGCATGCAGATCCCTGACCAGGGATTGAACCTGTGCCCCATGCAGTGGAAGCATGGAGTCTTAACCACTGGGGAAGTCCCTAGCAAGGCTAATTTTAAGCAACCAAAGTGACAACAGCTGCCTTCCAAAGTTCCTGAAAATATAACAGTTGGCTTTCACAAGCCAGTGTAGCTGGTGACAGTGTATACTGCTTTTTCTGTTGTTTTTTTCCTTAGTATCAATTCTTGATATACTATATATTTTATCCATATATCTTATAGATTAGCTGTCTCTCCCATTAGAATATAATTTTCATATGGGCAGTAATTTTTTGACTGCTTTGTTCACTTCTGTATTACCCAGCTTCAGTATCATGCCTATCACATAGTAGGTGGTCAACAAAATTTTGCTGAATGACAGTATGAATGAAAGAATGAGTACCTACTACTCATTAGACCCTGATAAGTTTGGGGACACATAAATAAATAACAGAGTGTGCTTGATTTTTATCTAGTGGCGAAGAAAAGCCTTTGTAATACAGTGGAATAGGGACTAAAATAAAGGTTGTTCCTAGTAGAGATAAGATCATAGGACAATCATAAAAATCAGATTCAAATATCAGAGATGAATATTCTGATGTAAAGGAGGGTGTGATTCTGTAACTATTAATTGTGTTTGACCCAGGATCCCTAGAATGTTAACTGTGAATACTCTTTCTCTTCATCAAATTCTAGGTATATACTCAGGACACGATGATGCTTTAGCAACTTGATGAGTGCATCTAAATCCTCATAATGGATGCTAGTTAGACTGAAACACATAGCTTAGGGTTAGGCTTACGGTGTCCAATTTTACCAACCAACCAACTCTGGCACCAGAAATAATTTTTTAAAAGCCTTAATGTTCCAGAGTGAAGTAAAGTGAGAGCAAGTTACTTGTGCTTGTCCGGGGGGAATCCTCCACTCAGTGTGGTGTCTGTGGGTGACAGAGACCTTGGAGAAGTTTACACCCAGTTGCATGCCTTGTAAAACAAAAGGATCCTATTTACTAGCAAACATAGTCCCCAAAGAACATGATTCATTAGGTCAGTGTTTCCTTCATTTTTAAGAAGAGTGAGGAGGGAATGCAGAGAAGGGTGAAGCCTTTTCCTCCCCTTTATGAATTGTTAGTGATTTAATGTGCAATTTATCCCAGTGACGGATGTGTTTTAAATTATGGTAGGATGAAGGAAATGAACATTTATTGGCAGTGCTAAGTTACTTGTTATTAAACAGTACACGCATATACAGACCAATAGTTTGGCCGGCAGAATTCCATAACTTGGGTGGTAATTTGGAACAGAATATAGCAATTCCTCAGGAGGAGTTTCTTTGTGTTTGTTCAGCCTCCTGTGTGCACTGAGCACCTTCACATGTGCTCTTCTCTGCTTTCCATCCTGCTTGGTGCCCTGGAAAGTTGACGTAAATGGACTGAATAGACTACATTGTTAGGCTTCTGGTTTGGTTGGGCCAATGAGAAGTCCAAGGAGGAGACTAGAGGGAGGATGGAGAGAGAGTCAGGCCATCTGATCTGCTGGCCTCCTCTTGCAGAGATACGGATGACCCTGTTCGCCCTGTGTCATAACTGCTTCAGTTCCACTTTCTCTATTAAGGTGGGAGGTACTTCTGAGTGCCTGATGGTCACTTGTCTTGGAAAGTTTGGTAGGTGTTTCCTGAAGACAAAGGTGGATACTCCTTCAGAGGGGTATTGTATCTGCTGTTTCCAAATCTGTTGGTGCCACACGTGTGGACCACCTCAGACCAGATGTGCGGCCTGAGGTCCCATGACAGACTCAGATATGCTTTCCCAGAGTGAAAATATGTGTGAAGGACAAAACTCCTCAGGTACTTTTTTCCCTCCACATTTTCTTTTACTTTTCCTGCTCCCTCCTCCCAAGACTGTTTTCTCTATACCTTCCTAGGGTTAGAGGGAGTGGGACATGGGAAATATTTATTTTTCAATTACCATGAAGGTAAATTCAGTAGGCTTACAATGTCACCTATAAGATTTTCCAGCTTAAGTGGTTCCTGGGCCATAAGGTCTGTCAACCAAAGCCACTAAATCTAAGGTCAGGTGTTTGATATTGGCAAATTTCCACAGGACATTGGAACCCCGGTATTTGACTTACTACCTTGGTTAAAGGCTTTGATTTTTAAAAT
Organism: Mesoplodon bidens; assembly: GCF_964165515.1. NCBI lineage: Eukaryota > Metazoa > Chordata > Mammalia > Artiodactyla > Ziphiidae > Mesoplodon > Mesoplodon bidens. The sequence continues at coordinate 141,547 of NC_138165.1, read as the reverse complement.
TAAAATTTAATTTTTAAAAATCATTGGGGAATTTCTCTCATCTCCAACTTTTAAATGTTTTCCAAATATTATCCAGCATTTTAAATTGTCTTTAACAAGAAGGTTAGTTCAATTGAAGTGACCTAACCTTGGTATGGGAAACAAGAAGCACAAGAGATGATTGTTCCATGAAATTATCTAGTTGAAAAGTACCACTCTAATTATTTCAGAAGTGAATTGACAACATTTTTTTGGATGGGGGGATGTCCAGTTAAGAAGTTAGTGGAACCTAGGAGTATTTTTGCAAAGGGATATTCATGATTTAGCTCTCGCTTTAAAAAACACCACACTTCTCCTTTCTCCAGCAAGAGGATCTGCAGAAGAACCCCTTTGGTGGGAATTTCAAAGGCAGAGGATACAGAGCATTCTGGAAGAGCGCTCCTGTCCTGGTAATGAAGATTGCTTTAGAAGATCAGGGACGCTTGGGTTAAAAATATTTGGTATAGACAAAAATAACAATGAGATAACATCTTCACCTATAGATTAGAAAATGCTTTAAAAAAAGTTTGTTTTAGTGTGATGACACAGGGACTCTCACTTATTAGTGCAGAATGGAACACTTTTGCAAAGAATTTGACAACATGAATACAACCTAAAAGATAATTACACCTTGGGGGCTGTAATTTAACTTCTAGGAAATTATCTTAAGTAAAATCTAAAGTGCTGAGAAAGCACTATGCATAAAGATTCATTTATTCAATAAATATTTATTGAGAGTTACCATGTACCAGGTATTTCTCTAAGTGCTGGGAATATAGCAGTGAATTAAGAACCAAACCTTCTGCACGGAAGCGCTCCTTTGAGTCAGGGATGGGAGCCATTCAATAAACAATCAAGGAATTAAGAAGGTGATGTATCATTAAAAGTGCCTTAAAATTGTCCATTTCTGGCCCAAATGAAGTAAGCTAATTGCAGCTTATTTTTCACAGTGGTTACAACCAAACACACTGGACAACATACAAAAAGCCACTACCTGAGAACTCTAAAAATAATAAGAGTAGAGAGACTGGGAAGCCGAGTCAAAACTCCCAACATGAAAAATGACCAAGAAGGTGGCTGTGAGTTTCCTGGCTTTTTTCTTTTTCCTCTTTTAATTCTCAGTTCTGATCCAAAGACAAATCAAAATGGGAAACTATATAGCAAGTGCTATTGGCAAAAACTCCAAGAAAGGTCTGTTTATCAGGAGAGAGGATAGAGAAGAAAACCCCTGTGAGCTGGGGATCATGGAGAGAATCCTCACAGCTGTTCTTCTTTTCCTAATTTTTTTCTCTCCTGTTCTGCTCCAAGACCAGTCCCAGTCACACACTGTGCTACCATGGAGTAGGTAAGAGGAAATCGTCCCATCAGCGAGAGGGACTGGGAAAAAAGCTTTTCACAAAGAGTGTGGGGTGTATTCCAGATGTACTTTTTCTCTTTTTTTCCCTCACCACTTTGTCCCAAAGGCAGACACAGTCATGTAGCACAGTACAGGTTGTGGAAACGGAGAGAACTCTGTCTCTCTGGCTATAGGAATGAGGAAAATGAGCCCCCGGAGGTAGACAGTATGGGGGGAAATCTGGGCGAGGGGAGTTGGAGAAGACTAATGTAGGTATGAACCACCCCTAGGCTGAACCTGTATAAAACATACCCAGATAAGCCTGGTAAAGATTTTGAAGACTGAAGCACCATGAAAACCACAGCCCTCATCCTGGACCAAATCTGAGTGGCACAGGTGAGGGATGGACACAACCACGTAGCCAGAGCTGTGAAAACTGAACCAACACCAGAACCACCACGCCCAGAGGTGAGGAAGAACCTGCAATCTAAACCTAATTGGGTTGACTGACTGTAAAACCAACAGAAAACCAACATTCTTCAGAGAATTTTAACACGACCCAGAGTCGCATAACATAATATTTAAATTTTTCAGAAAATGTGACCAATTCTCAAGGGAAAATACAATCAAAAGCGGCCAGCCCAGAGATGACTCAGATGTTGGAATTGTCAGATAGACTTTAAATCACTCACATAACAGTGATTCATGAGGTAAAGGAGAACATTTTTGGAACCGATGAAAATATGGGGGCTTCCCTGGTGGCGCAGTGGTTACAAATCTGTCTGCCAATGCAGGGGACAAGGGTTCGAGCCCTGGTCAGGGAAGATCCCACAAGCCATGGAGCAGCTAAGCCCATGTGCCACAACTACTGAGCCCGCCTGCCACAACTACTGAAGCCCGCACACCTAGAGCCCATGCTCTGCAACAAGAGAAGACACCACAATGAGAAGCCAGTGCACAACAACAAAGAGTAGTCCCCGCTGGCCACAGCTAGAGAAAGCCCGTTTGCAGCAACAAAGACCCAACACAGCCAAAAATAAAATAAATTAAAAAAAAGAAAATGTGTGTGCTTCAGAGGACAACAGCAAGAAAGAGAAAAGACAACTCAGAGTGTTAAAAAATGGTTTCAAGTTATATATCTGATGAGACTTTTACCAAGAGTATGTAAATAACATTCAATAATAAAAAGACAAAACCTCAATGTTTAAAAAGGCACAAACAATGTGTACAGACAGTTGTGCAAAGAAGATAAACAAATTTCCAACAATCATGTAAAAAGATGCTCAACATCATTAGCCATTAGGGGAATGCAAGTCCAAAGCTCAGTGGGACACCACTTCACACCTACTAGGATGCTATAGTCAAAAGGACAGAGAATTAAAAAGTGTTGGTGAAGATGTGGAGAAATTGGAACCTTCATACACTGCTGGTGGTAATGTAAAATGTTTCAGCTCCTTTGGAAAATAATCTTGCAGTTCCGCAAATGATTAAACATAGAGTTACCATACAGTCCAGCAATATCACTCTTAGATATACACCCCCAAATGAAAACATTTGTACACACACACACACACACTTACACACACAAATTGTACACAAATGTTCATAGTAGCATAACTCATAATAGCCAAAAAATGTAAACAATCCAAATGCCCATGACTTGATGAACTGATAAAAAGTGGTCTATCTTTGCAATGGAATATTATTTGCCAATCAAAAGAAACAAAGTGCTGATACATGCTAAAACTTGGATGAACCTTGAAAACATTATGCTGAATGAAAGAAGCCAGTCATAGAGGATCTCATTTGTATGATTTAATTTATATGAAATGTCCAGAAGAGGCAAATTTATAGAGACAGAAAATAGCTTAGTGGTTGCCTAGGCCCGGAGATGATGGGGGTTGAAAATTTTAATGTAAAGTAGACCTAAGTTGGTAGTACCTATAGATAATGTCAGAATCAAGCTGAAATTATCTCTGGAGCAATAATTTTAAACATTAGCCTCAAGTAGTTCTCAAAAATAAAGTTCTAAGGAACCTGAGCTCATAACTGTAAAATTCCTTAAACATATGAGGAAACTGGCCACCATGCATGAAAGTCAGCAGAAACAAAACACTTCAGGATCAGACCTGCAAACCCTCCAGGTGCTGGACTTGTCAGATACAAAACATAAAATAAGGATGTTTAAATGTTTAAGAACATAAAATATGAGATTGAAAGTAAAAACAGAAATCAGAGACAGTCAAAATTGACCAGCCAGATTTGTAAAAGGAGCAAATAAAACTTTAAAACAAAAAAGATAACAATTGAATTAAAAAATTCAGGAATGTACACCCCTCCTTGAGGATGGACATAGTGACTTGCTTCTGAAGAACAGGAAAGGGGGAGATAGTCACTTACAGTGGAGAAGCCCGGCAGACATCACCTTAAGCAAGTGATGAAGATTAACATCCCCAGAGATGACCTGTGGATGTCGTGTAGCTCCAGGTAGGATGTGACAAGAAGGGCACTCCACCTATAAATTCAATCTAGTCTAGTCATAAAAACAAACAAACAAACAAACAAAACCAAAAGTGAAACATCAGACAAAACCAAACTGGAGGGCATTCTTCAGGTTACTTGGACAGTATGACTCAAGACTGTAAACCATTAAAACCAGGAAAACCTGTGAAATGTTTAGAGGAGACTAAGGAAGCATAATGAGTAGATACAGTGCCATACCCTGGATTGGTTCCTGGAGCAGAAAGAGGATGTTCATAGAAAAACTGGAGAAATCCAAATAATATCTGTAGTTTAGTGAGTAGTATTGTATTGTTGGCAGGTTTTAAATGTTGACAAATGTGCCATGGTAATGTAAGATGTTAGCAATGAAGGAACTGAGTGAGGAGTATACGGGAACTCTGTGCACTATTTTTGTATCTTTTCTGTAAATTTAAACTTATTTCAAAATTTTATAAAAGCTTATTAAAAATAAAAGCACCTTAGGAATGTGTTAAACATAAGACTAGGTAATGCCAGATAGCAAACTGTCATTGACCGGAACATATATTTAAAGATATGCACTTGGAATGAACTTCAGAGGGCAAAGAAAATGGAAATTATGAGAGCACAAGAGATATGAGTGAGAGGTTTCAAGTATATTGATCAGAGTCTTGGGAGAAGAGAACAAGAAGAGTAGAAAATAATGCAAAAAAGATAATGAGTGTGAACTTTCTAGAATTTATGAAAGGCTCCATCTCTCTGTTTTAGGAAACCCAGTGAACCTGAAGCAGCATACAGAGTAGTGTAGTAAAACAGCAGAACTCCAAAAAGAAAGAAGTCTTAAAAGGAGGCAGAGAGAAGACATGGTACCTTCAAAGGAACACGACTAGATAGATAGTTAATAAGGAAATAATTGAAGCCCATATACAGTGTAACAATATCTTCAAATCGTCAAAATAGAATTGTATATTCTGCAAACTCTCTTTAGGAATAAAGAGAAATGAGACAGATTAAAAAATAAAACAGAATTCAGTAAAACAGTCCCTATTCAAAGCATATCAAAAGTATATACTTCAGAAAAAGGAAAATGATCCCAGTGAGGTAAAAGAAGGAACAGTGGACAAAAACCTGGAGAAAATCTAAATAAATAGTCACTGTATGAAACGTTAGCAATAATCTATTTTTAGAGTTTCAAAAGTCAAACTAGTCCTAAAACTCGTAACAATAATATAATTTGGGAAGGGGGGAACTAAACAAAGTGATAGGTGATAAACATTCTGAATCTCTTAAATTGGCAAGAAATTAAGGATATCGTTAAGGTAAGTATGTGTATTTCAGTTTTGTGGCCAACATATGAAATGATAGAGTGTATAACTAATAAACAACAAAGAATGAAAGATAAGAGGAGGGAAAATAGCCAAATCAATATAAAGAGGACGAGAATCAAGAAAAAGAAAGAAAAGAAAGGAAATCTATAAAACAGGACATTAGATGCATAAAATGCCACATAGAAGACTGACTCACTTAGATAATATCTTCAGGGAATATTTATCTGAGAGGAGAATATTTGAGTTGAGATGACTCCTGAACAATGAGAATAATATTTTCAGAGAGGTAAAGGATGGTGGAAATTAAAGTTATGGTCAGGGCAGTGGGTCTGAACCACATAAGTAGAGGCTGGAAAGTTGAAGGAAGCCAGTTCACGCAGGGCCATTGTTGGCTTTTATTGCAAGTGCAACGGGAAACATTAATGGGTTTTAAACAGAGAGTGATATGATCTGATTTCGATTTAAAAACTCTTTCTGGCTGCTCTTTGGAGAATGAATTGTATGGGAAACGAACGGGGTCAGGGAGTCTATAAACATAGTCCCAGAAAGACATGGTGATGGTTATACTATTGGATGGAAGAAGACAAGGAGGTTGCTGGATGGAGCAGTGTGCCTTGAAGAGAGAACCAGATAGGACTTTTTAATATTTTTTAACATCTTTATTGGAGTATAATTGCTTTATAATGGTATGTTAGTTCTTGAGGACACAGGAAGGGGGAAAGGTAAGCTGGGACAAAGTGAGAGAGTGGCATGGACATATATACACTACCAAATGTAAAACTGATAGCTAGTAGGAAGCAGCTGCATAGCACAGGGAGCTCAGCTCGGTGCTTTGTGACAACCTAGAGGGGTGGGATAGGGAGGGTGGGAGGAAAACGCAAGAGGCAGACAAGACTTTTAATGGATTGGATGGGTGTGGATGAGGAACACGACAGAAGCCAATGATAACCTTTAATTTTGTGCGTGTGGAAATATGTTGGTGTGTATGGGCAGAAGGGCTGGATCAAGGGTGTCATGGTGAGTGCGTTATGTTTGAGATGTCTCAGGCCCTGAAGTTGAGTTGTTTATTTGAGCTGGAGGTCATGGGAGAAGGAAGCTTGCATATATAAATATGTAAGACAAAAGTATAGCCACAGAACAAAACAAGGTCACCAAGGAAGGGAGTACAGAGAAAGAACAGGTCCCAGCACAACCCCCTGAAACAGAAGTCAGGTGGAGAAGAACCAGGAAAGGAGCCTCAGAAAGCTCCCAGTGAGGTGAGCAGAAATCAGGAGAGTGTAAGGTGGTGAAGCTCAGGAAGGAGTATCTATCTTCAGGTGGAAGGAGCCCTAAGTGGTCAAAGCCACTGGGCGATACGCTACCACGAAGACTGTGAGACGTCCTTTGCCTTTGGCAACGCGGAGGTCATTGGAGTCCTTGATATGAGCAAGGACTCATTTGGTAGAGAAGTGGGAGGGTGAATGGAAGAGTGGGAAGAGGAAGTAGATTGGTAAGTGGAAGGCAGTTTGAAGCAAGTTTGCGAGAACTAGGAGAGGTGGAGGGTGCTGGTTGTGTGCTGTGCAAAGGATGGTGTCACAAGGACCAGGGGAAGGATTTGCTTTTTAGATAAAAGGGATTTTACTGAGTTTGTAGAACCTGTAATCCGTGCCTACGTAGGAAACCTTTGTTTCTCCTACTGATGTAGCCAAGCCATCATAACCAGACTGGTGTTTTGTGGGTCCCTGTTGGCCCCCTGTTGCCATAGCTGTTTGGAAGTCACACTGGCCTGGGAAGCAGCAAAGTTGTGTCTTGGTGGCTTGTGGGAGCAGCCCGGAGATGGTAGCAATTTTTCAATTAAGGCTGTTCCTTCTGCAGAGGGGCATCCAGCCCATACAAGGATATAGCTGGAGGAGAACATGGGCTCACAATTTCTCATATAAAGGAAAACCCTATTAAACTCTATTTTATAAGCTGACACCTTGGAAAGAGGAAGTTTGCCTTCCCTGGGATTGGAACAGCACCTAGAACATTACTGAGGTTTCCAAATTATTTATGTTGATATTTGATGGCATAGTTTCCCTAATATAAAAACAGCTAATCCTAGTTGAATATGTTTTGTGTGTCAGGCAAAATTCTAATGGCTTTACATGCATTAGCTCACATAGTCATTAAAACAATTCTGTTATTACCCCCATTTTACAGTTGAAGAAACTGAGGCACAGTCAGATTAAGGAACTTTCTCAAGTTGTGGAGGTGGGATGCCTACTCCAGTCTGTGGCCAGATGCCACACTCTGAATCACTATACATACTCTCTCAGTTAAGAATTGCACATAGTTTAAGAAACTCACTAGGGAAAACAGTGAAGGGTCCACTAATTCCACAGTGAATTGCATTTATTCAACAACAAGAGAGCTGTGTATTCTATGAAAATATGCAAGTGTTAGCTGTTTAGAAAGATAAGGAGAAAAGGAAAGAAAAACAGTTTACTGTCATCAAAATTCCCCATTCTTGAAGGGAATTGTTTGCACATTGTAAACACAGAACTTAAACACAAGAAGCATATATGACATTATGTTTGTCATTTTTGTAGCGCCTGTTACGGTGCTGGGCACATGTGGATATTCAGAAGATATTAGTTATTTATGACAGTGGAGACTGTTTAAATCAGGGGTGGGTAAAGGCCATATAATAAATATTTCAGGCTCTGTGGTCCATATGTTCTCTGTCACAATTCCACTGTAGCTTGAAAACTATCATGGACAATATGTGAATGACTATTCATTACCTATCATGGTTGTGTTCCAATAAAACTTTATATACAAAAAGAGGTTGGGGCCATATTTTCACTATAGGCCATTGTTTGGCAACCCCAGGTTTAGCCTATCCTTAGCTAATATGGGTAATTACACACAAGCACACATATGTATGTATGTACACATATATGAGCATATGTGTATGAATGTGTGTGTATGAATGCACAGGCACAGATAGATAGATGACTGATAGAGGTAGAGCTATTTTTTTTAGGAAAATGAACAGTACCTGTGAACCTATTTCACATGCAAAGAGCTTCACCTTCTGTGTACTTATCATTTCTTTTTTCTCTTATTTTTTTAAACATCTTTATTGGAGTATAATTGCTTTACAATGGCATGCTAGTTTCTGCTTTATAACAAAGTGAATTAGCTATACATACACATATAGGCCCATATCCTTTCCCTCTTGCGTCTCCCTCCCTCCCACCCTCCCTATCCCACCCCTCTAGGTGGTAACAAAGCACTGAGCTGATCTCCCTGTGCTATGAGGCTGCTTCCCACTAGCTGTCTATTCTACATTTGGTAGTTTTTATATGTACATGCCACTCTCTCACTTTGTCCCAGCTTACCCTTTCCCCTCCTTGTGTTGTCAAGTCCATTCTCTGCTAGGTCTGCATCTTTATTCCCATCCTGCCGCTAGGTTCTCCATGACCTTTTTTTTTTTTTTTTAGACTCCATGTATATGTGTTAGCATATGATATTTGTTTTTCCCTTTCTGACTTACTTCATTCTGTATGACAGACTCTAGCTTCAGCCACCTCACTACAAATAACTCAATTTCATTTCTTTTCATGGTTGAGTAATATTCCATTGTATATATGTGCCACATCTTCTTTATCCATTCATCTGTCAATGGAAACTTACGTTGCTTCCATATCCTGGCTATTGTAAATAGTGCTGCAATGAACATTGTGGTACATGACTACTTGGAGTTATGGTTTTCTCAGGGTACATGCCCAGTAGTGGGATTGCTGGGTCATATGATAGTTCTTTTTTTAGTTTTTTAAAAAACCTCCATACTGTTCTCCATAGTGGCGGTATCAGTTTACATTCCCACCAACAGTGCAACAGGGTTCCCCTTTCTCCACACCCTCTCCAGCATTTATTGTTTGAGGATTTTTTGATGATGGCCATTCTGAGTGTTGTAAGGTGATATTTCATTGTAGTTTTGATTTACATTTCTCTAATGATTAATGGTGTTGAGCATTCTTTCATGTGTTTGTTAACAATCTGTATATCTTCTGTGGAGAAACGTCCATTCAGTTCTTCTGCTCAATTTGGATTGGGTTGTTTGTTTTTTTGATATTGAGTTGTATGACCTGTTTATATATTTTGGAGATTAATCCTTTGTCAGTTGCTTCATTTGCAAATATCTTCTCCCATTCTGAGGGTTGTCTTTTCTTCTTGTTTATGGTTTCCTTTGCTGTGCAAAAGCTTTTAAGTTTCATTAGGTCCCATTTGTTTATTTTTGTTTTAATTACCATTTCCCTAGGAGGGGGGTCAAAAAGGATCTTGCTGTAATTTATGTTATAGAGTGTGCTGCTTATGTTTTCCCCTAACAGTTTTATAGTGTCTGGCCTTATATTTAGTTCTTTAATCCACTTTGTGTTTATTTTTGTATATGGTGTTAAGGAGTGTTCTCATTTCACTCTTTTATATGTAGCTGTCCAGTTTTCCCAGAACCACTTATTGAAGAGGCTGTCTTTTCTCCATTGTATATTCTTGCCTCCTTTATAAAAAATAAGGTGAACATATGTGCGTCGGTTTATCTCAGGGCTTTCTATCCTGTTCCATTGATCTATATTTCTTTTTTTTTGTGCCAATACCATACTGTCTTGATTTCTGTAGCTTTGTAGTATAGTCTGAAGTCTGGGAGCCTGATTCCTCCAGCCCCGTTTTTCTGTCTCAAGATTGCTTTGGTTATTCAGGGTCTTTTGTGTTTCCATACAAATTGTGAAATTTTTTGTTCTAGTTCTGTGAAAAATGCCAGTGGTAGTTTGATAGGGATTGCATTGAATCTGTATATTGCTTTGGGTAGTACAGTCATTTTCACAATGTTGATTCTTCCAATCCAAGAACATGGTATATCTCTCCCTCTGTATGTATCATCATTAATTATTTTCACCATGGTCTAATTGTTTTCCACATACAGGTCTTTGCTTTTCTTACACAGGTTTATACCTGGTATTTTATTATTTTTCTTGCAATGGTAAATGGGTAGGTTTCCTTAATTTCTCTTTCAGATTTTTTTGTCATAAGTGTATAGGAATGCAAGAGACTTCTATGCATTAATTTTGTATCCTGCTACTTTACCAAATTCATTGATTAGCTCTAGTAGTTTTCTGGTAGCATCTTTAGGATTCTCTATGTATAGTATGTCATCTGCAAACAGTGACAGCTTTACTTCCTCTTTTCCGATTTGGATTCCTTTATTTCTTTTTCTTCTCTGATTGCTGTGGCTAAAACTTCAAAAATAATATTGAATAATAGTGGTGAGAGTGGGCAATCTTGTGTTTTTCCTGATCTTAGTGGAAATGGTTTCATTTTTCACCACTGAGTATGATGTTGACTGTGGGTTTGTCATATATGGCCTTTATTATGTTGAGGTAAGTTCCCTCTATGCCTACTTTCTGGAGGGTTTTTTTTTTTATCATAAATCGGTGTTGAATTTTGTCAAAAGCTTTTTCTGCATCTATTGAGATGATTATATGATTTTTATTCTTCAATTTGTTAATATGGTGTATCACATTGATTGATTTGCATATATTGAAGAACCCTTGCATTCCTGGGATAAACCCCACTGCATCCTGGTGTAAGATTTTATTGTGCTGTTGGATTCTCTTTGCTATTATTTTGTTGAGCATTTTTGCATCTAAGTTCATCAATGATATTGGCCTGTGGTTTTCTTTCTTTGTGACATCTTTGTCTGGTTTTGGTATCAGGGTGATGGTGGCCTCATAGAATGAGTTTGGGAGTGCTTCTCCCTCTGGTATATTTTGGAACAGTTTGAGAAGGATAGGTGTTAGCTCTTCTCTAAATGTTTGCTAGAATTCGCCTGTGAAGCCATCTGGTCCAGGGCTTTTGTTTGTTGGAAGGTTCTTAATCACAGTTTCAATTTCAGTGCCTGTGATTGGTTTGTTTATATTTTCTATTTCTTCCTGGTTCAGTCTTGGAAGGTTGTGCTTTTCGAAGCATTTGTCCATTTCTTCCAGGTTGTCCCTTATATTGGCATATAGTTGCTTGTAGTAACCTCTCATGATCCTTTGTGTTTCTGCAGTGCCAGTTGTTACTTCTCCTTTTTCATTTCCAATTCTATTGATTTGAGTCTTCTCCCTGTTTTTCTTGAGGAGTCTGGCTAATGGTTTATCAATTTTGTTTATCTTCTCAAAGAACCAGCTTTTAGTTTTATTGATCTTTGCTATTGTTTCCTCCATTTCTTTTTGATTTATTTCTGATCTGATTTTTATGATTTCTTTCCTTCTGCTAACTTTGGGGTATTTTTGTTCTTCTTTCTACAATTGCTTTAGGTGTAAGGTTTGGTTCTTTGTTTGAGATGTTTCTTGTTTCTTATGGTAGGATTGTATTGCTACAAACGTCCCTCTTAGAACTGCTTTTGCTGCATCCCAAAGGTTTGGGTCATCATGTTTTCATTGTCATTTGTTTCTAGGTATTTTTTGATTTCCTCTTTGATTTCTTCAGTGATCTCTCGGTTATTAAGTAATGTACTGTTTAGCCTCCATGTGTTTGTGTTTTTTACAGTTTTTCCTGTAATTGATATCTAGTCTCATAGCGTTGTGGTCGGAAAAGATATTTGATACAATTTTAATTTTCTTAAATTTGCCAAGGCTTCATTTGTCACCCAGGATATGATCTACCCTGGAAAATGTTCCATGAGCACTTGAGAAAGCAGTGTATTCTATTGTTTTTGGATGGAATGTCCTATAAATATCAATTAAGTCCATCTTGTTTAATGTATCATTTAAAGCTTGTGTTTCCTTATTTATTTTCACTTTGGATGATCTGTCCATTTGTGAAAGTGGAGTGTTAAAGTCCCTTACTATGATTGTGTTACTGTTGATTTTCCCTTTTATGGCTGTTAGCATTTGCCTTATGTATTGAGGTGCTCCTCTGTTGGGTGCATAAATACTTACAATTGTTATATCTTCTTCTTGTATCGATCCCTTGATCATTATGTAGTGCCTTTCTTTGTCCCTTGTAATAGTCTTTGTTTTAAAGTGTATTTGTCTCATATGAGAATTGCTACTCCAGGTTTCTTTTGATTTCCATTTGCTTGGAATACCTTTTTCCATCCCCTCACTTTCAGTCTGTATGTGTCCCTAGGTCTGAAGTGGGTCCCTTGTAGGCAGCATACATATGGGTCTTGGTTTGTATCCATTCAGCCAGTCTATGTCTTTTGGTTGGAGCATTAAATTCATTTACATTTAAGTAATTATCGATATGTATGTTCCTATTACCATTTTCTTAATTGTTTTGGGTTTGTTATTGTAGGTTTTTTCCTTCTCTTGTGTTTCCCGCCTAGAGAAGTCCCTTTAGCATTTGTTGTAAAGCTGGTTTGGTGGTGCTGAGGTCTCTTAGTTTTGCTTGTCTGTAAAGGTTTTAATTGTTCCATCAGATCTGAATGAGATCCTTGCTGGTTAGAGTAATCTTGGTTGTAGGTTTTTCCCTTTCAACTCTTTAAATATGTCCTGCCACTCCTTTCTGGTTTGCCAAGTTCCTGCTGAAATATCAGCTGTTAAACTTTTGAGGATTCCCTTGTATGTTATTTGTTGTTTTTCTGTTGCTGCTTTTGATATGTTTTCTTTGTATTTAATTTTTGATAAATTGATTAATATGTGTCTTGGCATGCTTCTCCTTGGATTTATTCTGTATGGGACTCTCTGTGCTTCCTGGACTTGATTAACTATTTCCTTTTCCCTATTAGGGAAGTTTTCAACTATAATCTCTTCAAATATTTTCTCTGTCCCTTTTATTTTTTGCTCCTTCTTCTGGGACTCCTACTCTCCCACCTCAGAGAGGCCTGATGCCTGGCCAGAACACCAAGACCCTGGCATCCACACAGCTCAGAATAAAAGGGAGAAAAAAAGAAGGAAAGAGAGAAAAAATAAAATAAAATAAAATAATACAATAAAAAATAATTATTAAAAATAAAAAAAATTAACAAGTAATTTAAAAAAAAAGAAGAAAGAAGACAGCAACCAAACCAAAAAAAAACAAATCCACCAATGTTAACAAGCACTAAAATCTATACTAAAACAAACAAACAAGAAACGGACAGACAGAACCTTAGGACAAATGGTAAAAGCAAAGCTATACAGACAAAATCACACATAGAAGCATATACATACACACTCACAAAAAGAGAAAAAGGAAAAAAATATATATATCGTTGCTCCCAAAGTCCACCACCTCAATTTGGGATGATTCGTTGTCTATTCATGTATTCCACAGATGCAGGGTACATCAAGTTGATTGTGGAGATTTAATCCGCTGCTCCTGAGGCTGCTGGGAGAGATTTCCCTTTCTCTTCTTTGTTTGCACAGCTCCTGTGGTTCCGCTCTGGATTTGGACCTGTCTCTGCGTGTAGGTCGCCTGAGGGCAACTGTTCCTGCTCAGACAGGACGGGGTTAAGGTAGCAGCTGATTAGGGTAATCTGGTTCACTCAGGCTGGGGGAAGGGAGTGGTACGGAATGTGGGGTGAGTCTGAGGCAGCAGAGGCCAGCGTGACGTTGCACCAGCATGAGGCATGCTGGGTGTTCTCCTGGGGAACTTGTCCCTGGATCACGGGACCCTGGCAGTGGTGGGCTGCACAGGCTCCCGGGAGGGGTGGTGTGTACAGTGACCTCTGCTTGCACACAGGCTTCTTGGTGGCTGCAGCAGCAGACTTAGTGTCTCGTGCCCGTCTCTGGGGTCTGTGCCAATAGCTGCAGTTCATGCCAGTCTCTGGAGCTCGTTTAGGCGGTGCTCTTTTTTTTTTTTAACAGATTTATTGAAAAGTAGTATACATACTATAAAATTCACTCTTATTAGTGTATAATTCAATGATTTTAGTAAATTAATAGAATCGTGCAACAATCACCACAATTCAATTTAAAAATTTTTCCATCATCCAAAAATTCTGTGATATTCATTAGCAGTTAATCTCTTCTCCCATGCCCAGGCTTAAGCAAATACTCTTCTGTTTTCTTTCTCTGTAAATTTGCCTTTTCTATACATTTCATATAAATGGAATCATATAATATGTGGTCCATTGTGTGTAGCTTCTTTCATTGAGCATGTTTTTAAGGTGTATTCATGTTGCAGCATGTATCAATAGCTTGTTCCTTTTAAGTGATTAATAGTATTCCATTGTGTAAATATATCACATTTTGTTCATCCATTTACTAGTTGATGGACATTTGGATTTTTTCCAGTTTTTTCTTATTATGGATAGTTCTACTATGAATAGTTACAACATGTCTCTGTGTGGACATATATTTTTGGACATATATCTTTATCTCTCATGGTTAGATTCCTAAAAGTAAAATCGCTATTATATGATACATTTATGTTTAACTTGTTAAGAAACTGAAAAATATTTTCCAAAGTGTTTGTACCATATTATGTTCCCACTAACAATGCACAGGTGGTCTGCTTTCTCTGCATCCCCAACACTTAGTACCATTTGTATTTTTTATTATAGCCATTCTAGTGGATATGTAGTAGTTTCTAATTGGGATTTTGATTTACATTTCCCTAATGACTAATGATGTTGCATATCTTTTCATATCCTTTTCAGCTATTCATAACTTGCTTGATGAAATGTCTAATCAAATCATTTGCCTATTTTTTTTTAACATCGTAAACTGGTACAGCCACTATGGAGAACAGTATGGAGGTTCCTTAAAAAACTACAAATAGAACTACCATATGACTCAGCAATCCCACTACTGGACATATACCCTGAGAAAACCATAATTAAAAAAGAGTCATGTACCACAATGTTCATTGCAGCCCTATTTACAATAGCCAGGAGATGGAAGCAACCTAAGTGTCCATCATCGAATGAACGGATAAAGAAGATGTGGCACATATATACAATGGAATATTATTCAGCCATAAAAAGAAACGAAATTGAGTTATATGTAGTGAGGTGGATGGACCTAGAGTCTGTCATACAGAGTGAAGTAAGTCAGAAAAGAGAAAAACAAATACCGTATGCTAACACATATATATGGAATCTAAGAAAACGAAACAAAACAAAAAAGGTCATGAAGAACCTAGGGGTAAGACAGGAATAAAGACACAGACCTACTAGAGAATGGACTTGAGGATATGGGGAGGGGGAAGGGTAAGCTGGGATGAAGTGAGAGAGTGGCATGGACATATATACACTACCAAACTTAAAATAGATAGCTGGGCCTCCCTGGTGGCGCAGTGGTTGAGAGTCCGCCTGCCGATGCAGGGGATACGGGTTCGTGCCCCGGTCTGGGAGGATCCCATGTGCCGCGGAGCGGCTGGGCCCGTGAGCCATGGCCGCTGGGCCTGCGCATCCGGAGCCTGTGCTCCGCAACGGGAGAGGCCACGGCGGTGAGAGGCCCGCATACCGCAAAAAGAAAAAAAAAAAAAAAAAAAAAAAAATAGATAGCTAGTGGGAAGCAGCCGCATAGCACAGGGAGATCAGCTCGGTGGTTTGTGATCACCCTAGAGGGGTGGGATAGGGAAGGTGGGAGGGAGGGAGACGCAAGAGGGAAGAGGTATGGGAACATATGTATATGTATAACTGACTCACTTTGTTATAAAGCAGAAACTAACACACCATTGTAGGCTGTGCTCTTAATACCCTCTCCTCACGCACCGCGAAACAAAGAGGCAGGAAGAAGTCTTTTGCCTCTTCGGCAGTTTCAGACCTTTTCCCGGACTCCCTCCCGGCCAGCCGTGGCGCACTAGCCCCCTTCAGGCTGTGTTCACGCCGCCAACCCCAGTCCTCTCCCTGCGCTCCGACTGAAGCCCGAGCCTCAGCTTCCAGCCCCGCCTGCCCCGGCGGGCAAGCAGACAAGCCTCTGGGCTGGTGAGTGCCGGTCGGCACCGATCCTCTGTGCGGGAATCTCTCCGCTTTGCCCTCCGCAACCCTGTTGCTGTGCTCTCCTCCACGGCTCCGAAGCTTCCCCCCTCCGCCACCCGCAGTCTCCGCCCGCGAAGAGGCTCCTAGTGTGTGGAAACCTTTCCTCCTTCACGGCTGCCTCCCTCTGGTGCAGGTCCCATCCCTATTCTTTTGTCTCTGCTTTTTCTTGTTTCTTTTGCCCTACCCAGGTACGTGGGGAGTTTCTTGCCTTTTGGGAGGTCTGAGGGCTTCTGCCAGCGTTCAGTAGGTGTTCTGTAGGAGTTGTTCCACGTGTAGATGTATTTCTGATTTGTTTGTGGGGAGGAAGGTGATCTCCACGTCTTACTCTTCTGCCATCTTGAAGCTCCTCCTACTTATCATTTCTTTACCTCTCAGTGCCTCCCAGCTTTCTCAGTCTCTTGGAGCATGATGGGGGATGTGGCAGCCTGCAGCTCACAGGTGGATGTCACTGTTCCTTCTCTTCCAGGGGTTCAACTCTCATTGTGGGTCCCAAATCAGAGTGATCAGATAAGGGGCTCTAGCTGACCCAATTTGGAAAGAGAGTTTGTCCCTGCTCTAAGTGGCCCTGGCTTGGAGGGTTAGTTTAATGAGGGCCATTCCTGTGGAAGGAATGAATGAAGCTGTGTTGGAGAAAGAAGGGCCATCTAAGCCAAGACTTCAACACCCCAAGATGTTTCTACTGGAGTTGACGTCAGCTGTCACCTGCTAAGAAGAGATTATTTGCCACATTCTGGAGACTCAAAGCTGGGTGTCTCTGTGGTTCCTGTCCCCAGACGACTTGCTTTTTCAGAAATGGGAGCGATCCATCAGTGACACAAAAAGAACAAGTGCTGAAACCAGAACATGCAGATCAAGAGGAGAGACAACCTCCACGTATGAGTACAGTTGACCTTTGACAACTTGGGTTTGAGCTGCACAGGTTCACTTACATGTAGATATTTTTCACTGGTAAACACTACAGTCCTGCATGGTCCATGGTAGGTTGAATCCATGGATGCTAGGAACCGGGGAGGCAGGCGAACTATAACTTATAAGCAGATTAATTCTTGTGTTGTCCAAGGGTCAACTGTATTTATTTGGCTGGTTCTCTAATTGCTTTATAAAATCTTTACATATGGCCTGAACTGAATACATTTCTTACATTACCTCTCAACCAGACATGAAATGTTTTGCCAATTTTAGCAAGCTTTGTTTGAGCTGTATTTGACTACAAAATAGGGTTTTTTTCCTTTTTTTTTTTTTTGGTTGGTTGTTTTTAAGAAGATAATTTGTATGTTTACATTTACCTTTTAAGAAAATTAGCAACCATGCATAACTGCCAGAATTTAAACCTAGGTTTGGCTGGTTATTTTTCCCATGGTTCTGCTGCTCTTGTGGGGTCTTAAAAGGCAGAACTGGGGCAAAGGGACAGAATATTTCAGGCAACATTTGATTTGATTTTAAGGAGGAAGAGGAGAGGGAGGAAGGGGAGGAGACGAAATTATTATTGAAAGTATCATTTGACAGAAACTGAAATAACTGCTTTATATAAATTTTCTGTGATTCTGATGGCCTTATAGGTAGGCTTCCTTATCCATATTTTGTAGAGTAGGAAACTGAAAATCAGAGATTAAATACATTTACAAGGTCACAGAGCTACTAATTGGCAGAGCTGAAATGTGAAAGAGACTCTGAGTACAGAGATTATGGTTTTACCCCACCTACCCCACTTCCTTTTGTTTTACCCTTAGCGCTATTTAACAGCTGATGGAACCCCTGTCTTTGTAAGTACTCAGAAAGAGTACAGTTTTCAGGAGATCAGTGGCATTTTTCCATTCAATGGTACATCCAGCACCAAGCTTCCCTGAGTCTACTAGAGTAGCCTAGTAACATCCAAACCAAATGGTATCTCATGGAACATGTTTTGATAGATTCTGCTGTCCCCTGTTTTTGGAGAGAGAGGGTAGTTCTCAGCAGCGTCATTTAAAAGAAACCAAACCACTCTCATGGCTAGTGGATGGATGTAAGAACCGTCAGTTCAGGGGAGGGGTCTGAAATGAGTAATTGGCAGTGGCTGGAGTAGGACCTCTGCAGATTGTAGGCACAGACAGAGCCCTGGCACTGTCCTCAAAGACCCCAAAGATGGAGGCTGGCTGCTGCTATCTTGAACAACTTAGTCTTCTGCAATTTGGTGGGGTAACCTTTCATTTAATCATGATTTTCTATTTTTTTCTACACTCCGAGGCATGACCTTTCTCTGCCATTTCCACTCGTTAAGGCCTTGGCTGTGGTCAGCTGCTTGGACTGACCTGGATCTGGACTAGGAGAGGCATCTCTGGGGTAACAGTAACAGGTTTGGAGCCCATGTAGGCCCAGCCCCTGAGCCACATCAGTGAGCTGAACATAGTGAACTTCTCTCTAAGGCTTTCGGGGCTTTCCTGTGAAATAGTGCTACCTGAGGGTAGACTGTTCCATCTCCCTGAAAAGGGAAGGCCTGTTCTCCTAGATTCTTCCCAGGTTTTATCTGGGTCCAGAAGCTGTTCTGTAGATGGGGCTGGAAGCCCCTTCTGCCCTTGGTTGGGGCCCAACTGCCACTACTTCTCAGCTTTGTCTATGTAAGTGCCTGATTTTCTGATATCTGATGTCTGCTGGTGTGGGTGGGGGTGGAGTCTGGAGGGGCCTGGGTGTCTAGGAGGGGTTGGGGGCAGTTCCCGAGTCCCACCCCGACCTAGACACCCTCACCCCAGATGCATGTGACTGCTGTCAGGCTCAGCCTCCACCCCTCTGCTGCATGACTGTCCTGGGAGTCTCCAGAAGGCTCCTGTGATTAGAATACAAAATCAGCTAGACTCCACGGTCAACTTCGTCATTTAATTTAACCCTCACCACAGCCCCATCAAGCCATTATGATTGCCAGGGTTGAATACATGAGAAATCCATGATGAGAGGTTCCATGCTGGGGTTTGAACCCTCATCCATGATGACTGGAAGCCTGCTCGGTCCACTGTGATGGTGCCTCCCAACGGACATTCCCAGCTGATGCACAGAGCAGTGAGATCAGCTGTTGGTGCATTGGCCTAACGATTCTTGTCTGTCACTTATGATTCTCTCATATTTAACATTCTAAGGAGGCCTGATTCCCAACTAGCAAAAAGGCTATGTGGACACTCTGCTCTGGGACTTCAGGGGGTCAGGTGGTTGTTGTTTGACATGTAATTTTGGTCACTTGACCTCTCCTGGGCTTTAATTTCCTCTTTTATGAGGTTATGGGGTTGAACTGGAAAACCTTGACAGGTTATCTCTGGGTCTAATATTTTGTAATTCTGTGAATAAATGATGGATAAGCTTGTATTGCTCCTGCCTCAGCAATGTTCATCCTAAGAGGTATTGAACTATTTATTGTTTTTGAATAGTAACTTTGGTGATGGCATTTGGTTAATGCTTTATGGTTTTTGAAACTTTCATATTCAGGACTCCATTGGATATTATTACCCATTTTCAGAAATGCAATCTGAAGTTTATAAAAGGTGAGGTGAGTACTTGGTATATACCCAGAGAAAACCATAATTCAAAAGGACACATACACCCCAGTGTTCATTGCAGCGCTATTTACAATAGCCAGGTCATGGAAGCAACCTAAATGTCCATCGGCAGATGAATGGATAAAAAAGATGTGGTGCATATATACAATGGAATATTGCTCAGCCATAAAAAGGAATGAAATTGGGTCATTTGTAGAGATGTCGATGGAACTAGAGACTGTCATACAGAGTGAAGTAAGTCAGAAAGAGAAAAACAAATATCATATATTAAAGCATATATGTGGAATCTCGAAAAATGATACAGATGAACTGGTTGGCAAGACAGAAATAGAGATACAGATGTAGAGACCAAATGTATGGACACCAAGGGGGGAGACTGGGGGATGAATTGGGAGATTGCGATTGACATATATACACTAATATGTATAAAATAGATAACTAATGAGAACCTGCTGTATAGCACAGGGAACTCCACTTTGCTGTACAGTAGAAACTAACACAACATTGTACCCCAATAAAAAAAAAAGTGAGTACTTGCCCAAGTGACCAGAGTTGTTAGTGGTACAGCCTCTTAGAAACCTGGGCCAACCTGATTTCATGTCTATGGCTTGATGATGAAATTTATGGCAAAGGACAGAAGTATTTTGAGGGTCAGCAGGAAACTTTCCAGAGTTCCCCGAATCCTTAGACCTTGCAATTGCTTAGCCCAGTTCCCTTTGCAGGTTCTGTGTAGAAAAGTGTGGGCACACCCAGTTAGTGAGAGCATCGTGCCTCAACTACAAGACAGCCTGGAGCACGCAGGTGGTGCTTCACCACCACAGAGGCTTAGTGTACTTTTGCTATCAGCATCCAAATAAGAAGAGACCCAGGTCCTCTTTGGCTGTGAGACCAGCCACCCTCCCTCTAGTTTCCAGTTGAGGAGAGGGAGGCTCAGAGAGTTTGGTGACTTGCTGAGAGAGCACAGCAGCGCTCAGGGCTACACATACTCCTCTTCTTCCCCCCTGACCCCAGCGGTCCCACCTAGGTGACTTCTGTTTGCTTACTCTCCGATGCACTTGTTTATACTTTCCAGAAGTTTCTCCATAGTTAAGAAAGCTGTTCAGAAAATGGTGCATGTCATTTTATTGAGTGTCACTCAATTTGTTTGTGCAGGAATTGCTTAGGGGCTTGTGATGCCCTGATGTCCTTCTTTCTCTGGTGCCACTGAGCAGCTCACCCATGGGTGACATGAGCCCACAGACATGCCAGGATTGCCCACAGAAACTCATTTCCAATCCATCCTTCTCTTCTGGCATAGAACAACCACGCAGTCTTTTCTGCTGGGATGTTGTCCTGTGTCCTGCAAGGGACACGAGCAGGAGGTAGATGCCCATCCTGTGGTCACTCTCCAAGTGTGACATGGTGGATTATAGAGAAAATGTACTCTCTGGAATTCCCTGTGATTGCTGTAGTCTTCTGCCGTGTTGATTGCAGATTGCAGAGGATCCGGATCACTGTCTGAGGCAATATATTCCAGACCAGAGGTTCATCATGGTGCAGTGAGCTTTATGCTCAGTATAATCACAATCATTCCATGAAAAATTCTGTAACGCTGCAGGGTCAATGTCCATCAGACCAGGCTTGTTGCCCTCATGAGAATTGATTGTCACTCTTGGATGAAGGCATCCCAGAGTAAACTGGGATATGGCCCAGTGATTTCTCTGCAGCATGCTCCTTCTTAAATCACCCAAGTCTATTTCCAGATGTTAATGTCTGTGCTCTTTAGGGGCTTCGGTGTTTCATTTGAGTCTATCAAGGGCTTTGCTTAATGTCTTTGTTCCAGTACACTAATGGCCTGTGCCCTCTCTACCCTTCCCTCTCTTCTCATCCCTGTAGGTCCAGCACCATTCTGCTGAGGGCTTGCACGGGCCAGGTGCAGACGACACCATTTAGTCAATCACCCAAGGCCAGCTGTGTTTGTTCTTGATGTGCTTTTCACTGTTTTGCTTCTATCTGTGAATTCCTGGCTTGGATTTTTCTCTCTGAGTCTTTGGTCTTTGGAGACTTTTCCAGACTTCCTTCCTTGGTCCTGGACCTGATCTGTGACGCTGGCTCCCGCCTCCTGTCTCCCTTTCTTATGCTTCTCCAATCCTTGGTCAGAAGCTGTTGTCCTCCTGGGAAACTGCCCCTCTTCACCACATGAAGATACCAAATGACAGCTTTGCTCTTACTCTATTAGTAAGTCTTTTGAGAACTGGGTTTATAATCTAATTCTGCAGCTTGTAGGTTGGTCTTATTGCTTTCTTTCTAGTATTCCACTTTTAACGTTATAGGACAGACTTAGGGGTGGAGGGCAGGGAGTGGTGACATTGTTTTGATCATTTTGGAGCTTGCGCCAGCTTTTGTCAAAAAGCCCCAGTAAGGGTTGCAGTGTGTACTGTCTAAAACAGAGGCCCCTAGAGGTCTTCCTTCTGGCTGCCTGTATTCAGGAACTAGAACTTGATTAGTCAGGACTCTTCAGTTGTAAGGAAAGAAAACCCAACTCAAAACTGCATGAGCAAAGTGGTGAGATGTTGACTCATGTTACGGAGAAGTCCACAGAGAGGTTTAGCTTCAGGCACTGCTCAATCCAGGAGCCCAAGCTGATGCTATCTGGCCTCACATCCCCTTCTCACCCTATATTCTCTATCTTCTTGTTCTTCTTTTTCTGTGCTGTTTTACTTCTCATTCTGCTGATGGACCCTTTCAGGTAGTGGGGGAAGATAGCTGCTTGCTTCCCCAGATTTATTTTCCCCAATATTTCCCAATTCTGTCAAAAAATGAATTATTCCGTTGACTGGCCCTGCCTAGGTTACATATATATATATACCCAGAGCTGTCACTGTGTTCAAAAAAGTGGAGTATTATCATTTGTCCAGACCTGGGTCACAAGGCCACTGCTGTGATCATGGGGTTGGGACTTATAGCCAAAAGGAATAGCATTCCAGGACAGCCACCAGGCATGACAACCACAGTGTCTCAAATGCAGCCATGTAATACACTTCACCCTACGGTGGAGCAGAGAACAGATGCTCCCCACTCAGTCTTTCTGCTTAGCTGGGGCCTTTTCCAGTCATTTCTTTTATCAATAAAAGGATGAGTTCCTATGTAATTGCAGTCACCAATGCTCTTTGTCTCTGTAGCCTCTGTGTTCCAGAGGGAAGAATTCTCCCCCCCTCACCCCGGGGATCCTAAGTGTCCTTGATAGACCTTGGCTGCAGCCAAAGAAGGAACCATGGGCAAATCGATCCTAATGTGACTGGTCCCATTTCCTAGGGCAGCTTATATCATCTGTCAACATCATTATTGCCTTCATTAAGAGGAAGAACTGGGTACATGATTTTCTTTAATATAGGATATAAACAGGCTTAATATATGTTATTTAAAAAATGGCTTTGTGTTTAAGGAGTTTGCAATCATACACATTAGCTGCTCCAAAGAAAAGCAAAAACAGTAGGGTAGTTGGCCCCAAGCAGGAGAAACACATGCACATTTGCACAGAGTGCCAGGAAACCATTTCAATTGAATCTCAACATTGTTTCACAGATGGTCTGTTAGCCTGGTGCCTTCATTAGAGGTGTGATTTGCCACCAGGGCCCCCACTGCACTGTGCATTGCTTAAGTGGTTTCTCCTCCAACCCCTTTAAAGAAAATATAAAGATTCTCAAAAATAACCTGCCATAGAGATAGCTCTAGGTTGCTTGTGTAAGTGTCTTCATGAAAGGACACATTTTTTTGCTAAGAATAAGATATTCATTGCTTTACATTAAACCATGTATAGATTATTTATTGCCTTTGTTGAAAAGCCAATTTACTTCACAGTGTTGATAATTGAATCCAAAGCTCTGCCATGAATCACCAGCATGTGTTTTCAAGGAAAAACAAGAGACCATGTGCAAACTGAGGCTCTAGGGTGTCTGTGAGAACAGAAACACTCATAATTCATATTTTATGCACCTCTCATTTCAATTAGCAAAATATGTCTATTTCTTCCTTTCCTGTATGTTAACCTCTCAATAATAAACAATCTTGTTGTATCCTTTAGTAAGGAGAATACATCTTAGAGACATGCAAATCTACATTAGCTGTCATCCAGAAACCTGAGATATGGAATGAATGACGTGGATGGAGTTAGCACAGAGAGCTGGAAGCCTGATGGTTGAGACTTGATTTTATGGGGTGTGTGTGTGTGTATATATTGTTTGTATATGTGTATATATTGTTTGTATATGTGTATATATATGTGTGTGTGCATATATATTTGTATGTGTGTGTATGTATATATATATAGTATTATTTCTAATGGACATTAACATGGCTAAGAGGGCTTCAAGTAGCTGTAAACCACATATGGCTTCCTATCTGTCTTTGCTACAAGGGAAACAGAAAGTCTCCCATGCCATTGCTTTGGGAGGGTTCATCCCAGCGACTATGTTCATATGTTAAAAAAGACTTCTTTTTCTATAATCTTTGTTCATTCATTTATTTTTTCTTCCATTTTTATTGAGATATAATTGACAGCACTGTATAAGTTTAAGGTGTACAGCATGGTTGTTCACAATATTCCCTTATTTATGTAAGGTCAGTAGTTATATATTCTTATTCCTGATTTTGGTAGTTTACTTTCCAGTCTTTGTTTTCTTCATCATATAGCCAAATGTTTGTTAATGTTGTTGAGACTTAAACAGCTTTTGTTTTTTTTGGTTTTTCCCAATCATTTTTCTATTCTCTATTTTATGCATTTCCAATATAATCTTTATTATTTGATCTGCCTTGTTTGGGCTTAGATTGCTGTTTATTTCTAGTTTCTTAAATTATTGATTTGAGATCTTTTTTCCTTTCTAATATAGGCATTTACAGCCATCAATTTGCATCTTGGCACTGCTTCGGCTGCATCCCATAAGTGTTAGTATATTGTGTTTTAATTTTATTCATCTCAAATTATTTTCTAATTTCCACAGGGAATTCTCTTTGACTCATCAATTATTTTGAGTGTTTTGAATAACTTTCACATCTTTGTGAATTTCATACATTTCCTTTTCTAGTTTTCTAATTTTATGGTTTTGTGGTTGGAGAATATGCTTTGTATGATTTTAAACCTTTTATGTTTATTAGGACTTGTTTTATGACCTACCGTATGGTCTATCGTAGTGCGTGTAGCCTCTAATATGTCTGCTCAGATTTATTACTTTTATTTTCAATATCTTTTAGCCTGGTTACCTAGCAGCTGCCTCAGTCAGTGTAAGTCAATTTGATCAATTGTTGTGCTTAAGCCCCTTTAGCAGATAGATATATACCTTTTGTCATTGGATGTATGTATGACTTGGAGACTGCTGTCACAGTTCCTGGAGTTTATGTTTTTGTTTCATTAAAAACTTGTATGTTCCCTCTCTGATCACTCCTAAGATAGTCTAGCCTTGTGTATGCACACAGTCTTCCAGACTGCCTGGTACATGTGTTATTTTACTTTTAATCTGCTGCTATTTGAGGGACTGGATACTACCTTGTGCATTTCTGGGAGTTGACAGAGCCTAGCATTCACTAGTCCTCTTGGACCACAAGGAACAAAGAAGTGGATTTAAATGGATGCATGAGCACTTCCCATGACTCTTTCTTCTGGCTTACTATAGAATGTGTACGCAATAAAGCCCAACTCCCAGCTTCTCCTTGGAAGGAATTAGACCGCAAATCTTAAGCTCTGACTTTTCTGGCTGCTGTCAAAGGGTCTGGCTTCTAACTAGACTGCATCTGCAAGCTGAAACTGTCCTTTGAGAGCTTGAATGGGTGTGTGGGTACTTCCTGAGGCATCTTTACTCACACCAGTGATAAAACAAAGCCTATAGTTTCTTCCCAGAAAGAATTGGACCACACATATAGCACCACAACTTTTATGACCACCATCTGAGGGATTAGCTCCTAACTTAACTAGATCTTGGAGCTGACACAGCATAGCATTTGTTAGCCTCTGGGGCCATAGAGAACAAAGAACAATTTTAAATGGGCATGCAGGTACTTCCTATGGATCTCTCCCTGACTCAGCACACAGTGAGCAGGAAATGAAGTCTAGCTCTCAGTTTCTTCCTGGAAGGGGTTTGACTTCACATCTAGTATTTTGATTTCTCCAGCTGGTGCCCATAGTCTGGCTTCTAACTAGCCTGCATCTGGGAGCTGACAGGGTTCTTTGGGAATCTGAACAGGTATGTGGGCACTTCCCAGGGCTTCTCCCTGCAACTTGCTCCAATGATAAAAACCAAGCCTCCAGCTTCTACCTGGAAGAATCTGGACTATATACCTGGTACCCTGACTTTTCCAGTTGTTGCCCAAGGGCCTGTCTCTGAGAGCTGATGAGTTCCAGCATTTGTTAGGCCTCTCAGGGTGACAGACAGCAAAGCAACAGTTTGAAAGACAGTATGGTTTGAAAGCATGTGTGCTGCAGTTCCTATTCCTGGATCAGTGTGGAGTGAGTGGGTGATAAACTCCAGTTCCCACCTGCTCTCTGAGGAGAGAAGAAATTGGATATATTGTCCCAACTTTGCTGGCTACTACATGAGGAATTTGCTTCTATCTTGCCTGTCTCAGGGTACTGAAAGTACTTGGTATAGCATAGTACCCTGGAAGCCACTAAGAACAAAGACAGTAGTTTAGACTAGCACAAAGATTTGTGAGGCATTCAGGCTCTCTGGCCAAGTTGATTGGTGAGGTCCGTCTATACAAGGCCAGCCTGCGAAGACTGGGTGAGGTAGCTGTTTCATCTAATGTGCAGAAACCAACACAGAAAGTCTAGGAAAGTAGAGAAACAGAAAAATATGTTCCCAATAAAAGAACAAGAAAAAGCTCTAGAAACTAACCTGAATGAAATGGAGGTAATATAATTTACTGGACAGAGAATTCAAAATAATGGTTATAAAGATGTTCACCAAGGTCAGGAAAGAGCATGAACAAATTTAGAATTTCAACAGAGAGAAAATATAAAAAGTACCAAATAAAAATAATAAAGCTGAGGAATACAGTAACTGAACTGAAAATTTAATAGAGAGATTCAGCAGCAGACTCAATCAATCAGAATAAAGAATCAGGAAACTCAAAGACAGATCATTGAAAATCATTCAGTCAGAAGGGAAAAAAGAAAGAAAGAAAGAAAAAGAGTGAAGGTAGCTTACAGCTATAGGGTTTCACCAAGTGAAGCAATATATGTACTATGGGAGCCCCAGAAAAAGAGAAGAGAGGTGTAAAGAAGCAGAAAGTTTGTTCCAAGAAATAATAGCTGAAAACTTCCCAAACCCATGTACAGAAATAGAAATCCACACTTAGAAAGCCCAATTAAAACCAAATAATGAATGCTTCAGAAATAAAAAGGATCAGAACATACTATTATGAACAACTACATACAAATTGGATACCTTAGAAGTAGTGGATAAATTCCTAGTTATGTAAAACCTACAAAGACTAAATAAAAAAGAAATAGAAAGTCTGAACAGACAAAAGACAAAGAGACAGAAGCAGAAAAAGCAGTAATCAAAATCCTCCCTGCAAAGAAAAAACGAGGACCAGATTCTTTCATTAGTGAATTTACCAAACATTCAAACATTTAATACGAGTATTTCTTAAACTATTACAAAAATTGAAGAGGGAACACTTTCAAACTCATTTTATGAAGCCAGCATTACCTTGATACCAAAGATATCACAAGAAAAGAAAACCATGTGTCAATATCCTTAATGACCATAGATGCAAAATCTTCAATACAATACTAGCAAACCATATTCAGCAGCACAGTAAAGGAATTACACACCCTGATCAAATGGGATTTATCCCTGGAATACAAAGATGTTTTAACTTACACAAGTTGATCGGTTTGATACACTACATTAAGAGAATGAAAATAAGATCTATATGATTATCTCAATAGATATAGAAAAAACATTTTACAAAATTCAACATCCATTCATCATAATCAATACTCAATGGGAAAACATCAGAATCAATGGGAAAAATTGAAGGTTTTTTTCTTTAAGATTTGATATGAGGCAAAGATACCCATTTTGACCATTCCTATTCAAAATAATACTGGCAGGGCTTCCCTGGTGGCACAGTGGTTGAGAGTCCGCCTGCCGATGCAGGGGACATGGTTTCATGCCCCGGTCTGGGAAGATCCCACATGCTGCGCAGTGGCTGAGCCCATGAGCCATGGCTGCTGAGCCTGCACGTCCGGAGCCTGTGCTCTGCAAAGGGAGAGGCCACAACAGTGAGAGGCCCACATACCACAAAAACAAAACAAAGCAAAACAAAACAAAATAATACTGGCAGTCCTTGCCAGAGCAGTTAAACAGGAAAAAGAAATAAAAGGCATCCAAGATGGGAAAGGAAAAGGAAAAACTATCTCTTTGCTATGACAGCAAAGAGATATAATATATTATATATATAATATATAATTATATATATAGGAAACCCTAAAGACTCAATTAAGAAAAACTGTTATAACAATTAAATACAGAAAAGTTTCAGGGTCCAAAATCAACATTCAAAAATCAGTTGAATTTCAATACACTAACAGCAAACCATCTGAAGAGGGAATTAAGAAAATAATTCCATAACAACAAGGAGAGTAAAATACTAAGGAAAAACTTATCCAAAGAACTGAGAGATATATACGCTGAAAACAATAGAATATTAATGAAGGAAATTAAAGAAGACACATAGAAAGACATGCTGTGTTCATGGATTGGAAGAATTGATATTGTTTAAATATCTGTACCACACAAAGTGATCTACAGATTCAATGCAATACTTATAAAAATCCCAATTTCATTCTTTACAGAAATGGAAAGAAACAATCCTAAACTTCATATGGAACCACAAAAGACCCTAAACAGCCAAAGCAATTTTGAAAAAGAAGAAAACACTGGAGGTATCACACTTCCTGATTTCAAAATATAATACAAACTGCAATAATCAAGACATTATGGTACTGACATAAAAAGAGACACATGGACAAATGGAAGGAAATAACGAGCCAAGGAATAAACACACACTTACAGTCAACTGATCTTCAACAAGGTTGCCAAGCACACACTATGTGGAAAGAATAGTCTCTTCATTAAATGGCCAAGGGAAAACTGGATAACCACATAAAATAGAATGAAACTAGACTCTTACTTCACACCATATATAAAAATCAACTCAAAATGGATTAAAGACGTAAATGTAAGACCTGAAACTGTAGAACTACTAGAAGGAAATAGGGAAAATGCTTCCTGACATTTTTCTTGACAACAATTTTTTGGTCATGAGTCCAAAAGCACAGACAACAAAAGCAAAAATGGATGGGTGAGACTGCATCAAATTAAAAAAGCTTGAGGACCTTCAAGATGGTGTAGGAGCAAGACGCAGAGATCACCTTCCTGCCCACAAATACATCAAAAATACATGTGGAACAACTCCTACAGAACACTTACTGAATGCTGGCAGAAGACCTCAGACTTCCCAAAAGGCAAGAAAATCCCCAGTACCTGGGTAGGGCAAAAGAAAAAAGGAAAAACAGAAACAAAAAATAGGGATGGAACCTGCACCTTTGAGAGGGAGCTGTGAAGGAGGAAGAGTTTCCACACACTAGGAAGCCCCTTTGCAGGCAGAGACTGAGGGTGGTGGAGGGGAGAGTTTCAGAGCCACAGAGGAGAGTGCAGCCACAGGAGTGTGGAGGGCAAAGTGGAGAGATTCCCACACAGAGGATCGGTGCTGACCAAACTCACCAGCCTGAGAGGCTTGTTTGCTCACCCGCCAGGGCGGGTGGGGGCTGGGAGATGAGGCTCGTGCTTTGGAGGTCAGATCCCAGGGAGAGGACTGGGGTTGGCTGCGTGAACACAGACTGAAGGGGACTAGTTCGCCACAGCTAGCCAGGAGTGTGTCCAGGAAAAAGTCTGGACATGCCCAATAGGCCATTGTTTCAGGGTGCACGAGGAGAGGGGATTCAGAGCACAGCTTAAATGAGCTTCAGAGATGGGCATGAGCTGTGGCTATCAGTGTGGACACCAGAGAAGGGCATGAAAAATGAACACAGCTGCTTCAGCCACCAAGAATCCTCTGTGCAAGCACAGGTCACTATCCATACCTCCCCTTCTGGGAGCCTGTGCAGCCCGCCACTGCCAAGGTCCCGTGATCCAGGGACAACTTCCCCAGTAGAACACACAGTGTACCTCAGACTGTTCCAACATCACGCCGGCCTCTGCCACCACAGGCTCGCCCCAGATTCCATATCCCTCCCTCCCCTTGGCCTGAGTGAGCCAGAGACCATAATCAGCCGCTCCTTTAACCCCCTTCTGTCTGGATGAAGAACAGACTTCAAAGGGCAACCTACATGCAGAGGTTGGGCCAAATACAAAGCTGAACCCCAGGAGCTGTGCTAACAAAGAAGAGAAAGGGAAATTTCCCCCAGCAGCCTCAGGAGCAGCAGATTAAATCTCTACAATCAACTTGATGTATCCTGCATCTGTGGAATACCTGAATAGACAACATATCATCCCAAAATTGAGGTAGTGGACTTTGAGAGCAACTGTAGACTTGGGGTTTGCTGTATGCTATTGACTAGTTTCTGATCTGTATGTTTATCTTAGTTTAGATTTTAGCACTTGTTATCATTCATGAATTAGTTTATTGGTTTTGTTGCTCTTTTGTTTTTATTAATTGCTGTTTTTAGTTTTTATGTGAATAATATTTTAAAAAATTTTATTTTAATAATTTTATTTCATTTTCTTTCTTTCTTTCTTTCTTTCTTTCTTTCTTTCTTTCTTTCTTTCTTTCTTTCTTCTTTCTTTTCTTCTGAGTGGTGTGGCTGACAGGGTCTTGGTGCTCTGGCTGGGTGTCAGACCTGAGCCTTGGAAGTGGGAAGCCGAGTTCAGGACACTGGACCACCAGAGACCTCCTGGACCACGTAATATCAATCGGAGAGAGATCTCCCAGAGATCTCCATCTCAACACTAAGACTCAGCTCCATTCAACGACCAGCAAGTTCCAGTGCTGAACACCCCATGCCAAACAACTAGCAAGACAGGAATACAACCCCACCAATTAACAGAGAGGCTGCCTAAAATTATAAAAAGGTCACAGACACCACAAAACACACCACTGGACTCAGTCCTTCCCACCAGAAAGACAAGATCCAGCCTCATTCACCAGAATACAGGCACCATCCTCTCCATGAGGAAGCCTACACACACCACTGAACCAACCTTACCCACTGAGTGTAGACACCAAAAACAATGGTAACTATTAAACTGCAGTCTGTGAAATGAAGACCCCAAACACAGTAAGTTAAGCAAAATGAGTACAGAGAAATATGCAGGAGATGAAGGAGCAAGGTAAAAACCCACCAGACCAAACAAATGAAGAGGAAATAGGCAGTCTACCAGAAAAATAATTCAGAGTAATGATAGTAAAGGTGACCAAAATCTTGGAAATAGAATGGAGAAAATAAAAGAAATATTAACAAGGACCTAGAAGAACTAAAGAGTAAAGAAACAGTGATGAACAACACAAGAAATAAAGTTAAAAGTTCTCTAGAAAGAGCAGAATAACTGAGGCAGAAGAATGGATAAGTGACCTGGAAGGCAAAATAGTGGAAATAATTACTGCAAAACAGAATAAAGAAAAAAGAATGAAAAGAGCTGAGGACAGCCTCAGAGATATCTGGAACAACATTAAACACACCAACTTTCAAATAATAAGGGTCCCAGAGAAAAAAGAGAAAAAGAAAGGCACTGAGAAAATATTTGAAGAGATTATAGTTGAAAACTTCCCTAATTTGGGAAAGGAAATAGTCAATAAAGCCCAGGAAGCACAGAGAGTCCCATACAGGAAAAAACCAAAGAGAAGCACACCAAGACACATATTAATCAAATTTTCAAAATTAAATACAAAGAAAAAATATTAAAAGCAGCAAGGGAAAAAAAATAATATACAAGGGATTCCCCATAAGGTTAACATCTGATCTTTCAGGAGAAACTCTGCAAGGCAGAAGGGAGTGGCAGGACATATTTAAAGAGATGAAAGGGAAAAACCTACAACCAAAATTACTCTACCCAGCAAGGAACTCATTCGGATTCGAAGGAGAAATTAAAACCTTTACAGACAAACAAAACCTAAGAGAATTGAGCACCACCAAACCAGCTCTATGACAAATGCTAAAGGAACGTTTCTAGGCAGGGAAAACGAGAGAAGGAAAAGACCTACAAAAACAAACCCAAAACAATTAAGAAAATGGTAATAGGAACATACATATCAATAATAACCTTCAATGAAAATGTACTAAATGTTCCAACCAAAAGACATAGACTGGATAAATGGATACAAAAACAAGACCCGTGTATATGCTGTCTACAAGAGACCCACTTCAGACCTAGGGACAAATACAGACTGAAAGTGAGGGGATGGTAAAAGATATTCCATGAAAATGGAAATCTAAAGAAACCTGGAGTAGCAAATCTCATATTAGACAAAATAGACTTTAAAACAAAGACTATTACAAGAGACAAAGAAGGACACTATATAATGATCAGGGGATCAATCCAAGAATAAGACATAACAATTGTAAATATTTATGCATCCAACATAAGAGCACCTCAGTACATAGGCAAATACTGTAAGCCATAAAAGAGGAAATTGACAGTAACACAATAATAGTGGGGGACTTTAACACCCCACATTCACCAATGGGCAGATCATCTAAAATGAAAATAAATAAGGAAACACAGCTTTAAATGATACATTAAACAAGATGGGCTGAATTGATATTTATAGGACATTCCATCAAAAAAAAAACAACAACAGAATACACTTTCTTCTCAAGTGCTCATGGAATATTCTCCAGGATAGATCATATTTTGGGTCACAAACCAAGCCTTGGTAAATTTAAGAAAATTGAAATCATATCAAGTATCTTTTCCAACCACAATGCTATGAGCCTAGGTACCAATTACAAGGAAAAAACAGTAAAAAATACAAACACATGGAGGGTAAACAATACGATACTAAATAACCAAGAGATCACTGAAGGAACCAAAGAAGAAATAAAAAAATACCTAGAAAGAAATGACAATGAAAACATGATGGCACAAAACCTATGTGATGCAGCAAAAGCAGTTCTAAGAGGAAAGTTTATAGCAATACAAACTTACCTCAAGAAACAAGAAACATCTCAAATAAACAACCTAACCTTACACCTAAAGAAATTAGAGAAAGAATAACAACAACAACAACAACAAAACACCCAATGTTAGCAGAAGGAAAGAAATCATAAAGATCTGATCAGAAATAAATGAAAAAGAAATGAAGGAAACAATCGCAAGGATCACTAAAACTAAAAGCTGGTTCTTTGAGAAGATAAACAAAATTGATAAAACATTAGCTGGACTCATCAAGAAAAAAAGGGAGAAGACTCAAATCAATGGAATTAGAAATGAAAAAGAAGGAACAACTGACACTGCAGAAATACAAAGGATGATGAGAGATTACTACCAGCAACAATATACCAATAAAATGGACAACCTGGAAGAAATGGACAAATCCTTAGAAAAGCACAACCTCTGAGACTGAACCAGGAAGAAATAGAAAATATAAAAAGACCAATCAGAAGGACTGAAATTGAAAATGTGATTAGAAATTTTCCAAAATCAAAAACCCAAGACCAGATGGCTTCACAGGCAAATTCTATCAAACACTTAGAGAAGAGCTAACACCTAACTTTCTCAAACTCTTCCAAAATATAGCAGAGGAAGAAACACTCTCAAACTCATTCTACAAGGCCACCATCACCCTGATACCGAAACCAGACAAAGATGTCACAAGAAAAGAAAACTACAGGCCAATATCACTGATGAACATAGATGTGAAAATCCTCAACAAAATACTAGCAAACAGAATCCAGCAGCAATTAAAAGGATCATACACCATGATCAAGTGGGGTTTATCCCAGGAATGCAAGGATTCTTCAATATATGCAAATCAATCAATGTGATACACCACATTAACAAATTGAAGGATAAAATCATATGATCATCTCAATAGATGCAGAAAAAGTTTTCAACAAAATTCAACACCGATTTATGATAAAAATTTTCCAGAAAGTAGGCATAGAGGGAACTTACCTCACCATAATAAAGGCCATACATCACAAACCCACAGCCAACATCGTTCTCAACAGTGAAAAACTGAAATCATTTCCACTAAGATCAGGAACAAGAAAGACAAGGTTGCCCACTCTTACCACTATTGTTCTACAGAGTTATGGAAGTTTTAGCCACAACAATCAGAGAAGAACAAGAGATAAACTGAATCAAAATGGGAAAAGAAGAATAAAACTGTCACTGTTTGCAGATGACATGATATTATACTTAAAGATTCCTAAAGATGCTACCAGTAAACTACTAGTGCTAATCAATCAATCTGGTATAGTAGCAGGATACTAAATTAATGCACAGAAATCTATTCCATTCCTATATAATAATGATGAAATATCTGAAAGAGAAATTAAGGAAACACTCCCATTTACCATTGCAACACAAAGAATAAAATACCAAGGAATAAACCTACCTAAGAAGACAAAAGACCTGTATGCAGAAAACTATGACACTGATGAAAGAAAATAAAGATGATACAAACAGATGGAGAGATATACCGTGTTCTTGGATTGGAAGAATCAACATTGTAAAAATGACTATACTACCCAAAGCAATATACAGATTCAATGCACTCCCTATCAAACTACCACTGGCATTTTTCACAGAACAAGAACAAAAATTTTCACAATTTGTATGGAAACACAAAAGACCCCGAATAGCCAAACCAATCTTGAGAAAGAAAAACGGAGCTGGAGGAATCAGGTTCCCTGATTTCAGACCATACTACGAAGCTACAATAATCAAGACAGTATTGTACTGGCACAAAAAGAGATATATACATCAATGGAAAAGGGTAGAAAGCCCAGAGATAAATCCACAGACTTATGGTCACCTTATCTTTGATAAAGGAGGCAAGAATGTACAATGGAGAAAAGACAGCCTCTTCAATAAGTGGTGCTGGGAAAAATGGACAGCTACATGCAAAAGAATGAAATTAG
Organism: Mesoplodon bidens; assembly: GCF_964165515.1. NCBI lineage: Eukaryota > Metazoa > Chordata > Mammalia > Artiodactyla > Ziphiidae > Mesoplodon > Mesoplodon bidens. Next base: position 106,818 of record NC_138165.1, on the reverse strand, counting down.
AACACTCCCTAACACCATACACAAAAATAAACTCCAAATTGATTAAAGATCTAAATATAAGGTCAGACACTATAAAACTCTTAGAAGAAAACATAGGCAGAACAGTGTATGACATAAATCACAGCAAAATCCTTTTTGACCCACCTCCTAGAGAAATGGAAATAAAAACAAAAATAAGCAAATGGGACCTAATGAAACTTAAAAGCTTTTGCATAGCAAAGGAAACCATAAACAATATGAAAAGACAACCCTCAGAATGGGAGAAAATATTTGCAAATGAAGCAATTGACAAAGGGTTAATCTCCAAAATATAGAAGCAGCTCATGCAGCTCAATATCAAAAAACAAAGAACCCAATCCAAAAATGGGCAGAAGACCTAAATAGACATTTCTTCAAAGAAGATACACAGACTGCCAACAAACACATGAACGGATGCTCAACATCACTAATCGTTAGAGAAAAGCAAATCAACACTACAATGAGGTATCACCTCACACAGATCAGAATAGCCATCATCAAAAAATCTACAAATAATTAATGCTGGAGAGGGTGTGGAGAAAAGGGAACTCTCTTGCAGTGTTGGTGGGAATGTAAATTGATGCAGCCACTATGGAGAACAATATGGAGGTTCCTTAGAAAACTAAAAATAGAACTCTCATATGACCCAGCAATCCCAATACTTGGTATATACCCTGCTAAAACCATAATTCAAAGAGCATCATGTACCTCAATATTCATTGCAGCTCTATTTACAATAGCCAGGACATGGAAACAACCTAAGTGTCCTTTTGACAGATGAATGGATAAAGCAGATGTGGCACATATATACAATGGAATGTTACTCAGTCATAGAAAGAAACAAAATTGAGTTATTTGTAGTGAGGTGGACCGACCTAGAGTTTGTCATACAGAGTGAAGTAAGTCAGAAAGAGAAAAACAAATATCGTATGCTAACACATATATATGGAATCTGAAAAAAATGGCTCTGTAGAACCTAGGGTCAGGACAGGAATAAAGATGCAAACGTAGAGAATGGACTTGAGTACACAGGGAAGGGGAAGGATAAGCTGGGAAGAAGTGAGAGAGTGGCATTGAAATACATGCACTACCACATATAAAATACATAGTGGGAAGTAGCCACATAGCACAGGGAGATCAGCTCGGTGATTTTTGACCACCTATAGGGGTGGGATAGGGAGGGTGGGAGGGAAATGCAAGAATGGGGGGATATGGAGATATATGTATATGTATAGCTGATTCACTTCGTTATACAGCAGAAACTAACACAGTAATGTTAAGCAATTATACTCCAAGAAAGATGTTTTAAAAAAAGCTTCTGCTTTTAATTAGCAAAGGAAACAATTAAAGTGAACAGTTATATTGAACAGATAACCTATGGAGTGAGAGAAAATATTTGTAAATCACATATCTGATAAAGTTTTAATATCCAAAATATGTAAGGAATGCATACAACTGAATAGCAATAATAATAATAATTTTTAAAAGGGCAAAGGAACTGAATAGACATTTCTCAAAATAAGGAATACAAATGGCCATGAGGTACATGAAATGGTGCTCAACATCTGTAATCATCAGGAAAATTCAAAGCAATACTGCAATGAGATATATGCTCACACCTGTTATTTATAATGGCTATCATTAAAAAATATATATAACAAGTGTGGTCAAGTATGTAGAGAAAAGGGAGCCCTTGTGCACTATTGGTAGGAATGTAAATTGACCCAGTCATCATGGAAAACAGTATGGATGTTCCTCAAATAATTAAAAATAGAACTACCAGATGATCCCACTTCTGGTCATATTTCCTATAGAAAAAAGTTTGAATCTCAAAGAGATATCTGTGCTCCCATGTTCACTGCAGCATTATTCACAATAGCATAGATATGGAAATAATCTAAATGTCTGTCAATGGTTGAATGGCTAAAGAAAATATGGCATATATGTATGTAAAATGAAGTATTATTCAGCTTTAAAAAAAGAAGGAATTTTCGCCATTCACAATAACATGGACCTACCTGAAGGATATTTTGTAACTGAAATAAGCCAGACACAGAAAGGCAATTACTGCATGATCTCACTAATATGATGAATCTAAAATAGTCAAACTCTTAGAGAGTTGAATGGTGGTAGTCAGGGGCAGGGGTAACTGAGGAGATGTTGGTCAAAGGGTCTAAAGTTTCATTTATGCAACATCAATGAGCTCTGGGGATCTAATGTATAGCATGGTGACAATAATTAACAATGCTCTATTGTATTCTTGAAAGTTGATAAGAATATAGATCTTGAATTAAATCTTAATACACACACAAGCACACGCAATGGTAACTATGTAAAGGTAATGGATAACTTATTTAGCTTGATTGTGGTAATACTTTCACAATGTATACACATATCAAAACACCAAGTTGTATACCTTAAATATATATAACTTTTGTATGTCAAAAATATCTCAGTGACGTTGTTATGGAAACCTCTGGATACAAGAATAAACATTATTTTCCTCCAGAATAAGCTTCATCTTCCTTTGTCAGGTAGCTATGATAAGTAGGTGGTCACACTGGTCAATCAGGAATGAATTGTATCAGGTCTGGGTTACACATTTAGTTAATTTTAGTTAACTCTGTCTAAATTTCTTAAGAGTGAGCCCCTCCCTGTAGAGGCTCTGGGTACCTCAAAAATTCCAGTACCTTTCTCTCCTTTATCTGCTCAGTCCCCGGCCTTCCATCATGGTACTTACATGTCACACTCAGCAAATGTCCTTTGGGGGCAAATGTGTTAGAGGGAAATTCATTCTGCATCTTGGGCTCTTACAGATTCCAATCCATCCACAGTTTTTCCTGAACCAAGTCAAATTCTCTGCCTGTTCATGCCCTGACTCAATAGACGCTCCACGGAGGTAAGTGGCTACTAGTCTCTGCTAACCAAGAAGAGCTTATCTTTAGACTGTAGTTCTCTTAGGCTTCTTTACGTCCACACCTTTCTGATATAGTTTTAAAATATACATTGTTTTACTTTATCCTGTTATTTTCGGTGTTACAATGAGAAGATTAATATATTATGAATGTGTGCATGCTAGCCAGTGTTGAAATTATTTCTTACATTACTTTTTGGAGGAATTATCTCCCCGCACCACTGTTCCCCCACACGTGAAATCCATGTTTGGAAGTACTTTTGCCTGTTGGTGGGACAGGCTTAGTTGTGTGTGTGGGAGGATAGGGGAGACAAAACAACAAAAGTGTTCGTAAGTCATATTTGTGAATGGGGCTTCCAGTACCACAAGAAGATGGAATCATGACATCACCTGTGAGACCAGTGACCTCAGGTTTTCCACGTACTGGATGAGTTCCATGGACTTGTGGTCCTTGAACACTATTTAACACATTATTCTGCAGACTAAACAAGATAAAGATACCTGTAACTGAGAACATATATTAATGGAAATCATAGAAATGCTACTTCCTAAAAATGGTAATGAAAAACAATAATTCTCACTTGATTTGGCAGAAGGAAATTAGAATCTGTTTAGCAAACATGACCTACAAACTGATTAAGGTCACGGGCAACAGTGCTCTTTCCTCAGGCGTGGCGTTATTTCAGTTGCATTGTATCCTGCTATAATCGTGTCCTTCCTTATTTGATCTAAATTACAAGACAAAGCCTCAGAGGCTGGAAGTGGCTTCTGAATGCTATAAAGCAAACAAGTGGTGAAACCAGTAGTCTAAAATCTGGGGCTCTTGGGGCTTCCCTGGTGGCACAGTGGTTGAGAGTCCGCCTGCCGATGCAGGGGACGCAGGTTCGTGCCCCGGTCCAGGAAGATCCCACATGCCGCGGAGCGGCTGGGCCCGTAAGCCATGGCCGCTGAGCCTGCGCATCCGGAGCCTGTGCTCCACAACGGGAGAGGCCACAACAGTGAGAGGCCTGAGTACCGCAAAAAAAAAAATAAATAAAATAAATAAAATAAAATAAAATCTGGGGCTCTTGACCCCCAGAGCAGGACCAACATTCTTTAAACATTTATAGGGTGCATCCTATGTGCCAGGAAACTGTTATTTTGTCATCCCACCCCGAGATCCTCAAAGGCAGAGAAACGTGTGTTCCTTCCATTCTATTGCCCTTAGTCCACTGTCTTCTACACAGTAAGCACTTGACTGGAATTGGATTTAGTTAGGATTGAGGACCTGAAGAACAACTTTTCTTTGTCATGAAAAATGAACAGTTTTTCTTTGGCATATGTTATGGGTTGAATTGTGTCATCCCCCAAAATCTATATGTTCAAGTCCTACCCCCAGTACCTTGAAATGTAACCTTATTTAGTAATAGGATCATTGCAAATGTAGTTATTCAAGGTGTGTAATAAAGTTGTGTAATTAGGAAAATTATGATGTTGCTCAGGTTCCTGTAACTAAGCCCAAGGTCATTAGAGAGGGCCCTAATAAAATATGGCTGGGGTCCTAATTAGAAGAGGAAGTTTGGACACAGAGATGGACACACACAGAGGGGAGACACTGTGAAGAGATACAGGGAAGAAACAGTCACCTACAAGCGAAGGACAGAGGTCTGGAACCGATTTTTCCCTCACAGCCTTCGGAAGAAGCCCACCCTGCCGACACCCTGATTTCAGACTTCAAACCTCCAGAACTGTGAGACAGTAAATTTCTATTGTTTAAACCAAAAAAAAATTTATAAGACAAAGTAGAGCTTTTCACTACTCTTTACTATGACAAATGATACCTTTAGCACCTAGAGGTCAGAATTAAGGGAGAAATAGCAACTGTGCCCATTTTCTTTTTATTTTATTTTATTTTTTATTTTTTATTTTTTTTGCTTTATAACAAATTTAATCAGTTATACATATACATATGTTCCCATATCCCCTCCCTTTTGCGTCTCCCTCCCACCCTCCCTATCCCACCCCTCCAGGCGGTCACAAAGCACCGAGCTGATCTCCCTGTGCTATGCGGCTGCTTCCCACTAGCTATCTACCTTACGTTTGGTAGTGTATATATGTCCATGCCGCTCTTTCACTTTGTCACAGCTTACCATTCCCCCTCCCCATATCCTCAAGTCCATTCTCTAGTAGGTCTGTGTCTGTATTCCTGTCTTACCCCTATGTTCTTCATGACATTTTTTTTTCTTAAATTCCATATATATGTGTCAGCATAGAGTATTTGTCTTTCTCTTTCTGACTTACTTCACTCTGTATGACAGACTCTAGGTCCATCCACCTCATTACAAATAGCTCAATTTCATTTCTTTTTATGGCTGAGTAATATTCCATTGTATATATGTGCCACATCTTCTTTACCCATTCATCCGATGATGGACACTTAGGCTGTTTCCATCTCCGGGCTATTGTAAATAGGGCTGATATGAACATTTTGGTACATGTCTCTTTTTGAATTATGGTTTTCTCAGGGTATATGCCCAGGAGTGGGATTGCTGGGTCATATGGTAGTTCTATTTGTAGTTTTTAAAGGAACCTCCATACCGTTCTCCATAGTGGCTGTAACAATTCACATTCCCACCAGCAGTGCAAGAGTGTACCTTTTTTTCCACACCCTCTCCAGCATTTATTGTTTGTAGATTTTTTGATGATGGCCATTCTGACTGGTGTGAGATGATATCTCATTGTAGTTTTGATTTGCATTTCTCTACTGAGTAAAGATGTTGAGCATCCTTTCATGTGTTTGTTGGCAGTCTGTATATCTTCTTTGGAGAAATGTCTATTTAGGTCTTCTGCCCATTTTTGGATTGGGTTCTTTGTTTTTTTGTTATTGAGCTGCATGAGCTGCTTATAAATTTTGGAGATTAATCCTTTGTCGGTTGCCTCATTTACAAATATTTTCTCCCATTCTGAGGGTTGTCTTTTGGTCTTGTTTATGGTTTCCTTTGCCGTGCAAAAGCTTTTAAGTTTCATTAGGTCCCATGTGTTTATTTTTGTCTTTATTTCCATTTCTGTAGGAGGTGGGTCAAAAAGGATCTTGCTGTGATTTATGTCATAGAGTGTTCTGCCTATGTTTTCCTCTAAGAGTTTGATAGTGTCTGGCCTTACATTTAGGTCTTTAATCCATTTTGAGCTTATTTTTGTGTATGGTGTTAGGGAGTGATCTAATCTCATACTTTTACATGTCCCTATCCAGTTTTCCCAGCACCACTTATTGAAGAGACTGTCCTTTCTCCACTGTACATTCCTGCCTCCTTTTTCAAAGATAAGGTGACCATATGTGCGTGGGTTTATCTCTGGGCTTTCTATCCTGTTCCATTGATCTATCTTTCTGTTTTTGTGCCAGTACCATACTGTCTTGATTACTGTAGCTTTGTAGTATAGTCTGAAGTCAGGGAGCCTGATTCCTCCAGCTCCATTTTTTGTTCTCAAGATTGCTTTGGCTATTCGGGGTCTTTTGTGTTTCCATACAAATTGCGAAATTTTTTGCTCTAGTTCTGTGAAAAATGCCAGGGGTAGTTTGATAGGGATTGCATTGAATCTGTATATTGCTTTGGGTAGTAGAGTCATTTTCACAATGTTGATTCTTCCAATCCAAGAACATGGTACATCTCTCCATCTATTTGTATCATCTTTAATTTCTTTCATCAGTGTCTTATAATTTTCTGCATACAGGTCTTTTGTCTCCTTAGGTAGGTTTATTCCTAGATATTTTATTCTTTTTGTTACAATGGTAAATGGGAGTGTTTCCTTGATTTCACTTTCAGATTTTTCATCATTAGTATATAGGAATGCCAGAGATTTCTGTGCATTAATTTTGTATCCTGCAACTTTACCAAATTCATTGATTAGCTCTAGTAGTTTTCTGGTAGCATCTTTAGGATTCTCTATGTATAGTATCATGTCATCTGCAAACAGTGACAGCTTTACTTCTTCTTTTCCAATTTGGATTCCTTTTATTTCCTTTTCTTCTCTGATTGCTGTGGCTAAAACTTCCAAAACTAGGTTGAATAAGAGTGGTGAGAGTGGGCAACCTTGTCTTGTTCCTGATCTTAGTGGAAATGGTTTCAGTTTTTCACCATTGAGGACGATGCTGGCTGTGGGTTTGTCATATATGGCCTTTATTATGTTGAGGAAAGTTCCCTCTATGCCTACTTTCTGCAGGGTTTTTATCATAAATGGGTGTTGAATTTTGTCGAAAGCTTTCTCTGCATCTATTGAGATGATCATATGGTTTTTCTCCTTCAATTTGTTAATATGGTGTATCACGTTGATTGATTTGCGTATATTGAAGAATCCTTGCATTCCTGGAATAAACCCCACTTGATCATGATGTATCATCCTTTTAATGTGCTGTTGGATTCTGTTTGCTAGTATTTTGTTGAGGATTTTTGCATCTATGTTCATCAGTGATATTGGCCTGTAGTTTTCTTTCTTTGTGACATCCTTGTCTGGTTTTGGTATCAAGGTGATGGTGGCCTCGTAGAATGAGTTTGGGAGTGTTCCTCCCTCTGCTATATTTTGGAAGAGTTTCAGAAGGATAGGTGTTAGCTCTTCTCTAAATGCTTGATAGAATTCACCTGTGAAGCCATCTGGTCCTGGGCTTTTGTTTGTTGGAAGATTTTTTATCACAGTTTCAATTTCAGTGCTTGTGATTGGTCTGTTCATATTTTCTATTTCTTCCTGGTTCAGTCTTGGCAGGTTGTGCATTTCTAAGAATTTGTCCATTTCTTCCAGGTTGTCCATTTTATTGGCATAGAGTTGCTTGTAGTAATCTCTCATTATCTTTTGTATTTCTGCAGTGTCAGTTGTTACTTCTCCTTTTTCATTTCTAATTCTATTGATTTGAGACTTCTCCCTTTTTTTCTTGATGAGTCTGGCTAATGGTTTATCAATTTTGTTTATCTTCTCAAAGAACCAGCTTTTAGTTTTATTGATCTTAGCTATCATTTCCTTCATTTCTTTTTCATTTATTTCTGATCTGATTTTTATGATTTCTTTCCTTCTGCTAACTTTGGGATGTTTTTGTTCTTCTTTCTCTAATTGCTTTAGGTGCAAGGTTAGGTTGTTTATTCTAGATGTTTCCTGTTTCTTAAGGTGGGATTGTATTGCTATAAACTTCCCTCTTAGAACTGCTTTTGCTGCATCCCATAGGTTTTGGGTCGTCGTGTCTCCATTGTCATTTGTTTCTAGGTATTTTTTAATTTCCCCTTTGATTTCTTCAGTGATCACTGTGTTATTAAGTAGTGTATTGTTTAGCCTCCATGTGTTTGTATTTTTTACAGCTCTTTTCCTGTAATTGATATCTAGTCTCATAGCATTGTGGTCGGAAAAGATACTTGATACAATTTCAATTTTCTTAAATTTACCAAGGCTTGATTTGTGACCCAAGATATGATCTATCCTGGGGAATGTTCCATGAGCACTTGAGAAAAATGTGTATTCTGTTGTTTTTGGATGGAATGTCCTATAAATATCAATTAAGTCCATCTTGGTTAATGTATCATTTAAAGCTTGTGTTTCCTTATTTATTTTCATTTTGGATGATCTGTCCATTGGTGAAAGTGGGGTGTTAAAATCCCCTACTATGATTGTGTTACTGTCGATTTCTCCTTTTATGGCTGTTAGTATATGCCTTATATATTGAGGTGCTCCTATGTTTGGTGCATAAATATTTACAATTGTTATATCTTCTTCTTGGATCGATCCCTTGATCATTATGTAGTGTCCTTCTTTGTCTCTTCTAATAGTCTTTATTTTAAAGTCTATTTTGTCTGATATGAGAATTGCTACTCCAGCTTTCTTTTGGTTTCCATTTGCATGGAATATCTTTTTCCATCCCCTTACTTTCAGTCTGTATGTGTCTCTAGGTCTGAAGTGGGTCTCTTGTAGACAGCATATATATGGGTCTTGTTTTTGTATCCATTCAGCCAATCTGTGTCTTTTGGTGGGAGCATTTAGTCCATTTACATTTAAGGTAATTATCGATATGTATGTTCCTATTCCCATTTTCTTAATTGTTTTGGGTTCGTTATTGTAGGTCTTTTCCTTCGTTGTGTTTCTTGCCTAGAGAAGTTCCTTTAGCATTTGTTGTAAAGCTGGTTTGGTGGTGCTGAACTCTCTCAGCTTTTGCTTGTCTGTAAACGTTTTAATTTCTCCATCAAATCTGAATGAGATCCTTGCTGGGTAGAGTAATATTGGTTGCAGGTTTTTCTCTTTCATCACTTTAATTATGTCCTGCCACTCCCTTCTGGCTTGTAGAGTTTCTGCTGAGAGATCAGCTGTTATCCTGATGGGGATTCCCTTGTGTGTTATTTGTTGTTTTTGCCTTGCTGCTTTTAATATGATTTCTTTGTGTTTAATTTTTGACAGTTTGATTAATATGTGTCTTGGCATATTTCTCCTTGGATTTATTCTGTATGGGACTCTCTGTGCCTCCTGGACTTGATTAACTATTTCCTTTCCCATATTAGGGAAGTTTTCAACTATAATCTCTTCAAATATTTTCTCAGTCCCTTTCTTTTTCTCTTCTTCTTCTGGAACCCCTATAATTCGAATGTTGGTGCATTTAATGTTGTCCCAGAGGTCTCTGAGACCGTCCTCTGTTCTTTTCATTCTTTTTTCTTTATTTTGCTTTGCATCAGTTATTTCCACTATTTTATCTTCCACCTCACTTATCCGTTCTTCTGCCTCAGTTATTCTGCTATTGATCCCATCTAGAGTATTTTTTATTTCATTTATTGTGTTTTTAATCGATGCTTGATTCATCTTTAGTTCTTCTAGGTCCTTGTTAACTGTTTCTTGCATTTTGTCTATTCTATTTCCAAGATTTTGGATCTGGGAAATAGAATCTTGGATCATCTTTACCATCATTATTCTGAATTCTTTTTCAGGTAGACTGCCTATTACCTCTTCATTTGTTAGGTCTGGTGGGTTTTATCTTGCTCCTTCTCCTGCTGTGTGTTTTTCTGTCTTCTCATTTTGCTTATCTTACTGTGTTTGGGGTCTCCTTTTTGCAGGCTGCAGGTTCGTAGTTCCCGTTGTTTTTGGTGTCTGTCCCCAGTGGCTAAGGTTGGTTTAGTGGGTTGTGTAGGCTTCCTGGTGGAGGGGACTAGTGCCTGTGTTCTGGTGGATGAGGCTGGATCTTGTCTTTCTGGTGGGCAGGTCCACGTCTGGTGGTGTGTTTTGGGGTGTCTGCGGACTTTTTATGATTTTAGGCCACCTCTCTGCTAATGGGTGGCGTTGTGTTCCTGTCTTGCTAGTTGTTTGGCGTAGGGTGTCCAGCACTGTAGCTTGCTGGTCGTTGAGTGAAGCTGGGTGCTGGTGTTGAGATGGAGATCTCTGGAAGATTTTCGCCGTTTGATATTATGTGGAGCTGGGAGGTCTCTTGTGGACCAATGTCCTGAAGTTGGCTCTCCCACCTCAGAGGCACAGCACTGACTCCTGGCTCCTCAATTTGGGATGATTTGTTGTCTATTCATGTATTCCACAGATGCAGGGTACATCAAGTTGATTGTGGAGCTTTAATACGCTGCTTCTGAGGCTGCTGGGAGAGGTTTCCCTTTCTCTTCTTTGTTCTCACAGCTCCTGGGTCTCAGCTTTGGATTTGGCCCCGCCTCTGCGTGTAGGTCGCCGGAGGGCGTCTGTTCTTCGCTTAGACAGGACGGGGTCAAAGGAGCAGCCTCTTCGGGGACTCCGGCTCACTCAGGCCGGGCGGGAGGGAGGGGCACGGAGTGCGGGGCCAGCCTGCAGCGGCAGAGGTTGGCGTGACGTTGCACCAGCCCGAGGCGCGCCGTGCGTTCTCCCAGGGAAGCCGCCCCTGGATCCCGGGACCCCGGCAGTGGTGGGCTGCACAGGCCCCCGGAAGGGCAGTGCGGACAGTGACCTGCGCTCGCACACAGGCTTCTTGGCGGCGGCAGTAGCAGCCCCAGCGTCCCACACCTGTCACTGGGCTCCGCGCTTTCAGTCGTGACTCTCGCCCGTCTGTGGAGCCCCTTTAAGCAGCGCTCCCAATCCCCTCTCCCCGCGCACCAGGAAACCAAGAGGGAAGAAAAAGTCTCTTGCCTCTTCGGCAGCTCCAGAGTTCCCCCGGACTCCCTGCCCGCCAGCTGCGGCACACCAGCCCCACTCCGGCTGAGTTCCCGCCGCCAGCCCCAGTCCTCTCCCCGCGCCCCGACCGAAGCCCGAGCCCCAGCCCCCAGCGCCGCCCGCCCCAGCGGGCGAGCAGACAAGCCCCTCGGGCTGGTGAGTGCCGCCCGGCACCGACCCTCCGTGCGGGAATCTCTCCGCCTCGCCCCACCCAGGTATGTGGGGAGTTTCTTGCCTTTTGGGAGGTCTGGGGTCTTCTGCCAGCGTTCAGTAGGTGTTCTGTAGGAGTTGTTCCACGTGTAGCTGTATTTCTGGTGTATCCGTGGGGAGGAAGGTGATCTCCGCGTCTTACTCTTCCGCCATCTTGTGCCACATCCCCATTTTCTAATAGGAACCTCAAGGTTGTGAATAGATAATTCTGTACCTTTTCAGTTCACTGCAGTAAAAATTCACTAGGCACATCCTATGTGACAGACACTAAGTGATAGAAAAGTAAATTAAGATTCAGTCTTGAGACAAGCAAAGGAGTGACTATGCTCCCTTGTGAGTGGTACATGAGGGTTCTGTTGAAGCCCAGAAGAGGAAAGTCAGAGGAAGTTTTCCTGGGGGAGACAACCAGACTGAACTTGCAGCCTAAGTAGAAATTAGCCAAGAGTAGAAAGGTTAGAACAGCACAAAGTTAAAAGCACTGAGAGGTGAAAACAACGTACGCCCTTAAGTTTCCTGTTAATGGAGAGATGTGCTGACTTGGACACATATACACAGGCCTAAGCCCCCTCCCCACACCCTAATGCTCAGAGCCTCACGTTTGCAGTCTCTGATGAAGATAAGGAGGGCCTTCTGGAGAGGTCTTTATCATGTGAGATGAACCCTGCTTCCAGCTGGTGTCACCAAGTGACTAAAGCAGGTGCAGTTGCTCCCATGAAAACAGCCCAACAACTGCTTATTTCAGGAGATTTACACTCATACTGAAATAGTGCAGAGAGAAGTGAATTTTCTGCTTTAACGGTCGCATTAATTGTGGGATGGGCGGGGATGGGGAGGAGAGAGAGATGGAGGGAAGGAGAGATGGAAGGAGAGGGGAGTGTGGTGAGGTCGTTGTCTGCCTCACCGGCTCTGCAGGGTGGAAACAGGTTTGGAGAGGTGATGGAGCAAGCATGCTGGCTCCTGTGGGGGGCACTTATGTTGGATGTTGGTTGCTGGGGGAGGAGAAGATGCCAGTCTGCTTCAGCAGCAATGAAAATCACAGTTCATTAGAACTAACAGTGCTAACAGTTAATGAGCAATGAGAACATTCTGGCGGCTGTGGAGCTGACGACCATGGTGCTGCTCAGGTGCCTGTGGTGGAGGTCCCTCCTGTTTTGCTTACCTGATCCAGAAAAACACAGCACAGTGTTCCTTCCAATCTTTCTAGCCTTCAGGCCAGTGTTGTCTGAGAACAACAGTGTTCTCCAGACTCTATTTTCCCTGGCAAACTGGATCAGGGCAGGGGAAGTGGGGTACAGGGAGGAAGGACATGAAATGACTTAATTTTATGATTTAGGCCCCTTGCCTAGTTCCATACTATTTAGAATGGAGATATGCATGCTTTCTAGTGGTTTCACCTCTTGCTATTAATGTTGAATAACATACAAAGCATGATTAATAGTCAAGAAAAATGTTTATTTCAATTTTAAATTTTGAAGCAACCTAATATTCAAACATAGGAGAATAGGGATGTAAAATAAATAAAGTAAGGCAATAAGATTTAAGATCATAAAGTGATTACAAATATGCTTAAAATAATTTTAATAGCATTGGAAATTTTCACGAAATGATGAAAGGTAGAAAATCAGGATACAAAATTGCATATAGCAATGTTTTTCAAAGTACAGGTAACAACACATTAGTGGGTGTTGCAATCAGTTTACTAGAATGCAAGGAATATATATATTTTTAATGAAAAACAGAAACTATCAGAATTTATTGTAGGTAGTAAGGGTACATAATGTTTTGTGAAGTTATTTTGGAGTAATGCAAAAGCTTTTTTGGAGTAATACAAGTAATAAAATATGCTATTGGGCTGTAGTCAATCAAAGAAATCTGAGAAACATTAGAGTATGTATTGTTTTATCTTTTTAAGTATATGCATGTATATATAAATGGTTGACTTTCTCCACATCCTCACTTACATTTGTTATTTCTATTTTATATAAAGATTGTTGTCAACATATTAACAGGGATTGCTTCTGAGAGTAGGGTTATTGATGATTTATGTTTTCTTATTTCTGCTTTTCTGTGGCTTCCAACTTTTCTATAAGTGTATATCAATTTCATTCTCAGAAAACTGACCATAAGCACTATTATAAAAGCAAAGTAAGGTAATATGCTAACCATCAGGAAATGATAGAAGGACACCGCTCACTTGGTGGGATTATCTTGAGCCTCACTGCAGCTATTCCTTGTAGGGTATTAAAGGGTATTTGTGTTCAGATATGTCTTCCTTGCAGGAACATTATTTTTATGACAGTTTTAAAATGAGAAATATTTTAAAGCTCAAGAAAGTAAAATTGGCAAGAGAAGGACTTGGGTGCACTAGTTTTTTGTTGGTGCATAACAAATGACCACAAACTTAGTGGTCATAGTTCTGTAGGCCAGAAATCTGGGCACAGCATGGCTGAGCTCCATGCTCAATCTTGTGAGGCTGAAGTCTAAGTGTTGGCAGTGTTCTGGTCTCATCTGGACCTCGGGATCCTCCTCCAAGCTCACGTGGTTGTGAAAAATTTAATCCTGTGGCTCTCTGACTGAGGTTCCTGTTTTCTTGCTAGCAGTCATCTGGGGACTTCTCTCAGTCCTGGAGGCCACCCACATCTTCAAAGTCAATAGAGTAGAATATCTCTCAGGTTGACTTCCTCTCATGCCATGAACCTCTTTTCCAAGGAAGAACCCAGTGTCATTTGAGGACTTGCCTGATTAGTCAGACTCACCAAAGCTAATTTTTTGTCTTAAGTTCAACCAATTTGGAACCTTAATCACTCTGTAAAGTCTTTCCACAGCAGCACCTACATCAGTGTTGATTGAGTAAGTAGGAGTGAGCCCCTAGAAATCTTGGGACGGTTTTGAGTTCTGTGCAGCACACAGAGTGAGGTGTGGGGCTGTTCAGAGGGAAGCAGCCTGAAGTCACTCCTCTTCAGCACTTTTCCAGGTGCCATAGATACACTATTTTCACAGATTGAGTAAGGATCCCCATTTTTCAGAAAAAAGAAAATGAGACCCATAGTCTTTAAACATGTGCGTGAAAGAGGGAAGGGATGTGGGAACAGATGTATATATATGACTGATTCACTTTGTTATAAAGCAGAAACTAATTAAAAAAATAAAAATAAAAAAAACTTAGGTAACAAAATAAATAAATATTCATGACATTAAAAAAAAAAAAAACATGTGCGTGATTACCCAGCTTGTGAGTAGCAAAGTTGGAATTCACGCCCAATCATCTCCTTCTACTTTTTCTCATTGCTTCCCGAAGTCATAATGAATAGGTTGTGCTTTCAGATTAAGTGATTAGGCCAACAGTTAAAATACTGAATGATTTCCCAGCTCCTAGCACTCCGGAAGGCTTAGTACAGTTATGGCAAAATCACATGTGTCCCACGATTCCTGCATGTGCCCATGGTTGACATCACTATTCAATCACAATGTTCTACTTCTTGAACCAGGAACAGTACTGTGGGAAGCCATTAGCTGGGGACTAATTATAGTACAGCAGATGATAACTGAGACAAGGGCCAGTGTTTGAGAACTTAGGACTTTAAATATATTAGGATGAAATAAATACATCAGAAGCACATCTAGGTTTAATCTTTGAAAACAATATTCTTTTGTTGTGTTTAGGTTACCACATAATATATCCACATAGCTTTGACAATTAGTGAAATCTGCTTATTCATCATATTTCTTACTTCTCTCTACCTTATCATTGTCATTGACTCATTCAATTTTCATTCATGCAATAGACTGGTACTAACTTCCTTCTGTGTAAAAGTGAACCTGCTAAATGGCAGACAGACACCTCAGTGAGGTCTGGCCTTGGTCCTGTTGGCTTGCCTTGACTTCAATTTTATAGGTGAATTAATCACAGTACCTGTCCTCCAAGTATTTACCATTCATAGGAAGGAGTTTACAAATATCTGTGGTACAAGGAAGTGGCAAAAAAGTGTCATGAGTGGAATAAGCACTTGAAAAAATACAGAGAGCTTTGTGGAACCACGCCCTCCCCATGGAGTCCTGGGCACAGGCTCCCACATCTCCCTCCCCTGCACCCGCCCTAGCACCTGTCCTTTGCCTTCTGGATTCCTGCTGTGCCTTTCTGACCACATCTGCCCCAGTCTAGCCTCCCCCTGGCTCCACTTACCTTCTGCACAACTCTCTGCTTATTCTTCTGCAGTCCTTTTTTGGGGGGCCATTCTCTGTGGGACACCTTAGGGTCTCCTTTACCCAATTTTATAGGTGCTGTGCATGACTCCAAAGAAGATGAATGAAGACAGAGATGACCAGAAAAATCCCAGGCTCCTAAGCAGGATGCACACAGCCCCTCATGATGTGACCACAGCTTGCTTTCTTTCTACCTTTGTTGCTGTCCACGCTTCCTTAACCCTCTACACTCCTGCCATCCTGAATTCCTGGGGCCCTCCCAGGCATGTCCAGCAGGCACATCTCCTGCCTTTACAGTCATCCTCCACCCCTCTCAGACTGTCCTTTAAGTTCTTCTTATGGCTCACCTTGGCCTGGACATGTTGCCCACCATCCTCTTGACTCTGGGAAGAACTTATCATTTCCTGGTTCTTTAGACTCTGCTCCCACAGCACCTGTGGACTTCTTTGGGTGCATTTTTGTTTGTTTACACAATACACTCTTCACAAGCCTAGAAATGGTTTGAGGAGAAAGACATCATCTTCTGCATCTATGTAGCCCAGGGTTAGATGAGGACAGTGTTGAATGAATGAATGAATGAATGAATGAATGAATGAATTTATTAGTGTCCTACTGTAATTGAGAGGAAGGGAAGGTGATGAGATGACGAGTCTGGAGTGATCTAAGGAAGAATTTCATTTTGCAACAAGGTAACCCATTACATCTCTACTGAGGCCCATGTGTGTCAGACACTGTTTTAGAATCTAGAAAAACATTTGAATAAGTTTTAGAATTTTCTTAACTGTTTATGAAAAGAAATTCTGGGCAGAAGGAATGGAGAAAATAAAGTTATAAAGGTAAAACGATACAGAGCATACTTAGAAAAGAGAAGACAAATTTGGCTTCAGCTTTTTTTTTTATATAAACTCATTTATCCATTCACTCCTAAAACACCTTTTGAGTATTTCCAATTGAGAATTGTGTCAAGCTCTGGTCATACTGAGATAAATCTGGGAGTTTTCTGCCCTCAAGAAGCTTGCAGATTCCTAAGAGAGCGAGATATTCCCATAAATAATTATAAGAAGTTTTGATGGAATGATTCTTGGCCTGGGAAAAAGATCCCAGAAAAGATGGTATTTGAGCTAAACATGGTCGAATGTCAGTCAGAGAGCCAGGAGCTCAGGGAATGTGACAGATGCAGAAGCTCTTGAAAAGCAGGCAGCAGAAAATCGGCTCTCATACTTTTATTTGCACTCAGAGTGATGAAAAGGTAGATGTGTTAAAATCTACAGACTTCTCTTGGGTTTTTACAATGGGAACATGGTGTGGAACTTTAGAAACAGGACTTTAAAGATTAACCTTGCTTTGATGCTTCAATGACAGTGTGCAGCACCTGCAGCCTGGGAGATGAGAGGAGAGGGTTGACACTGTAGTCAGAGACCACAGTGCCTTCCATGATGACCACCTCGCTGACTAGGCCAGCCTTTCCTGGGCCCTGGCTGCCAAGTGAAAGAGAGCACCTTGCTGACAATGGGTTGGTGTTCTGCTGGGAGTTGGGGGAATTGGATGATTGGATGCAGGCAAAACATGACTGTCTTTAGTGCATTCCAAGTGCTACCTTATGGGGAGGCAAAAGGGTCTCTGGGGGCAAACAAACAGGTGCCTAGCCTGGATGGGGAAGTCAAGGCACGTGGAGAGTTGTACTATGTCATGGCCTAAATTGTGTCTCCTCTAGAATTTGTATGTTGAAATCCTAACCTTAGCACCCGAAAACATGACTGTACTTAGTAAGAACCTCTAAAGAAGTAATTAAGTTAGAATAACGACATTGGCATAGGCCTTAATTCAGTATGATACTGGCATAGGCCCTAATCTAAGAAAAGGAAATTAGGACACAGACACACACAGAGGGAAGGTCGTGTGGAAACACAGGGAGAATATGGCTGTCTATAAGCCAAAGAGAGAAACCTCAGAAGGAATCAACTCTGCTGACACCTTGGTCTTAGACTTCCAGCCTCCAGAAATGTGCAAAAAAAATTTCTGTTTAAGCTCCCCAGTCTGTGGTTTTGTTCATCTGCAGCCCTGGCAGATGAATACACCATGTAATAGAAGGCAGATCCCTAAGGCAGAAGGGCTGTGAAGAAAGTGTGACTTTTTTAGGAGATGTGCTCATGTTTCAGGATATAATAAGTGTCCTGGTTTTAGGGAAAATGGTTTGGGCTCCCAGGGATAAAGGAAGCTTGACCTTGGTGGGTGAAATAAGCAAATAGTGTTGACATACTTCACATCATCTCACAGTTGAGTGTGGTCTTGACACTTGGGGCCTGGACCCAGCCACAATGGGCTTCACTTTATAAATTCAAGTCATCTCTTTTAGACATTTTGTTTCCTCTCACGCCCATAGTCTTACAGTGGGAAGAGAGACATATAACTGGCATGTTGTCTCCCATCGGTGGGCCTGAAGGAGGAAGCCTGAGCTCCTCTGGCCTGAGACCCTTATGATGGCTCAGTGTTGGGACACTGAACAGACAAGCAGAGGGACCAGTGGCGATTGAGTGCTCTGAAGTGCAGGGTACTGGGGGAACTAGAGGTCATTCAGAGTTCTCCCTTGTGCCAGGGAGGCAGGGATGAGCTGGATCTGTCTTGGGTGGAGCTTGGTGGGACCATGCACTTTGTTAGTGTGGCAACCGGGCCAAGTAACTGTGGTTCTCAGAGGGCACAGATCCACATTTTTGGTTGTGTTTTTCCTACTGAGTGATTTTGCAAAGCGCAGTGAAAGATAATAATCTTACAAATGTATTACGTATCACAGTTCACAGAGCGCTTTTATGCCTGTTGCCTCATCAAATCAACCCTCCTTGGGAGATAGTGCCCACAGCACCATGCCCATCTTACACAGGAGCAGACAGGATACTGGTGGATCCCCAGATGCTTGAGTTGCTGACACAGACCCAAGACCCTCCTGTCATAGGTATCTCCTCTTAGCAGCTAGATTTGATGGTCAGGCTGATTCTTGGGTCCCACTCCAGGGAGACGCATTAGGATCACCTGAGCCCTGAGGCAGTGAGGCCTTGGGGTTTCTCTGCATCGTTTGATACCGACAGGTTTCCCAGGAAAACCTCCAAGCTTTCCTCTGAGCTTCAGAAGAAGAGGTCTCTGCTATTTTGTGTTTCAGGAATGGGAACATGTTGGCACACTACAGTGTGACCCCAGTGCTGAGCCCCACACTGAGCTCCAGTCTCCTCTCTAACATTTAGAGGAAGTGACATGTAGTGGGAAAAAACAGTCTAGGAGCTGGGGTCCCAGAGTTTGCACGCCAGCTCCACCACTGTGAGCTCCAAACCCTGAAGCAGGTTAGCATGTTCAACTTTTCTGAGTTTCAGTTTCCTCATCTGTGAAATGGGAATGATAATCTCCATCAGTCACAACCATTGTAAGTACTAAAGCAGATGGAGTAAATGGGAAGTGACTGGAACATGGGGAGGGTTGGCCAAAGGGTCAGCCCTTCTAGAGAAGAACAAAGCAGAACAGCACAAAAACCCCAGTTCTGTGATATTTACCCTACTCCACCTACTACATGTGTCTCTTCACAGTCACAGCAAAACTCAACTCTATTCTTGATTCTTTTTTTTAATATCTTTACTGAAGTATAATTGCTTTACAATGGTGTGTTAATTTCTGCTGTATAACAAAGCACATCAGCTATACATATACATATAACCCCATATCTCCTTCCTCTTGAGTCTCCCTCCCAACCTCGATATCTCACCCCTCTAGGTGGTCACAAGGCACCGAGCTGATCTCCCTGTGCTATGCAGCTGCTTCCCACTAGCTATCTATTTTGCATCTGGTAGTGTATATATGTCCATACCGCTCTCTCACTTCATCCCAGCTTACCCTTCCCCCTCCCGGTGTCCTCATCTCCATCTTTATTCCTGTCCTGCCCCTGGGTTTTTCAAAACCATTTTTTTTTTTTAGATTCCATATATAAGTGTTAGCATATGGTATTTTTTTTCCTCTTTCTGACTTACTTCACTCTGTATGACAGTCTTTAGGTCCATCCACCTCCCTACAGATAACTCAATTTCATTTCTTTTTATGGCTGAGTAATATTCCATTGTATATATGTTCCACATCTTCTTTATCCATTCAACTGTCGATGGACACTTAGGTAGCTTTCATGTCCTGGCTATTGTAAATAGAGCTGCAATGAACATTGTGGTACATGACTCTTTTTGAATTATGGTTTTCTCAGGGTATATGCCCAGTAGTGGGATTGCTGGGTCATATGCTAGTTCTATTTTTATTTTTTTATTTTTATTTTTTTATTTATTTTTGCAGTACGTGGGCCTCTCACTGTTGTGGCCTCTCCCATTGCGGAGCACAGGCTCTGGACACACAGGCTCAGTGGCCATGGCTCACGGGCCTAGCCCATGTGGGATCTTCCTGGACTGGGGCACGAACCCATGTCCCCTGCATCGGCGGGCGGACCCTCAACCACTGCGCCACCAGGGAAGCCCCTATTTTTAGTTTTTTAAGGAACCTCTATATTGTTCTCCATAGTGGCTGTATCAATTTACATTCCCAGCAATAGCGCAAGAGGGTCCCCTTTTCTCCACATCCTCTCCAGCATTAAATTGTTTGTAGATTTTTTGATGATGGCATTCTGACTGGTGTGAGGTGATACCTCATTATAGTTTTGATTTGCATTTCTCTAATGATTAGTGATGTTGAATATCCTTTCATGTGTTTGTTGGCAATCTGTATATCTTCTTTGGAGAAATGTCTATTTAGGTCTTCTGCCCATTTTTGCATTAGGTTGTTTGTTTTTTTGATATTGAGCTGCATGAGCTTCTTGTAAATTTTGGAGAGTAACCCTTTGTCAGTTGTTTCATTTGCAAATATTTTCTCCCATTCTGATGGTTGCCTTTTTGTCTTGTTTATGTTTTCCTTTGCTGTGCAAAAGCTTTTAGGTTTCATTAGGTCCCATTTGTTTATTTTTGTTTTTATTTCCATTTCTTTAGGAGGTGGGTTAAAAAGGATCTTGCTGTGATTTATGTCATAGAGTGTTCTGCCTATGCTTTCCTCTAAAAGTTTTATAGTGTCTGGCCTTACACTTAGGTCTTTAATCCATTTGAAGTTTATTTTTATGTATGGTGTTAGGAAGTGTTCTAATTTCATTCTTTTAATTGTAGCTATCCAGATTTCCCAGCACCACTTATTGAAGAGGCTGTCTTTTCTTTGTTGCATATTCTTGCCTCCTTTATCAAAAATAAGGTGACCACATGTGCATGGATTTATCTCTGGGGTGTCTGTCCTCTTCCATTGATCGATATTTCTGTTTTTGTGCCAGTACCATACTGTCTTGATGACTGTAGGTTTTTAGTGTAGTCTGAAGTCTGGGAGCCTGATTCCTCCAGCTCTGATTTTCTTTCTCAAAATTGCTTTGACTATTTGGGTTCTTCTGTGTTTCCATACAAATTGTGAATTTTTTTGTTCTAGTTCTGTGAAAATTGCCATTGGTAGTTTGGTAGCAATTGCATTGAATCTTTGGGTAGTATATTCATTGGGTAGTATTGCTTTGCTTTGGGTAGTATAGTCATTTTCACGATGTTGATTCTTCCAATCCAAGAACATGGTATATCTCTCCATCTGTTTGTATCAACTTTAATTTCTTTCATCAGTGTCTTATAGTTTTCCGCACACAGGTCTTTTGTCTCCTTAGGTAGATTTATTCCTAGGTATTTTATTCTTTTTGTTGCAATGGTAAATGGGAGTGTTTCCTTAATTTATCTTTCAGGTTTTTCATCATTAGTGTATAGGAATGCAAGAGATTTCTGTTCATTAATTTTGTATCCTGCTACTTTACCAAATTCATTGATTAATTCTAGTAATTTTCTGGTAGCATCTTTAGGATTATCTATGTATAGTATCATGTCATTTGGAAACAGTGACAGCTTTACTTCCTCTTTTCTGATTTGGATTCCTTTTATTTCTTTTCTTGTCTGATGGTGTGGCTAAAACTTCCAAAACTATGTTGAATAATAGTCATGAGAGTGGACAACCTTGTCTTGTTCCTGATCTTAAAGGAAATGGTTTCAGTTTTTCACCATTGAGAACGATGTTGGCTGTGTGTTTCTCATATGTGGCCTTTATTATGTTGAGGTAAGTTCACTCTATGCCTACATTGTGGAAAGTTTTTATCATAAATGGGGGGTTGAATTTTGTCAAAAGGTTTTTCTGCATCTGTTGAGATGACCATATGATTTTACCCCTCAATTTGTTAATATGTTCTGTCACATGGATTGATTTGCATATATTAAAGAATCCTTGCATTCTGGGGGCAAAACAAACTTGATCATAGTGTATGATCCTTTTAATGTGCTGTTGGATTCTTTTTGCTAGTATTTTGTTGAGGATTTTTACATCTTTGTTCATAAGTGATATTGGGCTGTAGTTTTCTGTCTTTGTGACATCTTTGTCTGGTTTTCACATCAGGATGATTGTGGCCTCATAGAATGAGTTTGGGAGTGCTTCTCCCTCTGGTATATTTTGGAACAGTTTGAGAAGTTTAGGTGTTAGCTCTTATCTAAATGTTTGATAGAATTCACCTGTGAAGCCATCTGGTCCTGGGCTTTTGTTTGTTGGAAGATTTTGAATCACAGTCTCAATTTCAGTGCTTGTGATTGGTCTGCTTATATTTTCTATTTCTCCTGCTTCAGCCTCAGAAGGTTGTGCTTTTCAAAGAATTGTCCATTTCTTCCAGGTTGTTCATTTTATTGGCATATATTTTCTGGTAGTAATCTCTCATGATCCTTTGTATTTCTTCAGTGTCAGTTGTTACTTCTCCTTTTTCATTTTTAATTCGACTGATTTGAGTCTTCTCCCTTTTTTTTCTTGATGAGTCTGGCTAATGGTTTATCAATTTTGTTTACCTTCTCAAAGAACCAGCTTTTAGCTTTATTGATCTTTGCTCTTGTTTCCTTCATTTTTTTTCATTTATTTCTGATCAGATCTTTATGATTTCTTTCCTTCTGCTAACATTGGGTGTTTGTTGTTGTTGTTGTTGTTCTTTTCTAATTGCTTTAGGTATAAGGTTAGATTGTTTATTAGAGATGTTTCTTGTTTCTTGAGGTAGGATTGTATTTCTATAAAATTCCCCCTTACAACTGCTTTTGCTGCATCCCAAAAGTTTTGGGTCATCGTGTTTTCATTGTCATTTGTTTCTAGGTATTCTTTAATTTGCTCTTTGATTTCTTCAGTGATCTCTTGGTTCTTTAGTAGTGTATTGTTTAGCCTCCATGTGTTTGTATTTTTTACAAATTTTTTCCTGTAATTGATATCTAGTCTCATAGCACTGTGGTTGGAAAAGATACTTGATAGGAGTTCAATTTTCTTAAACTTACCAAGGCTGATTTGTGACCCAAGAGATGATCTATCCTGGAGAATGTTTCACGAGCACTTGAGAAGAAAGTGTTTCCTGATGTTTTTGTATGGAATGTCCTATAAATATCAATTCAGCCCATCTTGTTTAATGTGTCATTTAAAGCTTGTGTTTCCTTATTTATTTTCATTTTGGATGATCTGTCCATTGGTGAAAGTGGGGTGTTAAAGTCCCCTACTATGATTGTGTTGCTGTCGATTTCCCTTTTTATGGCTGTTACCATTTACCTTATGTATTGAGATGTTCCTCTGTTGGGTGCATAAATATTTACAATTGTT
This sequence comes from Mesoplodon bidens, assembly GCF_964165515.1. NCBI lineage: Eukaryota > Metazoa > Chordata > Mammalia > Artiodactyla > Ziphiidae > Mesoplodon > Mesoplodon bidens. The sequence goes on along the minus strand of NC_138165.1, from coordinate 83,651 downwards.
ATATCTTCTTCTTGGATTGATCCCTTGATCATTATGTAGTGTCATTCTTTGTCTCTTGTAATAGTCTTTATTTTAAAGTCTATTTTGTTTAGTATGAGAATTTCTATTCCAGCTTTCTTTTGATTTCCATTTGAATAGAATATCTTTTCCATCCCCCCACTTTCAGTCTGTACGTTTCCCTAGATCAGAAGTGGGTCTCTTGTAGACAGCATATATATGGGTGTTGTTTATGTATCCAGTCAGCCAGTCTATGTCTTTTGGTTGAAGCATTTGTTCCATTTACATTTAAGGTAGTTATTGATGTGTATGTTCCTATTGCCATTTTCTTAGTTGTTTTGGGTTTGTTATTGTAGGTCTTTTCCTTCTCTTGTGTTTCCTGCCTAGAGAAGTTCCTTTAGCATTTGTTGTAAAGCTGGTTTGGTGGTGCTGAATTCTCTTAGGTTTTGCTTGTCTGTAAAGGTTTTAATTTCTCCGCCGAATCTGAATGAGATCCTTGCTGGGTAGAATAATCTTGGTTGTAGATTTTTCCCTTTCACCTCTTTAAATATGTCCTTCCACTCCCTTCTGGCTTGCAGAGTTTCTGCTAAAAGATCAGCTGTTAACCTTATGGGGAATCCCTTGTATGTTATTTGTTGCTTTTCCCTTTCTGCTTTTAATATTTTTTCTTTGTATTTAATTTTGGATAGTTTGATTAACATGTTTCTTGGAGTGTTTCTCCTTGGTTTTATCCTGTATGGGACTCTCTGAGTTTCCTTGACTTGATTGACTATTTCCTTTCCCAAATTAGGGAAGTTTTCAACTATAATGTCTTCTAATATTTTCTCAGTCCCTTTCTTTTTCTCTTCTCCTTCTGGGACCCCTATAATTCGAAAGTTGGTGGGTTTAATGATGTCCTAGAGGTCTCTGAGACTGTCCTTAATTCTTTTCATTCTTTTTTCTTTTTTCTGTTCTGTGGTAATTATTTCCACTATTTTATCTTCCAGGTCACTTATCCATATTCTGCCTCATTTATTCTGCTATTGAATCCTTCTAGGGAATTTTAAATTTCATTTATTGTGTTGTTCAAAATTATTTGTTTGTTTGCTCTTTAGTTCTTCTAGGCCTTTGTTAAACGTTTCTTGTATTTTCTCCATTCTATTTCCAAGATTTTGGATCAACTTTACTATCATTACTCTGAATTCTTTTTCAGGTAGACTGCTTTTTTCCTCTTTATTTGTTTGTTCTGGTGGGTTTTTACCTTGCTCCTTCATCAGCTGTGTGTTTCTCTGTCTTCTTATTTTGCTTAACTTACTGTGTTTGAGGTGTCCTTTTCTGAGACTGCTGGCTTGTAGTTCCTGTTGTTTTTGGTTCTGACCCCAGTGGCTTAGGTTGGTTCAGTGGGTTGTGTAGGCTTCTTGGTGGAGGAGAGTGGTGCTTGTCTTCTAGTGGATGAGGCTGGATCTTTCCTTTCTGTTGAGCAGGACCATGTCTGGTGGTGTGTTTTGGGGTGTCTGTGACCTTATTATGATTTTAAGCAGCCCCTCTGCTAAGGGGTGGGGTTGTGTTCTTGTCTTGCTGGTTGTTTGCCATAGGGTGTCCAGCACTGTAGCTTGCTGGTTGTTGAGTGGAGTTGGCTGTTAGCATTGGGATAGAGATCTCTGGGAAAGCTTTCAACGTTTGATATTACATGGTGCCAGGATGTCTCTGGTGGTCCAATGTCCTGAACTCGGCTCTTTCACCTCAGGGGCAGAGGGCTGACACCTGGCTGGCATACAAAGACCCTGTTAGCCACATGGCTCAAAAGAAAAGGGATAAAAAAAGAAAGAAAGAAAGACAAGAAAAGAAAGTTATTAAAATAAAAATTAAAAAAAATTGGAAATTAAAAAGTAATAAAAAAGAAAGAAAGAAGAGAGCATCCAAACCAAAAAACAAATCCACCAGTGATAACAAGTCCTAAACAGTATACAAAAATAAAACAAAAACATAACAAAACAAAACAAACAAAAAAACAGACAGACAGAACCCTAGGACAAATGATAAAAGCAAAGCTATACAGCCAAAATCACACACAGAAGCATACATATACACACTCACCAAAAGAGAAAAAGGAAAAAAAAATATATGTCTATATATTTAGGAAAGAGGAAGAGAACAACGAAATCAATAAACAAATCTACCAATGATACTAAATTCTAAATACTAAACTAAGATAAACATAAGACCAAAAACAAATTAGATGCAGAAAGCAAACCCCAAGTCTACAGTTGCTCCTAAAATTCACCACCTCAATTTTGGGATGATTTGTTGTCTATTCAGGTATTCCAGAGATGCTGGGCACATCAAGTCGATTGTGGAGATTGAACCCACTGCTCCTGAGGTTGCTGGGGGAGAAATTTTCTTTTCTTCTTTGTTCCTGGGGTTCAGCTTTGGATTTTGCCCTGCCTCTGCGTGTAGGTCTCCTGAGAGTGTCTGTTCTTTGCTCAGAAAGGATGGGGTTAAAGTAGCAGCTGATTAGGGGGCTCTGGCTCACTCAGGTCGAGGGGAGGGAAGGGTACAGAATGCATGGTGAACCTGTGGCAGCAGAGGCCAGTGTGACATTGCAACAGCCTGAGGTGCACCATGTGTTCTCCAGGGGAAATTTTCCCTGGATCAAGGGACCCTGGCAGAGGCAGGTTGCACAGACTCCCGGGAGGGGAGGTGTAGATAGTGACCTGTGCTTGCACACTGGAATATTGGTGCCTGCAGCAGCTACCTTAGCATTTCATGCCAGTCTTTGGGGTCTACGCTGATAGCCACTGTTCACGCCCATCTCTGGAGCTAGTTTAGATGGTACTCTGAATCTCCTCTCCTCGCATATCCCAAAACAATGGTCTCTCGCCCCTTGTTCAGTTCTGGACATTTTCCTGTGCTTTCTCCCAGCTAGCTGTGATGCACTAGCCCCCTTCAGGCTGTGTTCATGCAGCCAACCCCAGTCCTCTCCCTGGGATCTGACCTCCGAAGCCCAAGACTCAGCTCCCAGCTCCCACCCGCCCTGGCATGTGAGCAGACAAGCCTTTCAGGCTTGTGAGTACTGGTCGGCACCAATCCTCTGTGCAGGAATCTCTCCACTTTCCCTCTGCACCCCTGTTGCTTCACTCTCCTCCGTGGCTCCAAAGCTCGCCCCTCTCCCCACCAACCCCCGTCTCCACCAGTGAAGGGGCTTCCTAGTGTGTGGAAAATTTTCCTCCTTTACAGCTCCCTCCCAGAGTTGCAGGTTCTGTCCCTATTCTTTTGTCTCTCTTTTTTATTTTTTCTTTTGCCCTACTCAGGTATGTGGGGGAGGTTCTTTTTGGGAAATCTGAGGTCTTCTGCCAGTGTTCAGTAGGTGTTCTGTAGGAGTTGTTCCACATGTAGATATATTTTTTTATTTATTTGTGGGTAGGAAGGTGATATCCACATCTTACTCCTCCACCACCTCGAAGGTCTCCTTGCCTCTTTTTAAGTTATAAAATATATAAAGTATACAGAAAAATATACTTTTCCAAATGTTAGCATTTTGCCATATTTTTTGCATATCTCCATAAACCTTAACTTTGTAGATATACATTTGAAGCTCTTTTTTGTGCCTTTTCCCTCCCTACCCACCAGAAGTATCTGCTTTCTGACTGTGGTTTTCAGCATTCCCACACGTTTTAAAACCTTTCCTACATGTTAAAAAGTTTTACTGCAGATGTGTATGTATGGTAACACTCTGATGTTTATTCTGTTGAAGACATTTAAGATGTTTCCAAGTGTTTATTACAAACAAAATTGTGGTAAACATTTTTGTACATATCTACTAGTATGTGTGAATAAGAGCTTTAGAGGTAGAGTGTCTTTCAAATAGCGAGTCTTGACCTATGGGTCAAGTGGGTCAAGGCCAGCATTACAATGAAGGTAGCATGATGGAATTAAAAAATACAGTGCATCACATATGAGAAGGATGAGTATATTTAATGGAATACACACTCATATACATACCTTGTGTGGGCCAAAAAGTGCCTTTGGTTTTTTAAGTAAAAATAAAAGGCACATTTTTCATTTTATCCAAGAATTTTATTGAACAATGAACAATTGAACACCCTTCTATTCCACTTTCAGGAAACTTCATAATTTTTGCCATTTTCCAGGAAACTTCATAATTCCATCTTCCCAAAGCTTTTCATCTTTTTGAGTAAAGAATTGTTCCAGGTGCCTTTTACAGTCTTCCAGGGAATTTAACTTTTTTACATTAAGAGAATTTTGTGAAGACCAAAATAAATGGAAATCCAAAGGTACAGTGTCTGGTGAATACGGCAGATGAATCAGAACTTCCTAGCAAAGCTGAAACAGTTTTTGCCTGGTCATCAAAGAAACATGCAGTCTTGCATTATCCTGATTGAAGATTATGCATTTTCTGCTGACTAATTCTGGATGCTTTTCATTGAGTGCTACTTTCAGTTGGTCAAATTGGGAGCAGTATTTGTTGGAATTAATCATTTGGTTTTCCAGAAGAGCTCAAAATAGAGGATTGCCTTCCAATCCCACCATATACACAACAACACCTTTGGATGAAGACCAGCCTTTGGTGTGGTGGTGGTTCATTTCACTTGTCCCACGATCTCTTCTGTTCCACATTGTTTTACAGTATTCACTCTTCATTGCCTATCACAATTAAAAAAAAAATGGAACATTTTTATTACATTTCAGTAGAGAATTGCATGTGGAAATATGGTCAAGCAGGTTTTTTTTTCTCTTAACTTATGTGGAACCCAAACATCAAAGCGATTAACATAACCAAGCTGGTGCAAATGATTTTCAATGCTTGATTTGGATATTTTGAGTATGTCGGCTATCTCCTGCATGGTATAACTTTGATTGTTCTCAATTATTGTCTCTATCTGATCGCTTTCAACTTCAACTGGTCTACCCGACTGTGGAGCATCGTCCAACAAGAAATCTCCAGCATGAAACTTCTCAAACCACTTTTGACACGTTCAATCTCTCACAGCACCTTCTCGATACACTGCACAAATCTTTTTTATTTTGCGTTTCAGATGAGTTTTTACCTTTCTTGAAATAATAAATCATATTATGCCAAAAATGTTGCTGTTTTTCTTCCATCTTCAGTATGAAAATGGCTACACAAAAATTCACCAATTTTGATAAGTCTTTTTTAAGATGCACGCTGATATGACAGCTGTCACATACAATCTAACAAAATTGTTTCGAATGAAGTTAAAGACAACTAAGTGCTACTAGAGCCATCTTACAGAAAAAGCCAAATGAACATTTTGGCCCACCCACTACACACACACACACACACACACACACACACACACACACATACACACATACACACCTATTCTGTATATTGGGCCATGGTATAAATAAATGGGTCTTCTACATGGAACAAGGTAAGAAGCATTTAAGAACCAGTTATCTACCTAAGAGCAATTTGCTGATCACATGGTAGGCACGCCTTTTGTGGATTAGCGGTGCAGGCTGAGCACTTTACCATATTTATTGCCCATTCAAATTGCATATTCATATCCTCCATCCATTTGTTGAGTGAATTGTTTGCTTTTTCCCTTTTGATTTATTAGACATATATATTTGACATGAATCCTTTTACAAGTATGTGTATCACTTATTTTCTCCTTCACTGTCTTATCTTTTCATATTATTTATTATGTCTTCTGCATAAGTTTTTATTTTAACATGTCAAAGATGATCAATCTTTTCCTTTATGGATTGTTCTTTTGGAAAAGTTTTAAGATCTTTTGGAAACTTCTTTTTCCTCACCTAGAAGTCAGAAAAACTTTTTCCTATGGCTTCTTCTGAAATATTTAAATAACTAATTAACTGTTCCTTGCATTGAATGGCCCATGCATTCTGCATTGATTTGTCACATAGAATGTGTGCATGATTTTGTGTCTTGAGTTTTCTGTTCTCAACTTGAGTCTACCTCTGATCCTACATCAGCACTCCACTGTCTTAATTTCATTATCGTATGCCCTAATAGGGCTAGGCACCACATTCTTCTTTACAACTGCCTTGGTTCTCTTTGTCTTGTTGGCCCCTTTATAAAATTATAGGGTCCTGTAAAATTTCATGAAAATATTTATGGGATTTTTATTAGAATGACATTGAATTTATAAATTTGGGAACAATTGACATTTTAATGATACTGAACCTTTAAATCTATGGATATGCTATATCTCTCCATATATACAGGTTTTCTTTAATGGCTTTCAGTCATGACTTTTAAGTTTCCCTACAACTGTCTTTCATGTATTTATTCCTATGGACATTAATAGTTTTTGTAACTATTTTGAAAAAATTTTTCATTATATATTATAGTTGGTAATTATTGATATGTAGATGTATTATTTGTGTTGTATATTCTTATATCCAGTCAGCATGTTAATCTCTCTCTTTAGTTGTGATTTTATCCATAGATCCTTTTTATTTAAAACATTTTCTAATTTAATTTTAGACAACATGTAGAATGGTTTCTTTGAAAGTCCATTTAAATACATGATAGATTAGAAATCTTAAGAAATATTATATTATTTGGCAGTCTTTCTGGAAAAAAAAAGCAAGAATGAAGATTAAAATGTAACAAAAAAATAAATGAAACAGAGACAAATTCATTTCTAAAAATAGCACCTTACAATTTACAACTCAGAACAATTATTTCTGAATTAAAAAAATATAAGCACAAGATCAAATTGAAAAGATATACTATCTTAGTAGTGAAGTTTATGAATTGCTTCAAGAATAGGACTTGGCTTCTTTTTAAATGTTTATCCAAAAAATTTTGCATTTGGATGAGTTAAGAACAGCACACTATCACCACCCCATTATCATTTGAACAATTTCCTGTAGCTAAAAAATGTCCTTTTAAAATTTCCAAATGCAACATAATTGTTTTATTTATTTATTTTTAATAGCATATTCTTTTTTTAACCTTTTATTTTATATTGGAGTATAGTTGATTAATAATGTGATAGTTTCAGGTGTACAGAAGGTGATTCAGTTTATACATATATATATATATATATATATATATATATATATATATACACACACACACACACACACACACACGTATCTATTCCTTTTCAAATTCTTTTCCCATTTAGGTTGTTACATAATATTATATAGGCTATCATAATCTCAAAGTAAGGATGGTTTGATCTCTTCCTTCACAATTCTGATAACACTTTTTAAAAAATTTTTGCAGCCACATCTTTAATAAACATATTTTTTCAAACTGTAAATGTCATACACACATTGGTTAAAAGTTTTTAGACTGAAGAAAAGTAGAATGAAGAAAATAAAATCCTTCATGCTGCTACCAGAATAAACTATTGTTAAAATTTTCTTTTTACTATTTAAAAAATTTTAATTTAAATATAGTAAATTTCACTGTTTTTTGGAGTACAGTTTTATGAATTTTGACAAATGTATTGAGTCTTGAAACCATCACTACAATCAGGATAAAGAAAAGTCCCCTCATCCCCAAACATTCCTTTTTGCTGCCCCCTGTAAACTCTTTTTACCTATAACCTCTAGCAACCAGTGATCTAGTTTCTCTCAAAAGTTTTGACTTTTCTAGAATGCCATATAAATGGAATCACATACAATGTGAGCTTTTGAATCTGAATTTCTTCACTTACAATAATGCATTTGAGATATATCATTGATGGGTATATCAGTTGTTCATTACTTTGAATGTTGCATAGTATTGCATTGTGTGGATATACCACATCTGTTTATTCATTCAACTGAAGAGGGATATTTGAACTGTTTCAGTTCTTGGCAATTATGACTAATGATGTCATAAACATTCAAATACAGGTTTTTTTGTGAACATATGTTTTTATTTCTCTTTAATGAATCCCTAATAGTGAGACTACTGGGTCATACTTGTGAGTGTATATTTGAAATATAAGAGAGAGCCAAACTAATTTCCATAGAAGATTTATCATTTTGCATTCCATCCAGCAGTGTATGAGATTTCAAATTGTCTGCATCTTTACCAGCAGTTAGTAACCATGTGTGTTTCTTCTTCAATAAAGTGTTTGTTCATATCTTTTATCCATTGTTTAATGGGTTATTTCTTTATTGTTGAGTTTTGAGAGTACTTATATAATCTGAATACAAGTTCCTTTGTCAGATTTGTTATTTGCAAACATATGCTCCCAGGCTATAGTGTGTTTGTCCATACTTTGGCCAATGTCTTCCACAGAGCAAAAGTTTTTAAAATTTTGATGAAGTCCAATTATTATTATTTTTTCTTTTTATGATCATGCTTTTAGTGATGTATCTAAAAATCTTCACTAATTCAAAGACACAACAAAGATTTCTTGCAATGTTTTTTTCTTAGGAGTTTTATAGTTTTACCTTTAGATCCATGATCCATTTTAAGTTACTTTTGCATAAAGTGAGATATATAGGTCAAGGTTTATTTTATTTTAAGGATACATAATTATTCCAACACCATTTTTGGAAAAAAAACCTTTCTTTTCTCCATTCAGTTGCCTTTGAATCTTTATTAAAACTGAATTGACCTTACTTGGTGGCTTTATTTCTGAACTCTATTCTGTTCTATTAATATATGCATCTCTCAGTTCCCCAGTATCACAGTCTTGATTACTATAGTTTTATAGTACTCGTATTGTCAGAGAGGGAAAGCCCATTCACGTTTTTCTTTTTTTTTTTTTTCAAAATTATTTTGCTGTTTTAGTTCATTTTCTTTTCCAGACAAAATGTTCAAATTAGCTTGGAAGTTTTGGCTAAAATAAGAATGGAATTAAAAAAAAATAAACATTTTATTTTAGGACATTTTTACATTTACAGAAATATTGTGAAGATAGTATAGAGAATTCCCATATATGCTCAATTAGAATTTTATCTCATGTTTTTCTCATGATTAGATTGGGGTCATATGTTTTTGGGAAGATATTTTCATCACATCATATTAAATGACTTATTGTTGATGTTAACCATGAACATCTGGCTGGCAACTGTTTGTCAGCCTTCTCCACTGTAAACTTACTACAACTCTTAATCCATTAACCTCATGGATCATTCTAATAGTATATGTATCCTCTCACTCCAACAGTGAGGAACTTGGCTCCCACCATCTACCATTTGTTTACTTAATTACTCAATTCATGAATAACATATCAGAATTGTTAGCCTGTACCCCTGTCAAAGTAAAATATGAACTGGACACAGACAAGCAGAGAAAACTTTATTTGATATTATTGCAATAGGGGAAAAGGGCTGAACTCAACTCCCCTGAAACAAAATGTGGAGGGTGTCCAAGTGCTGGTGAGCTAATAGGAAAGTACTGGATGAGGTTGGGTGGATGGTTGATCAATGGGATGTGTGGAAAACACTGAGTTATTTCTGGGTTTGCAAATGGTTTTCTCTGTGATTGGACCACCTGTGTTTGCTAATTGGCACCAAAGTTAGGCTCCTTCTCTCCAACAGAGAATTGGAGAAAGGAGTCTTATCTTCCTTGATGACTGCATTTTGAAGCGATGGTTCCCAGGTTCTTAGAAAGATACTTCCAGGGTTTTAGAACTAACAAGATGCTGGGAGAAGATTTGCATATATTTCAAAATGGACAGAGCAAGAATTTACCATTATAAGTTTTCTAAAATAAATGCTCTAAGGGAAGGGAAGTCAGGGATGTACAGGCCGAAAGAAGCTTGTCTAAAGTTGGGTCAAACTGAGGGAAATTTGGAGGTTGCCTCGATCACCCCTGTGGGGGAAGAATATTATCATTAAGAGTTCTGTGCTTACATGCATTTTCTTTTGCACACATTCCCAAAGTTACTTAGGTCAGCAACTTTCCCCCCACTCCTGTCAGTGAGGTTCTTCCATCAGTGAGGTTGCAATAGGGTTAAATTGTTTTGTCACATTCTGTATTTCATACCAGAATCCTCCAACCTCCTAAATTTTTTTTTGAATTTTGCTTATATTCAGACTTACTCTTTGTGTGGTAAAGTTCTACAGGTTTTGAAAAAAGAATAATGTCATGAATCCACTGTATTAGTTTGCTATGGCTGTTGCAACAAAGTACCGCAGAATGAGAGGCTTAAACAACAGAAATTTATTTCCTCACAGTTTTGGAGGCTGGATGTCCAAGACCAAGGTGTCAACAGGGTTGGTTTCTTCTGAGGGCCTACTCTTTGGCTTGGAGACGGCCATCTTCTCCTTGTGTCTTCACATGGTCTTAGTTCTATGTATCTCTGTGTCCTAATTTTTTCTTCTTATGTGAGACCAGTCATATTGAATTAAGCCTCATCCTAAAGTCCCCATTTTAATTTAATTGCCTCTTTACAATTCTGTCTTCAAATATATTCACAGTTTGAGGTATTGGGAGTTAGAACTTCAATATACGAATTTTGTGGGGACACAATTCAGCTCATAATACCTACCATTATAGTACCATACAAAATAATTACACTGCCTTAAAAAATCCCATATGATTCACTCATTCCACTGCCTCCCAAATCCAAACCCCTAACCACTGATTTTTTACTGTCTCTGTAGTTTTGCCATGTCTGGAATATCATATAATGAAATCATATCATATGTAGTCTTTTCAGACTGGCTCCTTTCAGTTAATGATATGTATATAAGATTCATCTACGTCTTTCTATGGCTTGATGCCTTATGTCTTTTAAGTGCTGATTCTTTTTACCCTTTTGATGAATACACCACAGTTTGCTTATCCATTCATTTACTGAAGATTATCTTCATCACTTTCAGGTTTTGGCAATTATGAATAAAGTTGTTATAGACATGTATGTAAGGCTTTTATGTGGACATAAGTTTTCAGATCAGTTGGGTTATTACCTAGAGGCACGTTTCTTGTATGCTATGGTAAAACTATGCATAGCTCTGTAAGAAAATGTCAAAATGTTTTTCAAAGTAGCTGTACCATTTTAAATTTCCCCACCAATAAATGAGTTATTGCTCCATATTATTGTTAGTATTTGACATTTTCCGTTTGGGGATTTTAATCATCTTAATAGGTGTGTAATGCTACCTCATTTCAATGTGAAATTATCTAATGCCAAAAAATGCTGAGTATCTTTTTATATGCTTATTTTCCATCTACTATGTATCTACTTTGATGAGATGTCTGTTCAGGTCTTTTGTCCATTTTTTAATTGGGTTATTTCTTTCATTATTTTTGACATTTAAGATTTTTGGTGTATACTTTGGATATAAGTCCTTTACTATATATGTATATTTCACATATTTTCTCCAGATTTATGGCTTGCAGTTTCATGCTTTTAATATTGTTTTCACAGCACAAAGCTTTTCATTTTAATAAAGTTGAACTTATTAATCTTTTTCTTTCAAGGATCATCCTTTTGCTGTTACATGCAAAAACTCACCACCAAACCCAAGGTTACTTAGATTTTCTCTTATGTTTTCTTCAAGAAGTTTTATGGTTTTGCAGTTTATGTGTAAGTCTATAATCCTTTTTGAATTAATTTATGTGAAAGTCATAAGGCCTGTGTGTAGGTATTTTTTCATAGTACTGTTTAATTATTGTAGCAATATTTGTTGAAAATATTATCTTTTCCATTGAAATAGTCTGCTCCTTTTCAAAGATCATTTGAATATAAGTGGGTCTATTTCTGGGATTTCCATTAATTTTTTAAAAATTAATCTACATGTCTCTTATTTTCCTGAAACCAAACTATCATGATTACTTTAGGTTTGTAGTAGTAAGTCTCAAATAGTATGAGTAATGCAGTAAGTCTCAGATAGTTGAGTCCTCAACTTTGTTCTTCCTATTCACTATTGTGTTAGTTACCCTAGGTCTTTTGCCTTTTCATATACACTTTAGAATTTGATTTTTCACCTCTACAGAAAGCTTGATGGCACATAGAATTTCAAGGGACCCCAAGTTCCCAAAACAATCTTGAAAAAGAACAAAGTTGGAGGACTCAGACTTCCTGATTTCAAAACATACTACAATGCTACACTGACCTAAACAGTTTGGTACTGGCATAAGACTAGATATGTAGACCAGTAGAATAGAACTGATATTCCAGAAATTAATCATTATACTTATGGTCAACTGATTCTCAACAAGTGTGCCAAGACCATTTAATGGAGAAAGAATAGTCTTTTGAACAACTTGAGCTAGGACAACTGGATATCCACATTCAATACAATGAGTTCAAAATCCTATGTCACACCCAATTAAAACAACCCAATTAAAACAACCCAATTAAAATCTGGGCAACCCTCAGAATGGGAGAAAATATTTGCAAATGAAGAAACTGACAAAGGATAAATCTCCAAAATTTACGAGCAGCTCATGCCGCTCAATAACAACAACAAAAAAACCCCAAACAACTCAATCCAAAAATGGACAGAAGACCTAAATAGACATTTCTCCAAAGAAGATATACAGATTGCCAACAAACACATGAAAGGATGCTCAACATCATTAATCATTAGAGAAATGCAAATCAAAAATACAATGAGGTATCACCTCACACCAGTCAGAATAGCCATCATCAAAAAATCTACAAAAAATAAATACTGGGGAGAGTGTGGAGAAAAGGGAACCCTCTTGCACTGTTGGTGGGAAGGTAATTTGATACAGCCACTATGGAGAACAATATGGAGGTTCCTTAAAAAACTAAAAATAAAACTACTGTATGACCCAGCTATCCCACTACTGGGCATATACCCTGAGAAAACCATAATTCAAAAAGAGTCATGTACCATAATGTTCACTGAAGCTCTATTTACAATAGCCGGGACATGGAAGCAACCTAAGTGTCCATCGATAGATGAATAGACAAAGAAGGTGTGGCACATATATACAATGGAATATTACTCAGCCATAAAAAGAAACGAAATTGAGTTATTTGTAGTGAGGTGGATGGACCTAGAGTCTGTCATACAGAGTGAAGTAAGTCAGAAAGAGAAAAACAACTACCGTATGTTAACACATATATATGGAACCTAAAAAAGAAAAGGTTCTGACGAACCTAGGGTCAGGACAGGAATAAAGACGCAGACATAGAGAATGGAATTGAGGACATGGGGAGGGGAAAGGGTAAGCTGGGACGAAGTGAGAGAGTGGCATGGACATATATACACTATGAACTGTAAAATATATAGCTAGTGGGAAGCAGACACATAGCACAGGGAGATTAGCTTGGTGCTTTGTGACCACCTAAAGGGGTGGGATATGGAAGATGGGAGGGAGACGCAAGAGACAGGAGACATGGGGATATATATGTATATGTATAGCTGATTCATTTTGTTATAAAGCAGAAATTAACACACCATTGTGAAGCAATTAGACTCCAATAAAGATGTTAAAAAAATCTGGACCAAGAACTTGAATAGAGATTTCTACAAAGAAGATATACAAATGGCCAAAAAGCAGTTGAAAATGTGTTCAATATCATTAATCTTTAGGAAAGTGTAAAGCAAAACCACAATGGGATAACACTTCACATCCACTAGGATAACCGTGATAATAATTTTAAAAAATAGAAAACAGATGTTGTTAAGGATATGGAGTAACTGTAATCCGCATACATTGCTGGTGGGAATGTAAAATGTATAACTGCTACTAAAAACAGTTTGGTGGCTCTTAAAAAAATTACTACAGAATTACTATATGACCCAGAAACTCCATTCCTAGCAATATACCCCAAAGAATTGTAAACACGTACCCAAACAAAGACTTATGCACAAATGTTCTTAACAGCAATATTCACAATATCCAAAAGGTGAAAACAACTCAAATATGTATCAATGGATGAAGAAATGCACAAAATATTGTGCATTCATACAATGAGATATTATTCAGTTATAAGAAGGAATGACATGTTGATACTGCAACACAGGATGAGCCTGAAACACATTATGTGGATTGAAAGAAGTCAGAAAAAAATGGTCACATATTATAGGATTCCATTTATATGAAGTATCTGGACAAGTAAATCCATAGAGACATAAAGTATATTAGTGGTTGCCTGCATATGGGGAAAGAGAAGAATGGGAAGTAACTACTTCATGGGTAAAGGGTTTCATTTTGAGATGATGCATCATTCTGTGGTTTCAGTATGGAAAGATGAAAAAAGTTCTAGAGATAGGTGATGGTAATGGTTGCCCAACATTGTGAATATAATAAAGGCCACTGAACTGTATACTTTAAAATGGTTAATTTAATGTTATTTGAATTTCATCTCAATTTAAAAAAATAAAGCTTGCTGGGATTTTGATTGTAATTGTGTTGAATATATAGATCAATTTGATAAGAATTGACATCTTAATAATATTGAGATTTCCAATCCATAGCGTGAAATCTTTCCATTTATTTAGATCTTTGATTTTTTAATCACTTTTTAAAAAATTTCTACTTGTAGACCCTATAAATATTTTGTTAGACATACATAAGTATTTCAATTTTATTTTTGTTGCTAGTGTAGATGGAAATTATTTTCAAATTACAATTTTTATTGCTGATATACACAGAATTTATTTTTGTATATTTAGCTTGTATTCTGCAACCTTGATATACTTGTTTATTTGTTCCAAAATATATCTGTTGATTCTTTGGAAATATCTACATGACTTTCAGGTCATCTGTGAATAAAGATCATTTAATTTATTTCTTTCCAATATGTAGCTTTTACTTCACCTTTCTGTCTTATTGAAATAGCTATGACTTCTACTATGACACTGAATAGGAGTGTTGAGAAAATATACCCTTTCCTTGTTCCTGATTTTGTGGGAAAACATTATCTTTCTTACCATTAAGTATGATGTTAGCTATTGGATTTTGTTGCTTCTAAAAAAATCAAATTGAGGAAGTTCCTCTCCACTTCTAAATTGCTGAGTCGAGATAGTGTAAAGTTACAATTTTACCTCCTATGCTCTTTGATGGAAGTCAGAATGTGGAAGCTCTCAGTTAAGGAATGGGAAGTTATGCTTAACTTCCTTGAGGGCAGTCTTTATGTAAGTTGCTTAGAATTCTTATGCACAGTATATTTGTCTTTTCTCCAATCTTTTATTTATGTATACAATAATTTAATAACACAAGTATAGGCTCATGAGTATGTATTTTACTCTATGGGTTATAATCCAGTATTACTTTTTTGTGCAAATTGTTTTAGCCTTGGCCATGGAAGCTTTTTCAGTTGGCTCTTGCACCACTTTGTCATACCCCCTTTTTTGGGGTTGGACTTCCTTACTTTATGGAACATATGTTCTAGGCTAACACTGTAAATTCCCTGAAACTACTCTTATAATCAGCCCATTCTCCAAGGATACATGATTTGTTCTTTTGGAGGTATCGAAAAACAAGTTCACCTGAATCTAGTGCACTAGCTGTACTAATTGCTACTGGAGTTTCACTGATTCTAGGCCCTTTCATCTGATATGAAAAAGAAATATATTTTCATATACTAACTGATATAGTATATACAAATATTTATATATGTAATCTTTGGTATCTATATTGATCTAAACATGAGTTTATACTGATATCTATTACCCCATGGATCATCCTATCCTCCCCTTTCTTGTCTGTAATATCTCACTCCAGCAGTGTAAACATGACCACATCTGCCATTCATGTATTTAATTGTTTAGTTCCAGTGCACATATATGTTTTTAGAATGATTCACCCATATTCCACAGGTAACAACTTTATCATGTAGGATGCAGAGCTTATGTGCAGTTCCTTTTACATTTAGTTTTGCAGACTCCACTTATTTCCAAAGTTATGTAAATTTTTCCCCACCTTCAGTGTAGGTTTTAGATGTATGTTTTTTTTTTTTTTTTTTTTTTTTTTTTTTTGCGATACGCGGGGCCTCTCACTGTTGTGGCCTCTCCTGTTGCAGAGCACAGGCTCCGGACGCGCAGGCTCAGCAGCCATGGCTCACAGGCCTAGCCACTCCGCGGCATATGGGATCTTCCCGGATCAGGGCACGAACCTGTGTCCCCTGCATTGTCAGGCGGACTCTCAACCACTGCGCCACCAGGGAAGCCCCTGAGATGTATGGTTTTAAATATTTGTTCTCTTCCCTTTTTTTGATGCTAAGACATGCAGATGAACATATTTTTTATATCATTTGCTTATCTTCTATGCTTATTACTTTGGGGATAATTCATTATTTTTATTTTTCCAGGCAATTTTAGAATCTCCTTTATATAACTTTATGTAGATTCAATGATGTCAATTATCTTTTTTCCCCCTGTAATCCAGTTTCCATTTCTGAAGTGATTTTGTCTTTTTTGTTCATTTATTTCTGAATTCTGTGAGTTCCCTACATTTTCCTATTGTCTGTCCATGAATTCTCTAAGGTTTTGTTTTTGTTTTAAAGCATTTCATGATGTTCTTTCTTAACTGTATTTGCTCATTTAAAAAACATGTTGAAATGTTGTGTTGCTAGTCTCCTCTGATTTGTGGCTTTATCTTCCGGTAAGTTTTATTTTGCTTCTAACAGGCTCTGATTTTCTTTCTTTTTAAATTTAAAAATAATGTGGCATTTTTTTGTATTAATAATTGAATGAGTTAGCTCATCCTGGGTCACTTATTAGCAGAATTACCCTACTGTTGAGATATTTAAGGTCACTTTCCCCATTGCTCAACTTAAGGTCTCTCTTCTCTCGTGTCACAAGGAGGACTTGTTCTTTCATATGCAGCTTTCTCTTTAATTTTCCTGCACTTATACTCCTGTTATCTCAACTCTTCACTTACTTTTGTTCTTATCTATTGGTTCTTAAATGTATCCTCATTATTTCCACACCGAGTGAGGTAACTTCTGACTTGGAGTGAATATTAGCTGATAATTTTTGGATACTTCCTTCTTTTGTGTGTATTGTGATAAATTACACATATTGGCCATGCATGTATGGTTTTATTTCTGGACACTTGATTCTAATCAGTTGGCCTATATGTCTATCTTCATGCTAATATTACACTTCATTGCTTACTGTAGCTTTGTAATAAGATTTGAAATTGGAAAGTGTCAGTAATTCAACTTTGTAATCTAAAAAGTTCTACTTTTTCAAGATTGTTTTGTCTACTTAGGGTCCCTTGCAATTCCATATGAATTTTCAATATCAGCCTTTCCACTTCTTCATAAAAGGCCACTTGGATTTTGATAAGGATTGCACTGATTCAGTAGCTTGCTTTGGGGAATTTACCATATTAACAATATTAATTCATTCAATTTATGAACATGGGATCTTCCTGTTTATTTAGGTCTTCTTTATTTTCTTTCAACAATGTTTAGTAGTTTAAAGTATTAGCCTCCTTGGTTAAATTTATGCCTAAGTATTTTATATTTTAAATGCTGTTGTAAATTACTTATTTTCTTAATTTTTTTTCAGATTGTTTATTACTAGTGTATGGGGATACAACTGATTTTTGCGTGTTGACCTTCTATCCTGAAACTGCTAAATTCATTTATTAACTCTAAAAGGTTTTTTTGGTGTGTTTTTAGGATTTTCTATATATAAGATCATTTTATCTGCACCTAGAATTAGTTTTACTTCCTTCCTTCCAATTTGGATGCCAACTATTTCTTTTCCTTATCTAATATCTCTGGTTAGAATTTCTAGTACAGTGTTGGATAGAAGTAACAAAAGGAGGCATCCTTGTCATGATCCTAATCTTAGGAGAAAGTTTTGGTCTTTCAAATTTAATGTTAGTTATGATTTTTTTCATATATACCTTTTTCATGTTGAGAAAATTCCTTTCTATCACTAGTTTGTTGAGTGTTTTTATTCTGAAAGAGTATTGGGTTTCTCAGATGTTTTTTCTGTGTCAGTTGACATTATCATATGCCTTTTCCCCTTCATTCTATTAATGTTGTGTATTACACTGATTGATTTCCATATATTGAACCACCTTGAATTCTTTGGAGAACGCAGTTTGTCACGGTGTGTAATTGCTTTTAATGTGTTGCTGTATTCATTTTGCTAGTATTTTGTTGAAGATTTTACATCTATATTCACAGGAAATTGGCCTGTAGATTTTTTTTTCCTCTTGATGTCTTTGTTTGGATAATCAGGGTAATTCTGGCCTCACAGAATGATTAAGAAATGTTACCTTGCCCTTCTATTTTTTAGAAGAGTTTGAGAAGTATTAAGTTATATAAATGTTTGGTAGAATTCACCTGTACAGTCACCTCGTCCTGGCCTTTCATTTGTAGTGAGATTTTTGATTACTGGTTTAATCTCTTTACTTCTAATATGTCTATTCACATACTCTTTTTTTTTTTTCTTTAGTCAGTTTTGGTAGTTTTGTGTTCCTAGGAATTTGTCCAGTTCATCTAGGTTATCTAATTTTTTGGCATACAATTTTTCACAGTATTCTCTTAAAATGTTTTTTATTTCTGTAAGACCTGTGGTAATGAGCCCAATTTTATTTTTATTTTAGTAATGTAAGTTCTTGCTGTTTTTTTCAGTCTAGATTAAGCTTTGCCAATTTTGTTAATATTTTCAAAGAACCAATTTTGGTTCTATTGATTCTCTTTATTGTTTGTATAGTCTATTTTGTTTATCTTTACTCTTTATTATTCCATTTTTTCTGCTACTTTTGGTATTATTTTGTTCTTTTTCTACCTTTTTAAGGTGTAAAATTAGGCTTCTAATTTGAGATATTTCTTTTCCTTAAGTGTAGACATTTACAACAATATATCTCCTTTGGGCACTGCTTTTTCTACCTCCCATTAATTTTGGTATGTTGTATTTTCTTTCAGTTGTCTCAAAGTATTTTCTAATTTACCTTGTGATTTCTTCTCTGACCTCTTGGTTGTTTAAGAGTGTGTTGTTTAATTTCTATGCATTTATAAAATTTCCAGTTTTCCTTCTGTTTTTTTTTTTTTTTTTTTTTTTTTTTTTTTTTGCAGTACACGGGCCTCTCCTGCTGTGGCCTCTCCCGTTGCGGAGCACAGGCTCCGGACGCGCAGGCTCAGCGGCCAGCGCGTCAGCGGCCATGGATCACGGGCCCAGCCACTCTGCGGCATGTGGGATCTTCCCGGATCGGGGCACGAACCCGCGTCCCCTGCATCGGCAGGCGGACTCTCAGCCACTGCGCCACCAGGGAAGCCCCTCCTTCTGTTTTTGATTTCTAGTTTAATTCCACACTGGAATTGAAAAGATTTTTTTTTTTTTTTTTTTTTGCGGTACGTGGGCCTCTCACTGTTGTGGCCTCTCCCGTTGCAGAGCACAGTCACCGGACGCACAGGCTCAGTGGCCATGGCTCACGGGCCCAGCCGCTCCACAGCATGTGGGATCTTTCCAGACTGGGGCACGAACCCGTGTCCCATACATCGGCAGGTGGACCCTCAACCACTGCGCCACCAGGGAAGCCCTAACTTGCTAATATTTTGTTGAGAGTTTTCACGTGTGAGATATTGCTCTGTAGTTTTCTTTTCTTGTGTGTTATCTGATTTTGGTTTTAAAGTAATGTCAGCCTCATAGAATGAGTAGAAAATGTTCCCTCTGCTTCTATTTTCTGGAAGTGATTATGAAAATTTGTTATTATTTCTTACTTAAATATTTGGAAGAGTTTACTACCTTAGCCTTGTAATTTGTTTTTTGACAGTGACTAATTCTTTAATAGATAAAGGGCTGTTCTGTTTTTCTTTCCTTGTATGCATTTTGCTCATTTGTATCTTTCAATAATTGTTGCATTTCATTTAAATTATAAAACTTAAGTGAATAGAGTCATCATAGCTTTCCTTTATTATTCTTTTTTTTTTTTTTTTTTTTGTGGTACGCGGGCCTCTCACTGTTGTGGCCTCTCCCGTTGCGAAGTACAGGCTCCGGACGCGCAGGCTCCGCCGCCATGGCCCACGGGCCCAGCCGCTCCACGGCATGTGGGATCCTCCCTGACTGGGGCACGAACCCATGTCCCCTGCATCAGCAGGCAGACTCAACCACTGCACCACCAGGGAAGTCCTATTATTCTTTTAATTGCCATGCAATCAGTTACAATGATCCCTTTACATTTTTTTTTTTTTTTTTTTTTTTTGCGGTATGCGGGCCTCTCACTGTTGTGGCCTCTCCCGCTGTGGAGCACAGGCTCCGGACGCGCAGGCCCAGCGGCCATGGCCCACGGGCCCAGCCGCTCCGCGGCATATGGGATCCTCCCGGACCGGGGCACGAACCCGTATCCCCTGCATCGGCAGGCGGACTCTCAACCACTGCGCCACCAGGGAGGCCCCCTTTACATTTTTAATATTGAAATTTGCAAATTCTTTCTTTTTTCTCCTGTTTAGCCTGACAAGAGATTTATCACTTTATTGAACTATTCAGTCATTTTATTGATTTTCTCTATTGTACTAATTTCAATGTCATTGAATTCTACTGTATTTTTTCTAATTATTAATTTATTTATTTCCTTGCATTAGGCTTAAGTTGTTCTTTCTCTAATTTCCTAAGGTGGAAGTTTATGTTATTAATTTATTCTTCTTTTCTTTTTTTTTTTTTATAAAGGACTCATTATTTCCAGTTTTTTTTTTTTAATTTTTTTTTTTTTAAACCCACATTTGTTTATTTATTTATTTTTGGCTATGTTGGTTCTTCACTTCTGTGCGAGGGCTTTCTCTAGTTGTGGCAAGCGGGGGGTCACTCTTCATCGCGGTGCGCGGGCCTCTCACTATCGATGCCTCTTTTGTTGCTGGAGCACAGGCTCCAGACGCGCAGGCTCAGTAGCCGTGGCCCACAGGCCCAGCTGCTCCGCGGCATGTGGGATCCTCCCAGATCAGGGCCCGAACCCGTGTCCCCTGCATTAGCAGGCAGACTCCCAACCACTGCACCACCAGGGAAGCCCCTTCTTTTCTAATATATGTATTTATCGCTATAAATTTCCCAACAAGTACTGTTTTTCACTGTATCCCACAAAGTTTGATAATTTATTTCTCATTTTTATGTAGTTTAAAATATTTTTTGAGAATTCTTTTACTCATGTGTTATTAATAAGTGTGTTTAATTCTCAAATACTTGGGAGACTTTCCAACTATCTTTCTGTTATTGATTTTTAGTTTAATTCCCCTTTGGTCTGAGAACATACTTTGTATTATATCTATTCTTTTATATTTGTTAAGGAGTTTTTTATGGCCCAGATCTTGGTGAATGTTCCACTTGAGCTTGAGAAGAATGTGTGTTCTGCCACTGTTGAATGAAGCATTCTATAAATGTCAATTAGATCTAGTTGATTGATGGTGCCATTCAGTTCAACTACATCGTTACTGATTTTCTGCCTGCATCATCTATCAATTACTTTAAGACAGATGTTGAACTCTCTAAATATAATAGATGAATTGTCTGTTTCTCCTTCAGATTTATAAGTTTTTACCTCATGTATTTTGATGCTTTTTATTTTCAAGTACATATGTATTTAAGATTGTTATGGGTTTTTTTTTTTAGCAAATTAAACCCTCTATCATTAGGTAATATGACTCTTTATCCCTGATACTATTTCTTGCTCTGAAGTCTGCTTTGTCTGAAATTAATAAAGCTACTACAGTTTTCTTTTGATTAATGTTAGTATGGTATATTTTCACCATTCCTTTACTTTTATCCTATCTGAGTCTTTACTTTTAAAGTGGATTTCTTATAGACAACTTATAGTTGAGTCTTTTTTTTTAATCAACTCTGACAACTTTGGTATTTTTAATGACGTATTAATATCTATATTTGTAACTCTTTTCTATTGATTGCATTTCTCCCTTGTTTTTTCTCCTCTTGATGTCTTCTCTTATTTTGAGAATTTTTTATAAATTCATTTTATGTCATGGCTTACCATATCAAACATTATTTTGAAAAAATTGTAGTTGCCCTAGTGTTCACAATATACCTTTTTAACTAATAAAACTCCACTTTCAAATGACAGTATAGCATTTCACATGCAGTGGATGTACCTTATAATACAGTGTTCTTTATTTCTCCCTCTCACCCTTTTGGATATTGCTGTCATTCATCCAATTTGTCCAGATACTGTAATCACACAACATATTGTCTATTATTATTTTAAACAGTTACCTTTTATTTATTTACTTTTTTGAATTTTAGTTTTTTTAATACAGCGAGTTCTTATTACTTATCTATTTTATACATAGTAGTATATATATGTCAATCCCAATCTCCCAATTCACCCCACAACCACCACCGCCCACCACCCCACTTTCCTCCCTTGGTGTCCATACATTTGTTCTCTACATGTGTGTCTGTATTTCTGCCTTGCAAACTGGTTCATCTGTACCATTTTTCTAGATTCCACATACATGCATTAAGTTTTTCTCTTTCTGACTTACTTCCCTCTGTATGACAATCTCTAGGTCCATTCTCGTTTCTACAAATGGCCCAATTTCGTTCCTTTTTATGATTGAGTAATATTCCATTGTATATTTGTAGCACATCTTCTTTACCCATTTGTCTGTTGATGGGCATTCAGGTTGCTTCCGTGACCTGGCTATTGTAAATAGTGCTGTAATGAACATTGGGGTGCATGTGTCTTTTTGAATTATGGTTTTCTCTGGGTATATGCCCAATAGTGGGATTGCTGGGTCATATGGTAATTCTATTTTTAGTTTTTTAAGGAGCCTCCATACTGTTCTCCACAGTGGTTTTATCAATTTACATTCCCACCAACAGTGCAAGAGGGTTCCCTTTTCTCCACACCCTCTCCAGCATTTGTTGTTTGTAGATTTTCCGACAATGCCCATTCTAACTGGTATGAGGTGATACATCATTGTAGTTTTGATTTGCATTTCTCTAATATTTAGTGATGCTGAGAAGTTTTTCATGTGCCTTTTGGCCATAAACAGTTACCTTTTAAATCAATTAAGATTAGAAAAATAAAATATTATACACCATTTATTAATTTTATGATTATCTTCCTTAATTTATATATATCTTAGTGTCTGACTTACATAATTTTTCTTCCACCTGAAGAATTTTTTTCAAAACTTCTTGATGGGCAGGTATGCTGATGATGAATTTTCTCAGGTTTTTAAAATTTGTTTATTTTTTTCTGAAAAATATTTCTCTTTGACATTTGAACAATATTTTTCTCAATATAGAATTCCAGGATTGTGGCTTTTTCTTTCCATGCTTCAGATATTTTTTCCACTCTCTTGCTTGCATGGTTTCTGATAAGAAGTCCACTGTAATTCATATCCATGTTTCTCTGTATATAATGCCCCCCCACCCCAATTTGGGCCTTGTTCTTTTTTTCTTTTTCTGGTTTTCTGCAACTTTAATACAATATGTGTTGGTGTATGGGAGGAGGGCAGTATTTCTCTTGTTTGCTGTTTTCTGAGCTTCCTGATCTATGGTGGTTTGGTGTTTATTTTACGTTTTGGAAAGTTCTTGACGATTATTATTTCAAATATTTCTTCTGCCCCATTCACTCATTCTTCTCTTTCTGATATACTAATTATTCATGTATTACATCTTTTGATATTATACCACATTTCCTAAATGATTTTTTCTGTTTTATTTATTATTATTTTGTTTTACTTTACTTTTCTTTTTCTTTGCACTTTAGTTTGGGAAGTTTCAGTAGTCTTATCTTCACATGTGTTGACTTTTGCCTTGGCTGCATCAAGTTTACTGATGAGACCATGCAGGCACTCTTCATTATTACTATAGTATTTTTGATTTTTACTGTTTCTTTTTGATTCTTTCTTAGCATTTTTATTTCTTTTGCATGTTGTCTATTTTTTTCACTAGAGACCTTAACAAATTAATCATAGTTCTTTTATGTTCTCTGATAATTCCAACATCTGTGTCATATCTAGGTCTGGTTCTTATAATGCTTTGTTTCTTCAAAATATTTTGTCTTGGGTCTTTTCATACCTTGTAATTTTTTGCTGAAATCCAGCCATTTCAAACCTGGCAATAGAAATTGAGCTAAATAGGCCTTAAGTGTGAGGATTTATGTTACTCTGATTAGTAGTTGGGCTGTGTTTAATGTTTGCTGAAGCTACAGGTACCGGGGCTTCAAATTCCTCTCATGTCCTTGTTTTAGTCAACACTAGACCTTAGGGTTTTCCTTTATACTCCTCCTCAGAGAGAATGTTATGACTCATAACTTTTTCAGTTTTAATTTACTGCTATTGTATTACATTGGGTTCTTTTTTGTGTAAAGGAAAAGTGTGGTTTAGAAATAACATTCTATAATTTTCTTATTAAATCTTAGTTTTTTTCCCTAGAATATGACCTTCAAAAATATTTCTCCATTGATGTGGTTTTTGGTTTCTCTGTCCTCTAACTACAGAATTCACAATCTGTTTCCTTGAAGACCTAATCCCTTTTGATTATTTTTTACCCTTAAATGAGACTTGAAACTAGAGGGTCCTGGGATGGAAGTAATTCACTTTCCCCACCTGGGACAAGTCTCTGGCAAAGTTATTTCCCTTGGAGACTAGGTCTTTGTTATGGAAACGTTTCTGGGCTTATTTCACAGTGGTTATTCTTCTCTTTCTTCTGCTAGAGGCCTGAAGGTATCTTTCTAGATCTTCACCACAAGAACCTAGCTGTTTTCTCCGAGTTAAAGCTCATAAAATTCTGGGGTGCCCTAAGACTGTGGCTCCTAAGAGCGTTTTAGTTTTAGATTAGTCCACACATATCCTCCAGTTATCTGTCAAAATTAGCATTTACATGTTTCTGCTATGTATTGGTTCCAGCAGCTTCACCTGAGGTAAGTAGACCTCAGCCATGTCTCATTCACTCTAAGTTCTGGTTTCTCCAGATTCTGGGGTGGCAGTTTGCCCTGCAGGTTCAGTTCTCTGATGGACCTAAGTAAAGTTATTGATTTTCAGTTTGCCCTGCTTTTTCTTATAACAAGGTTGGGAATTATTACCCAAGATCTCTGTATATTAGAACTGAAACTGGAAATTACAAAGAAGAATTTTGAATTTACTTTGGAGTTTAGGTGTGGCTTCTGCTTTCTACTTGAAAAGGATCCTCTCAAATGCCTGAATCCATTTATAGTTTTTTTACCAGGCATGAGCCTGTGGACTTTTACTGTAATCCAAAACAGTGGCAAGGAAGGGAGAAAAATGGAGCTGGATGATCATAACTAGTGCTAATATAAGGAAATAATCTTAAAAACTGTCTTTTAAAAGCAAACAGAACAAATATTGCATATTAATTTTTTGGTGCCTGAATTCCAACTTATCTCTTTCTAAATATTTTCCTTATATCAATAAAGGGTGATATAAACAACAGTATTAAATAACTATTTTTTAATTAATATCTGGGCAAATGTCTGTCCCCTCAAAACCAGGCTCCTGGGAAAGACAGACTGGAGAATGTGGTTTTGGCCAACTTCAGCCTCCTCCACGTGTGTGTGGGGCTGAAGTACCAGGTGAGAGATGGAACCAAGGCTTGATGAATACCTTCAGATGTATTTATGGACATCCTCCTGAGATTCTGGAATCACAAGAATATCAAATGCAACCAGCCCTATCTCCTTAGTGGACTTCATCACCCATGTACAACAAAGAACTTGGGTGAAATGATGGAACAAGCATCAGCTTTGGAATCAGGCAGACCAGGGTTCAGCTGACAGAACTGTCACTCCAATGGTATGGAAGCACCTCTCAGACCTCCCTGAAAAAAGTGAACTTAGCTGACAGCCCCCAGAGGTTAGAAATTTCAGAAGCCAATCTCAGCTTCTGAGCTCTTACTCTTCCTTAGCAGCTCCAGCCAGTGACTAAACATGGATGAGATACCAGAGTATGGACATTCCAAACTAATATAGGACTCTCTTTTCAGGCAATCTTTTCTCTCGAGCTACCAGCTGGATTGACTGAGACTGTCAGATTTCATTGAGATGTGAGGCTCACCTTGCCCAATCCTGATGTCTCATCCTCTTTTTTATTCCCAGGTATAAACCTCTCCCTCCTCAATCTCTTACACTCCTAGCTCCTGGTGATTGTGAAGAAAAAAAAAGATGTGGGGAATGTGTTAATGGATCTATTACAGGGTTCTATTCCTGTAACTCTTTTACTTAGGTGGTGTCTGACAAGTACAGTGCACTACCCTCCATATCTATATACACTGTACACATTTTCTATATTGTAGAATGATTGCTCAAGGTGAACTGAAGTAAAAGTGAGAGGTAAGAGAGGAGACAGATCAGGAGGTGGAAATGGAAGGACGTGGGGGAAAGACAACTGGTTGTGACAAAGTTTACCTGTTAGTGAATATCAGGTCATCAGGTTATGTGGGAAGACTATAGGTTTGCCTTGTCTTGCCTTATAAGAATCATCTGCTAGAATACTTTTGCTTCTTTACCTACTCAATTGTTAAGAGGTTTGGCAAAAGAAGTAGGTTGGAGACCCTGGAATTCAAGGTAAACACCAATGAATAAAGTCTGAGGCCTGCAGAAAGTCCTGGAGTTGGAGTAATTGAAATCAAGGAGCACATGTGTATCTTAAATACCTCAGTCACAAATATCTTAAAAACAGTTTTGAAATATACTAAATTCATTAAAAGTCCTCCATATAAATTACATCTTGTACTTACAAGAGTCTTGCAAGTTAAAAATTATCTTTTTCATTTCATCAGAGGAGGAAAATAAGACCAAGCCCTTTACCAAAATCACACAAGAGAAAGTGATGGGCCAGATTCAGAATATCAAATTAACAGCATCTGCACCATCGCCTTTATTTAAAACATGTTTCATGAGCAAAATTGTTCTGTTCAAGCAGAGCGGATTGTCCAATGTGTGCTTAGAAACATTCATTTTTAACACAGTGAAGGAAATGTTTATCTTTAAGTGCAAATTATTTACTAAGTGGAGAAACCATGAAACATCAGAGAATCTGGCAGATGCATGTAAATGAACATTGAACTTGCCCTGGACTAGCTTTGTAAGAACGGTGATAAACAACCGAAGTCCAGTCACCCCATTTCACAGCCAATGGGAGGGGTAGGTGGCAGCTGCAGCTCCAGGTGCCCGTGCATTGCCAGTTCCCTTCCTGCTCATGGAGATTCTCCACACTGACATCTAGCTCATTTAGTTTTATTCCAAGACAGAGTTTTTCAAAAGGTAAGATTATTGCCTAGTTAGTAAAACAATTATATAACAAGGCAAATCCCAGTAACTAGCCTAATGTCTGATATACAGTAAGTACTCAAATGCTTCTGTAAAGAATGAATAAAGCGTTTAATATCAAGAAACTTCTATTTTCCTACATAGTTTCCTAAAACAGGCAAATATTTAGTAATTTGGAAAAGGTTTTCAATGAAGATTAGGCAAAATCTTTATTATTTATTAAATGCCAACACTGATACCTTTCAACTATGTAATTTACACAATCTCACTTAATCCCTATGCTCATCTTGAAAGATGTCTTTTATTTGAAAAGAAAAGAGAAAATAATCAGATAAATTAAAACCACACCCATGGTGATATGTAAGTAAATGGTGCCAAAATGATTTGAATCAAGGACAGGCTGACTTCAAACGCAAAACATGTTTTCTATCACATCTGGTTTCTAGGTGTGGTTCTTGGACCAACAGCATCAGTAAGAAACTTGTTAGAAATGAAAATGCCTTGGTTTCAACTCAGAAATACTGAAGAAGAAACTCTGGGGATAGAGCCCAGCAACATTGTTGGGACAGATCTCCAGGAGATCCTGATGTACCTCAAGTGTGAGAGTCATTGTACTAGACCATCACCTTCTCAGATTTTATTTGCTGGCCTTTCACTATGTCTTTGTTCTTATTCCTGAGTTTGTGCACAGGCATACACTGGGGATATTTGCAGGCTCAGGTCCAGACCACTGCAATAAAGCAAATACTGCAATAAAGTGAGTCACATTAGTTTTTGTTTCTCAGTGATGTAAAAGTTATGTTTATACTGTACTGTAGTCTATTAAGTGTGCAATAGACTATACAATAGTACAATAATGTCTTAAACATGTACATACCATAATTTAAAATATTTTTTGCTAAAAATTCTTACCATCATCACCAGGTCATAATTATTTTGCTGGTGGAGGGTCTTGCCTTGATGTTGATGGGTGCTTACTCATCAGGGTGGTGGTTGCTGAAGGTTGGGGTGGCTGCAGCAATTTCTTAAAATAAGACAAAAATGAAGTTTGCTGCATCAGTTGATTCTTCCTTTTGTGAATGATTTATCTGTAGCATGCAATGCTATTTAATAGCATTTTACCCACAGTAGAACTTCTTCAAAATTGGAGTCAATCCTCTCAAACCCTGATGCTGCTTTATCAACTAACTTTATGTAATATTATAAATCCTTTGTTATCATTCAATAATCTTCCAAGTCTCTTCACCAGGAATAGATTCCATCTCAAGAAACCACTTTCTTTGCTCATCCATGAGAAGCAGCTCCTGAGTCATTAAAGTTTTATCATGAGATTGCAGCAATTCAGTCACTTCTTCAGGCTCCACTTCTAATTCTAGTTCTCTTGCTATTTCTGCCACATCTGTAGTTCCTTCCTTCACTAGTCGTGAACCCCTTCAAGTCATCCATGAGGGTTGGAATCAACTTCTTCAAACTCCTGTGTATGTTAATATTTTGACCTCTTCTCATAAATCACAAATGTTCTTCATGGAATCTAGAAAGGTGAATCCTTTCCAGAAGGTTTTCAATTTAATTTGCCCAGATCTATCAGAGGAATCATCATCTATGACAGGTATAGCCTTACAAAATTTATTTCTTAAATAATAAGACTTGAAAGTAAAATTTACTCCTTGATCCATGGGCTTCAGAATGGATGTTGTGTTAACAGACATGAAAATGACATTAATCTCATTGTACATCTCCATCAGTACTCTCAGATGATCAGGTGCATTGTTAATGAACAGTAATATTTTGAAAGAAATCTCTTTTTTTTTCTGAGCAGCAGGTCTCAACATTGGACTTAAAATATTCATTAAACCATGTTGTAAACAGATGTCATCCAGGCTTTGTTGTTCTGTTTATAGAGCACAAGTGGAGTAGATTTAGCATAATTCTTAAGAGCCCTAGGATTTTTGGAATGGAAAATGAACATTGGCTTCGATTTAAAGTTACTGGTTGTGATAGCCCATAGCAAGAAAGTCAGCCTGTCCTTTGAAGCTTTGAAGCCAAGTATTGATTTCACCTCTCTAGCTATGAAAGTCGTAGATAGCATCTCCTTCTAACAGAAGGCTGTTTCATCTACAGTAAATATCTGTTTCTTAGTGTAGCCACCTTCATCCATTACCTTAGCCAGATCTTTTGTGTAAGTTGCTGTACCTTCTACATTAGCACGTGAGGTTTTACCTTGCACTTTGATGTTATGGAGATGACTCTTTCCTTAAGCCTCATGAACCAGCCCCTGACAGCTTCAAACTTTTCTTCTGCAGCTTGCTCACCTCTCTCAACCTTCACAGAATTGAAGAAAGTTAGGGCCTTGCTTTGGATTAGGCTTTGGTTTAAGGGAATGTTGTGGCTGATTTGATTTTCTATGCAGACCATTAATAAACTTTCTCCATATCAGCAATAAGGCTATTTTGCTTCCCTGCCATTCCTGTGTTCACTGGAGTTGCACTTAAAATTTCCTTAAAGAACTTTTCCTTTGCATTCACAACTTGGCTAACTGCTTTCAGCTTATCTCAGCTTTCGACATGCCTTCCCCACTAACCTTAATCATTTCCAGCTTTTGATTTCAAGTGAGAGACATGTGACTCTTCCTTTTACTTGAACACTTAGAAGCCATTGTAAGGTTATTTATTGGCCTAATTTCAATATTTTTCTGTCTCAGGGAATAGGGAGGCCCGAGAAGAGGAAGACAGATGGAGGAGCAGCTGGTCAGTGGAGCAGTCAGAACACACACCACATTTATCAGTTACATTCGAAGTCTTATATCAGAGGGATTTGTGGTGCCCCAAAACAACTACAATTGTAACATCAAAAATCACAGATCACCATAAAAAATATAATAAAGAAAAAGCTTGAAATGTTTTGAGAATTACCAAAATATGACAGAGACACAAAGTGAACAACTGCTGTTAAAAATGGCACCAATAGAATTGCTAGACTCAGGGTTGCTGCAAATCTTCAGTGTGTAAAAAACCACCATATCTGTGACATACAATAAAGAGAAGCACAATAAAACGAGGTATGCCTGTATACTATTGACATGCATTGTACTGACCAAAAATATTTTCTCTCAGTTTCAATAATTTGTCAGACCATTTCTGCAATGGAAATATTTTTTACACATAAAAATTAAATTGCATTGCTTACTTCTTCTGGGGACACTAAGTACCCTGGAAAACAACAATTTTTAAGTAAGGACATTCCTTTCCCAAAGACAATTGCTGCTGTCTACAGTTTTATCACAAATCTTGATAGAGTTTTATTTTAGTTGCCAAGTTATTTCAGTATGAAAAATGATCCTACAATTAAATGTTAAACAGTGATTCATTGTGTGACATTTCCCAATAAAGATAAAAATGATCAACTAAGTAAACAAGTTGTTGAGGTGGGATTTGTTCACCATCATTGTGAATGATTCATCTGTTTATCAATGTTATCTGAAGGTGGCCCATGTTATGTGCCAGCTTCTATTTTCCCATGAGCTCAGAGTCAGCTCTTTACTGCATCCATCAATGACCACAACACAACAGCACAATAAGAGAAACCCTGACTCTGACACCAGCAGCAGTAGTATGCTGTGAGGAAGGTTTCTAGGAAAGCCAGAGGACAGGTAACCTTGCAGCACACACAGAAAAACAAAATTGTGTTCTTATAACCCACCAGTCCCAGGCCTGCTCTCTCTCTAGGAGTCTCCATATGCTCTGTTCCACTGTGCTGGCTTCAGCCTCCTCCCTCTGATCTTTCCACTCTATCTCTTTCTCACCGACCCTCTGCAAACAACGAAACTTCATTGAGATCCATTTCTACAAGACACGGAACCAATCATAAATATTCTTTTTCTATTATACATATTCAAAAAGAAGAAAACATCTAATTTTTGAAACCACCCACTTTTTTTCAATTCTAAGACAACTCCATAGTGGAGCATGGAGACTTCATAGAGGTTTTCAGTGAAAGCAGGGATAGGCAATAGAACAGGTGCTGCCACCGCCATGGATCCTACTGTCCAGATGTATCAGCTGGGGCTGGGCCTGAGCAATGTTACTGGCCCCATGATATGACATAAGCCTTCCCTTTAGATAGAACCAACCAGAAGATAATTCATCCTTTTGCCTATGCTTTCTGGTGGCCAGTTTTACTGCTGTGCTGCAATTCCAATCTGTCATCTTAGTGATGACTTTTCTTCTAAATGAAATCTTCCATGGAATCAATACTCATGTAGTTCAGACTCAAAGCATTGCTGTATCTGAAGTGCAATTTGCCACCAAAAAGAAATAATAAAATAAATTTAAAGGACTGTAGCTCAGTTGCGCCTCCTGGAGGGTGTTAAGTGACAGGTGGGTCATTAATCACTCACCTGTTTCTGCAACACCCCTCATGTTCCCCTTTTCTCCCTCCTGATTTTCTAACACCATACACACTCTTCCAAACTCAGAAACATTCTTCAGTCAGCTCTAACCTAGCACATCTTGTGTCCCTGTCACCTTCTCTTTTCTCCCCAATTCTACTTCACAGTAGGTAAAATAACAGTTTAGGAGGAAAATCTCTCTCTCCTTGGAAGGTGGGAGAAATGAATAAGCTGAACCCCCCCCTAAAAGGGAGGGAAAGAGAGGCTGGAGACTTTCATATGGTCGTCACCTTAGTGCTGTGATATATAAGACAGATAGAAGTGCCTGCAGCTATTTTAACTAAAGAAAGCGTGGATACCCCCATCCCAACTTTAACCCCCCTGTCTCTCCAGTGGCCTCACTCCAACTGTACGGATTTTGGGAGACACGCTGTATGACCCTATCGCTTAGCAGAAACCCCAGCTTAATGAGCACTCCCAGGAATATAGACAATGTGACAACTCAGCATTGCAAATTGATGGAGGAAAGTCTGGACTCTTCAGTTTATGTGTTGGGACAATTGGCTCATTTATGATAAAAAATAAAATTAGCTCACTTTACACGAAATGTATGTCCTTTGTGGTCTAATAATTTGAATGCAAAAAATAAAAATATGAAAGTTTAAAAGAAAATACATCTTTACTATATCAGGGTAGGAAATAGTTTCTTAGAAAAGACAAAAGAGCAGAAAACACAGAGGAAAATATTGATAAATTTTATATATTGGAATAATAAAATAGTTATGCTCCCTAAAAGCCAAAATAAGCACAATTTTTAAAAAGCTGCTGGATAGAAGGAGCTATTTACCAAGCAAATTCTGGTAGCCAGAATACATAAAGAACTCCTACAAATCAAGATAAAACCCAACAGTACAACAAAGTACAATACCTGGGAGAAAATATGTGCAGGAGAGAAAACCACCTGGTCCATCAACATTTAATAAATCCTTCACCTCCTTAGAAATCAGGCAAACTCAGTAAAAACAACAAAGGAATCGTATTTCATTCTCATCAGACTGGAAATAAACACCCAAAAATCAAAAAAGCAAGTCTGATAGTTTAAAGCGTTAGTAAGGATGAAGGCCTGTGGGTTCTACTAGTGAAAGTGAAAATTGGTATAACTGCATTAGACAGCCATTCGGCAATGTCTGTAAAAGAGAAGATGCACGTTCTTTAGGTCTCTTCAGTTCTACTAATAAATAATTATTCTCCAGATGCTCTTGCACATCAAAGGAGGCATGTCAAAGAGGCTCATTGTAGACTGGTTTGTAATAAAGTAAAAGACAAAACAAAATATAAATGTTTATCAGTAAGAAAATAATTAAGTTATGATGTATTAATACGATTAAATACTATGCAGACTTAAATGTATGATCTAGATCCACAATGAATGAGTCTCAGAAAATAAAACCAAATGAAAGAAGCTTGCTATTGAAAAGCACAGTATGTCATTTTTTGTAAATTTAAAATACTTAGAAAAAGTATTATATGCTACTTACGAATTCATATAAAAGAGGTACAATTGTAAAAACACTAACTTCATGGTGACTCCCCCAAGGAAGAGGGGAGAGGAAATGTAGGGGATATGATAGGGGTGTGAAGGATATTACAATAATCTAAAGTGTTTTATTTGTCAAACAGAACATGAAGCAAATAGGACAAACATATCAACACTTGTTTGTCATATTACTCACCTTACTTTTTGAAAGTTTGAAATATTTCCTAATAAACACCAGGAAAGAGAGAAGAAAGGAAGCTGGCTGCTGCAGGATGAAGTCCACCTTCTGTGGTGGGCCCTCCAAGTCCCCATGATGTGTCCCAGCCTCCTGCTTCAGCCTCATCTTTGTCCACATCCTCCCTCAGACCACACTTGTGTTTTCAACGTATGAATCCCCTGTAGATTCACACGCGGTGCTCCTCCCTCACACCTCCATCCTCCTGCTCCTGTGGGGTCCTCAGCATTTTCTCCTCTGGGAGGCTGACCCTCCCATCTGGGCTAGTTGGTTGTTTTCATATCATTCCATACTTAAAATCTTTATTCATTTATCACAACAATTTGTACATATCCACATGTATGTGCCGCTGGATAGATTGAGAACATGCTGAGGGCTGAGCTTATGCCTATACCCAAAATTCAGTCTAAAACCAAGTGGGGCTCGGGGAGTGCTTGTTGAACTAGTTGACTTGACCTCAGGCATGCTCTTGGTCATCTCCTGGTGGGTCACCTGGAGCTGCCATGGAGGCCAGTGCTCCCAGGCCTGCTTTGGGCTGGTGGAGAAGGGCTACAGTCACGTGTTACAGGTGAAGGTGCTGCAAACAGTGCTGACCTTGTTTCTTCTCATTTGGGGAATGAAGAAGCATTTTTTAAAAATGAAGAATTTTTTTTTAAATGGCCTTTATTTCTATTTCAGCTTTGGGGGCTTATAAGAGTCTTACCCTTCACCCTCACAAGACTGCTTCTCCCTCGATTCTTTGCTTTCAATGACTGGATTCATTTTCTTCTGCTCTAGTGATGGAGAGCTAAATCGTTGCTGTGGGTCTCTACTCTTAAATACCTTCCATAATTACATCATTTAATCGTCTGACACTCCTGTGAAGTATGTAATCCTGTCTCCATTTCACAAATGAATAGACAGAGATTCAGAAAGGCAAAATGACCCCTGCAGCTTGCAGTCATGCAGCAAGGACCAGGTCCAGAAATTCTCCCCAGGATGGTGTAATTCTGTGCTCAGTACACTGCATCTTCTGACCAGCCTGCTCCTCCCCAAAGCTCCCTGCCCCTACTGCTCCTGCCCCTGGGGTCAGTGGCCCTCACTGTCAGTGTGGTCGAGGATTGGATCAGCAGAGCAGACATGCTGATAGCAGAGATGTGTCTGAGCCAGTCTGGAGGAAAGGCAGTTAATGACAAGCAGCCTCGTTACTCTGGGGCAATTGCGCACAATGAACAGATTTGCTAATTTTATAATTCCTACCTTTCTAATAAACGTACAGTTTCACTTCATATGTGGGGTTATTATTCATTTATATGAGATTGCTCCACTTTGAAACATAAGTAGAAAAGCAGTGGGAGGGGCATCGGAGCTGAGCGATGTCCAGTGTCACATGGGCAAAGGCACAATGTGCTGCTGTTCATAAGGCTTTGTCAGTGAGCTGGCATCTCTGAGGGCAGAATACTCTATGTAGATGAGATCACTAGCAAAGTTGCACAGCTAATTAAGGGCAAATTAATGAAACTCTGTAACATTTTATAAGCCTGTACAAACAGCAACTTGTCATACATCATTGGTAAATAATCGCCAGAGAGTTGTTTGGAACGTATTCATTGTCTTAACAATACCAACTGGACAATTTATCCTCCATAGATCAGCTTGTTCACATGTGTTTCCCTCTTTATCTCAGGCTCTGAGAAGTAAATTTCAGGTTGTGATTCCAGACAGGCATCTCACCTCCTGGGTATATCTGGGAAAGAGCTGGAGGAGATGGAGAGAGATGTCCCACTCCCCAGCAAAGGGCAACAAACCATCAAATTGCAAAAATGTTGTAGGTGTTGTTACAACAGAGTTCCTTTTCTACTCTTACTTTTCAATGCTTACGTTTAAAGTATTGAAAAGGACAGCAAAGGAGAGATGACACCTGTTTAGACAAATGAGTACATCTGGCTGCTTCTAGACAATGCCTTGCAGCCCCATCATACACACCACATGGTGATGACAATATAATAGCCTAGAATGGGCACAATTATATTTAAAATGATTAGCATTCTTGCCATGCACTCTCATTAGGTTGGAATGTGACTAGCCTAAATTTGGAAGTCTTTTTACAAAGGTTCATGAGGCCATAAATTAAGTCTGCTCTTTGTGGGGTTGCTAGTGCAAAAACAAGTGGTGCAATCAGCCCAAAGACCATTGTATGCTAGTTGGGCTGTGCATGGACCAGTATAGATAGATGTGCCTGGCTGAAAGCTTATTTGTGTCTTCTAGTGTCACCCTGAGGTCACTGTGGGTAGGTTAGTGTTGTAGTTCTGCTGGATGGGCAAGGGTGCTGGCAGGACATTCATGGTTACTGACTTAGGAGGGAGAAAAGAGAGAAAGGGAGAGATTGAGATAGAGAATAAACATGGAGAAGGCAGTTATAAGAACAATGTGGATACCACACAGGACCTGTTCCGTCCTTTCTCTTCCAGGGCCTTGGGGTCTATCTCTCATCTGAGGTCATCAGGAGAGGCAACAAACCGGCTCTTAATGGACGTTGGAGTGGTCTGTGCCGTGACAGGTTCTGGGCTAACTCAGAAGCTAATGGTTACAACTATTCCCTGCGGGACCAGTGGTGACAGGAGCCTCCGTGCAGCCAGGTGGGAATCTGGGGAGAGGGAAGCGAAGGAGCTGTGAGAAAGAACACAGCCAGCTCTGCAGAGACTGGATGGAAGCTCAAGTCTTCCTGCACTGCTCACTAGCTGTCCAAATGCTAACAAACATCGGTCTCTCTAAGCTGAGGATTATTGAAAAAGTTGCTGTTATGGACTGAATTGTGTCCCCCCTCCACCCCACCAAATTCATATGTTGAAGCCTTAATCCCCCGTACTGCAGAATGTGACTGTATTTGGACATAGAGTCTTTAAAGAGGTAATTAAGTTAAAGTGTGGCCATTGATGTGGGCCTAATCCAATGTGATGGTATCCTTATAAGAAAAGGAGATTAGGACACAGATGCGCACAGAGGAAAGAACAGGTAAAGACACAGGGAGAAGGTAGCTGTCTACATGCCAAGGAGAGGCCTTAGGAAGAAACAACCCTGCCAACATCCTGACTTCTAGCCTCTGGAACTGAGAAAGAGAGAGAGACAGAGAGGCAGAGAGAAATAGAGGCAGAGAGAGACACACAGAGAGAGAGACAGAGGAAGTGAGAGAGAGAGCGAGGGAGAGAAATTTAGTTTAAGGAATTGGCTCATGCAGTTATGGAGGCTTGCAAGTCCCAAATCTGCAGGGTGAGTCAGAAGACTGGAGACCAAGAGAAGAGCCGATGCTGCAGTTCTGGTTGGAAGGCCGTCTGCTGCAGAATCCCTTCTTGCTCAGGGAAAGTCAGCCTTTTGCTATTCAGGCCTTCAACTTATTGGATGAGGCCCACCCACATAATTGGGGGCAATCTGCTTTCCTCAAACTCCACTAATTTAATCTCAACAAAAACCACCCTCATGTTTAAGCAAAATATAGGCCTCCCAAATTCAATTTCTTCTTGGCTGCTTACTAGCTATGACCAGGCCCAGTTAATCTCTCTGAGCCTCCGTTTTCCTACCTGAAAATGGGGATAATGATACCTATGCAGGTTATCATCTGTTTCCTGCTCCCTGCATCCTCCTCCCATCTCTGTCACATGCTCTATGCCATATGTTCTGGAAGGCTGACTTATATGGACTGCTTCACTTTGGCTTCCTTGACTTCTTGTTTCCAAAATCAATAACAGAATCGAGGTTGAGAACCCTGCCCTGCAGTGCTCAGAGCTTCCTGGAACATTTCAGTTCTTCACTCCTAATATAAGCAGAAAGCCAAGGATCTTCAGACATCCGACAGAGCCTGTAATATGACAAAGATCAAAACAAACAGAAAACACACTTAGAGGAAACAGAGACAGGGAGAAGGAAAAAAGCCTATTCATTGTATCCTCAGAGAAATAAGGGAAGGCAATGCTGTGAAAAAGCGATAAAGAGGATGTCATAGAAATTTAAGTGAGAAAGTAGACATCCAGAAAGCACAAGTCCAGATGCTAGGGTTTTTGTGAAATGTAAGTATGATGAGCAACTGTGGGGCTGGGCAGGTCCCAGTACTGATTGCTTGTTTACCACTTGGTGGGGGGAAGGGGGCTGCACAAGGTACCTGTTTCTGGACATTCCAGGCACTTCTTATTCAGGGTCTTTAGTAGCAATGTCTCTGGTGATCCATTGGTATATTAACTTCTCATTGGTGTTATAACGAAGTACTACAAACTCAGTGGTTAGAAACAAAACAAATTTATTATCTTACAGTTCTAGAGGCCAGAAGTCTAAAATCAAGGTGTGGGCAGAGCCACATGTTTTTGGAGGCTACAGGGGAGAATCCCTGTCCTTGTCTTTTCCAGCATCCAGAGCTGCCTGCATTCCTTGACTTCTCCTTCTTCTGCCTTCAAAGCTAATCCTCCCACCTCTTCTTCTGTCACCACATCTCCTTTTTCTGAACGTAAACCCTTTTGCCTCCCTCTTATAAAGACCCTTGTGACTACGTTGGACCCACCTTGATAATCCAGAATAATCTCTCCATCTCAAGATTCTTAATGCAATTGCATGTGTAAAGTAATTGTAATTGTGGTGTGTATGATGGGGCTGTAATTACATCCCTTTTGCCATGTAAGGTAACATATTCCCAGGTTCCAGGGATTAGGGTGTGGACATTTTGGGAGATCTATCATTTTGCCCATCATAGTTGGTATCTGTCTTTATAACTTCTACAGCCCAGCTAGCATTTATTGAATGACTCTTCTGTTCTAGATCTCATTCTTGAATCTGGGGGCACAGAGAAGACACTTCACAGTCTGCAGGAGACATGGTCAAATAAGCAGATAACTCTAATGTCTGCAGAATGACACTTTGTGAAGGACTTTTGCAAGTGGCTAAGAGATGGTGCAGACTGGGTCCTTACCTTCAGGGAGATTACAGTCCAGTGCGGAAGAAAATGTGTGAATGAATGTACCTGGTGTCATTAGGAGTGCCTCCAGCTCCTACCTAGAAGATGGTTTTACTTTTCCAGTGACTGCCTATTGAAACTCCCTTCTCAATTGGAAGTAGCCACCTCAACAGTTCCCCAAGCCTTCCAGAACTCTCCTGTCACACGTTTTTGATTGATAAAGAGTCTCATTTCTGTTTTTTAAGTTTCAGCAATGTTCCTTTTAAATCATCAGCTTCACAAAAGCTTTCCTTCCCTCCACCCAGTGTAGGCTGGACTTGTGGCTCTGACTCTTGGTGTGGATGGGCTGAGCAGGGGATATGGACTGCTCTTGGGCACCTCCCCATCACCTCATGGAGGGAGAGAGAACAGAGGCAGATGGCTCTGACTTACCTGCCCATGTTCATTGCATAGCAAAGTGTGGATCTTAATGTTTCTCTGTCTGCCTTTGACTAACCATTGGGTCCCTCAGTGTGGGAGCATTTGTTGGTTACTTTGGGGCCAACTGGCTCAGGCTTGGCTTCTTCTTCTTTACCAAAGCCCCTGCAGGAGGCATTCCCCTTACTACAGCTTCTCATCAACAGGATTTCTTTGCCTATCAGACAGGCTTCTAGGGTGGAATTCCTTCCATGGGACTCACCTCATGGAAAAATCAGTCTCCCTTCAGCTCTATCATCTCTCTCCTATCCCTTCACCCACAACCCGGAAGGATCTGGTGCCCATTCTCAGAGGCTCTTCAACTCTGAGTAAAAGGTGATCTCCAGCCTAGGTAGGTGCTGGTGGTTAGGGGTGATGAGGGTCCTTAGAGATTGTCCTAGACCCTTCCTCCCTGGACTCAGCTTAGAGAGTTTCTCCTCCCAAAACGTATATTGCCTCTTGCACAGAAAATGTAAGTCTGAGACATTGGTGCTCCACCCTGAGTGGTGTCAAGTTCAAAGGGCTCAACTTATAAGGCAAAGCAACACAAGCTTTCCTCATCAGCTCCTCTTCAAGGATATTAAGAAGAGTGAAAGCTCAATATCAGCAATATTTTCCATGCTCCCTTTTTCAAATCTCTATTTTTTATACCTTACCCTCTCCAGTATTTTTCACTCACCAAACCCACCTGCATATAAAACATAAAACCATCTCCTTGGTGTCCACAGCCAGGGCACCCTACTTCCTGCCCTCTTTTCCATCTCCCAGTGCTGTGCTGGGAACATTGACCTAGTCTCCCACAGTGTAGATTCCTGTCTGACCACTTCCTGCTGATCATCTCCATTCCACAGGCCTGAGAGACCAAAGTCACACAACAGGTGCTGGAGAGCAAGAGTCCTTTGAAAGGCAGAGGTAGGGGAGGGAAAGAGGAAGGGGAACTTGGACTGGCAATTTCAATATTTTCACAGGGGGTTGAGGGAGGGGAAAGTCTGCGCAGCCCACAGTGGTCATTTCATATTGTCATATGTGCGATAATATGCCTGTAGTCTAGAAGGTATATGAGGTAGAGAAACAGGACATAATACTAGCTTTCTCTTAACTAAAAACCAACCTTGCCAAAATATTTCATGAATATTGAATGAACCGGGAAGTGCCTTGAAGTTATATGGGTGCTAGGCTGGGCACATGGTAAGCACCTTGATAGACTGCCAGAATGGTAGAATGTGATGTCTAAAGGGGAGGGGAAATGCCTATGGATAAAGAACAGAGCTGTGCTCAGGTGTCGTGAATGTCCATTTCTTGTGTTGACCACACTCTAGTCATGGATTCTTTGGTTCTACCCAAAGCCTTGCCTGTGGAGCTTGGGCCTAATGTCCCCACAGTCCCTCCTCCCCACCCCCACATCACAGTTCTTTATGTGTGCCAGAGGCTGGGCCTTCCTACGGTCTATTTTTCTCTGCTCTCCATTACATCCCCAAGTTAGAAGACACCTGTGTTGTAAGGCAGCACTGCATAGGATTTGCTCTTAGAGCTATCTAATGAACTGTAAAGGGCTCTATAAATGACGGTGCAGGGTGACTGAGAGCCTGCTCCAAAGGACAGTAAAACAGGTGCTGTAGAAAATCGTGAATCATTGTCCAAGCTTCCTGAAGCCACTGGTTTCCCTGCAGGACACAGCACAACCACGCAAGCTGTTTCCCCAGATTACCACTGAGACAGCCTGCTCTTTGTGGAGTGATGCACGCACCCATCAGACTGTCCTCAACTTTGTACTTGCTAAGCAGTGCAGGACCATCTGCAGGTGACATAATACTCCTTACCACCCCAGTGACAAAAGGAGTCACGGAGAATGAATGAACAATTTCTGTGCTGAGCCGTCACCGGTACATCTCCATTTGGGCTGGATTCATAACATTTATAACGGGATGGAGCAGAGAAGATCTACTGCTCTGATAAGAAGGTCAACAGCTGTCAGCCAGCCTTTATGATTTCTTCCTTTGAAAAAAAAACATGTTTGGAAATGTCTCACTTTCATTTTCTCCTTCTTCATTCATATTAAATGGCTCCTAGCATTGCTGTGTATGCATTGAAGCACCTCAAATTGTCCCCACTCTACTTTTATAGTGCCATAGTAGTATTTTCAATAATGCTAGACAAGATAGCAACCTGGGATTCAGAACTCAAATTGTCAATCTTTCCTTTCCCTCCTAGAAAACTAGACAAGCACATACAAGAGAAGAAGACAATGATGTTGGAAATGGGTATTTAGGGAGAACAATGATAAATTACTACAATGGATTATTTAATAATTTATTAGGAGATTACACCTGCATTAGCAAATTTGAGCCTCACCAACACTTTGTAAAATTGACAAACCATGTATTGATTTTCCTCTTTATAAGGGAGGAAATACCCAAGAGCACGTGGTTATTAAGAGGCAGGCTGGATGGAACTGGGTCCAAGTACAAACCCAGGACTTTTGCTCCCATTCTCTGTGAGAACCAACTTGGGAAAGATACTACTGAGAGGGTTTTATGACAACTGAACATACTTTATACAGAGCTTAACTAAATAAGCATATTCATACTACACAGAGTATCTAAATGGGGTGTGTGTGTGTGTGTGTGTGTGCACGCGCGTGTGTTATATGGATATTTCAAAAATCAAACTACAGCTTTCTGAACTCTTGACTGACAGACTGTTTTACAATTTTATTTAACTCTTTAATGTGTGCATGTTTGTTTCTCTAATACAGCAGGAAGACAAAACAATTGGTCCAGAGAAAGAAGCTGGAGTTGGCATCCAGCTGAAGTCCAGCTCCTGACATGAAGGCCAGTTGGTCACCCGGCCTGATGTCATTTCCTCTTCTTGTGACCACTAAGTAGACCCATTAAGACAGGGACCTGTGGGGCCCTGCAGTTCTCTGGGGGATTTCATCAAAACAGGGCTGTGTCCTAGGCACAGCATGGTGCTGTTCACATAGCAAGTGGTCAATACCTGCTGATGTTAGTTATATTCCAAGATATGAGGACTGAGGTGTTTTCTTTCCTCTAGTTGCTTAAAGAATAATATTGTATAAAGAGTCTTAAATGAAGAGGAGACTATCAAAACTCTGAGAAAAATGTATATCAAAGAGGGTTAGAGTAGTCTCACATTTAGCAGTTTGCCAAGTCTTGCAGTTTTAGTGGAACAAGACACAGTTAAGCAGTGCTGAAAGGCAGGCTTTGTCTTCCTGGCTTCAAGGTTTTACTCTCAGAAAGAAGTCTGGAAAAGACACCACCAACAGCAGCAAACACATTTGTTCTGATATGATTAAGAGAGTGTACTTGTATGGTTATATCTTGTGTTTCACTTGCAACTTTTTCCCTTAATTAGTGGCTATCCTCACTAAATATTGTTAGAATATCAGAACTGATAGTAATTAATTGACTGCCCAGATACGCCAGTATAGCTAAGGGGCACCGTCAGGGGGGAATCCTGATACATGAAGTGCCCAGCCCAGAGGCTGCTCTCCAATCTCCACAGGCAAGGCAAAACCAACCACAACAAACACCCAGCCAGGGAAACCTCTGTCCCTGTGGGTCTCAAATTCCACTCCTCCTCCAAGAGATATCAAGTAGCCTTTCCTGCAGAAATGCTTTTCTCCAGCTGCCCATTGGGTGTCCCAATGGCCCCATTTAAATCAGGCAGACCAAAATAACATCCCAGAGGTTCAGGTCATTAAATTGTCATTGGAACCAGAGCCCACAAAATAAGCCCAGGAGCTATGTGCTAAACCTAAACATGTGCTAAACTATACGATTTAAATAGAATCCAGCCTTCTACATTACAGTTAAAATGTCTAGGATACAATAGAAAACCACCCACCATAGCAACATTTAGGAAAATCACAACTTGAATGAGAAAAGGCAGTCAAACGATGCCAACAGTAACACATCAGGTGTTAGAATGATCTGACCATGATCTTAAAGCAGCCATAGTAAAAATACTTCAAAAATATTCTCTTGAAGCAAATGAAAATCTCAGTGAAGAAATAGAAGCTATGAAAAAATAATCAAATGGAAATGATCACATTTTAAATATATACAATTTTATTTGTCAATCGTACCTCAATAAAGCCTGGAAAAATAATAGGAGAAATCAACAGAAATTTAGAACAAAACCTCCTCATGGGGCTTAACAGTAGAGTGGAAATGACAGAATATAGAGTCAATGAACTAGGGCACCTATCAACAGAATTACTCAATTTGAATAATTTGTAGTAAACAGACTAAAAAAATAAATAGCCAGAGCCTCAGGAACATGAGGGATAATAATAATAATAATAATAATAATAATAATAATAATAATAATAATAATAATAATAATAATAAACCTATCCTTGGTACAAAGGATACAAAGTTCCAGAAAGAGGGGAGAAAGAGTCAAGATAAACAAGTATTGAAAATTATAATGGCTGAAACTTCCTAAATTTAGTGAGACAGAAATCTATGTAATTTGGAGCAAACCCCAAACAGGATAAACTCAAGAAAAACCATGCCAACACATATACCAATTAAACTTCAAAAATTTAAAGACAGATATGGAAGCAACCTAAGCGTCCATAACAGATGAATGGATAGGCAAGATGTGGTATATATATACAATGGAATACCACTCAGCCATAAGAAAGAATAAAATTTTGCCACTTGCAGCAGCATGGATGGACTTGGAGGACATTATGCTAAGTGAAATGTCATACAGAGAAAGACAAATACTGTATGATATCACTTATATGTGGAATCTAAAAAATACAACAAACTAGTGAACATAACAAAGAAGAAACAGACTCACAGTCTGTTTCACAGAGAATGAACTAGTGGTTACCAGTTGAGGGTGAGGGGCAATATAGGGGTAGGAGAGTAGAGATACAAGCTATTGGCTCAAGGATGTATTGTAAAACACGGGAAATGTAGCCAATATTTTAGGATAACTGTAAATGGAAAGTAACCTTTAAAATTGTATAAAAAATATTTAAAAATATTAAAAAGTGAAAAAAATGGAAGACAAAGGAAAATCTTAAAAGCAGCTAGAGAGAAATTATACATCGCCATTAGAGCAACACAAATTTGAATAAAAGTGCGTACCTAATTAGAACACATGGAGACTAGAATAAAGATGTTACAATGTTTTAAAGTAAAAATTTATTTTCACATAAAAATTTGTACGTGAACGTTAATAGCAGCTGTATTCATAATAGCAAGAATTGGATAGAAGCTAGACATCCTTCAACAGGTAGAATAGTTAAGCAAACTCAAACTGTGGTACTCAAAAAAAGAAGAAGATGGAGAAGGGGGAAGAGGAGGAGGAGAATTAACGGGGAGAAGAAGTGGATGGGGAAGGGGAAGGGCTATTGACACTTGGATGCATCTCAAAGGAAACATGCTATTTCAAAAAGAAAAAAAAAAGTCAACCCCAAAAGGTTATGTGTTGCCTGATTCCATTTATATAACGCCTTAAAATGACTTAATTTTAGAAATAGAGAAGAGATTAGGGGTTGCCAGGGGCTAGGGATGGATTGGCAGAGGGAAGTGGCTGTGATTACAAAAGGGAAACACAAGGTATTCTGTGGTCATGAAACTGTCCTGTATCTTGACTGAGGTGATGGATACACAAACCTATGGATGTGTTAAATTTGTATGGAACTAAAACACAACACAGTGTGC
This sequence comes from Mesoplodon bidens, assembly GCF_964165515.1. Classification (NCBI taxonomy): domain Eukaryota; kingdom Metazoa; phylum Chordata; class Mammalia; order Artiodactyla; family Ziphiidae; genus Mesoplodon; species Mesoplodon bidens. The sequence continues at coordinate 39,337 of NC_138165.1, read as the reverse complement.
ACACACACATACACACACACACACAAATAGTAAAAATACACAGGGAGAATCTGAATTGGAGGATTGTATCAATGTAGTTATCCAGGTTGTTATTCTGTAGTATGGTTTTGCAAAATGTTACCATTAGGGGAAACTGGGTAAAGAGCACATGAGATCTGATCTCTCTGCATTATTTCTTAATTAATATTATTTCTAATACATGTGGATTTATAATTATCTCAATATACTTGTCAATTAAATAAAAGTAAATCCACAGATACTCTGGACAAGAAATAAACATTTCCAGCACCTCAGCCTCCCTCCCCACAGTCCATTCTGATCTTAACCTCCTTCCTTTTTCCAGGTAACAGCTATCTTGATTTTTAACAAGGTGTTTAAAATTTTTAACAAGATTTTAACAATTTAAACAAGGATTTTTAACTAACAGTCAGGTACTACTTGTCTCTGCCTTCTTTCTTTCAACTTTATGTTAATGAGGTATTATTCATATTTATAATATTTAATTGTTTATCCATTTGGATAGTTTAGATACTTGGATAGTTTCCAGTTTGGAGCTCTTAGGAATAATGCTGTTATGATCACATTTGCTGTGCCTTTCAGTACGCATGTGCATCTCAGTGAGTTCATACCTGGGAATCAGATTGCTAAGTGATAGAGTATGTTCAACTTTAATAGGTTCTTCCAAACAGTTACCCCAAGTTGTACAGATTTACATCCCAATAGGTTTGTTTAGAGTTCTGGTTGCTCCATATACTTGATATTGCTTGATGTCAGTCTTTTTTTTTAAATTGTTTTATTTAACATCTTTATTGGAGTATAATTATTTTACAGTGTTGTGTTAGTTTCTGCTGTATAACAAAGTGAATCAGCTATATGTATACATATATCCCCATATCCCCTTCCTCTAAAAAAAAGGAAAAAAATGGTTCTGATGAACCTAGGGACAGGACAGGAATAAAGACGCAGACATAGAGAATGGACTTGAGGACATGGGGAGGGGGAAGGGTAAGCTGGGACAAAGTGAGAGAGTGGCATGGACATATATACACTACCAAATGTAAAATAGATAGCTAGTGGGAAGCAGCCGCATAGCACAGGGAGATCAGCTCGGTGCTTTGTGACCACCTAGAGGGGTGGGATAGGGAGGATGGGAGGGAGACGCAAGATGTCAGTCTTTTTAAACTTCAGCTTTTCTAATTCCTGTGTATTGGTATCTCAATATGGTTTTAATTTGCTTTTCTTGAGAATAAATAACATTGAGCAATTTTCATTTGCATTATAACTTTTTAGTGTTTTCTTTAGAGAAATGTCTCTTTATTGACCATTTGTGTAGGTTTACTTGTCAAAGTTTACAAATTCTTTACATATTCTGTATATAGACTGTTTATAGTTATATGTGTTGCAAATAATTTCTCCCATCTTGTGACGAGTTTTTACTATCTCTTAGTGGTTTCTTTTAATGACTCAAATTTCTTAGTCTTAATGAAATCCAGTTTTATCAGTCTTTTCCATTACACTTAATAAGATTATTAAGATTATTCTTAATCTTGTTTAGAAACTCTTTGCTTACACCAAGGTCATGAAGCTATTTGCCTTTAATATATTCTAAAAATATTATTATTATTATTATTTACATTTAGATGTAAGTATATTGTGTGAGGTAGGAGTATTGTTATCCAGTTTACCCATCACTATTTACTGAATAAAACCTATTGTTTTCCCAGTGTTCTTTGTTGCCAACTTTGTCATGCATCAGTTTTTCATGTGTCAGTCTGTCCTTGACTCTTTATTCTGTTTCATTGGTCTGTTAAACTATCTATAACATATTTATTGTAGCTTTTCTGTAAGCCTGGCTATCTGGTAGTTTTTATCTTCCATTTTCTTTTTTCTTTTTTCAAGAGTGTCTCAGCTAGACTTGTCATTTTAAGGTAACATATAAATTTTTAGAATCAACTTGTTTTCCAGGTACTGCAAGTATATTGATTACGATGTCTTCAGATCTATATTTGAGGAGAATTAATATTTGTACAATACAAAATCTTCCAGTCCATGTGTGGAGATTCATTTATTTGATCATTTGTGTTCACTTTGTTGATATGTTAACTTGGCTAGGCTGCAGTCCTCAGCTATTCCAACACTAATCTAGGCGTTGTTGTGAAAGAATTTTGCAGATGTAACTAAAGCCCTAAACAGTTGACAGTCAGGGAGATTATCCTGGATAATCTGGATGCGGTTTATTGACTCTATTGGAAGCCTTTAAAAGCAGGGCTGAAATTTCCCCAGGAGGGAGGAGAAATTTCAACTGGATGATAGCTTCAGCCCTGCCCATGAACTTCCTTTCCTGATTGTCTTTCCTACAGATTTTGGACTTGTTTAGTCACTATTGCATAAACCAATTTCTTATAATATATCAAATATATATTCAGTTCTATTTCTTTAGTCAAATACAGACTGATAAAACCTTTTAAAATTTCAGTGAAAGTTTCCTAATTTTCAATATATAGATCTTGTACATATTTTGCTGTATTTATGTATTTTAGTACTAGTTTTATGGCACCATTCTAAAATTACAGTACATACATTTTGTACTATAATTCTTCTGGTATAGAGAATTACATTTGATTTTGCATCCAGTTATTCTGCTAAATTAACTTATAAATTATATAAATTTATCTGTAGGTTACTTTGTCATGTCACCTGAAGATAATGACTGCTTGTCATCTCTTTTCAAATTCTTAAAATTTTATTTCTTTTCCTGTCTTAAGTTTACTAACTAGAATGCCCCATATAAGGTTGAATAGCAAGAATCCCTGACTTTTATCCCTGATATCAGTGGGGAACTTTCGACATTTCACAAATGAGTATTATATCTGTGTAGAGTTTCTGTAGAAACTCTTTATCAGATTAATTATGTTCACTTCTATGCTTTGTGAAGACTTTTTTAAATCATAAATGATGAATTTTATCAAATCTATTGACATATTGACATATTTCCTTTAGTTTGTTAATGTAGTTCATTGTAATGATTTTTGAATGTTGAACCAAATATGAAGGTTTTTTTTTTTTTTTTTTTTTTTTTTTTGCATTCCTGGAATAAAATTATTTGGTTGGCCAAGAAGCTCGTTCACGTTTTTCTGTAAGATGGCATGGAAACCCCAAACGATCTTTGTGGCCAATCCAATACCTTTATATAATAGTTATAATAGTTCTTTTTATATTTCATTGAATTTGGTCCACAAATATATTGTTTAGGACTTTTGCATTTGTGTTCATGAGACATATTAGCTTGTTATTTTCTTCTTTTGTAATGTTCTTGACAGGTTTTAGCATCCAGAGTATTTTTCTTTCAAAAAATTAGTTGTGAAGAAGTCTTTCTTTTTCAGTTCTCTGAGAGAGTTTGTATAAGACTGAGACTTGCTTTATGGCTCAATATATGGTTAATTTTGATAAATACTCTGTGTACATTTGACTGGAACTCTATGTTCAGTATTGTATGTTTATGAATCAAATCAAGTTTGGTAATATTGTTGAAATTTTCTGTATACTGGTTGATATTTTAATCAATTTGTTTTATCCATTACTGAGAAAGCTTTCAATATACTTATATATTTTTCTATTTCTACTTTTAGGTCTGTCAGTTTTAGCTTCACATATTTGAAGCTATGCTATTACGTGCATACTGAGGTGCATTTGTTATATCTTCCTGGTGAATTAAAACATCTTTTTATTCTTTTTGTCTCTAGTAATGCTTCCTGCCTTAAAGTCTACTTTGCCTTATATTAATATAGGCATATCAACTCTCTCTTGATTTGTGTTTGCATAGTATTTTGCAACCTTTTCTTTCAATCATTTTGCATTCTTACTATTCAACTTGAGTCTCCTACAAGCAGCATATTTTTATTATTTTTAATCCACACTGATGCTCTTTGCCTTTTACTTAGAAAGTTTAGTTCACTAACATTTAGAGTAATTGTTGATATATTTTCTTTCTATTTGTTCCTCTACTTCTCCTTTCTCATCTCTGTTCTTTTTTTCTTTCTTTTTGTCTTATTTTAAATTTATTTTTACTGTAACACTTTCATCATATTTTCTTGTTAGTTATATGTTCCTAATTATTACATTAGCAATTGCCATAGAGACTACAAGATTACTTACAGACTTATTAAAGTTTAATAAAATTAGTCTTTTTCACTTTATGGACGGTACAAAGGTTTTGGAGTACTCAACCTCCTGCCTAATTCCTATTACATAGCTCTTCAGTGTTTACATTTTCTGTAATGTAGTTACACACCTCAGATTTTTGGTGTTGTGGTTGTTTGTATTAATTAGTCAATAATCACTTAGATTTATCTTTTGTGTTGTTCTTCATTCTCTCCTGCATCTGAAGGCGGTCAATTGCATGAGGCCTATGATTCTTAATGACCCCTCTATTGACTTTGGCCTTGGGCAGTGGGATATAAACAGATGTGATTATACCATGTCTGGGCAGAAGCTTTATGCATGATTGTGTGGATCAGCTCCACATTTCACTGTTCACTTCTTCCATAAGAATCCATCACGTTCCTGCTAAGGAGTGTTCTTTCCTATCCCATCACTGCTGATGAATAATAAATTTGGTTGTGTGAGGTATTAACTTTGTTATGCAGAAAACATAGTTAGTAAACTGAGCTTCCATTTAAGGACATTTTCCTTCTACCTACAGAACACCTTTAGTGCAGGTATGCTGGGAAATTTGAAAACTTTTTCATTTCACATTCACTTCTTTTGCATTCTTTATTGAAGTATAACATAAATACTAATAAGTACACAGATTGATGAATTTTCACAAGGGTAAATACTCCTTTGTAACCAGGACCCATGTCCAGAAGCATAACACTATCAGCATCACAGAAACACCCTCCTGACGCCTCCTCCTCGGTGGTGGTAGAACTTTCCAAATTAATGGCTACCCTGATTTTAAATACCATACATTCATCTTGCCTATTTTTGAACTTTATATAAAGGGACTCTTACAGTGTGTATCTTTTATCTGATTTATTTTGCTCATGAATCTGTAATATATAATTATATCAAGTTTTACATCTTTAATATATTAGTCTATTTCTCTCTTTCTTTGTACCTCTTCATCCTTGCTAGGACTATGTCACTTTTTAAAATACTTGATTGTTTTGTTACTTTTTCTTTCATGCATATGCTTTGTGATTACTGTTCTTCTTCTGCATGTCAGGTACTATGTAGCCAACGTGAATGCAGACATAACCAGCACGCTGTCTTGGCTTTAGTAGGCTCACAGTCTAAGGGGCCCGCAGGTAAATAAGTAGTATGATAACTGTCACAATTGAGATAACTATAAGATACTGATTATTATGTAATAAGTGAATAAAGGAAGGACAAAATGAACTGTTTGCTATGTCCATGGCAGCCCAATTCAACTATTAATTATATCATTATGAGCACTTACGTACTAGGTACCTGGCACTAGTCTAAGATAAGCAAAAGTTATGACTTCTAACTTTGCAGTGAGCTTAGCACACACCCTGCACAAATAAAACAATAAGTGAATGATGTCAATCAGTGATGCCTGCTGTAAGTGGAGTGCAGCAGAGTGCAGTGAATGAGAGGCACTTGGCGGGAAGTGTTGAGGCTCTGAGGTGGTAAGAGTGTAGCTCAGTCAAGGACTGAGTGTGGCTGTGTCCTCATGACCAAGGTAGTGGTGAGTGGCATGGCATGAGACCGATGAAGCTAATGAGACCCACATGGAAAGCTTTAAAGGTCAAAACGGGGAGTTTGATTTTCATTCTGGGTTTAAAGAAAGCCAGTGCACTCCTTGAAGCTGAAGGTATAGAATGAAAGAAGGAGGATGCTCAATGTGCTCAAAGAAAGAATAGAAGTGATAACCCAGGGGACAATAAGTCCCTAGCCTTCCTGCAATTTCAGGTACAAGAAATGGTGGCGATAAGCCTGAAGAGACAGATCATGAAGGGCCTTGAATGCCAGGCTCAGAGTCTGAGACTTTACCCAAAGGGGCAACAAAATTTACTGAAGGATGAAATGTGAGAAAGGGACATGAGCAAAGAGAAGTTTTGGACATTGATCTGAGGGTGTGTGAAGCATGGCTTAAAGTAAGGAGGACACATATTACCCCTTAGACCTGATAAGGCTCGTGCTTAGCAAACTTGTATATTTGATAAGACACCTTAGGAAGGAAATTAGAGAAAACATGACATTTTTGCCTTCAGACTTCCTGTTTGCAGACCCACTGTCTGTGAAGACTGACAAATATGGACCACATCCCGAAGGGGAGGGCTGTGAACAAGGACACGGGAGCGGGAACATGGCCTTAGTTCCTCCTCCTGTTCTCTGAGGCATGGTTCTTGATCATTCTTGTCCCTCTAAGAGAAGGCAGTCCATGACTGATCTTTCTGTGCTGTTTATGGAAGAGGCTGAGTGAGGGTGGGGAGTGGACCGCATTGATGGCTGGAAAGCCTGAGTGAGGAGGAGTTGGAATTATACACAGTAGGGAGCCACTGGTGGCTTTTGAGAAGGGGAGGGTGTGGAAGAATGGATATCTAGGAAAATTTGCCTGGCAGTGGTAGGCAACATAGCTATAGAAGCATCATTTTGATAATGGAGCCAGTAAAAAGCAGTAGGATTTTAAAAACCTCATTACTTATAAATGTTGGTCTTCATTCAAAAGGGATTATATAGGTAACTGAATATTTATGTTTCTAAAAATGGAGAAAGCATAGTTCTTAGAGGGACATAATGATATTTTTGAGTTTTAGCCAGAAAGATATTATATGAATTGAAATTGTTTCTGTATATATTATCACATTTTATTCCCATCACCCTTAAGAAGAAAGTGCAGGCAATAGTCTCGTCTTCAGAGAAGGAAAATAAGCCAGCATTTAAGCCCTTTCCAATAGTTGAGGATGGCCACAGAGGTTAGAGGACAAAGCCTGGAATCTTTTTAATCAGGTCACTGGGGCTAATTCTACAAGTGGGGCTAATTCAAGTCCATAGGAAGGCCTTGACTCTAAGTTTCAGCCCTGTTTGTCCAATAGAACTTTAGGCCATAATGCCAATGTTCTGTACCTCAGCTGTCAAACACGGTATCTACTGGCCACATCTGGCTTTTGTAGACTTGAAACATGGCTGATGTGCCTAAGAAATCTTTTTTATTTAATCTTAGGTAACTTAAACTTACATTCACACACCTACATGTGACCAGTGACTCCAGCCGGAGCTCACCTCTCCTCCCTGGACTGTCTCCTGGGCTTTTACTCATCCATCTGTCAAATCTTGGGTTGCTTTTTCATGCTCATGGACCAGAAAAACAGCTTTTTACTGGGGAGAAGGGGGAGGCATCAGGATACTGGTTCAGAGTCTTTCAAGGTGCATTTGACATGATAAAAGGTCTCTGTAGTCACATGGGGCTGAGCAGATCCGAGTTAAACAAGGGTAAATGAGGTCTTTACTGAAGGACATTTTTGAGCCTTTTCAATGCTAACGCCCCCTTTAAAACCAAAAGAAAAGAGATTCAGTAACTATAGGCACATTTTCACAGGACAGATAGAGTACCAGGGAGTATATTTTAGAAAACTGACTTTGGAGAAAGAAAACGTGTCTGAGCCACTTACTGGCTATGTGACCTTGAACTACTTCTTTATGTTGCTTATCCTCAGTTCCCTTATTCACAAAATGCTAAAAATATCTCCTAACTCAGAGGGTTGCTGTGAGTATGTGCTTACTTAGAGGCGATTAAGACATGGTCCCCCGCTTCAGTGAGCCCAGATCTAGCTGTTAATCATGGACGTGAACTATACAAAGATGTGAAATTCTAACAGAAATGACACAAAACCTGCTGATGGACAAAAGTTTTTAAAATCTCTCCTTTCACCTTCATTCTCTCTGACTTACCCAGAGATATGCAGTTTCCTGGGTGAGTTTGCATTTATAAAGTGTTGTTTCCTTGAGCAGTCTGCATTGCCCTCCCCTACATTTGTAGCCTGCTTGATATGGGTTTAAATATTCCTTGTCTGGCTTGTACCATTGAATTTTAATGTTTGGATGTTGGGTAATGCAGGAACAGCTGTTGACAAAGGAAGGACACACAGTTTGGCAGCCCCATACTACCAATCACTGACAGAAAGTGGTCTTGTGTTTTGAAATTTGACTCACTGCAGTCAAATTCATTGGCCAATGAATGGAAGCCTGGAAGGTAGAATATTAAGTCAAGGAGGATTATTTCTGAGTCTTAAGATCTGATGGAATTTGCCTTGCTAGGTTTTGGACTGTGAGACATAAATGTCTGTTATTTATGCTACTCAGCCTATGATATTTTGTTATAGGGGTCCCAGGTGACTAAGATGACCACCTTAGAGAATGTCTTTTTTTGTTGTTGTTGGCTGTGATTGTGTCTGATGATCCTCTACATAGTCAAGTAAAGACTATGCATGTCCTGGCATAGAGTAATTGTCCAATAAGTGTTGATGGAACTGCACTGTGGGGCAAGCCTGGGCATTCCACACAGCGCGACACATACTTTTTTACCGCTTCTGGACTCATATCGTGGCAGAGAAACTACGTAATTGGGAAACACTTGTTTTTGAGAGAAAGGGCAGAAAGTAAAGCCAAATGGATTGGTTTTACCTGAAAAAGACCCTTCCCCCATGAAAGGTGGGAAGGGGGTATGGGAGAACGAACACGGAGATGAAGGCTCTGCATGAGAAAACAGGTCTGTGTCTACAGGGGGCGGCCAAGGGGAATGAACTAGATCCTTGAGGTGTGGGTCCACCAGAGCCCGTTCTCAGGACAGGGCTGCTTCTCTGATGGGTCAGGGCTGGGACCTGCCAGTTGCTCTTCATTCTTTCACCTGCTGCCCCAGCTTGTGAAGTTATTTCCCACATTTATTTTGCTTTTCTTTCACTCTGAAAGAAACCCTGTTACTTTGGGGCGGCAATCTGGAGAATTGCTGGCCAAGCTGTTCTCTGATAGCAGAGATAGTGGGCGTGGAGCGTGGACTGTCAGCAAAGTAGGATTTCCCAGGACAACCCTGGAGAGAGAGAGAGACAGAGACAGAGAGAGAGAACGAAGCTGGCAGATGAAGTGAGGGTACATGAGTCCCTGTGAGGAAGGTGAATGCTCTTTGGGGTACACAGTGTCCTTGGGCAGCTCTGGGGAATAAGCCAACAGAGCAGAGGGCTTCCCGGCCCCCGCGGCTCAGCAAAGCATGCTGAAGAGGACACGCTAGGCTTCACTGTCCCACACAAAGGAGAAGTGGAGTGTCTGCATCTGCCCATATCCCAGAAACAAAATGCAAGGGTGACTGTCAGCACCCCAGGTAATCAAGGTGGTTGCAGCCAGACTCCCTATCCCCCCACTGAGCCAGAATAGAAGAGGAAGGAAAGAAACTGCAAAGGAAGTGCTGCTACTTTGGGGCAAGAGCTTCTGAAACCTGTCCTGGGATGTGCAGAAGAGAGGACCTTGTCCTGACAGGTCTTGTGATCCTCCAGCAAGCAGCCCAGAAAACCATGCTACTATATGGAACATTCCTTGGATTTTAGCAACAGTCAGGTTGCCATCGTTTTTCCAAAGTTCCCAAGAGGTGCGGTGGGCTCTATCTCCCATCATGGTGTCACCTGAGGTGTCTCAGGAGTGCAGCCAGATCGATTATTGCCATTGCAACTAGGCAAGATTTATAATAATGACTTAGGTCAAGTTTAATAATACTTACAAAACATCATGGCTCCGAGACTTTGCCAGGAAATCTTGATAAAGAAAACTGGACATGTACAAAGGAAGGTTGTGTGGTAATGGAAAGGGTCTGTCTACGTTGGGTTCAAATTCAAATTCAAATTAATTGTTGAATGAAAAAGGAGGTCTTCTTGAAGATGTTCAACCCCAAAGGCCTCGACCTCCTCATCTGTAAAATGGGGTGAGGCTGTGCCTGCCCCACAGCTTTTTGGACAAATTTTGTACAGATCTAGTGTGAGGATACTCCTTTGTTTACACAATATTGGTTCACACATTGAACTTGGAAGGTAACCCACTTATCTTGGGCAATAACATACAGCTGCATAAAATTATAAACACTTTCAAATAGGATTTGGAATTCATCTTGTTTAATGAAGTGAAAAAAATCATTAAAGAAAGGGATTTTAGGCAAAAGCCAGGATTAGTGGGATCTCTGGTCCTTCTTACATACAACAGATTACTACAGCTCTTTGTGAAGTATTTTCTAAGCATCATTTCCAATCAAACACTCAAACTAGCAGTTGCTAGGTTCAGAATCATTACACCATTAAAGAAAGAGGGGTCACCACTTTCGTTCAAGTCAGGAAGTACATTTGTGGTATATCAAGTACTAAACATAACCCTTTCCCACACCCCCAAAGAAACTGAATGGACAAACAGGGAAGAGTCCACAATGTAGAAGGGGCTGTGTCAGTAGCAAGTCCCTGGTTTGGAGTCAGAAAGCTCCACGATCCAATACTGGCTTCACCAGCTGTGTGACTTCAGGAAGGTTCCTCCATATCTCTGATCTTTCTGCACCATCAGTTGTAAAATGAGGATGATAATGGCTCACACGGCTGTTGTGTTACATAATATAATGGTTTTAAAAATGGTTAATTTTTATAACTAACAAATATATTGGCATAATGCCTGGCATCTAATAAGCACGCAAACATGATCTCACTTCACTTGTATATTAGTGACCTTATTTTAAAAATGTTTGTGTGCCAATTTTAGGACCCAATGGCGGAGAAGAGCTGTCATCCCATGTGCACATCCCTGGGCACACTTGCCTTTGTATTCACAGTTTCACTTGCCGATGGAAGCTCAGCTCATGGTGCCCTCTGACCCTGACTGCTTTCTCAGCCATCTGCCTATGTGAATGGGGGTATTTCCTATTACCTACTACATTTTCTTTGCTCAGGCCCGCAAAGCTGAGTAATAAATAATAGGATATTGATGGTTATGGTTGCTGACAGATGCAGGAGATAGGATAACCCATGTATGCCTGATACTAAAACTACTGAATTTCTATCTTATGAATGTCTCTCAACCTTTGTATTCCTCCCTCTTTCATTCTAGAAAGGGAGTTCTGTGAAATAATAGGTTATAATCACAAATGCCAGTTCTGACTTATTCATTTTTGGTTTTCTTAAGGGCAGTCTATTATTTCTTTAGAATAGTAGCAATAACACTGATAACAATGATAATAATAATAGCACTTTGTAGACATTTGACATATTTATACTGTACAATACCCTCAATGGTCACTATTTATTATTCCCATTTTACAGATGAAGAAACTAAGGCTCAGAGATGTTAAGCAGGTAACTTCAGGCTATTCAGCAGGTAAAAGGCAGAATTTAAATTCAAACCTAGGTCAGTTTAGTGCCAAAGCCCTGTGAACTTTCTCCTGTACATGGATCTCCTCTTTGGTTTGGTATTTCCAATCTTTTTTTTTTTTGTGGTTCGCGGGCCTCTCACTGTTGTGGCCTGTCCCATTGCGGAGCACAGGCTCCGGACGCGCAGGCTCAGCGGCCATGGCTCACGGGCCCAGACAATCCGCGGCATGTGGGATCTTCCCAGACCAGGGCACGAACCCGTGTCCCCTGTATCGGCAGGCGGACTCTCAACCACTGCGCCACCGGGGAAGCCCGGTATTTCCATTCTCTTGCACAGGGTCTGATTCCAAGTATCTGTTAAATGAATAAACAGATGAATGGCTGAATGAATAATGGATGGTTGGAGTGGTTTACTTCAAACTCCTTTTGTAACCATGATTCATTGAGAGACATTTTTTTTTGTGGCCAAATTAACACATTTTTCTCTTGCTTGGTCATGTATCCCCTTGGGACAAATGACGCTGATGAGCTAACCTACTTTTTATGCTTCCCAGCAGCTATTGCCAGGTGGGGAATTAGCTGTGTGCATCTGCACTTAGAATACTTTCTAGTTGGAGAGACTGAGCCTGGGCAGGAGGGAGAAGAAACGGGCTTCTGCATTGCTTTCCTCTCCTGCAATGTTTGCAGGAATCTGGAGATTAACAGAGCGTGAGGGAACTTGCGTGGAGAAATTCACTGGCAGGCGTGATAACAGGAAGAAGCCCCTGTTCCCACTAACAGCATGGAGCATGCTGGAGGGTTTCTGCCCATACAGAACTTCCCTGACTCAGGGACCTGGGCAGGTGGTCTTCTCAGGCTGCTGTTTATTGAAAACAGGAAAACAGGGCAGACTCAAGTACAGACGCAGTTACCACTGTGAGGGTCTCCTACCTCGAGAGAGAGAATAGAAAGTCTAGATGTGAGTGCCTGGAAGGTGCATGAAGCCAGGGCTTCATAAACAGCAGCTGTTTTAATGGATCTTCCCATCAGACGTTAACTCAGCCTGGCCGCTTCCTCCACCACTACAATGCTCTTCACTACCACAGCCCCAGTTTCCCACCCCCAGCAACTTGCTCAAGGTCACAATATTCAGATATCCAGCTGGTGCTGGAACTCAAGGCATCCACTCTGTCATCTGTGCTTTCTAACCCTGACCCAGGGCTGCTCTGTGACCGGTGCTTTCCTGAGCACTTTACACAGGTAATCTCAATTCATAGCCATGACTGCCCTATTTTTACAACAATTTTATGTACCAAAAAAACCCAGACTCAGGTAAAAACACACCCAGGTCACATCGTTGGCAAATTGTGCCTTGAGTTATGTGCCCATGTGTGGCTGAAACTTTAAACTTTAGTCACCATTTGTGATGCTCGTTTCCTGTTGTGCCATCTTGCTGTTAGGTGACAAGGTCTTTGCACTTACCTGGCTAAGCTCTGGGTCACCAGCTGCTGACACCCTCAGGTCCAAGACATCTCAGCAGGGAGTGGCCTCTGCAGGGACTTTCTGTCTATTTTGGAAGCCTGTCCTGTTAGGTCCTCCTGGTTTTCTGCCGGGGCTTCAGAAAGATCATTGCAGGGCCTCTGTCTGCCAAGAGCCTGAGAAATTCTTGGGCGCTTTTTGAGCCCCCTTTAATTAAGAGACAACACCAGAAGCTGCTAGAGCACTGGACATCTATCTTTGACTAAAAGGTCACCAGCTGAGGGACAAGGGGTTGAATCAAAACATTTAGGGTCAACCTTTCACACTGAAAGTCATCCATAGCCAGTGGGTGATTTCATTTTGAGGAGCATGTACTGTGTTGTACAGAGACATGCAGCTTTTCTTATTCTTGTTTTGACACTGAATCACAAACAAAACCTTGTCTTTTCCCCTTTGTCTGCATGCACACTATTTAACAAAGGATGGAGCGCAAGGGAAGGGTTCTCACTAATGCCTTGTTCATTAATTTAAAACAGGTTTGTAATCATAAGTTCATTCTCTAAGTCTGAGTCTGTTTCTGTTTTGTAAATAAGTTCATTGTATCATTTTATTTTTAGATTTCCCAGATAAACTGTATCATAAGATATTTCTATTTCTCTGTCAGACTTACTTCAAGGACCTACTGTATAGCACAGGAAACTCTGCTCAATATTCTGTAACAACCTAATTGGGAAAATAATGTGAAAAAGAATAGATACATGTATATGTATAACAGCATCACTTTGTTGTACGCCTGAAATTAACACTGTTAATCAACTATACTCCCATATAAAATTAAAAGTTTAAAAAAAGATTAAGAAAAACAGGTTTCTCTCAGATTCTTCATTCATTCATTCAGTCATTGATAAAATGTTAACCTACCATCTGCTAAGTAATTGATAGTGAACTGAGGTTATGGTTATAATCATCATACAAAAAAGAAATGATTCTTGTTCTTGTAGAATCAGCCTGGTTGAGAGATAACCAGTAATTAAAGAACACACTTGAGTGTAAAATTTAAAAAGTCCTAGCCAGGTGTTTGGCCTAGTCAGGTGGGTCAAGAGAAGCTTTGTTGAGAACATGTCTCTTCAGCTGATATCTGACTTAATTAAGTGAAGAGAGGAAGGAAACACTCTAGATAAAGGAAGCATCATGTGCACAGGCCCTGTGGTAGGTAGGAGTACGCTGATTAGGAGAGACCTAAAGATGGTGAGTGGGTGAGGCAGAGAGGCCCCCAGGAGGCTGAGGAAATGGGGGAGGAGTAATGGACCAGGCAGAATTTGGGCACCATATTCAAAGGGTTGCTTTGTCTGATTTGTTTCTTATTTTTTTTTTTAATATTTATTTATTTATTTATTCTGGCTGTGCTCGGTCTTAGTTGCAGCACACCGGTCTTCTAGTTGTGGTATGTGGGATCTAGTTCCCCGACCAGGGATCGAACCCTGGTCCCCTGCATTGGGAGCGTGGATTCTTACCCACTGGACCACCAGGGAAGTCCCTGTTTCTTATTTTTATCCATTAAAGGGTTTTTAACAAATCACTGGCATTATCACATGTGTTTGTTTGTTTATTTTAAATATTATTCTGGCTATGGTCCAAAGAACTGATTACAAAGAGTCAGAGAGGATTTGAGGAAACCAGTTTAAAAACAGTTGCAGCCGTCCAGGGAAAAAGGAAGGTGGCTTGGACCAGGTGGTGATGGTCTTGACGGTGAAGAAAAGAGGACAGATGTGCAAAATACTTAGGAGATAAAAACCATTTATGCAAATAGAGGTTTGGCTTAAGCAGAGCTCCCACCAGCCTCCTGAGCAGCTTGAAGCCAGGGAGAGACTCTGCACACTTAGATCTGGCATCCAGGTAGGTCTGCAAACTAAGCTCCAGCCCCTGTTCTCTGCATGGGTGAAAGCTTTTGGTTTTACTTTTCTGCCGCTCACCTGAGGCCCTGTGAGTTACAGCAGGCTGCGTGCAGGGTATAGTCCCTGTTTGGCCTTCGTTTCCTACTTTGTTAAATGAGGAAGGAGGACCAGACTTTATTCAATGCCCCTCCCAGCTCTGTGGCTGGCAGTTCTTATGACCAATGTGCATTTTGAAGGCCTCATGGAGATGCTTGTATTCTTGACTCCTAATAGTCACTTGTTAACTGTAGCCCCTTATACATCAGGGGTGGGTTTACATTCCTTTCCACACTTCTCAGTGGGTGCACCATGAGCATTTGCTGATTTGATTTCATTTGATTTGACTTGGATGTTGGCTTCAAAGCCAAGATTTGAACCAGACAGACTGAGAAAACCTGGCAGTCTTGACCTGTGTTCTGGCCTGTCAGTCACTGCAGTGGGATATGGTGTGAGCTAGGTCAGCATGCATGAAAAGCAGGTGGGTGGTAAGAAGAGACGGGCACCCCTTAGCTGATACAGGCAGAGGGGCATCCACAGGATCAACCTCTTAATTTTTATACTTGGATTTGTAATGCATGCACATGGCTAAAAGATCAAACAGCCCTAAGAAAGATCACAATAAAGCAGCTGACCCCTCACTGCATAACTCCCCAGCCTTCAGTTTCAAGATTTTTGACTTTCTTCTTGGCTTTACTGTCATGCTTCTAAATATAATGCCAATACTATTGCTTTTGTAATTATCATCTTCATGTATCATTTGTTGATGCATGAGGTTAGGATTTAGCCCTCTCATATCTCTTACCACATCTCTTTCCTATTTCTTTACCCTCAGAGGCCCCCCATTTTTCCAACTGAGTTATAGCACTATTTTTTAAACTATATCTATGTTCACAAATGAACTTATTTACAAAACAGAAACAGATTCATAGACCTAGAGAATGAACTTATGGTTACCAGGGAGAAGGGTGGGGGGGATGGGGAGGAATAGTTAGGGAGTTTGGGACTGACAGGTACCCAATACTATATTTAAAAT
This sequence comes from Mesoplodon bidens, assembly GCF_964165515.1. Classification (NCBI taxonomy): domain Eukaryota; kingdom Metazoa; phylum Chordata; class Mammalia; order Artiodactyla; family Ziphiidae; genus Mesoplodon; species Mesoplodon bidens. Next base: position 23,555 of record NC_138165.1, on the reverse strand, counting down.
GGATACCCAACAAGGACTTACTGTATAGCACAGGGAACTCTGCTCAATACTCTGTAATGACCTAGATGGGAAAAGAATCTGAAAAAGAATACATACATGTGTATGTATAACTGAATCACTTCGCTGTACACCTGAAACTGACACAGCATTGTAAATCAACTATACTCCAATATAAAATAAAAAGTTAAATGTATGTTCACTGTACCCCACACTCATCCATACTCATCCAAATTGTGTTTAGGTGCACAGGTCCTGGGTCCTAGATGTCAGCACAGGGAACTGGGAGAGGCTGAAACAAAGAGGAATTTTACACCCATCCTCACTTTCCCTCAAACTCCATTGAATTTTCAGGTACACGTTGTTTGGGAGATGGCCCTTTTTCTAAGAAACATGCGTTATCTGAGTTCTATCTGAGGAATATCTTAGTTTTTCTTCCATCTGTGGGTGTGAAGCCAATATCGTGATACTTGTATATGTTCTGTTAACTGTTTAACTCATTATAAAAATGAGGCGAGAGGGAATTCCCTGGTGGTCCAGTGGTTAGGACTCCATTGCAGGGGGCACAGGTTCCATCCCTGGTCGGGGAACTAAGATCTCGCATGCCTCACTGTGCGTCCAAAAAAAATGAGGCCAGAGATTATGGGATGATCAACTCAGCTCTGGACTTGCTGGAGGAATGATACTCTTTCTTGGCTGAAGACAGTTCATGCTCCAGCTGTTGATAGAATCCTGACACTCTCCAGATGTTAAGGATTTCTCAGCATGAGAATAAAATATGAGCTATAAATCTGAGCAGAATTTGAAGTAGAGAGATAACATAAAATTCTTTGGATACTTTGCTTCTGGGAAAAATGCAAGAGACATGTTTTCCTATTCTTTTTGCTAAGTAAAACTAAAAATCTTCGATGTTATATAGAAAACAAACCTAGGAAGCCTCTGAAAAGTGGAGAGAAGAGGGTAGCCTGGCTATGCACCTCAGACCTGAGGAACAACACAGTAGAGTTTCATGGAGATTTCTTTCTTTTCTTTTCTTTTTTTTTTCCCCTGATATATCTCAGACCTATGAAAATCCCAGAGGGCACAGACTTATGTCCTGATGTGTTAATAATTACCTTGAATGTAAATGGTTTAAATATGCCAATTAAAAGACAGAGATTAGGGCCTCCCTGGTGGCGCAGTGGTTGAGAGTCCGCCTGCCGATGCAGGGGATACGGGTTCGTGCCCCGGTCTGGGAGGATCCCATATGCCACGGAGCGGCTGGGCCCGTGAGCCATGGCCGCTGAGCCTGCGCATCCGGAGCCTGTGCTCCGCAACGGGAGAGGCCACAACAGTGAGAGGCCCGCGTACCGCAAAAAAAAAAAAAAAAAAAAAATAAATAAATAAATAAATAAATAAAAGACAGAGATTAGAAGAGTAGATTTTAAAACATGACACACCATATCCTGCCTGCAAGAAACTCACATCAAATACAATGAATTAGGCAGGTTGAAAGTGAAAGGATAAAAAAATAGTACCATACATATACTAATCTAAGGAAGACATAAATGGCTATGTTAGTGTCAGATAAAGTAGACTTCAGAGAAAGAAAATTACCAGAAACAGAGAGGGACATTATACAATGATAAAATGATCATTCAACCAAGATGACACAGTAATCCTAAATGTGTTTGACCAAGCAACAGAGCTGCAAAATATATAAAGCAAAAACTGATAGAACTAAAAGGAGACATAAACAAGTTGACAATTATAGTTAAGAGATGTTAAGATTCTTCTCTCATCAACTGATAGAACAAATAAACAGAAACACAGAAAGGATGTAGGAAAACTCAACAACATCAGCAACCAAGAGGATCTAATTGACATTTATAGAGCATTCTGCCCCCAAATAGCAGAATAACATTTTTTTCAAGTGCACATGGGATATATACTAAAATAAATGCTATCCAGGGCCATAAGACAAACTTCAGAAAAACTTAGAAAAATTGAAATCATACAAAGTGTGTTCTCTGATCACACTGGAAATCACTAACAGAAATAAAAGTATAGTTTCCAGATACATGGAAACTAACAACACACGTCTAAGTAATCCATAGCCAATGTCTCATAGGAAATTTAAAAACACACTAAACAGAAAGAAAATGAAACTACAACATATGAAAATTTGTGAGACACAGCTAAAGCTATGCTGAAAGGTAAACTTATAACATTAGATTCATACATTAGAAAATAAGAAACATCATAAATCAATAATTTATTCTCCAATCCCAAGAACATAGAAAAAGAACAAAATGCATCCAAAGCAGATAGAAGGAAGGAAACAATAAAGGTAAGAACAGAAATTAATGAAATTGAAAACTAAAATAATTGGAAAAAACAATGAAACAAAACTTAATCTTTGTAAAGATTTTTAAAAATGAAAATATGTTGCAAAACTAACAAAATAAGTGAGAAGTTACAAATTGCTAATATCAGAAATGAAACAGAATATATTACCACATTTCCTGCAGACATCATGGGGATAATAAAGGAATGCCACAAAAAATTCTATGCACATAAATATACAAGTTAGACAATTCTTCAAAAAACACAAAATACCACACCTCATCCAATATGAAATAGGTACTGTGAATAGCTGTGTAACTATTAAGGAAATTGAATTCTTAATTTCAAAACTCTACTCAAAGATCTCCAAGCTCAGATGATTTCACTGGGAATTTTTCCAGATATTGATAGAAGCATTATCAAATCTAAACCATTTCTCATGGATTATGGAAGAGGAGGAAACACTTCTTGATTCATTTTTAGGAAGTTAGCAATTACCCTGATTGCAAAACTAGACAAAGATAGTTTAAAAAAAAAGAGAGAGAAAACCATAGACCAATAATCTTCATGCATATAGATGCAAAACTTCTTAACAAATATTGAAACACAGAATTCAAGAATATATAATAAGAATTATATACCATGACAAAGTAGGGTTTATTCCAAAGATGGAAGGCTAGTCAGATTGATTTGAAAATCAACCTATGTAATCCATCATGATATTAAGCTAAAGAGGAAAAATCACATGTGCATATTAATCAATGCAGAAAAATGGTTTGCCAAAATCCAAAACCCTTTCATGATTAAAACAAACAAACAAAACAAACAAACAAACATGTCTTTCAGTAAACTAGGAATAGAGGAGAACTTAAATTGGTAAAGAGCATCTACAAAAACCTACAGCTAACATTATCCTTATTGGTGAAAAATTGAATGCTTCCCCCCTAAGATTGAGAACATTGTAAAATTGTCTGCTCTCATTACTCTTATTCAAAAAGATGCTGAATGTTCTAGCTAGTACAATAAGGCAAGAAAAGGAATTTAAACTTATATAGATTGGAAAGAAAAATAAAATTGTCCCTATACACAGATGACATAATTGTCTATGTGGAAAATTCCAATGAATCTACAAATAAACACTAGAACTAGTAAGTGAGTTCAGCAAGATCATAGGAATCCAGATAAGCATCCAAAAATAAATTGTATTTGTACATACTAGCAATAAACACATGGGCACCAAAAATTAAAATACAAAAATTTAAATCTGTAAATCTAACAAGGAAATGAAATACTTAGTTGTATTTCTAACAAAACATGTATAGAGCTTGTAATTTTGAAAACTACAAAATATTGATCAAAGAAACCTAAGTAATATCAAAGAAGGCATTCATGAATTAGAAGACCCAATAGTAAAGATAACAATTCTCCTCAAATTGGTATATAGGTTTAACCCTGTTGTTTTCAAAATCCCAGCAAGATATTTTTGTAGCTATGAAGATTATTGCAAAAAATTTATGGAATGGCAATTGAACTTGAGTGGTTAAAATGATTGTCAAAAGAATAAAGTAATCAGCCTACCCAATTTCAAAATTATATAGCTCCAGTAAATACTGTATGGTCTGGGAGGAATGCTAGATACATATAGTTAAATGGAACAGAATAGAGAACCCAGCAGTAGACCCACACAAATATGCCCAACTGATTTTTCACAAAAGTGTAGGAGAAATTCAATGGAGGAGTGCTACCTTTTTCAACAAATGGTGTTGGAGCACTCAAACGTTCATAGGAAAAAACAAAACAAAACAAAACTTCACCTAAGTCTCACATCTTATACAAAAATTAACTTAAAATGGATCATGGGCATAAATGTAAAACTATAAAACTTTAGGAAAATCACAGGAGAAAATCTTCGGGACTTAGGGATAAAGAGTTCTTAGACTTGACACCAGATGTACAATTCTGGGGAAAATGATAAAGTGGGCTTCATTAAGATTGAGAACTTTTGCTTTATGAAAAATACTGTTAAGAGGTGAATGAAATTTCGCAATCCCAAAATGTTACACATTATATATGGTTCCATTAATATAACATCTTTTGAATGATAAAATTATAGAAATTAAGAACAAATTAGTGATTGCTAAGAGTTAAAGAGGGGATGAGGGTAGGAGAGAGGTGGGTAGGGTGTGGTTATAAAAGGGCAGTCTGAAGGATCCTCGTGGTTATGAAAATGTTCTGTATCTTGACTGCATCAATGTCAATATCCTGGTGGTAAAATTGTTTTATTGTTTTATAAGTGATCATGTCACTTGAGGAAACTATGTAAAGGATACACTGAATCTCTTTATATTATTGGTTACAACTGCATGCAAAACTAATGCATATGAAAACTTTTAGTTAAAAAATTATCTGGACATTAATTTGAGAACAAAACTGGATTTTGGAGATTGATTTCTTTATACTTTAAACTTTTCTCCTGAGAACTTCATACTGAGAGGGATTTTATATTCAAATTTGGGACATCTATCAATAGTTTATTGGCATTTTATGACTGAAATATCTCTAGGTTTTAATATCATTGTAAAATTTAGATGAGCTATTTTAGAATGGCAAATAGAAAAGCAGATTCATTTTCAATCTTGGGTACAGAGTGACCTTGGAATTAACTTCTATTTTGGAGTCTTCTGGGGACAATGCCCACACTGCCTGTCAATGTTCACAAAGAAGTGTTCTCATGTATTAGGATCAGGACTGTGTTGAAAGTCACATGACTGGCTGATGGTAGGTTCATGGTATGTCCATTATGTTAATTTAAAAAATGATGATTATTGGGGGTGGGTATGATGTGGAAGCAGTGCCCATTGAGTGGAGGAGGATTCCTAATTGCAAGTTTGAGAGAAGCAGTTGAGTATTCCTAACTCAATCCTTCTTCTCTCCCTCTTGGTGCTTCCTGTGGAAATCTTACTCTCTTTTCCTCCCCACCATGGATTCCACAGGGGCAGCCCCCTAGGAGAGGCACATGCAGGTAGAAGTGACCTTATGAAATTCTGGAAAAAGACACAAGACACAGAAATATAGGTATTGGCAGTTAGAAACTGCTGAGCTCATTAGAACTGCTAAGGTCAGAGGCACATAGGTGGGTCACATAGAGCATCTGCTTCAACTTATCACACATGCAGAATTCATCTATCCATTATCTATCTATCTATCTATCTATCTATCTATCTATCTATCTATCTATCCATGCATCCATATATCTATATCTATCCATCTGTTTATGGGTCTGATTTTCTTAGACCTAGCCCAATTCCTGGTGCAGTGAAAGAACACAGTGTGTATAGAATGAACAAAAGAATGAATCTATGGGTGAAGTAAGGTAAGGATATCCAATACGATTAATTTCATATATTTTGTCTCTGGCAGACTTTGGTGGGGACATTTGTAGGGCATAGAGAAAGGCAGTAAGCTTTCTCCAAGGAATTTTTCTCATGTAGATGAAAGAAAGGAGAAACATATAACAAACTTATCTTCGTTGATTAATGTGGTAATTAAAATATTGCCTTTAAAATTTTTTTTATCATAGTAATATATTTAAAGAGTCAAATTGTTCTATAGAGTTGCCCAGAAAAGAGTAGTCCCTCTCCCCAACATTTCCCCAATTTCCCCTTCTCCAGAGGCAATTGATTTACTTTGTTTTAGCTGTTTTCTCTTTCTGTTTTTGTTTTGGTATTTACCTCTGTTTCATTTAATACAATGCTTTTATTTCTGCCTCAGTTTTTCAGTTTTAGGCATTATGCATTGGCCTTTCACTATATCAGTAGAAGAAGATTTATTTCTTTCACCACCCTTCCTCCTGCCATTTACCTCCCTTCCCACCCCACCCACTCAATTATACATTATTGTAATTATGCAAGTGCCATCACTAGGTAAACCATGTAATTATATACCACAATTGTTTCTTCATTCCAAACCACTCCTTTTTTTCCCTTTACCTTGGAATATTTATTTCTCTCTCTCATGCTGTCTTTCTATCTCCATTTTCTATACATTTATTATAAATTTGGCCCCAAACTATCCTGAAATGTTAAGACAATTCAGTTATTTATAAACCTTATCTTCATGAAGAAACCTCTCCCAGAGCCCTTTCCAGTCTGTATTGTTGCCCTCTAAGCCTGGTACATAGCTGTTGTTTTTGTGACCTTCATTTCCCATTATACTTGGAATTCCCTTCAATTTACTGGTATCCACTACTCCTTCCTGCATCCCTATGCAGGCATATCTTGGAGATGTTGCAGACTCAATTCCAGACCACTGCAATAAAGTGAATATCACAATAAAGCAAGTCACCTGAATTCTCTGGTCTCCCAGTGCACATAAAAGTTATGTTTATACTATAATGTAGTCTATTAAGTATACAATAGCATTATGTATAAAAACACTATACATACCTTAATTAAAGCATACTTTATTGCTAAAAAATGCTAACCATCATCTGAGCCTTTAGTGAGTCATAATATTTTTGCTGGAGGAGGGTCCTGCCTGGTTGTTGATGGCTGCTGACTCCTCGGGGTGGTGGTGCTGAAGGCTGGGGTGGCCGTGGCCACTTCTTCAAGTAAGACAACAGTGATGCTTGCTGCATCAATCAACTCTTCCTTTCACAAGTTATGGTTTTGCTGTTTGATAACATTTTACCCACAGTAGAACTTCCTTAAAATTGGAGTAAGTCTTCTCCAAACCTGCCACTGCTTTATGTAACATTATAAATCCTTTGCTGTCATTTCAACAATCTTCACCAGGAGTGGATTCCATCTAAAAGAAAAAACCACTTTCTTTGCTCACCCATGAACAGCAACTCCTCAGTCGTTAAAGTTTTACCATGAGACTGCAGCAATTCCGTCATATCTCAGGCTCTGTTTCTAATTCTAGTTCTCTTGCTATTTCTACCACATCTGCAGTTACTTCCTCCACCAAAGTCTCGAACCCCTCCAAGTCATCCATGAGGGTGGGAATCAACTTCTTCCAAACTCCTGTTAACTTTGATATTTTTACCTCTTCCCATGAGTCACAAATGTTCTCTATGGAATCTAGAATGGTGAATCCTTTCCAGAAGGTTTTCAATTTACTCTGTCCAGATCCATGAGAGGAATCACTATCTATGGCAACCATAGTCTTTTAACCATAGCCTATTTTTTTTTTGCATTTTTGCGGACCTCTCACTGTTGTCGTCTCTTCCATTGTGGAGCACAGGCTCCAGATGTGCAGGCTCAGTGGTCATGGCTCACGGGCCCAGCCGCTCCACAGCATGTGGGATCCTCCCAGACCGGGGCACGAACCCGTGTCCCCTGCATCGGCAGGTGGACTCCCAACCACTGCACCACCAGGGAAGCTCCCCCATAGCCTATTTAAGAAAATGTATTTCTTTTTTTTTCTTTAACATCTTTATTGGAATATAATAGCTTTACAGTGTGTGTTAGTTTCTGCTTTATAAGAAAGTGTATTTCTTAAATAATAAAACTTGAAAGTAAAAATTACTCCTTGACCCACGGGCTATAGAAAGGATGTTATGTTAACATGGATGGCATGAAAACAACATTAACCTCCTTGTACATCTCCATCAGAGTTCTTGGGGAACCAGGTGAATTGTCAATGAGCAGTAATATTTTGAAAGAAATCCTTTTTCTGAGCAGCAGTTCTCAATAGTGGGCTTAAAATATTCACTAAAACATATTGTAAAGAGATGTCATCCAGACTTTGTTGTTTTATTTACAGAGCACAGGCAGAATGGATTTAGTATAATTCTTAAGGGCCCTAGATTTATTCAGAATAGTAAATGAGCACTGGCTTCACTTAAAGTCACCAGCTGTGTTAGTCCCTAACAAGAGAATCAGCTTGTCCTTTGAAACCAGGCATTGACTTCTCCTCTCTAGCTATGGAAGTCCATAGTCTCTAGCTATGGAAGTCCTAATGGAAGGCTGTTTTGTCTCCACTGAGAATCTTTTAGTGTAGCCACCATCATGAATTATTTTACCTACATTGTTTGGATAACCTGGTGCAGCTTCTACATCAGCACTTACTGCTTCACTTTGCACTTTTATGTTATGGAGACAGCTTCTTTCCTTAAACCTCATGAACCAACCTCTGCTGCCTTCAAACTTTTCTTCTGCAGCTTCCTCACCTCTCTCAAGCTTCATAGAATGGAAAAGAGTTAGACCCTTGCTCTGGATTAGTCTTTGGCTTAAGAGAATGTTGTGGTTGGTTTGATCTTCTATCCAGACCATTAAAATTTCTTCTGTATTAGCAATAAGGCTGTTTCACTGTCATACCGTTTGTGTGTTCCCTGGAGCAGCACTTTTAATTTCCTTCAAGGATTTTCCCTTTGCATTCACAAGTTGGCTAACTGTTGGACACAAAACCGTTTGTCCAGTTTTCAGCCTATCCTGGCTTCTGACATGCGTTTCTCACTAAGCTTAATCATTTCTAGCTTTTGATTTCAAGTGACAGACATGTGACTCTTCCTTTCACTTGAACACTTAGAGGTCATTGTAAGCTTATTAATTGGCCTAATTTCAATACTGTTGTGTCTCAGGGCGTACGGGGGACCAGGAGAGGGAGAGAGATGGGGAAACAGCTGGTCAGTGGGGCAGTCAGAACACACACACACTTATCGATTAAGTTCACTGTCTTATATGGGCACAGTCCATGGTGGCCCAAAACAATTACAATAATAACATCAATGATCAGTGGTCAGTGATGACCATGACAAATATAATAATAATAAAAAAGTTTGAAATACTGTGAGAATTACCAAGATATGATACAGAGACATGAAGTGAGCAAATGCTTTTAGAAAAATAGTGCTAATAGGCTTGCTCGACTCAGAGGTGCCACAAACTTTTAATTTGTAAAAAAATCCCAAAACCGTACAAAAACCCTGCCTATCTGTGAGGGACAATAAATCAAAGTGCACTAAAGTGAGGTGTGCCTGTGTTTTCCTTTCTTGGTCTCCTCCCATGTTATGTAGAATGTATCTTTCAGTAGCCTCCTGAGAAAGAGTCCTTGGGCTGTCAATTTTTGAATCTCTGTCTATAGAAAAACTTATTTATTCTATCCTTATATTTTAGTGTTAGTTTACTGGGTATAACTTTGTTTCAAAATTTAAAAGATCCCTTTATTTTCTTCTATCTCCTATGGAGGTTGTTGAAAATCCAGGATACATTTTCTTCCCTGATTCTGTTGTATTTAACCTTATTTTTTTCTGTCTAGATAGGATCTTTACTTTGTCCTCAGTTTCATGATTTTGTGCTTTGTGTATATCTGATTTTATTCCCTCTGTGGGCCTTTTTAAACAGAACATTTGTTTCCTTTGGTCTGAAAAATTCTCTTGCATTATTTCTTTGATAATTTCTTCCTATACTTTTTCTCCATTCTCTTTCCCTGGAGTTTCTATTTTTTTATATGTTGGCTGTGCTGGGCTGGTTGGTATCTTCTTCTTCATATTTTCCATTCTTTTTTGCTTCCTTCTTGGGAAATTTCTTCAGCTTTATATGCTGAACCTTCTATCATATTTTTATTTCTGCTATCTTATTTTTAGCTTCTACAATCTATTTTTTCTTCTCTGCATATTCAATTTTGATAGCATCCTACACTATCTTCTCTTACATTACTGAAAATATTTATGACACTTCGGTGGTGGTGTTGTTTCCCTGCATAGTTTCTATTTCCTTTGATTTTTTAAAAAAAGTCTTTCTCGGTTTTGGTCTTTCATTTTCACGTTAACCACATTCCTCAATTATCTAGTGATAGTTGGTTTTCTGACTACATTTAAAATGAGGCACTGGGAGGCTGACTGAAGCCTGGAACATGAGTGGGGTTCTCCATTTGTGGGGTTCACTGTGAAATGACATGTCAAGGCATTTCCTTGGAGAATCCCCCAATGTTGGCATCTTCACATTTTTTTTTCTCTTGGATGAATCAGATTCTCTAGAGAATATATATTTTGATCTCTGACTTGGAGTGTAGAGACCAGAATTCTGAAAACTGTGTGGATAAAGGGCTGGTGGCACAGGTGGGGGTCTCATCAGTTCTTCACGTGACCATTTACTTAACCCATTTCAAAGCAGGAAAGCAAAGAAAGAGTGTTAACTAACTTAGCAAATCCACGAAAGCTGGTTCTTAAAGCCCACATGGGAAAAGACATAAATTACTTGGGATACGCAGTAAACTAGAAAGCTCAGAATCTTATGGCATGTTTTGTCTCTAATTGTTGGGGTAAAAGCAAGGCAGGAAGACTGACACACCCAGCAGAGTGAGGCGGCAGGCCTCCCAGGCACCCTCCCCACCCTGGCAGAGGACTGGAAGGTTCTCTGGAAGGGGACACATGTGGACAAAGTCTGCAGTCAAGAATGGCCTTACCCCTGACACCATGACCTCTCCTTGGTTTCCCTCAGGACCTTGCTCCTTCCCTATCATTGTGAGGGACACTTCAGGGGCAGAGTGTAAGTCAGTGCTGCGTTCATGCCCCTGTTGACCTGCACGGAGCCTGCACTCGGTAGACTTTTATAGACTGAGTATTTCCTTTCTAGTAAATGACTTACTGATGTTAAAACCTTATCAGATGTTTAAATGCCTCTCCCTGTCCTCTCCCCTAGCATCCTCTAACCCTTTTGGCATGTGTCTGTTACAAGATGTGCTGGGTACAGGCCAGAGAGGGTTTTCTGTAACAAATAACACAAAAGGAAACAAAATGCTTGCAATGTTTCTTAACATGGAAACATGATCATGTATTTTCAAAATCATGAAGGTCAATCCACACATGGACATGCAAACTTGGGGTTATCCCAAAACAGTAAACCATAATAAGAATATTGATATATTTGCCATGTTTTCTAACATTGTTCTATTGTTATAAATAACAGGGGCTCATAGTCTTTACCAGACAACATGTGTTGTGATACCAAAAACAATAGAGCATTTTCATCTTTCATATTTTTTAATATTTATCTTTTAAGTTCCTTTAAATGAGTGACACTAATCTGACCCTCATTAAGTAACAATTGCCTCATTCTTACGATCCTTTTGTAAAACACACTAAAGGACTATTTTTTCATTTTCTAAGACTTTTTAGCCTTTCTTAAATGACACTTGAACAACTCAAAGCACCTGAAGAAAAATATTAAAAATACAGCTGTATTTTATGGAAAATTCTTTCTGTAATATTTCACTACACAAATCTAATATGTTTTTCTTAGGAAAATTTATATTTTATTGTATAAGTAATGGATGTAGTAAATACCTCAAACCCCCAAAGGATAAAGAAAACAGTCAAAGATATCCATTATTCCACCACGCATGGGTAGCCTATGAAAGTAGCATTTTGGTTTTTTAAAACTTTTTCTCAAATGTATATGTTGTGTTTTTCACATGGGGAATGATTCTATAAGAACAATTGTACAACTTGCTTTTTTCTTCTTTCTTTTAAATCAACAGTATACCAGTCCTCCACATCACAAAATGTGTTTAACCACGGTTTTGTACCATTATTTATTTACTAATTCCCCATGTTGGAGGTTTAAGTCACTTAAAGTTTGTCACTATTATAAATGATGTTGCCAGGGACATCTGCGTGCATCAACCTTTGCCTACATTTCTGATTCATTCCTTAGTATAGATCCCTGGAGGTGGAATTGGTATTTCAAAGATGCTATATATAAGGTTCTGATGCATGTTTTTGAACTGGCTTCCAGAAAGATTGCAGGAGTTTTTTGTGCTCTACACAATACCACCAGAAAGGTTACTATAAAAGCACTTGTTGGTGCTGGTGACAAGTTCCCTCCTACACAGAAAAGTCCACATCAGATCATATAAAATTTCCCTGTCAGACCTTGGTCAGAGTCAAGATATTTGCAATGCTTGGCTTTTGCCAGACCAGCTTTGAAGGGTTCATCTAAAGCCCTTTCTGTTAAAATGCCTGTATTTGGCATTCTACCATGTACCTCTCCCCATTCCTTGCCAAATAAATTGGCTTCATGGCATACAGAACCCATGAAGGTGGGACTCTGAGACAACCTAAAGAGTAAACGAAGATTTTTCTGTAAGTTCCCTCACTCACTGGTCCGTCTGTCCATCCATCCATTCACCCATCCATCCATCCATCCATCCATCCATCCAACCTCTCCGTGGGAATGGGTATTACTCTGGATACAGGGAATGATGAAAACAAAATTCCAGCCCTCACAAGCTCTCAATATATAAGGGAAGACAACCATCTAATTATTTCCTTTGTCATTTTCTACTATATGAATAATAGATCATGAATTTTTATTGCCCTGTGTTAATTCAATCCTCTTTCACTGAATAACTGGGGCAACAAATTGTCTTTTATTGAGGAGGTGATCCCCCAAGTTTAACACACATATTCCACATCCTTGTGCCAACTACAAGACGATGATGTTACCACATCCATTTCATAGAGAGGGGAACTGAGGCTCAGAGTGTGCAAGTTGCCCACAGTCGCCATATGACTTCGCTCACCACAAAAGTCCCCTGTTGCCCTGGTCCTCCTGCTGCTGCATCCGGTGATCAACACAGCAGGGACAGGCCATGGGACTCAAGCAAGCTTAAGTTTCCGCCGGATTAATTCAGCTTCTTAAAATCAAATTAGCAGCAGCTCCCGGGGTATGTGCCCTAGAAATATAGAGGTGGCACATGTGAGCACAGAGACTGGTGCTGGTTTCCAAGACAGAAGGCCAGGGGAGTGGGCTGCAGCTGGGTGAGGTGCATTCCATCTGTCTGGGGAGCGGGAATGTGAGAGCATCCCATGGGTCAAGTGGCTGCCGCAGAATGAAGCCAGGCTTAGAGGTCTTGAAAGACCCTCTTGCCAAGCTGCTGCCCAGGTTTAAAGCCTACAGGGCTAGACTCCAGGGGCAGGAGCCGAGAAGGGCTGTCATAAAAGAGGCAGGGGGCAGAGGAACTGCAGGTCCTAGCAAACAGTCTTGGAGGCCCTACCAGTGGTCTTCATGTTAAGGCAGCAGCATATGCCTTTGTCCGTGGCTTTCAACTTGGGTGCAACAAGGAGACCTAAAGGCCAGACCTGAGTGAGAGCAGGGCTATGGTTATGCTGCTGCCTTTGCTGGGAGGACTACTTGGAAGAATACGGGACTTAGGAATTAACTCCAATGACTTTTTGTGTTTCTCCATTTAACAGTTGAGCAATGTCAAGCTCAGAAAGATCAAGAAACCTGCCCAAGTCTCAAAATCCTAGTGAGTGATGTGCTTGAGATATTGATCCTGCACATTACATCATTTCTTAGGAGGAAAAGTAGTGTTAATTCTTTATTCACTTCATTTATTCAATTATTAATTTATTCAAAAATATTGATTAAGCACCAACTGTCAACCAAGCATGGCCTGGTCCTGGCTCTCTGCCGATGCATTAGACCAGCCCTTGGGCTCTGCCCCCAAAGAAGTCCAGGCCTGGGTGGATACATCTTGGCATGGATGTAGCACATTAACTGGCATTTTCTGTGACAATGAATACTACTCACTTTTTTAGAGTAAAACTTCATATTGTTACAAAATTATGTGTGTTCCAAGAAAATCACAAAGCAATAATAAAGAACTGCTCACATTCTACCTTTAGTTTTTACCAGTCCACTGTGGTTTTATTTCCAGCCTTAATATAGCTTCAACCATATAAAATTGCAGGTAGGTCAAAATGGCTAAATAGCAATCTCAAATCATTTAGCCCAAGTAGGACCAACCTTGAGATATTCCTGGAGTGTCTCCTAGGATGGAACAGAAATGCTGGCTCACGGTTCTTCCCCTTCAAGGTGGTAAGTGAGAAGTTTCTCAAATATTAGACCATCTTGCATGTTACGGACATAGAGGAGATTGTGCCTGCCCTCAGGCTCTTATAGAATAAAAGGAAGAAGTGGAAGTTGGCTTGAAGGTGTGTCAGCTTCCATCACCTTTATTAAAGGAGAGAATTAATAATCACCAGCACCCCTACACACACATTCTAAAATGGTAGGACCCTCACCGATTCCTCTGGGAGTTTTCTGCACAGTCTGCCTGTCCATCAGTGCCTTTTGTTTATTTCTTTGTTTTTGGATAGCTAAAGCTGGTGCTTCTGCCAATTTAAAAAGAATAACATTTATGGGCTGAGACCAGCCCAGCTCAGCTCAGTCCTTGGCAATGACTTAACAGTCTCCCTGAGCTGATTCTGATTCAGCCCAGCATCAGTTATGCTGCAGGCTTATCAGAGCATAGCTAAAGCACACTTATATGAAACACTAAAAAGGGTTTAAAATGGGCATGTCCAGTGGCTTCTCCTTGTTAACATGCAGGGTCAGATTAACTTAATGGGACAGAGTCCTTGGGGTGAGCTTTATAAAGGTGAAGGACTTATGGGTATAGAGCCTCCAGTTTCTATGTGGTCTGACCTGGCTTCACCAGGACACATGCCCTTGGGCAAATCATCTTCTCTAGCTTCAGACTTACAGAGTCAGCAAAGTTCACAATGTGTATGTTTTGCACATGCTGAAGTCCTCCATGTTGTTGGCATAGCTACAGCCAGATTAAAATAATGTAACCTACTAGTCATGTATTTTTTCCTCCAGAAAAAGAGAAGGAAAAGGGACTAAGCTTGAATTTGTAAAGACCAGGGCATGTGGAGCTGTGTGAGTTTGCATGCAAGTTCCCCAATATATGAATGTCTCCGTTGGAAGTCTTAGTGATCACAACCTTGTAAGAGGGTTACAAGTGTACCAGAGACTATGGGGTCAAAGCCAGAGGCAGGTTTAATTATTGTTTTTCTCTATAGGTGTTCCCATGAAGAACTGTGCTTGAGACACAACACTCCAAGACTCACACCATACCCAGCAAAGCACCCCATCAACTCACTTCTGCTACTCACTTCCTTAGGCCCACCACATGCAGGGCTCTTCTGGCCTGTCCTCCTCTTTCTGCCAGCTCCCTCACAGCCCAGCATGGAGTCTCAGGTCCAGAATGTCCTACTCTTCTAGAAAATTGTCTCTGAATCACCCCCACCCCAGCCATACCTCCCCCAGGTTGAGCTGCACCCCCATAATATCTTCTGATCAGTTCTGCAGGCATTTATCATGTGTCTTTATAAGGATTGTTTACCTTACTCTCTTCAAAGTCCTTGGGGACAGGGACAATCTGTTATTCACTTTTGTATCTTCAGCATCCATCACAAGTTGGCATATTGTTGGAACACAATAGAAATAGAAATTAAAAAAAATGTTTGTGATGGCTAATTTTCTGTGCTAGCTTGATTGGCTTACAATGGGTGGAGATATTTGGCTAAACATTTTTTTCTGGGTGTGTCTGTGAGGGTATTTCCAGATGAGACTCGCATTTGAATTGGTGAACAGAGTAAAGAAAGCGGTGGGCCTGAACAGAACAAAAAGGTGGAGGAAGGGAGACCACACCATCTCTGACTGCATGAGCTGGGACACTGGTCTTCTCCTGCCCTCAGACTGGAGCTCACACCATCAACTTTCCTGGGTCTCCAGCTTGCACACAGCAGACCGTGGGACTTCTCAGCTGCCACAACCATGTGAACCAATTTCTTACACTACCTCTTCTAGATAGATAATCTCCTACTGGCTCAGTTTCTCTGGAGGACTAACACACTATGGAAAATACAATAAAAAACCCTTCTACCAGTTCATTTTGTGAGGAGGGATGCCTGGAATCCCCTCCATTGCACGAGTTCCTGGCATCACCTGGCCAGCAGTTCTCCTCAATCACCCACAGCACTGCCCCCGACTACAAGTCTGGTCCAATGTAAGCCCAGGAAGGGTTAGCACTCAGGCCACTGAGGATGAGGCCTGAGTGATGAGGAAAGTGCACTTGAAATAGAATCTGATCTACAGCAGACCTACCATGTTCCCCTGGGACAGGGTCTGAGTCATGTGAATTGACTTGAGTTTTTATACTTGAGGCATTTATGGGGTTTGGCACAGATAACTTAATCTTTGGAGGAAATATTAAAGCTGCATCTACTCAGTTATTCCCTTCTCCTGTGTGTTGCATGCAGCTCAGAACCCCATTCTCGTGGAGACAGACAGTAAACACAAACCTGTGTAATATGCCCAGTGACCCTAAGTGTCACCAGGAGGGATGGATTGGAGCAAAAGGTAGAGAGTAACTGGGGGGCTTGTTTTAAAGGGGAGCCCCTCAGGTGGAGCCCCTCTGATGAGGGGATATTGGCAGAGCCTGCATGACGTGAAGGAGTGACCATGGGCATCCCTGCAGAGGGAGTCCTGGCAGTGCCAGATCTCGTGCAGAGCCCTAAGGGAGGGGCAGGCTTGGCAAACTCTAAGGACAGAGGAAGAACCAGAACCAGGGCTTGGGGCAAGGGGAAAGCCGGTGCTGAGACTGGGTCAGATGGCCTTGATGTAGGCCGTGGTCACTGACTTGGAATTTCTTTGAATGAGATGGAAATATTTGAACAGAGAAATGACATGATCTGACTGAACTTCTGAAAAAATTCCCTAGCTTCTCTGTTGGAACAGTGTGAAGGGCCAAGGGGACAAGAAAAGACGTTGGTTAGGAGACCTCTGACGAGTGTGGCCAGACCAGGGTGATGGGGATGCCAGCAGGGAAAAGATCTCCAGGAAGGTGGCAGGATTTCCTGCAGAGAGGAGAGGTGGCAGGATTTCCTGCAGAGAGGAGAGGAATCCAGAACAGCTTTGAGGACGACGACAGTGGAGGTCCATGAGGGCTGGGATGCAGAGCTCAGCTCTGAGAAGGATGACTCTGAAATGCTGCCTACCAATGAGGGGAGATGTTGGCTACGTGGCTGGACATCCGGTCTGGAGTCAGGAGCCTGATTAAGACTGGGAGTCACCCACACAGAAGAAGAATACCAAGTCTATGTAGGGAGTGAGGGCAAGGGCGGGGGAAAGGGGCTGATGCCCAAGCCTGAGGGAGTCCGGGGGATCCAGCCCAGAAAATGAAGACAGGAAAACGGGGGTGGGGGTCGGGTGCTGAAGCTCAGACTCTGGAGCTTAGTCCCAGAGTTAGGTGCAGACAGTCTCCTATCTAGACCTGCCTTTTCCTCACTTGAGCAGTTGGAGACTTGATCTGGAGGCTCAACACACAGCACTGAGTGATCACTGTGTGCCAGGTCTGTATTCACGTTGGGGATGCATGCCTCTGCCCTTAGGGAGCTCCATCCATGAGGGTGTCCCCTGGGGCAGACATGCAGGAAAGTGGATGGGCCGTTCCATTGATGTGGGTGCATGAGTGCAAGCAGGGGCACATACCCTACCCTGCCCAGCTGTCAGGAGAGGCTGAGGGGGCTGCTGATCTTGAAAGATGAACAGGTAATCACCAGGCCCACAGCAGGGGCCATGGCAGGGTGGGGAGGCCGGGGGGATGTTACATGCCACTGTAACTTCCCTCATGTTTGTGCCAATGCAAGGGGTTCTCCAGCCCACCCTCCAGCAGGCCCTGGCATATGTCTCCCGATGTAGCATATTCTTCTCTTGCTGAAGACACAAATGCCCAAATCACCACGTCCACTCATTCATTCATTCATTCAGTAATTATTAACCTCTAATATGTGCCAGGCATGGGAGATACTTGTGGAAAAAAACATTCCTGCCCTTTAGGAGCTGATCTGTGGGGACTATGAGTCATAAACATGTTAGCTGTAAGATTTATGAAGCAAATAAAACACAGATATATGGGGAGATGACATTTGATCCAGATCACCATGTGTGTCTGGAGGGAGAAGCTGGGCTAAGCCAGGAGGTGCCCCAGGAACCACCAGGCCAGCAAGTGAAGGAGGGGCTGGTCCAGATTGAGTCATAGTATTCAGCAGGGATAGAGCATATTGGACTTTGTTAAAAAGGTGAGTTTTATTCTAAGTGGGAGGTAAGGCCATTGCTCAAAGTACTGAGAAAGGGAAGACATCTCTGGCTGCTGAGTGGAGAGTACCTTACAGAGGAGAAGCGGGGAGTCTCTGTGGTCTGGGTGAGAGGGGGGAGCCTGGATATACCTGGAGTGGTGGCATTGGGGATGGTGAAAAATGGCTGGATTCGTGCTGTGCTTTAGAGGTAGAGCTCACAGTCTTGCTAAGGGCTTGCACTTGGTAAGCAAGGGAAAGCGCAGTCTCAAGAATAATGCCCAGGTTTTTTTTGCAGTGAGCCATTGGGTGATGTTCCTCAGACATGGGAATGACTTTCCTTCCTCAACATAGAGGTCATTCACCTTGAGATTCCCCAAGGACGTAGCCTCCTCAACCACAGCGGCTCTGCTCAGCTGCATCCAGTGACAGGAGTCACTGCCCAGACCATTGGTCCTGGCAACCTGCTCTCGGAGCACAGTAGGCTGAGAGAGTGGCTGCTCAGTCACACTGCCAAATGGATTTACAGGACTGAGGCCTCTCCAGGAACTGTTCCAAATTCTCCTCTTTTGATTTATCTGTTTGTTTGTTTTTCTCCTAATTCTGCTGCAGAAGCCAGCAGAGGGCTTAGCACACATGGTCATGATCAGGTCGCCTTTGTAGCATTTCATTTCATCACATGTGAGAAGGTGACAGCATGGGGAGCCACATGCCAGCAGAGGTGCGTATTTTCCCTCTGCATTGAAGCATTTTACAGACTATGTCGCGTCAAACACCCAAGTATGTCTTAGAAGGTGAGTGTGTACTCAGAGTGGAGCTGAATTTAAAATGTTCCCCTTGTCTTATTAGCTCCAGGATCTTGGCCAAGTTACCAATATTTTTGAGTCTTAGTTTCCCCATTTGTCAAAGAGTTCTTTCCTCCAAATTATCGTGACTACCTCCAAAAGTAGTGGGAGCTGTTTCTCCTCCATAGTTTTATTTTGCAGGGTAAATGAAAAGATGCCCTGCAGCTGGGAACACAGGGCCAAGCACGGAGTAAATATCCCATCACCGTGAGCTCTTCTCCCCTGCGGCTTGCCCTGATCAGAGGTGTGCCAGTGGGGCACTCATGTCAAGTGGCTGTTGTGCTTCTGTGATTCTACCTTGTAGTTTGGGGGAGGTTTCTAGGTTCTCTCTTTTCCCCAGTTTGGGCTGGGACATAGTGGTCCCACATGCCATCCGTGCTTGTAGGCGCAGACTCTACATCTGCTCAATGCTTCTAATCCATGTTCAGCCAGTGAATTTATGAGACAGAAGTAGCCTTAGTCCCTTTGTTAGAGTTGGTGGCAGATAAGGTCAATGACTCACAAAACATTGGTAAAGTGAGATAACAATATCTTTCTTAGAAGGTTATGCTGGGCAACTTGAACACTCATGGCACCATACCTGTAACATAGTAAGTGCTCAATTTAATGAGAGAAACAGAGAAGAGAAGGAGAAACAGAGGGAGAGAAATATGAAATATTGGGTTTGGCTAGTTTTTAGAGGTAGAGATTATCTATAACTTCTACTGATGGAACTGGGCACTCAGCTCACTTCACTAAAAGCCCATCAGATGCTAGTTTGCAGAAGAGGGAGTGGAGACTCAATAATGCCAAGTACTTCACCCAAGGTCCCAGAGCCGGTCAGCAGGAGAGCTAGGATTTGAGCTCATCTGTGACTCCAGAGTTCCTTCTAGTTGCTCCTTCCAGCTGGCTGTGTCATCATCAGGAGAGGTTGATCTGATGCGGTCCGGCTGGGAGAGTCAGCACCAGGGAGAGGGCTCTGTGTGCAGGGGGCAGCTGGGTTTGAGGAAAGAACACAAGTTAGAGTGGGGTTAGGGTTTTCAAGCTGGATAATGGGCCAGCTGTGGGGTGGGTGGAGACAGACAAGAAGTAGGATGCTCTGGGGAGTGTAAGTGGACTGGTGGTCAGGCAGATGGCAGTCCACCCGCTGCAGTTGACTGGAAGAACAGAGAAGGAGCAGATCTGGGAGAAAAAAACAGAGCTCTGGTTTGGGTGAGTTGGATTTGAAATGTCTGTGAGGGATCATAGTGGATTGGCCGATATCAGTTGGGGATGGGGTGTGAAGCTCCAGAGAAGAGCTGGGCTGGTCCTTATCAGGGGAGTTGTCTGTGCAATATGCGAGGATATGGACCCTGGAGCCTCTGGTCTGTGCTCGAGTCCTCCTCAACATATGCCTGGGATAAGATTCCCAAGTCCTTGGAGTAAAACAGGGATCATGATCATTCAGGGGCTGAATGACATTGTTCTGGAGAACCATTTTTTTTTTTTTTTTTTTTTTTTTTGCGGTACGTGGGCACATGTAGTATAGACTTAAGAAAAAGTATGGGTGAAATCTGGGCTCAGGAGAGAATGTCATATACATGACCTCTAATTTGGTGAAATCTTGTCTCTTCAGATATAATTAAACATAACGTGCATTCCAAAACTCTTTTCAACCAGGGCTCTTTGATTTAGACTGAGTTGCTATGGTTTGTATGTTTACAGACTTTGAATAGTGTTCATACCTGTGAAAGAGATAGGATGAGTCAGCTGCATGGGCTGTAGGGTGTCTGGAAATTGCTTTCTTGTTTACAGCCAGTGTGGCCATAAAATTTATTATGCAGACTAGGAGATTGAAAGTGAAAGAGGACAGGGCACCGTTATTAATGACACAGGGAGAGCAGGTGTCAGCCTGGGTCACCCCTGGACATGTAGCCAACTCTTATGTTGAGGGAAAGTCATCCCGGCAGGAGTGTGCTGACCAGTGGCCTTGGACAGCTTTGGGAAATGTCCCAGGTCAACAGAGGAAGCTGATGTCGGAGGTTCCAGACTTATCTCACACTCCTCTTTCCTTCCTGTCCTTCCAACTCACTCGCTCAGCTCTGGCCTTACTGCCCTGGAATGAGCCCTCGGCACTCACTGTGTCCTCTCTCTGCAGTGTCTTCCACCAGCAACTCCCATGCCTGCTCCTCTCACCTTCTGACATTATGCCCCCCTCAGACTCTGGTATCCTGCCATCCAAAGGAGGTGCTTCTTCCCAAGTTATGCACTGCCCCCTTCTCTCCCTCTCTCCTCCCTGCTACAGTAATTTCCTGCATGGCTCTTATCACAACAATTAGTTCATTCTCTCTTTGCCCCATTTTGTTTTTGTCCGTGTGGCTCGTGGGATCTTTGTTCCCCTACCAGGGATCGACCCCCGCAGTGAAAGTGCTGAGTCTTAACCACTGGACCACCAGGGAATTCCCTCTTTCTGCCCCATTTAAATGTGAGATCCACAAAGACAGTGACTGGATCTGCCCTGTTCTCACCTATATTCTCAGCACCTAGAACAGTGCCTGAAATACAGTAGCCACTCAAGAAACATGAATTAAGGAAGTAGAGTAGGTAAGCAGGGCTCCAAGCTGACTCTGTGGGTATCCCCTGCTTTGAAGGCTTATTGGATCTATTCCATCTATTCTCTTCTTGATTTAAGGATTTTATTTCTGTCTATCTGAGGCCAATGGTTGATTAAAGAAATGTGTGTGCTTTCCATCAAAATAGTCCATTGGGTGCCACCTGAAACAACCCGCCTGCCCTCTCTACTTCTGCTCCCAGCTAGCTTCTCAGGCCTCACCACCTCTAGATGGTCCTTGCTGCTGCCCTGTAGCACCCAGAGTCATTCTTTGCCTCTCTCCCACTACACTGTGTTTGCCCACTTCAGGGTGAGCCTGCCTACTCCTTGAGCTCAGGACAACAATGGCTGGCACAGGGCAGCGCTCAGCTTGCTTGGTGGGTGTGTGAAGGCTGGGAAGGGCCACACAAGCACACCGGTGGCCGGGGACCCAGAAGGAGGGGCTTGTCGAGGAAGATCCTACCCCATGGGGCATTACTTGGGCTTCTATCAGCTGCGGATGCCAGTGGCTAATGGTGGAGGACACTTATTCTGAATAAAAAGGTGGTTAACATTCTGCAAACATTTTCTATCTCAGACACGCACAGGGTAATTTTGATGAAACGTGTCGGTTTATGGAACCTTTGGTGTTATGCACATTCACTGAAATGCATTTGGACTTGACTCTGCCTTGGAGGACTGCTGTGGAGGAATGCAATCAAATCACTTGTGCACTCAAGACTGCTTTCCTATGGATTATTTGGATGTGGCTCTAATAAAAATGCTTGCTTTTTTTTTTCTTTTTTTCTCTCCAGCAAATCATTGCTGCGTGCAGCCATGAAATGTTGTTGCACTCCTACTTTATTGCAGATTTAAATTACTTGGATTATTTCGCTGGACAGTGGCTCCCCAAAGCACAATGAATCAAATCATTAATTACTGTAGGTGTGTGCGAGCCATTGGCAAACATTAAAGTCCACTCAGGAGCTCGTTTGGTGACGAAGCCTTCTGAGTCAGTTCCTTGGGGCCCAGATCAAATGGAAACTTCCGGACAAGATGTTACCATTGGCTTCTCTGGTGTGAAGGTGGCAAACACTGAGTGTCCCCGATGGTCACCTGGCACCCTGGGGCTGCTGATCTTGTTGGAGTGGGCCCTTCTTCCTTCCTCCACTCAGTGGCCCTGGAACAAGTGCTCTGGTGCTGGATTTCCCCACAACAGCCTCCTGGTTTGCATCCTATACATCCTTTAGTGACGACAAAGAAAAAGAGCGTCACTCCCTTTCCCTTGAAAAACACTTCAAGGCCTTTCCATTGCCCTTCAAGGTAAATAAAAGCTTCTCCAGCTGCATTCCGACATGGTCTGGTTTTTTCTACCACTCTGGCTTCATTTACTCCCTTCTCCTCCAGTAGCCCTTCCCTCCCCTGCCCTGTGCTGCCTTCCAGACTGACCTTCTGGTGTCTCCTCTGTGTTTTGTGTCTATGACAGTCCCAGCTTCCACCACTCTTCGTGTGATGGACTTGCAGGTACAGTGCTCACATGAATCTACTCAGGAATCTCTGATCAGAAACTCCGGCTGGGTGAGCTGCAGTGCCTTTCTGGTTCCCAGGATCCATCACACCATGCAGACTGGAGGGCATCCCCTCTGTGTTATAAAATGGGGGAGCAAGTTCCCCTTGTGGGTCTTTAAGGATCACTCCAATGGGGACACAGAAGGCTATGAAACTATAGGATTCTTATACTCACAAGTCCTAGAGAAAGGGGCAGGCACCCCATGCAGGTGACCACGTGGGAGGAGCACCAGGGGATTGAGCTCAACCACGAAGGTGGGAAGCCGAGAGTGAGGAACCTGGCCAGGGCAAAGTCAGGGGGGTGGAGAACACAAGCAAGAGGGCATGGAGGGGTCCCACAGCTAGGAGGAAGGAAAAGAGTGGGAACTTGGTGGGGGCGGAGGACCATTCCTTATCA